>NC_058524.1:481638762-482255428 GCF_904849725.1 Hordeum vulgare subsp. vulgare | reverse complement strand
CCACAGGCTTGTGGGCCCCCTGGACGCCCTTTGCCCTAGGGGTTGCGCCTATATATTCCCTAAAAATCCCAAAAAAATCAGGAGATCATTGAAAGTACTTTTCCGCCGCCGCAAGCTTCTGTCTCCGCAAGATCCCATGTGGGGCACGTTCTGGTGCCCTGCAGGAGGGGGGATTCGGACACGGAGGGCTTCTTCATCAACACCATGACCTCTCCGATGATGCGTGAGTAGTTCACCATAGACCTATGGGGCCATAGCTAGTAACTAGATGGCTTCTTCTCTCTCTTGGATCTTCAATACAAAGTTCTCCATGATCTTCATGGAGATCTATCTGATGTAATCTTCTTTTGCGGTGTGTTTGTCGAGATCCGATGAATTGTGGATTTATGATCAGATTATCTATGAATCTTATTTGAATTTCTTCTGATCTCTCTTATGCATGATTTCATATCCTTGTAATTCTCTTCGAGTTGTGGGTTTTGTTTGGCCAACTAGATCTATGACTCTTGCAATGGGAGAAGTGCTTGGTTTTGGGTTCATACCGTGCGGTGACCTCACCCAGTGACAGAAGGGGTAGCGAGGCACACATCGTGTTGTTGCCATCAAGGGTAAAAAGATGGGGTTTTCATCATTGCTTTGAGATTATCCCTCTACATCATGTCATCTTGCTTAAGGCGTTACTCTGTTCGTCATGAACTCAATACACTAGATGCATGCACTACTGGAGTTTATAATTTTGCCGTCTGCCATGGCTGACGGCAAAGGAGGGAACCACGGACGGCAAAGGCTTTGCCGTCGGTCAGCAGACGACAAAGTAGACAACAAAAACCATCTGGTGAAGAGGTTCTTTGCCGTGTGCTTTTTTAAAGCGGATGGCAAAGAATCTTTGCCATGAGGGGGCAGACGGCAAATTAAATGGGACGGCAGATAAACCAACGGCCCCGTTAAGTGTTAATGGTAGGCCTCCTCTCTTTGTCGTCTGCCCTCCCTCCCTTTTCCATGAGGGGGCTGACGGCAAAGGGGGGAACTAAGCCCCTCTCTCTCCCCTCTTTGTTGTCTGCCATCCCCCCTTTGCCATGTGGGGGCAGATGGCAAAGGGGGGAACCAAGCCCCTCTCTCTCCCCTCTTTGTCGTCTCCCATCCCCCTTTGCCATGTGGGGGCACACGACAAAGGGGGGAACCCAGCCCCTCTCTCCCCTCTTTGCCGTCTGCCATCCCCCGTTGCCATGTGGGCGCAGACGGCAAAGGGGGGAACCCAGCCCTCTCTCCCCTCTTTGTCGTCTGCCATCCCCCCTTTGCCATGTGGGGGCAGATGGCAAAGGGGTGGACCAGCCCCTTTTTATTTTATTTCTTATTATATCCAGCATTTTTCACAACAATCAGGATACATATATATATATATATATATATATATATATATATATATTTGACAAAAATAAATTTGTTTCCGTACTCATAACCATATTAAAATAACTTTCATCCATAGTACATACATATTATGCAAGTTCCATCCGTACCAAACCATATATTACACCAGTTTCATCCACATGCATACAAAGTTTCATATATATCCATATACTACAATAGTTTCAATACAAGCTACCGTGAATCCATGGTACAAGAAATCATCTTCAAGCATTCCATCAATATAATCCAAGCTTCCCGTGAAGTGAATGTAATCTGCAAAATGACAAATAAGAAAGTTAGAAGAACAATACTAGATGAAGAAGTATATAGGATATTTCGGAGAGAAATTAGGTAAGTATAGGTCATTTAATAGCTAAGTTAGGTGGAATAGGTCATCTTGGAGCTACATAGCCTTATTATGTCATTTAGGAGAGAACTTAGCTAAGTATAGGTCATTCTAGAGCTAACTTGGATAAAATATGTCATTTTGTAGCCAACTATGATTATTAATCCATTTTGACCTTATTATTTCATTTTGGAGCTAAATTAATCATTTTAATGAGCTAACCAAGGTTCTTATGATGTTTTTACCTAACTATGCTAATTATGTCATTTTGGAGGACAATTAGCTAAATATGTGTTTGTTGGGGAAAATAACCTACGTAGAAGAAGAAAGAGAAGAAGCAAGAACAGAAGAAGCAAGAAGAGAAGAAGAAGGAGAAGAAAAAGAAGAATAAGGAGGAGGAGGAGGAGAAGGATGAGGAGAAAGATAGGAAGAGGACAAGAAGAAGAAAAGAAGAAGGACAAGAAGAAGGAGAAGAAGGAGGAGAAGAAGGAGAAGGAGCTTCTCTCCTCCTTCTCCTTCTCCTTCTTCTTACTCCTTCTCCTTCTTCTTCTTTTCTTCTTCTTCTTCCTTCTTTTCATTTTTCCTCTTTCTTCTCCTCTTGTCCCCTTCTTCGGGCTAAATTAGCTAAGAATGCCTTTTTGGAGCTAATTATGTCATTTCGAGGATAATTAGCTAAGTATAGGTCATGTTTTATTAAATAGACCATTTTGGAGCTAACTAAGCTAATTATGTCATTTAGGTGGAAGCCTAGCTAACTATAGGTCATTTCGGAGCTAACTTGGGTAAAATGTGTCATTCTGGAGCAAACTATGCTTATTAAGCCATTTTGAATCTAGCTAAGCTAATTATAGGCCATTTAATACCTAAGTTAGGGGGAATAGGTCATCTTGGAGCTACGTGAGCCTTATTATGTCATTTAGGACAGAACTTAGCTAACTATAGGTCATTTTTTTATTAAATAGGTCATTTGAGAGCTAACTAAGCTAATTATGTCATTTAGGTGGAAGCCTAGCTAACTTGGGTTAAATATGTCATTTTGGAGCTCACTTGGGTTAAATATGTTGTTTCGGAGCTCACTTGGGTTAAATATGTCATTTTGGAGCTAACTATGCTTATTAAGCCATATTGCAGCTAAATTGGCTAATTATATCATTTAGGTGGAAGCCAAGCTAAGTATATAATATTCATCAGCTAACCAACGTTCTTATGCCATTTTGAGCTTATTATTAAATTTTTAGCTAAATTGGTCATTTTAATGAGCTAACCAAGGTTCTTATGATGTTTTCACCTAACTAAGCTAATTATGTCATTTTGTAGGATAATTAGCCAATTTAGTCATTCTTGGATGAGTCTAAGCTACGTAGAAGAAGAGAAAGAGAAGAAGCAAGAAGAGAAGAAGAAGTAAAATAAGAAGGAGGAGGAGGAGGAGGAAGAGGAGAAGGAGAAGGAAGAGGAGAAGAAGAAGAAAAGAAGGAGAAGGAGAAGGAGGAAGAAGGAGGAAGAAGAAGGAGAAGGAGGAGCTCCTTCTCCTTCTGCTCCTCCTTCTTCTCCTTCTTCTTGTCCTTCTTCTTCTCTTTTTCTTCTTCTCTTCTTCTTCTTCTTCCTTCTTTTCATTTTTCCTCTTTCTTTTCCTCTTGTCCCCTTCTTCGGGCTAAATTAGCTAAGAATGCCTTTTTGGAGCTAATTATGTAATTTCGAGGATAATTAGCTAAGTATAGGTCATGTTTTATTAAATCGACCGTTTTGGAGCTAACTAAGCTAATTATGTCATTTAGGTGGAAGCCTAGCTAACTATAGGTCATTTCGGAGCTACTTGGGTAAAATATGTCATTCCGGAGCAAACTATGATATTAAGCCATTTTGGATCTAGCTAAGCTAATTATAGGCCATTTAATACCTAAGTTAGGGGGAATAGGTCATCTTGGAGCTACGTAAGCCTTATTATGTCATTTAGGAGAGAACTTGGCTAACTATAGGTCATTTTTTATTAAATAGATCATTTTGGAGCTAACTAAGCTAATTATGTCATTTAGGTGGAAGCCTAGCTAACTATATGTCGTTTCGGAGCTAACTTGGGTTAAATATGTCATTTTTGAGTATAATTAGCTAAGTATATGTCATTTTGGAGCTAATTATGTCATTTCGAGGATAATTAGCTAAGTATATGTCATTTTGATTAAATAGTCTATTTTGGAGCTAACTAAGCTAATTATGTCATTTAGGTGGAAGCCTAGCTAACTATAGGTCATTTCGGAGCTAACTTTGGTAAAGTAGGTCATTCCAGAGCAAACTATGCTTATTAAGCCATTTTGGATCTAGCTAAGCTAATTATAGGCCATTTTATACCTAAGTTAGGGGGAATAGGTCATCTTCGAGCTACCTAAGCCTTATTATGTCATTTAGGAGAGAACTTAGCTAAGTATATGTAATTTTTATTAAAACACTAGAAATAACATACCATTATCGTCATCACGGCGGTGAAGCACGGTGGCTCTGTCTTGTTTCACCTGGAGAAGGCTGCCCTGGAGAAGGCTCCACTGTAGAAGGGTCGTGCGATGCGTTTCGGGAGATATTCTGCAACAAACATCATTTGCAATGTGTCATTAGCATGAGGACACTCTTAAGATCACTACACTGAAATGAAACTCACCGTCCCCGCCATGTTAATGACTGGCATCGGTGGAGGGACTTGGCCGGTCTTCTCGCAGATAGACTGTACATTTGGTTTTGGCAAGTCAAACTTTTTATTTATTAATGAAAAGACATTAAAATGCAAGATTTGAAATAATATGAAGAAGAAACTTACCACGAAGAGCTCGTATATGGCCATGTTAGACGCATCATTTCGTGCCCTCTCCGCCTCCACCAATGCAGTCGTCCTCTCCTCCAGCTCCCTCATCTCCTTATCCTTCTCCGCCATTGCCGCCTGCATTGCCTCTCTCTTTCAGAATAGTAGCCTGCAACACAACTCATTGTTAGCATTTTAATCATATTGGTTCCAACGCACAACATAATGCGGAAAGATAGTTGAGTCCATTAAACTAATCTCGATGGCGAGCTCGACTGGCCGTGGACGAGATGTTATCTCCGGACAGGAGCTCGTTTGGCGTGCCTTTATCTGCCAAAGAGTGCTAGGACAACGTATAAGGTCGTCTCCAATGGCGATCGAGCCATGGGGCCTCCCGTTGCCAGCTATGATCACCAGCTCTGGATCAATAGGCCCCTCGCTCGGGTTAAAGTCCTCCCCTTTCCTCGCCTTCCCGTGATCTCTATACTTCATGAGCTTGTGGTGGGAGGAGATGTTGGTGAAGTTTTCTGGATGCTCGAGGTCAGACTCAGAGAATGCCTTGACCTTCTTGTACGAGGCAGTATGGGCCATCGCATACAGGTCGTACATCTGTGGCACCTCCGTCTTATTGTGACGCGCCTAAAAGAGAGAGAGATAAGAAAATTGTATTAGTAAAGGGCTCGAGATAGCATTAAGAATGAATTGCATGAGGCATGAAGCAAACCACATACCTAGTTCTCGCCGAATTGGATTAAGTTGACGCTCCCTTGATGGTGTGCCACGCCAACCATTTTGCCACGCTTCTCCTTGGCGTTGTTGTGGCTGGCCTCCCACATTTCGGAGCGCCACAGATCCACCAAGGCCTCCCAACAACCCATCTTATCCACACACCATCTCGGGGGCACCTAAGTTAATAAAGATAAATTTGAGCGCGTATGAACCAAATCAAGGAAACTAACTACAAAGCTTTCATAATATGTAATTACCTTCATGTAATGCTCCTTCTCCATCTTAGAATCACGGCACTTCGCCTTGTCCTTCCTAATACGCCGCGTGGCATAGTAGTCTCGAACAGCCTGCAACCGAGCCTCGTGTCGAAAGTTTTGAAGTAGGCGGCAACATTCGGTTTCGATAACCTTTGTCGCGTCCTCCTCGTATCCCTCCTCACACCTATAGTAGGTCTGCAAACGAGACAACACCGATTAGTACATTAACTAGCTATGGTTGATCTATAATTGTGTGAAGGAGAAATTACCCAGAACTGTCGGATCACCATGTCGGCCCTCTTGTGGCACAAAACACCGCCGATCTCCACCTCCGGCGGGGCTGGGGCACCCAAGTAGTGCTCCCACGTCATTCCTACCTCTCGCTCCCGACCGGCAACGTAACAAACCCTGGGAAGTTTTTACGGCAAAGCACACCAAGGACATTTTTGGGTTTGCGGACACCCTTGGCAACAATCCAACCCCTACGGTATGACAAATTAAAGCCAAAACATTAGATATTTGAGAAAATGTGAAGGCAAAAGGTTAAATAAGAGTAAATTAACTTACTTGTCCCCATTTGGCCTAATCGACCACCTCTGCTCGAGGGTCGCCGACACGAGCGGGAGCCCCGAACTACCACGCTGGTAGACAGTAGCCCCCTCACCCAGCTCCTCGTTGCTACCAACATGGCCACTTGGCTCAGCCCAGGTATCCCACTGGGTCTCTGGGGACGTACCCTCATCTCTGCTTTGCTCCGGAGTCGCCTGGAACAAAGCCTCTGGGACACGAGTCTCGTGGGTCGAAGGCTCGTCGACCTGTGGCTCGTCGACCCGAGGCTCGTGAACCGGAGACCATGTGGCCTCCACCTCAGACGAATCCACCCTAGAAGTCCTGTGCTCAGGTGAATCAGCTTGGCGTGGTGGCGGAGACCGTGTAGCCTCCACCTCAGAAGGCGTGGCAGCCATCGACATACCTCTCTCGCGGCCACGTGTACCTTTAGTACAACATAAATACCAACATGATTAATAAAATGTATATAAATACCAATATGCATACAACATGAGTACAACATAAATACCAACATGAATACAATGTGTACCTTTAGTACCTCTCGGCTTCGCGGGGGGGTCGACCTCCTCTCACGGGGGCCACTCCTTGCAGAGTAGAGAGCAACACTCTCCGAAGAGGCGAGGCGGGAATGGAAGTACCGATCCCATCACCCGCCGACGAAGAAGGAGCCGCGGAGTGCTTTTGACCCTTTCCCACCATCTTTTAACACCTGTCATGACAAAGAGTAAATGAAATTAGTACAACATAAATACCAACATGAGTAATAAAATGTATATAATTTAAGTCTATCATCGTCATAAATACCAACATGACTAATAAAAATTGAATACCTAACATGAACTCAAAATTTATATATAGTATAATAGTTGAATACCTGACATGAACTAATAACAATCGTGCTCGTCTATATATGCTTCGGGGTCAACAAATGCATCATGATCATCACTATCATCAATAAATGCATCATCATCATCACTATCACGAAGAACATGTGGAAGGCCACCATTATGTAATCGGTCAAGAAGTGATAGGTCATCCATAGCAGTAACCTCTTGTTCTTCCAGCTCTTCCTGTTCGGGCTCAGGGGTTAAGACAGATTCACTTTCGCTGTCTAGTTCAATGTTCTGGGGTGAAGTAGAGCGGTTCTTGAAACGTTTCTTGGACATACGTGTTTCTTGGAAGAATTCTCCTTCATATGTGTCTGGATTAATGTGAGGTTCGTAATCCTCTTCATTGAGGGTAGGTGGTCTAAAATGTGGTGGCACTTCATAAACGACATCCCAACCTTTGAGATTTGGACCAGTATGATAGTCCCACGGTAGATAGAAAACTTGTGTCGCCTGTTGAGCTGTAATATAGACATCGGGGACATCTAAGTGGGTGTTTTGGTTGATTTCGACTAGTCCTATATGTTCATGAGTCCTTCTAGTCTCCCTCGGCTCAAACCAATAACATTTGAAGACTACGACGGTCGGTGGGTTTTCACCATAGAATAGAAGTTCATAAATTGCTTCAACTCTTCCATAATACTCGGTACCTCTTTCACCGATAGCAGAAACAGAACAATTTGTAGTCTTTAGGTCGGGCATAGATAGCTCTTTGCCAAAGGTACGAAAGTGATACCCGTTGATGTTGTATTTTTCAAATGAACGGACCTTATAGTCAAAGCCATTAGCGACTTGTCTCAACTCGGCGTCCATAGACTCTGCATCAGCCTACAAGTTTAATACGAAAGAATGGATGCATTAGCCGCAAATTAGACCAAGAAATCAAATGGGCCCTTAATGGTAATTAATTACCCTTTGTTTGAACCAAGAGATGAAACCGGGATAGTCGCCTCCATGCTTTGCGAGTAGCTCATACTCTTCGACGGAATCCTTTTCGATGACCGCTCCATCCGAGAATTCGGCGACGTGTCGACTATATCCAATATCCGGGAATAAGAGTACTTCAAAGAAATTAGAAGTTGCGGAACAATAATTTACCGAGAACTTACTCGATGTACGGCCGCACTTCTGTTAGGTTGGTGAAGATATACAATGAAATGGTCTGCCATTCTTCGACATCCAACGATTTCCCTTTCGAAGCACCGGATGGTGCGAGCTTACCTTTGAATAGGCTGAGGTTGGATCGAAATTTTTTTGGATCGCCATCATTGTACCGAGGCTTCGGGTTATGAAAATGATGATTTTTGGCTTCGTAGTGTGTTGTCACGAAGTTTGCTGCCTCCTCAGTTATGAATGCCTCGGCCATCGATGCTTCAATTCTACGTTTATTTTTACACTTAGCTCGAAGCGTCTTCTGCATCCCCTCAGTTGAGTAGCACCATCGATTTTGAATGCCCCCCCCCCCATTCTTGCCTCGGTCGGGAGATGCAAAATCAAATGTTGCATTCGATTAAAGAAGCCCGGTGGAAAGATCTTTTCTAATTTGCAGATCAACTCTGGCGCCAACTCTTCCATTTCATCTAGCACGCGAGCCGATAGTTCTTTCGCACAAAGAGAACGGAAGAAATAGCTCAGCTCTGCCAGTACTAGCCATTCATCCTCAGGGATAAAGCCGCGCAACATCACTGGCATTACCCGCTCAATCCATATGTGCCAATCATGACTCCTGAGACCAAATATTTTCAATTTCTCAAGACTCGCTCCCCTCTTCAGATTCGCAGCATACCCATCGGGGAACATCAACCGCATTTTCACCCACAATAGCATTTCCCTCATAGCTGGCCTTTCAAGATTGAACCATGCCTTTGGCTTCGCTATGCTTTGCTTTCCTTTCCGTTGTCGCAAGTTTTGCAACGGTCTATCACATAGAGCCTGCAGGTCGATTCTAGCCTTAGGATTATCTTTTGACTTCCCATCTATGCCGAACAATGTACCAAAATGGCCTCCACAATATTCTTTTCAGTGTGCATCACGTCGATGTTGTGTGGGCAAAGGAGGTCTTTGAAGTAAGGCAGATCCCATAAGCATGACTTGTGAGTCCAGGCGTGTTCCGTATTATACCCTTTGAAGTATCCTGGACGCAAAGGATCAGGCTCGAGAGCGTTTAACTGAACAAGAGTCTGTTGGCCTGTTAACGCAGTTGGTGCAGTGTTTTTGACAACTCTACCTTTGATGAAATTATTCTTGTCTTTTCTGAACTTATGGTCAGGATCCAGGAATTGTCTATGCATGTCGAAGCAAGAATACTTGCGACCAGCCTGCTGCCAACGGAACTGAAGATCTGCCTTGCATGTGGTGCACGGGAACCTTCCATGCACACACCAGCCAGCGAATAGCGCAAACGCCGGATAATCATGCATCGAGTACATGTACCACACATGCATTTTGAAATTTGTTTAGGTAGTCGTGTCGTAGGTCTTGATCCCATTATCCCAGGCTTCTTGCAACTCATCCTTAAGCGGCTGCATGTACACATTCATATTCTTCCCCGAATAGTTGGGCCATGGAATTATCAACGTCAGGAAAATGTTCTTTCTTTTCATAATCTCTCTGGGTGGCAAATTTAGTGGAATGACAAATACAGGCCAACAACTCTATTGTGCTGCCGTCATACCATACACATTGAACACATCCGTGCTGATGGCAACTCTAGGTTGCCTTAGATCTTCCGATTTATCCTTATGTAATGCATCAAAGTGCCTCCACGCAAAACCATCTGAAGTGTGTACCAGCATCTTGTTCCCATCCGCATCTAGTTCGGTTCTTTTGCCCAATTTGTGCCATGTCATTTGTCTGGCCGTCTCTTCGACCATGAAAAGACGTTGAAGTCTTGGTACGATTGGCAGATACCGAAGAACACTAATGGGGACTTTGGTCAGATTCTTCTCACCCATGCCGTTGTCTACCACAATATACCTGGAAGAATTGCAAAAGGGGCAATAGTTCAAGGCCGCATACTCAAGCCTAAATAAGGCACATCCATTCTCACAGGCATGTATCTTCTCATAGGGCATCTTAAGTACATGGAGGATTTTGTCTAACTGGTACAGGTTTGCAGGCAGTACATGGCCTTTGGGTAGAAAGCGTCCAAATATCGTCATCATCGCGTCGTAGCATTCTCTGCCTAGGTTGAATTGAGCCTTCAGAGCCATTAGTTGCGCGATGACATCCAGCTGACAAAGCTCAGTCTGCTCGTGGAGACGACGTTTTGAAGACTCCAACATTTCATAGAAGGCCTTTGCAGATTCCTCCATCTCATTGTCCGAATCCCGAGCATCATCAAAGTCTTGCACCATGTCTTCAATCCCGGTACCATGCTCGTCGGTGCGACGACGAATCACCTTAGCTCTGGCACGTTGGTCAGACTCACCATGAAAAGTCCACACCGTATAATTAGGCATAAAACCCCACTTCTGCAGGTGTTTACCCATTTCAAACTCTATCTGCTTTTTTCCAGTTGTCGCAGTTGGGACAGGGGCACCAAGTTTTTTGCTGGCCATTTGCAAATGCGGCTCTCACAAACCCCTTGGTTTTGTTAACCATTCATGGGTCATGTCTTTCTAACTAGGGTGACAAGTGTACATCCAAGCACGATCACTCATGTTGCCTAGCTACCTATGGGCGCACAAGAAATTAATATATAATTCATCATCTATATTCATACGCTAATCAAGTTTGTCAGTTTTATTACGTCCATGCAACCTACACGCTAATAGGTAAAGATAGGTCCTAATCCCACCCGAGTATGTGTAGATTGGGTTCCTTTTCCCATGCTCTGCTCCAGATGCGACGAACAATTTTTGCAGCACCTCCTCGCTGTTCTCCTGATACACGTCTCGGCAATAAGCAGAGAGGATGTGTACCCGGAGAACAACAAGGAGGCACTGACGAAATTCTGCATCGGATCCAGAGCACAGCATATGGGAAAACGAACCCAATCTACACATACTCGGGTTGTCCATGGATAATGTTGGACAATTCAAAAGGATGGCGGTTATAAATATGCAAAGAAATGCATATTTATACATGTCGCCCTTTCGAACGGGAGACGCATACTGGTCACGCATACTCATGATTGAAGAAACATATAGCTAGCAAGTTTCAACGGCACGAAGACCGGGATAGAGAAAATTAAGGGGGTAGGAGGAGAAGTCATTTGTGCTCACCAACAAACGCAAGGGAGGAGCTCGTCCAACGAACGTGGAGGTCGTCGAACAACTGCACATTGAAATTCACACGATCAACACAAATATGATGTTTTTATAATTAACATAACTATGTGACCTAACTCATAACTATGTGGGTCAGTGTCGTCGGGGGTCGAGGGTCACTGGCGTCGGGGGTTGGGGTCTCTTCGGTCAATAAGAGGCCGAAGAGGTGTCGGGGCTCGGTAGTTGGGGGTCAGTGGCGTCGGGGGTCGAGGTAGGGGGTCGGGGGTCCAGGGTGAGTGGCGTCGGGGGTCGAGGGTCAGTGGCGTCGGGAGTCGGGGGTTCGCGTACTATGGCATCTCCTCCACCCTCATCAACTACCTGACCGGCCCGCTCGGGGAGAGCACGGCCGTCGCCGCCGCCGTCAACGCCCGGTCCGGTGCCGCGTCCATGCTGCTGCTGCTCGGCGCCGCCGTCGCCGACTCGTGGATCGGCTGCTACCGCACCATTGTCGCCTCCTCCATGCTATACATCACGGTCAGCCAACTCCGCACAACGCCCCCTGATTCGTTTCCTTCGTTGACGCGAAGCACAACTTTCTTCCTTCTTCTCAATCAACTTTTCTGTGGATCTTTTCGGTAGCGTTTGGTTGAATGATAACGAGTTTACTGGTCCAAGAAATCTCGCACGAGTGGCGCATGGCACCGTATGGTAGTAGTAGTAGTAGTATTTTTGTTGAAAATATTAGGGTTAACAGGGATGTTTCAAAATTTCATTGTTTTGTCCAGTGGAAGCACACACACCACAACATAGTGCTTCCCACGTCATTGTGCTCATGAATCAGCTGGACCGGGTCGATCTTTTTTTTTGGAGGGCACCGGGTCGATCTTCGAAGATAGAATAATGTGCTCAACCCTAAACTTTTTTTATGATCAGGAAGAGTGTTGAAGGGATTACTCAGATAGTTAAGCTACATAATCAATTGGATGGAAAATGGGAGACAAAAGTAAAACAAGGGCAAAAATATATCATCTCCTACAACTTTCGTACATTTCCTGATGGGTAACACTACAAAGATGGAACCATCTCTATTCAGCTAATGTAAAATGCTGGAGGACTGCCTCGTGGACACCCTTATTCATTGTCTCCGTCAAAAGTCTATGTACGTGCAGATCTTAATAACTAATGACTGATACTATAATTATTCTTTTTGAACAGAAAGCAGTTTACTTAATCTAGCATCACATCTCAATGATAGTCCATCAAAGCATAAGGGTTTCTCCAAATATATATAATTGCACACACTGCAGGCTAGCAAAGTGTGCTCTAAATCGTTAAGCAAAAGATCAAGAGAGTGCAATCTTCTAAACTGCATGACCACGTATCCTAAACAAAGCAAAAGATCATACAAAAAAAGCAGGGAGGGGTGGATCCGACCTGGGGGAGGGGGTGCCGAGCGGCGCATGGAGGGGTGGCCATGGGGGAGGGAAGGGTGTGGGGGAGGGGCAGCGTAGGGAGGTGGGGCGGAGCAGGGTGGTGGCGGCGCAGGGAGGTGGCGGCGCAGGGAGGAGGGGCGTAGCAGGGAGAGGCGGAGCAGGGAGGTGGCGGCGCAGGGAGGAGGGGCGGTGCGGGATGGTGGTAGCGCAGGGAGGAGGGGCGGAGCAGGGAGGGGCGGTGCAGGGAGTGGCCGGCGGTGCAGGGTGGTTGCGGCGTCGGGTGGGGGAGGCGCCAGGGGAGGGGGTGGGAGTGCGGGAGGAGGGCGACGAGGTGGGGGAGGCATTTGGTGGGGGCAGCCGTTAGTTGGTGGGCCGCCGTCCCCTTTGCCGTCCGCCGTTCTCTCAGGCAGACGGCAAAGGAGTCCCAGGCAGACGGCAAAGGGGCGGGGTGGGTGGGGGTGGGGTTTCGGCCGTTTGGGGGGGGGGGGGGGCTTTGCCGTCTGCCCACCCTTTGCCGTCTGCATAGGGCTCCTTTGCCGTCCACCAGCGGACGACAAAGAGGTGGCCGACGGCAAATTAAACCTTTGCCACCAGCCACCTCTTTGCCGTCAGCACTGTGATAGCTGACGACAAAGAGTACCTTTGCCATGCTTCAGCAGACGGCAAAGGCAAGGCAGACGGCAAAATTCTGAATTCCAGTAGTGATGCTGGATAGCGGTCGATGTGTGGAGTAATAGTAGTAGATGCAGAAAGTATCGGTCTACTTTTCTCGAATGTGATGCCTATATGTATGATCATTGCCTTAGATATCGTCATGACTTTGCGCGGTTCTATCAAATGCTCGACAGTAATTTGTTCACCCACTATGATATTTGCTATTTTGAGAGAAGCCTCTAGTGAACACTATGGCCCCCGGGTCTACTCCACACCATATTTTCAGCCTTACACTTTTTACTTCGTTTCACTTTCCACCTTCAGATCTCACTTTGCAAACAATCTTGAAGGGATTGACAACCCCTTTGAAGCGTTGGGCGCAAGCTTGTTTGTGTTTGCGCAGGTACTCTGGACTTGACTAGACCCTCCTTCTGGATCGATACCTTGGTTCTCAAACTGAGGGAAATACTTACTGCTCCTGTGCTGCATCACCCTTTCCTCTTCAAGGGAAAAATCAACGCAAGCCCAGTCTCCGTCAACGTGTCAATTTCTGGCGCTGTTGTCTGTTGCCATAGCAAGGAGCAACTCCTTGTGCTTCCGTTCGAGGTGAAGATACTGTTGGGGAACGTCGGATGGGAAACAACAAATTTCCTATGCGCACGAAGACCTATCATGGTGATGTCCACCTACGAGAGGGGATGTGTGATCTACGTACCCTTGTAGACCGTACAGCAGAAGCATTAGTGAACGCGGTTGATGTAGTGGAACGTCCTCACGTCCCTCGATCCGCCCCGCGAACCGTCCTGCGATCAGTCCCACGATCTAGTGCCGAACGGACGGCACCTCCGCGTTCAGCACACGTACAGCTCGACGATGATCTCGGCCTTCTTGATCCAGCAAGAGAGACAGAGAGGTAGAACAGTTCTCCGGCAGCGTGACGGCGCTCCGGAGGTTGGTGGTGATCTTATCTCAGCAGGGCTCCGCCCGAGTTCCGCAGAAATGCGATCAAGAGGAAAAACCGTGGAGGTATGTGGTCGGGCTGCCGTGGAAAAGTCGTCTCAAATCAGCCCTAAAACCTCCGTATATATAGGGGGAAGAGGGGGAACCTTGCCTTAGGGTCCAAGGACCCCTAAGGGCTTCGGCCGAGCCAAGGGGGGCAGCCCTCCCCTTCCAAACCGAGTCCAACTAGGTTTGGAAGGAGGAGTCCTTCCCCCTTTTCCCAGCTCCTCTTTTTTTTTCTTTTCTCTTTGATTTTCTTCCTATGGCGCATAGGGCCTTCTTGGGCTGTCCCACCAGCCCACTAAGGGCTGGTGTGCCACCCCCAAGGCCTATGGGCTTCCCCGGGATGGGTTGCCCCCCCCCCCTGGTGAACTCCCGGAACCCATTCGTCATTCCCGGTAACTCCGAAAACCTTCCGGTAATCAAATGAGGTCATCCTATATATCAATCTTCGTTTCCGGACCATTCCGGAAACCCTCGTGACGTCCGTGATCTCATCCGGGACTCCGAACAACATACGTTAACCAACCATATAACTCAAATACGCATAAAACAACGTCGAACCTTAAGTGTGCAGACCCTGCGGGTTCGAGAACTATGTAGACATGACCCGAGAGACTCCTCGGTCAATATCCAATAGCGGGACCTGGATGCCCATATTGGATCCTACATATTCTACGAAGATCTTATCGTTTGAACCTCAGTGCCAAGGATTCATATAATCCCGTATGTCATTCCCTTTGTCCTTCGGTATGTTACTTGCCCGAGATTCGATCGTCAGTATCCGCATATCTATTTCAATCTCGTTTACCGGCAAGTCTCTTTACTCGTTCCGTAATACAAGATCCCGCAACTTACATTAAGTCACATTGCTTGCAAGGCTTGTGTGTGATGTTGTATTACCGAGTGGGCCCCGAAATACCTCTCCGTCACACGGAGTGACAAATCCCAGTCTCGATCCGTACTAACTCAACGAACACCTTCGGAGATACCTGTAGAGCATCTTCATAGTCACCCAGTTACATTGCGACGTTTGATACACACAAAGTATTCCTCCGGTATCAGTGAGTTATATAATCTCATGGTCATAGGAACAAATACTTGAAACGCAGAAAACAGTATCAACAAAATGACACGATCAACATGCTACGTCTATTAGTTTGGGTCTAGTCCATCACGTGATTCTCCTAATGACGTGATCCAGTTATCAAGCAACAACACCTTGTTTACAATCAGAAGACACTGACTATCTTTGATTAACTGGCTAGCCAACTAGAGGCTTGCTAGTGACAGTGTTTTGTCTATGTATCCACACATGTATATAAGTCTTCATTCAATACAATTATAGCATGGATAATAAACGATTAGCTTGATACAGGAATTATAATAATAACTGTATTATTATTGCCTCTAGGGCATAATTCCAACAGATACCCCGAACAAGCTCCTCAAAGGATTAGTTTCCATAGTGACAAGTGACGATAAATTTCAGCACACTATATAAATGTTTCCTTACCAAATTCCACTCACCAAAGACGTTTCACTCCCCGACAACGGCGCCAGAAAAGAGTCTTGATGACCCACAAGTGTAGCAGATCTATCGTAGTCCTTTCATAAGTAAGAGTGTCGAACCCAACGAGGAGCAGAAGGATCTGACAAGTGATCTGACAAGTAAACGATTATCTTGATACAGGAATTATAATAATAACTATATTATTATTGCCTCTAGGGCATAATTCCAACAGTCTCCCACTTGCACTAGAGTCAATAATCTAGCCCTCACATCATCATGCGAATTACATTGTAATAAATCTAACACCCATACAGTTCTGGTGTTGATCATGCTTTGCCCGTGGAAGAGGTTTAGTCAGCGGGTCTGCTACATTCAGATCCGTGTGCACTTTGCATATATTCACGTCCTCCCCTTCGACGTAGTCGCGGATGAGGTTGAAGCGTCGTTTGATGTGTCTGGACTTCTTGTGAAACTGTGGTTCCTTTGCTAGGGCAAGGGCACCCATGTTTTCACAGAACAAGGTTATTGGATTCAGTGCGCTTGGCACCACTCCAAGATCCGTCATGAACTGCTTCATCCAGACACCCTCCTTAGCCGCCTCCGAGGCAGCCATGTACTCCGCTTCACATGTAGAATCTGCTACGACGCTTTGCTTGGAACTGCACTAGCTTACCGCACTCCCATTAAGAATAAATATGTATCCGGTCTGTGACTTAGAGTCATCCGGATCTATGTCGAAGCTTGCATCGACGTAACCTTTTACGGCGAGCTCTTCGTCACCTCCATACACGAGAAACATCTCCTTAGTCCTTTACAGGTACTTCAGGATATTCTTGACCACCGTCCAGTGATCCACTCCTGGATTACTCTGGAACCTACCTGCCATACTTATGGCCAGGCTAACGTCCGGTCTAGTGCACAACATTGCATACATGATAGAACCTATGGCTGAAGCATAGGGGACGGTGCTCATATGCTCTCTATCCTCATCAGTTTCTGGGCACTGAGTCTTACTCAATCTCGTACCTTGTAAAACTGGCAAGAACCCTTTCTTGGACTGTTCCATTTTGAACCTCTTCAAAACTTTATCAAGGTATGTGCTTTGTGAAAGTCCTATCAGGCGTTTTGATCTATCCCTGTAGATCTTAATGCCTAAAATGTAAGCAGCTTCTCCTAGCTCCTTCATAGAGAAACTTTTATTCAAGTAATCCTTTATGCTCTCCAAAAACTCTACGTTGTTTCCAATCAGCAATATGTCATCCACATATAATATTAGAAACGCCACAGAGCTCCCACTCACTTTCTTGTAAATACAAGATTCTCCAACCACTTGTATAAACCCAAATGCTTTGATCACCTCATCAAAGCGTTTGTTCCAACTCCGAGATGCTTGCACCAGTCCATAAATGGATCGTTGGAGCTTGCACACCTTGTTAGCATTCTTAGGATCGACAAAACCTTCGGGTTGCATCATATACAACTCTTCCTTAAGGAAACCGTTAAGGAACGCCGTTTTGACATCCATCTGCCAGATTTCATAATCGAAAAATGCAGCTATTGCTAACATGATTCTGACGGACTTAAGCATCGCTACGGGTGAGAATGTCTCATCGTAGTCAACTCCTTGAACTTGTGAAAAACCCTTTGCCACAAGTCGAACTTTATAAACGGTCACATTGCCGTCAGCGTCCGTCTTCCTCTTAAAGATCCATTTGTTCTGAATAGCCTTACGGCCCTCAGGTAGTACTTCCAAAGTCCACACTTTGTTCTCATACATGGATCCTATCTCGGACTTCATGGCTTCTAGCCATTTGTTGGAATCTGGGCCCACCATTGCTTCTTCATAATTTGCAGGTTCATTGTTGTCTAACAACATGATTGACAAGACGGGATTACCGTACCACTCTAGAGCAGCACGTGGTCTCGTCGACCTGCGTGGTCCGACACAAACTTGAACCGGAGTTTCATGATCATCATCATTAACTTCCTCCTCAACCGGCGTCGCAACGATAGAGGTTTCCCCTTGCCCTGCGCCACCATCCAGAGGGATGAGAGGTTCGACAACCTCATCAAGTTCTATCTTCCTCCCACTCAATTCTCTCGAGAGAAACTCCTTCTCGAGAAAAGCTCCGTTTTTAGCAACAAACACTTTGCCCTCGGATTTGAGATAGAAGGTGTACCCAACTGTCTCTTTTGGGTAACTTGTGAAGATGCACTTTTCCGCTTTGGGTTCCAGCTTTTCGGGCTGAAGCTTTTTGACATAAGCATCACATCCCCAAACTTTAAGAAACGACAACTTTGGCCTTTTGCCATACCACGGTTCGTATGCTGCTGTCTCAACGGATTTTGGTGGTGCCCTATTTAAAGTGAATGCAGGTGTTTCTAATGCACAACCCCAAAACGATAACGGCAAATCGGTAAGAGACATCACAGATCGCACCATCTCTAATAAAGTATGATTACGACGTTCAGACACACCATTACGCTGTGGTGTTCCAGGCGGTGTCAACTGTGAAACAATTCCACATTGTCTTAAGTGAGCAGCAAACTCGAAACTCAGATATTCACCCCCACGATCAGACCGTAGGAACTTGATCTTCTTGTTACGATGATTTTCAACTTCACTCTGAAATTGCTTGAACTTTTCAAATGTTTCAGACTTGTGCTTCATTAAGTAGACATAACCATATCTACTCAAATCGTCAGTGAAGGTGAGAAAATAACGATATCCGCCGCGTGCCTCTACGCTCATCGGACCACACACATCGGTATGTATGATTTCCAACAAGTCACTTGCACGCTCCATTGTTCCGGAGAGCGGAGTTTTAGTCATCTTGCCCATGAGGCATGGTTCGCACGTGTCAAGTGAATCAAAGTCAAGTGACTCCAAAAGTCCATCAGCATGGAGTTTCTTCATGCGCTTTACACCAATATGACCTAAGCGGCAGTGCCACAAAAATATGGCGCTATCATTGTTAACTTTAACTCTTTTGGTCTCAATGTTATGTATGTGTGTATCGCTATCAAGATTCAATGTGAACAATCCTCTCACATTGGGTGCATGACCATAAAAGATGTTAATCATAGAAATAGAACAACCATTATTCTCTGACTTAAAAGAGTAACCGTCTCGCAATAAACAAGATCCAGATATAATGTTCATGCTCAACGCAGGCACTAAATAACAATGATTCAAGTTCATAACTAATCCTGATGGTAACTGAAGTGATACTGTGCCGACGGCGATTGCATCAACCTTGAAACCATTTCCTACGTGCATCGTCACTTCATCTTTCGCCAGCCTTCGTCTATTCCGCAGTTCCTGTTTCGAGTTGCAAATATGAGCAACAGAACCGGTATCGAATACTCAGGCACTACTATGAGAGCCGGTTAAGTACACATCAATAACATGTATATCAAATATAACTGATTTTTCTTTGGCCGCCTTCTTATCAGCCAGATACTTGGGGCAATTGCGCTTCCAGTGACCCATACCCTTGCAATAGTAACACTCTGTTTCAGGCTTAGGTCCAGCTTTGGGTTTCTTCGTCGGATTGACAACAGGCTTGCCGCTCTTCTTTGATTTACCCTTCTTGCCTTTGCCATTTCTCTTGAAGCTAGTGGTCTTATTCACCATCAACACTTGATGTTCTTTACGGAGTTCAGACTCTGCGACTTTCAGCATCGCAAACAACTCGCCGGGTGACTTGTTCATCCCTTGCATGTTGTAGTTCAACACAAAGCCTTTATAGCTTGGCGGCAGTGATTGAAGGATTATGTCAGTGATAGACTATTGCGGGAGTTCAATCCCCAGCTCAGCTAGACGGTTTGAGTACCCAGACATTTTGAGCACATGTTCACTGACAGACGAGTTCTCCATCTTGCAAGCATAGAATTTATCGGAGGTCCCATACCTCTCGATCCGGGCGTTCTTCTGAAAGATAAACTTCAACTCCTGGAACATCTCAAATGCTCCATGACGCTCAAAGCGACGTTGAAGTCCCGGTTCTAAGCCATACAAGACTGCACATTGAACTACTAAGTAGTCCTCCTTACGTGCTAACCATGCGTTCTTAACATCCTGATCAGCCGTAGCGGGTGGTTCATCTCCTAGCGCAGCATTAAGGACATAATCCTTCTTCCCAGCTTGTAAGATTAGCTTAAGATTACGAGCCCAGTCTACAAAGTTGCTTCCATCATCTTTCAACTTAGCTTTCTCTAGGAACGTATTAAAATTCAGGGTGACTGTCGCGTGAGCCATGATCTACAACACAAATATATTCAAAGTGGACTTAGACTATGTTCAAGATAATTAGAGTTTAACTTAATCAAATTACTCGCTAAACTCCCACTCAAAAAATACATCTCTCTAGTCATTTGAGTGGTTCATGATCCACTTACACTAGCTCAAGTCCGATCATCACGTGAGTTGAGCATAGTTTCACTGGTAAGCATCCCCATGCTAATCATATCATCTATATGATTCATGATCGACCTTTCGGTCTCATGAGTTCCGAGGCTATGTCTGCACATGCTAGGCTCGTCAAGCTTAACCCGAGTGTTCCGCGTGCGCAACTGTTTTGCACCCGTTGTATGTGAACGTTGAGTCTATCACACCCGATCATCATGTGGTGTCTCGAAACGACGAACTGTAGCAACGGTGCACAGTCGGGGAGAACACAATTTCATCTTGAAATTTTAGTGAGAGATCACCTAATAATGCTACCTTCGTTCTAGGCAAAATAAGGTGCATAAAAGGATTAACATCACATGCAATTCATAAGTGACATGATATGGCCATCATCACGTGCTCCTTGATCTCCATCACCAAGCACCGGCACGATCTTCTTGTCACCGGCGCCACACGATGATCTCCATCAATGTGTCGCCATCGGGGTTGTCGTGCTACTCATGCTATTACTACTAAAGCTACATCCTAGCAAAATAGTAAACGCATCTGCAACCACAAACGTTAGTATAAAGACAACCCTATGGCTCCTGCCGGTTGCCGTACCATCGACGTGCAAGTCGATATTATCTATTACAACATGATCATCTCGTACATCCAATATATCACATCACATCATTGGCCATATCACATCACAAGCATACCCTGCAAAAACAAGTTAGACGTCCTCTAATTTTGTTGTTGCATGTTTTACGTGGTGACCATGGGTATCTAGTAGGATCGCATCTTACTTACGCAAACACCACAACGGAGATATATGAGTTGCTATTTAACCTCATCCAAGGACCTCCTCGGTCAAATCCGATTCAACTAAAGTTGGAGAAACTGACACCCGCCAGTCATCTTTGAACAACGGAGTTACTCGTAGCGATGAAACCAGTCTCTCGTAAGCGTACGCGTAATGTCGGTGCGAGCCGCTTCGATCCAACAATACCGCGGAATCAAGAAAAGACTAAGGAGGGCAGCAAAACGCACATCACCGCCCACAAAAACTTTTGTGTTCTACTCGAGAAGAGATCTACGCATGAACCTAGCTCATGATGCCACTGTTGGGGAACGTCGCATGGGAAACAAAAAATTTCCTACGCGCACGAAGACCTATCATGGTGATGTCCATCTACGAGAGGGGATGTGTGATCTACGTACCCTTGTAGACCGTACAGCAGAATCGTTAGTGAACGCGGTTGATGTAGTGGAACGTCCTCACGGCCCTCGATCCGCCCCGCGAACCGTCCCGCGATCAGTCCCACGATCTAGTGCCGAACGGATGGCACCTCCGCGTTCAGCACACGTACAGCTCGACGATGATCCCGGCCTTCTTGATCCAGCAAGAGAGACGGAGAGGTAGAAGAGTTCTCCCGCAGCATGACGGCGCTCCAGAGGTTGGTGGTGATCTTATCTCAGCAGGGCTCCGCCCGAGCTCCGCAGAAACGCGATCTAGAGGAAAACCCGTGGAGGTATGTGGTCGGGCTGCCGTGGAAAAGTCGTCTCAAATCAGCCATAAACCTCCGTATATATAGGGGGAAGAGGGGGAACCTTGCCTTGGGGTCCAAGGACCCCTAAGGGCTTCGACCGAGCCAACGGGGGCAGCCCTCCCCTTCCAAACCGAGTCCAACTAGGTTTGGAAGCAGGAGTCCTTCCCCCTTTTCCCACCTCCTCTTTTTTTTTCTTTTCTCTTTGATTTTCTTCCTATGGCGCATAGGGCCTTCTTGGGTTGCCCCACCCCGGTGAACTCCCGGAACCCATTGGTCATTCCCGGTACATTCCCTCTAACTCCGAAAACCTTCCGGTAATCAAATAAGGTCATCCTATATATCAATCTTCATTTCCGGACCATTCCGGAAACCCTCGTGACATCCGTGATCTCATCCGGGACTCCGAACAACATTCGGTAACCAACCATATAACTCAAATACGCATAAAACAACGTCGAACCTTAAGTGTGCAGACTCTGCGGGTTCGAGAACTATGTAGACATGACCCGAGAGACTCCTCGGTCAATATCCAATAGCGGGACCTGGATGCCCATATTGGATCCTACATATTCTACGAAGATCTTATCGTTTGAACCTCAGTGCCAAGGATTCATATAATCCCGTATGTCATTCCCTTTGTCCTTCGGTATGTTACTTGCCCGAGATTCGATCGTCGGTATCCGCATACCTATTTCAATCTCGTTTACCGGCAAGTCTATTTACTCATTCCGTAATACAAGATCCCGCAACTTACACTAAGTCACATTACTTGCAAGTCTTGTGTGTGATGTTGTATTACCGAGTGGGCCCCGAGATACCTCTCCGTCACACGGAGTGACAAATCCCAGTCTCGATCCATACTAACTCAACGAACACCTTTGGAGATACCTGTAGAGCATCTTTATAGTCACCCAGTTACGTTGCGACGTTTGATACACAAAAAGTATTCCTCCGGTGTCAGTGAATTATATGATCTCATGGTCATAGGAACAAATACTTGACACGCAGAAAACAGTAGCAACAAAATGACACGATCAACATGCTACGTCTATTAGTTTGGGTCTCGTCCATCACGTGATTCTCCTAATGACGTGATCCAGTTATCAAGCAACAACACCTTGTTTATAATCAGAAGACACTGACTATCTTTGATCAACTGGCTAGCCAACTAGAGGCTTGCTAGTGACATTGTTTTGTCTATGTATCCACACATGTATATAAGTCTTCATTCAATACAATTATAGCATGGATAATAAATGATTATCTTGATACAAGAATTATAATAATAACTATATTATTATTGCCTCTAGGGCATAATTCCAACAGATACCCCGAACAAGCTCCTCAAAGGATTAGTTTCCATAGTGACAAGTGATGATAAATTTCAGCACACTATATAAATGTTTCCTTACCAAATTCCACTCACCAAAGGCGTTTCACTCCCCGACAACGGCGCCAGAAAAGAGTCTTGATGACCCACAAGTGTAGCAGATCTATCATAGTCCTTTCATAAGTAAGAGTGTCGAACCCAACGAGGAGCAGAAGGATCTGACAACTGGTTTTCAGCAAGGTAATCTCTGCAAGAACCGAAATTGTCGGTAACAGATAGTTGTGTGATAAGATGATTCCTAGCAAGTAGCAAGTAGCAATAGTAACAAAGGTGCATCAAAGTGTCCCAATCCCTTTTGTAGCAAGGTGCAAGCCTGGACAAACTCTTATAGGAGGTAAAGCGCTCCCGAGGACACGTGGGAATTTATGTCAAGCTAGTTTTCATCATGTTCATATGATCCGCGTTTGCTACTTTGATAGTTTGATATGTGGGTGGACCGGTGCTTGGGTACTACCCTTACTTGGACAAACATCCCACTTATGATTAACCCCTCTCGTAAGCATCCGCAACTATGAAACAAGAATTAAGACAAAGTCTAACCATAGCATTAAACTAGTGGATCCAAATCAGCCCCTTACGAAGCAACGCATAAACTAGGGTTTAAGCTTCTGTCACTCGAGCAACCCATCATCTACTTACTACTTCCCAATGCCTTCCTCTAGTCCCAAATAATGGTGAAGTATTATGTAGTCGACGTTCACATAACACCACTAGAGGAAAAACAACATACAACGCATCAAAATATCGAACGAATACCAAATTC
Source organism: Hordeum vulgare subsp. vulgare (assembly GCF_904849725.1). Lineage (NCBI taxonomy): Eukaryota > Viridiplantae > Streptophyta > Magnoliopsida > Poales > Poaceae > Hordeum > Hordeum vulgare. Next base: position 482,231,538 of record NC_058524.1, on the reverse strand, counting down.
ACATGACTACTTATAGCATGACTTATCCCATGTTCTCAGGAACAAAAGTGACTACTCACAAAGCATAATAATATTCATGACCAGAGAGATACTGAATAGCATCAAGGATCTGAACATATAATCTTCCACCAAGTAATTCAACTAGCATCAACTACAAAGAGTAATTAACACTACTAGCAACCTTACAAGTACCAATCGGAGTCGTTAGACGGAGATTGGTTACAAGAGATGAGCTAGGGTTTGGAGATGAGATGGTTCCGATGAAGATGTTGATGGTGATGAGTCCCCTCCGATGAGAGGAGTGTTGGTGATGACGATGGCGACGATTTCCCCCTCCAGGAGGGAAGTTTCCCCGGCAGGACGACCCTGTCGGAGCTCTAGATTGGTTCTGCTCAAGTTCCGCCTCGTGGCAGCGGCGATTCCTCCTGAAAGCCTCCTCTTGATTTTTTTCTGGAACAAAACCCTCCTTATAGCAAAAGAGGGGAGCCAGAGGGCCAACAGGGAGCCCACAAGCCCCCTAGGCGCGGCGAGGGGGGTAAGCCGCGCCTAGCAGGCTTGTGGCCTCCTCGTGGCTCCCCTCTGGCACTTCTTCGGCCCAGTATTTTTTATAAATTCCAAAATAATTCCTCGTTGATTTTCACGGCTTTTGGAGTTGCGCGGAATAGGTATCTCAAACTTGCTCCTTTTTCAGGCCAGAATTCCAGCTGCCGGCATTCTCCCTCTTCATGTAAACCTTGCAAAATAAGAGATAAAAGGCATAAGTATTGTACCATGAAGTTTAGTAACAGCCCATAAAGCGATAAATATCAACATAAAAGCATGATGCAAAATGGACGTATCAGCTACTAGATGATTCTCACCTTTGGGATTGGGAAGAGATTGAGTCTCTCTTTTACTCCAAGTTTTATCGTCTTCATGAAGTCCATGAGAATAGGAATTATGTTTATAATTTCTATCCTCATAACGGAGAGAGCATAGCTCAAGCTTGGGGGAGACTGAAAACTTTAATGCTAAAATGTCCTAACCATGGGCTCCCCAAAGATATGATTATTACTAATTTCTATGCGAGGCTCTCTCGACAGGATAAAGACTTGATCTATGCTTCCTCTATGGGTTCTTTCACAAACGAAAGTATTTATGCTAAATGGGAACTCCTTGAAAGAATTCAACGCAATACCAAAGATTGGGAGATCGACAAAGGTAAAGAGTCAGGTATAAATTATGAGTATGATTGCATTAAATCCTTTGTTGAGACTGAAAGTTTTAATAAGTTCAGTGCTAAGTGTGGGCTTGATTCTCAACTCCTTGTTGATTTCCTCAAATATTTTGCTTCACATCTTAATATGCCTAAGGAGAATTGGACCAAGCATCATGAACCTTTTAAAGAGATTTGCAAAGAAAATGAAATTGTTAATGATAATTGCAACATGCATGATCCAATTCCTGAAAATGAAGTTTTATATAAGCATGTTAATTTTTGTGGAGTGGATAGATCTTGTGAAAGGCCCATGATTGAAGAAGAGAAGTATTGCAAGCAACATAAGCATGAAAGAACAGTCACTTGGGTTATAGATTTAAATGAAATTGCTAGAGAATTGTGTGACCTTTACCTTTTACTTGTGAACTTTGTGGTATAGAGGGTCACTTTAATTTTCAATGCATGTACTTTCAAGACATAACTGTTAACCAGTTGTGTGATAACATGATGACTTCTGATCTTTATGATGAACTTATGTTATTTTTGATGTGTGAAGAGTTATCAGAAAAAACTTCTTGGCTAGATAATAATGCCTTAGGAATAAACAAACTTTGCAAAAATGCCATCTCTATTGCGTTGTTAATTCCCATGAAAATGATTACATAAGTAAGATTAGAAAGGAGGGAACTTTACCAAAGCATAAAAATGTCTCTTATGTTTCCACTAATAAAAAGGAGAGTTTCTCCCAAGTTCCTCCTATTGTTTCTAATGGTAAACCAAAATATTTGGAGAAGCTTCCTCTCCAGCTACTCCCTCCTAAGGTGAATAAGAAGAAAAAGAACAGGAGGAAGAGGAACAAGAAGGAAGAAGAATGGGTATCAACCTGGCCTGAGCATATTCCTCGCATCAACTTTTATCCTAACAGACATAAATTTATGGAGGATGGTAGGCTTGATTGTTATTATCTTGATGATAAGTCCGTAGGTACTATTGAAGATGATTTTGATTATGATATGCATGTTACTTATTGTGATTGGGAAGATGATGATAATGCTACTTATGATCTTGAAAATCTTTTTGGCATCAACTTTGAAAATGATGATATGGAAAGCTCTAAGCTTGGGGATGATAGGATTACAAGTCCTTTACCCATTAGTGATGTGATAATTGATAATTCTTTTGCTAGTAAGAATAAAGACAGCATGTTTACAAATATAGTTGCTAGCAATAATAATGCTCTTCTCTACCATGATGATGTTATAACTCCTATCTATAGTGATTGTAAAAATACCTTTGACATCAGGAGAAATTATCCATATGAAACTTGTCATGATCATGGAGGGAATTACTCCCTTGCTGAACACCATCTCCCAAATACATAATTAATCTATAGTGTTCACGTTGTTTATGATAGTCCTACTCCCACTATTACCAATGAGAAAGATTATGCTTATGTGGAGAGTAAGAGTACCTTTTTGCATATGGATCATGGTCACAATGCTTATGTGATACTTATATTGTTGAGTTTATTCATGATCCCACTGAAAATTATTATGAGAAGGGAACATATGCTTATAGATATTTTAATAATATCAAGTTCCCTCTCTTTATGTTGAAGGTTTTGAAGCTGTACTTGGTTTGCCTTCCTATGCTTATTGCTTTGTGCTTCAATGAATTATTCTATTGCAATATTCCTATGCATAGGAAGCATGTTAGACTTAAATGTGTTTGGTATTTGCTTCTTGATGCTCTCTTTTGTTCTACAACTCTTATTCCTACGAGAGCATCATTAAAATCTTAAGCCTATCTTTATGGCTATAAAGAAAGAGCTCTAGGGAAACAACCCTTGTTATCTTTACTTTGAGTTTTTACTTTTAGTTTTTAGTGGTCATGATGTGTGTTACTACTGTAGCAACATCGGTGTATCTTTATTTTTAAGCTTTGTGCCAAGTTTTAGCCTCCGATTGCAAGAAAGTTCAAAAGTTGTGACATACTGTCCAGAAACAGATTCTGTTTGCTTGACGGAAAAATGGGCCAAAAATCACCAGATCATCTTTTTGATATGAATTTTTTACATCATTCTCTATATAATTTTCTTTCTGTCATCTGTTTTGAGTTTTTTATTTGAGTTGCAGAAGTACCCCAATTTGTTTTACTACGAGTTGTTCTGTTTTTCACAGTTTCCGCCACATTTTGCGTTTTCATCATTTTGCAAATCTTAAGCTTGCTTTTCCTTTGCAAAAACCTTTTGGAAATCATGAGAAACAGTAGCTTTTCATGAAAAATCTTTATTTACAGTAGGTAATAAATTATTTTATCATGGGTACTAACCACTCTAATCAGCTTATGATGAGTTTCGTATGAAGGGAGTCTTCAACTATGCGATGGGAGATGATGAAAGAAGATACAAGAGTGTCAGGCGCTCAAGCTTGGGGATGCCCCGTGCACCCCCAAGAAATATTCAAGGAGACTCAACCGTCTAAGCTTGGGGATGCCCCCGTGCATCCCCTTCTCTATCAACAATCATCAGTTCGTCCATCTCCATGCTATATTTTTATCACTTCATATGTTACGTGCTATACTTGGAACATCCCGCTCTTTACTTTTTAGTTTGTTTTAGTTTTTCTTGTTGTTCATAACAATTTGGAACCTAGCCTACCTTGTTTGGGAGAGAAACACGCTCCATTCCACTCTAGAACACAACATAGGTTTTCATGTCTATCTTTTTTGTGTGTTCTCCATCTTTACTTAGCTATTGTCATGCTTAACACTTAGTTTTCATGCTATATCTTTTTAAGAGCTATTATTTATGTTGATTTTGGAACTCTCTTGAGTGATCATGCTTATCTTGTTTAGAGAGTTGGCTTGTTGCACCGAGTTGTGTGTCTTGCATGAGTAGGTAATTGAAGTTGCTATTTAAGTATAGTAGTAAATTGCAATAGTTTTGAGGTATTGATTTGAGTAATGTTTGGACTATTGATGCCAAGAGATTGAGCCTATTAGTGATAGGTGTCGTATTTTGGGAAATCCGAGTGTTTTTCAAAAACTAAAAATTAGTTGAGAACTCTAGCTACTAAATTGATCGCTAACCTCTGGAGGGGTTGGAATATATAGAGTACCCTCAAGTTACCATGAGTTGAGGATGTGCAAGGATAACCAAACCTCCTAACACTCCTCCTCGGGGTACTTGTCTCTTTGTGAATTTCCTAACTAGATAGAGAGTTATCGATAATATGTGTATGAGTTCTTTGGACTAAAGTGAGTATTCGATTGTTGGCACTTCCACCATGTTGGAAATATGCCCTAGAGGCAATCATAAATAGTTATTATTATATTTATTGTTTAAAGATAATCATTTATTATCCATGCTATAATTGTATTGAATGAAAACATAGATACATGCGTGGATACATAGACAAAACAATGTCCCTAGCAAGCCTCTAGTTGGCTAGCCAGTTGATCAATGATAGTCAAGGTTTTCTGACTATATGCAAGTGTTGTCACTTGATAAGTGGATCACATCATTAGGAGAATCATGTGATGGACTAGACCCAAACTACGAATGTAGCATATTGATCGTGTCGTTTTATTGCTATTGTTTTCTGCGTGTCAAGTATTTGTTACTATGACCATGAGATCATATAACTCAGTGGCACCGGAGGAATACCTTGTGTGCATCAAACGTCGCAACGTAACTGGGTGACTATAAAGGTGCTCTATAGGTATCTCCAAAGGTGTCCTTTGAGTTAGTATGGATCAAGACTGGGATTTGTCACTCCATGTGACGGAGAGGTATCTGGGGGCCCACTCGGTAATACGACATCACACACAAGCCTTGCAAGCAATGTGACTAAGTGTAAGTCACGGGATCTTGTATTAAAGAACGAGTAAAGAGACTTGCCAGTAACAAGACTGAAATAGGTATGCGGATACCGACGATCAAATCTCGGGCAAGTAACATACCGAAGGACAAAGGGAGTTACATACAGGATTATATGAACCCTTGACACTGAGGTTCAACCGATAAGATCTTCAGAGAATATATAGGATCCAATATGGGCATCCAGGTCCCGTTATTGGATATTGACCGAGGAGTGCCTCGGGGCATGTCTACATAGATCTTGAACCCGCAGGTGAAAGGATCGATATGGTTGACTAGAGGGGGGGTGAATAGGCAACGACCACTTTTAAATTAATCTTAGCAAGTTAGGGTAAAACAACATACGGGTTCACAAATATAACAACAATGGGGTGAACCGTAATGAAGCTAACAACAAGAGCTACTGAGACAAGTAAGAGATAGACAACAACATAAGCATTCACAAAGTAAAGGTTAGAGATAACCACAAGTGGAACCAATGAAGACGAGGATGCATTACCAAAGTTCATTCCCTTTGACAGGAAGTGCGTCTCCGTTGGAGCGGTGTGGAGGCACAATGCTCCCCAATAAGCCACTAAGGCCACCGTATTCCCCTCACGCCCTCGCACGATGCAAGGTACCGTGATTCCACTATAGGTGCCCTTGAAGGCGGCTACCGAACCTTTACAAACAAGGTTGGGGCAAACTCCACACAAAGCTTGGAGGCTCCCAACAAGACCACGAAGCTTCACCACAATGGAATGTGGCTTCGAGGTGACCTCAACCGTCTAGGATGCTCAAACACCCAAGAGTAACAAGATCCGCAAGGGATTGGTGGGGGAATCAACTTTTCTCTTGGTGGAAGTGTAGATCTAGGCCTTCTCAACCAATCCCTAAAGAATCAACAAGTTTGATTGGCTAGGGAGAGAGATCGGGCACTTTTGAGCTTAGGGAGCAACAATGGAGCTTGGGAGGGTAAGAGATAAGGTTCCACAGCTAGAAGAACCCCTTATATAGTGGGGGGGGATCCAACCGTTTTCCCACTCACAGCCCGTGCCTGGTGGTACTACCGCTGGATGCAGCGGTACTACCGCTAGCACTCCAATGGTGCTACCGCTGGCACTCCAGCGATACTACCGTTGGGCCCATGGTAGTGCATAAGCACTACCGGGCCAACCACCGCCAAGAAAGTCTTCGCAAAAAGGTCCGTCCAAGTACAACCGCTAGGAAGGCGGTACTAAGCTCCTGGAGCGGTACTACCGCTGGCTGCAGCGGTACTACCGCTAGCATTCCAGCGGTACTACCACTAGGGCTAGCGGTACTACCGCTAGGCACAGCGGTACTACCGCTGAGGCACCATTTGCAAAGAAGAGAAACACACAAAGGCGGGAGCCACTCCAAAGTTGCCGGCAAGGGGGGAAAGGAGGTGAAGTGTGCGCGTGCAAGATTGATTCCACCCAAACCTTTCCACTACGGTTCCCCTCTTAATAGTACGGCTTTCCTATGACTCAAATAAAGAGAATCGTAGAGTACACTGTGCTTCTGTTCCATGAAAGAGGGGGCGAGTCGTCTTTTTCCGTTGACGTGTGTTATCTGAAATCTTAACACACACGATTAGTCCTTTGCGGTACTGTCATCAATCACCAAAATTACTTAGGTATAAACTATGCCCTAACAATCTCCCCCTTTTTGGTGGATTGATGACAATACCGGATTTGCACAGTGAATAACATGTGAACAAAAAGATAGAGATATATGAAAATAAGGAGCATATGACTCACAGCATATGATGGAAATAAATCTCACACTAGTTCATGTCTCATGTCACACAAAGCAAAGATAGCAAAATAGAAGCAAACCAAGTTCAAAGCAAACACGAAAGCTAAGCAAATTTCAACTCTCAAATCAAATCCAGCTCCTAGACTCTCTCCCCCTTTGGCACAAGACACCAAAAAGGGGCACACCTAATGACACAGGTGGTCACTCCTCATCCTCATCATCCCCAGACTCGTCCGTAGCATCCGGATCGTCCTGCTCCTCTTCATTGTCCTCCTCCTCCTTTGCATCAGACCACTGGTAACCTTGAGCCCGCATCCAAGCAGACTCTGGAGTGATGTCGTCCTCTGATCCGCTGGAGATGTCAACATCAAGTGTCCTCAGGACACGCTTGTGCCTCTGATGATTCTCCATCTGGGCAACGTGCGTCTGATACTATCCCTTAGCCTGCATACAGAAGAGAGTCTTCATTTTATCCTGCAGTTTCACGCCCAAGATGGCATGGCAGAAGAGCGGGACTAAGAAGCGGTTCCTCTGTCAGCAGCAGTCTCTGTGTCGGTGTCCATGTGCTGAGATGAAGTTGATGGGTTGGCCCATTTGTCCTTGATGCGGAGCTTGATAGGATCGTGCGCAAAGTAATCAGCCTGAAGGTGGAACTCCTCAAGCGGATATGTGTCTTGCCACTTCTAACGAATATAGGAAAACAAGTAGGGCCCGTAGATGGGAACCTTGCGCATCATGATGCAGTTCCAGAGCTCAGTGAACATCACATCAGAAATATCGAGAGGGGCAGACTCCTTAGTCATAGCCTCCTCACAAAGCATAAGCATCTCAGCCAGAGAGCCGTGTACCTCGTCGAAGTTGCCAATGCGAGGAAAGAGGGTGTTGCGGAAGATCTGATGCATGATATCCAAATGCCTAGGGAGCACACCTTTCTTCACATAGAGTTGTTGCAACCTGTCCTTGGTGGGGGCCCTATCAGTGGAAGCTACAGCATGAGGACGCGACCCAAGTGGAGTGTCAGCTCCATGAAAATCAATCTTGAGAAATGCCATGAATTCACGCGAGGAACGTGTCATCTTCTGAGTCCCAGTCATCCAAACCAAGGAGCGCTCGTCATCATGCGAGAAATGAACCGTGACATAAAACTGGGCAACAACATCTGGATCAAAGTCTTTCTTGAAGGAGATGATCTCCTTAATACCCAGCTTGTCAATCAGAGAGAGAGCGTCGCCAAAGTAATCCAGGTTCCGCTGAAGGTGAGCCAAGTCAATCCACTGAACTGGAACAAAACTCTTCTTGAAATGCTTGATGATGTCACGATAGATCCTGCAGTGATCCGTTGCCCAAACATGCTCGACATTCCTGATCACAGCCTTCTCTTGGAGATAGTGATTTTGGGTGCGGAACCGCAGAAAATCCTTAGGGGGCATAGTGCGAACATTGACCCCCTTATCCTTGTGAGCGGCCTTTTTGAAGGACTTCTTTTTGGGTTGCAGACCGGAAGTGGCGGAGCCCTCTGGAGCCTCTGGATTGCGATAATGCTTCGACTGTGTGTCCCGTGGGGGGTTCGAGCGGCGAGCACCACCTGTGACACAAAACACACACCGAAAAAGAGCGACAGAAGAAGTCAAGGCAATGAACAAGAAGAGGCATAAAAAGTAAACACACATTGCCAAGCAAGTGAAAAGAAGAGACAGAGTATCCTCCTGGCGGTAGTACCGCTACCCTTGGCGGTAGTACCGCTGGGGTCCGAGCGGCAGTACCGCTGCCCTTGGCAGTAGTACCGCTGGGGTCCTGGCGGTAGTACCGCTACCCCTGGTGGTAGTACCGCTGGGGTCCTAGCGGTAGTACCGCTACCTCTGGCAGTAGTACCGCTAGGGTTTGATTTTTAGATCTGAATATGAAAAGAACCCATAGAGATGGCTACATGGAATTTACGAGGGCCATGGGCTGTGTATAATCACTAAGAACTCCACCACAGACCTAACCACATGAGGATCACAAGTACCATCTAAATAAGGACATGCCTAGTCAAGAGAATGCAAGTTTTAGATCTAATCCAAAAAATAGAAGAAGTGCTTGATCTAAAACATGAAAATCCTAGGGCATGGCAATATAAAAGCAAAGAATCATAGGACCTACACTCCCCTCGAATATCTCCTTCATATCATCCAAGAACAAAGCACAATATCAAAGACATGGATCCAAACCACCAATGCTCCTAACCCTAGAACAAGAAAACATCAACCAAGAGAAGAAAGGGAGGAGCTTTACCGGGGTCCATGGCACTTGGAGGAGGAAGGAGAAGTGGAGCAAACCCTCCAACTCTACGGAGAGAAGGGGCTCCACGGATAGAGATCCAAATAGGGGGAGTTCGCGGTTGGGGAGGGAGGAGCCACGAGGAAGAAGAAAGAGGCAGGAAAACGGGCTCCCCCTCCTTTATATAGCCCAAGGGGTACGCGCCAGCGGTAGTACCGTTGTGGTACTGGCGGTAGTACCGCTACCTAGCGGTAGTACCACTGGCTACATCAGTAGTACCGTTGGGGTCCTGGCGGTAGTACTGCTCCCCCTTGAGACAGCCCTAAAAATGTCCTAGTTAGGTCATGGTAGACTGGGTCCTGGCGGTAGTACCGCTATCCCTAGCGGTAGTACCGCTGGGGTCCTGGCGGTAGTACCGCTACCTCTGGCGATAGTACCGCTGGGGTCCTGGCGGTAGTACCGCTGCAAATGTCACAACGGGACCTAGGAGATGATAAAGACGTGGGCAAATGACAAGTTAGTGAAAATAAGAAGATAGCACCAGCAAGATATACTGACTTGTCATTTTGTATCCTTTCTTCCATATGAGAGAAATGTGGGGGGCGGTGGCCGAGGCCACCTATGCTTGAGACAAAGGTATGACACCGTGAAGAATTATCCTTGGGTTCATGACCAATGCTCGTCTTTGAAGCACAAGTGCCATTTGGAAATGGCTAAAGTGAAAGACTAGATCGATTTATGCATAATGGGGGGAGGAAGAGTTCATTGAGAGAACAACACTCCCCCTATGTCCATGCCTACATCTAGAACAAGATAAAATGCATAGTAAGGTGCAACGTTCCTAGCTTCAATCCACATTACTTGAATCAATGATATTTAGCTCATGCCTTAGTGAAAATATCTGCAAGTTTCTCTTCAGTGTGGATGAAATGAACCTCAATATCACCTAGCTTGATATGTTCATGAATGAAGTGATGGAGAATATCAATATGCTTGGTTTTGCTATGTTGCACTGGGTTGAGGGAAATCTTGATAGCACTTTGATTGTCACACAGAAGAGGCACTTTGTCACAAGTGACACCATAATCCTTTAAAGTTTGCCTCATCAATAGCAATTGTGCACAACAACTTGCAGCTGCCACATACTCAGCTTCGGTGGATGATAGAGAGACACAATTCTGCTTCTTTGAAGACCAACTTACCAGTGAGCGACCAAGGAATTGGCATCCTCCAGAAGTTGACTTCCTCTCCACACAATCTCCTGCCCAATCTGAGTCAGAATAGCCTACTAGGTTGAAGTTTGCTCCTTTGGGATACCATAGGCCAAAGTTTGGGGTATGAGCCAAATATCGAAAGATTCGCTTAACAGCCATATAATGACTTTCTTTCGGTGCGGATTGAAACCGTGCACATATCCCTACACTCAACATAATATCTGGTCTAGATACACAAAGGTAAAGGAGGGATCCAATCATGGAGCGATATACCTTTTGATCCACTGCTTTACCATTGGGATCACTGTCAAGCTTGCATCTTGTTGGCATGGGGAACTTGACCGGTTTGACATCTTCAAGCTCGAACCGTTTGAGCATGTCTTGAGTGTACTTGGCTTGTTTGATGAAGGTCCCTTCTAGGCCTTGTTTAATCTCGAATCCGAGGAAGAACTTCAACTCTCCCATCATGGACATCTCAAATTTCTCAGTCATTAGTGCAGCAAATTCTTTATTGAAAGAAATGTTAGGAGAGCCAAAGATAATATCATCAACATATAGTTGGCATATGAACAAATCCCCTTTAACCCTCTTAGTAAAAAGAGTGGGATCTATCTTCCCAATTTCAAACCCACGATCTTGTAACAACTCAGTAAGATACTCATACCACGCACGTGGGGCTTGTTTAAGGACATAGAGTGCCTTATTAAGTTTGTACACATGATTGGGGAGCTTGGGATGTTCGAATCCCGGGGGTTGTTTGACATAGACCAACTCATTTAAAGGACCATTAAGAAAGGCACTTTTCACATCCATTTGTTGTAATTTGAAGTTATGATGAGAAGCAAATGCAAGCAACATGCGAATAGATTCTAGACGAGCAACAGGGGCAAAGGTTTCACCGTAGTCGATACCCTCGACTTGGGAGTAGCCTTGAGCCACCAATCTTGCCTTGTTTAGAATCGCAATCCCATTGGCATCTTGCTTGTTCTTGAATATCCATTTGGTCCCGATGACATTATGTTCCTCCGTTGGCCTTGGCACTAAATCCCAGACTTGGTTACGCTCGAAGTTGTTAAGTTCTTCATGCATGGCCATAAGCCAATCCTCTATTGGTGAACGTCGCATGGGAAACAAAAAATTTCCTACGCGCACGAAGACCTGTCATGGTCATGTCCAGTGATCTACGTACCCTTGTAGATCGTACAGCAGAAGCGTTAGTGCACGCGGTTGATGTAGTGGAACGTCCTCACGTCCCTCGATCCGCCCCGCGAACAATCCCGCGATCAGTCCCACGATCTAGTACCGAACGGACGGCACCTCCGCGTTCAGCACACGTACAGCTCGATGATGATCTCGGCCTTCTTGATCCAGCAAGAGAGACGGAGAGGTAGAAGAGTTCTTCGGCAGCGTGACGGTGCTCCGGAGGTTGGTGATGACCTTGTCTCAGCACGGCTCCGCCCGAGCTCCGCAGAAACGCGATCTAGAGGAAAAACCGTGGAGGTATGTGGTCGGGCTGCCGTGGGAAAGTCGTCTCAAATCAGCCCCAATACCTTCGTATATATAGGTGGGAGGGAGGGGACCTTGCCCAAGGGGGTCGGCCGAGTCCAAGGGGGGAAGGCTCCCCCCCCCAAACCGAGTTGGACTTGGTTTGGTGGGTGGGAGTCCTTCCCTTCCTTCCCACCTCCCTTTTTTTTGCTTTCTCTTTGATTTTTCTTTGTATGGCGCATAGGGCCCTTTTGGGCTGTCCCACCAGCCCACTAAGGGCTGGTGCGCCACCCTTATGGCCTATGGGCTTCCCCGAGGTGGGTTGCCCCCCCCCCCCGGTGAACTCCCGGAACCCATTCGTCATTCCCGGTACATTCCCGGTAACTCCGAAAACCTTCCGGTAATCAAATGAGGTCATCCTATATATCAATCTTCGTTTCCGGACTATTCCGGAAACCCTCGTGACGTCCGTGATCTCATCCGGGACTCTGAACAACATTCGGTAACCAACCATATAACTCAAATACGCATAAAACGACGTCGAACCTTAAGTGTGCAGACCTGCGGGTTCGAGAACTATGTAGACATGACCCGAGATACTCCTCGGTCAATATCCAATAGCGGGACCTGGATGCCCATATTGGATCCTACATATTCTACGAAGATCTTATCGTTTGAACCTCAGTGCCAAGGATTCATATAATCCCGTATGTCATTCCCTTTGTCCTTCAGTATGTTACTTGCCCGAGATTCGATCGTCAGTATCCGTATACCTATTTCAATCTCGTTTACCGGCAAGTCTCTTTACTCGTTCCGTAATACAAGATCCGGCAACTTACACTAAGTTACATTGCTTGCAAGGCTTGTGTGTGATGTTGTATTACCGAGTGGGCCCCGAGATACCTCTCCGTTCACACGGAGTGATAAATCCCAATCTTGATCCATACTAACTCAACTAACACCTTCGGAGATACGTGTAGAGCATCTTTATAGTCACCCAGTTACGTTACGACGTTTGATACACACAAAGCATTCCTCCGGTGTCAGTGAGTTATATGATCTCATGGTCATAGGAATAAATACTTGACACGCAGAAAACAGTAGCAACAAAATGACACGATCAACATGCTACGTCTATTAGTTTGGGTCTAGTCCATCACGTGATTCTCCTAATGACGTGATCCAGTTATCAAGCAACAACACCTTGTTCATAATCAGAAGACACTGACTATCTTTGATCAACTGGCCAGCCAACTAGAGGCTTGCTAGGGACGGTGTTTTGTCTAAGTATCCACACATGTAAATGAGTCTTCATTCAATACAATTATAGCATGGATAATAAACGATTATCTTGATACAGGAATTATAATAATAACTATATTTATTATTGCCTCTAGGGCATAATTCCAACAGTCTCCCACTTGCACTAGAGTCAATAATCTAGCCCTCACATCACCATGTGAATTACATTGTAATAAATCTAACACCCATACAGTTATGGTGTTGATCATGCTTTGGCCGTGGAAGAGGTTTAGTCAGCGGGTCCGCTACATTCAGATCCGTGTGCACTTTGCATATATTCACGTCCTCTCCCTCGACATAGTCGCGGAAGAGGTTGAAGCGTCGTTTGATGTGTCTGGTCTTCTTGTGAAACCGTGGTTCCTTTGCTAAGGCAATGGCACCAGTGTTGTCACAGAACAAGGTTATTGGATTCAGTGCGCTTGGCACCACTCCAAGATCCGTCATGAATTGCTTCATCCAGACACCCTCCTTAGCCGCCTCCGAGGCAGCCATGTACTCCGCTTCACATGTAGAATCTGCTACGACGCATTGCTTGGAACTGCACCAGCTTACTGCACCCCCATTAAGAATAAATACGTATCCGGTTTGCGACTTAGAGTCGTCCGGATCTGTGTCAAAGCTTGTATCGACGTAACCTTTTATGGAGAGCTCTTCGTCACCTCCATACACGAGAAACATCTCCTTAGTCCTTTTCAGGTACTTCAGGATATTCTTGACCGCTGTCCAGTGAACCACTCCTGGATTACTCTGGAACCTACCTGCCATACTTATGGCCAGGCTAACATCCGGTCTAGTGCACAGCATCGCATACATGATAGAACCTATGGCTGAAGCATAGGGGACGGAGCGCATATGCTCTCTATCTTCATCAGTTGCTGGGCACTGAGTCTTACTCAATCTCGTACCTTGTAGAACTGGCAAGAACCCTTTCTTGGACTGTTCCATTTTGAACCTCTTCAAAACTGTATCAAGGTATGTGCTTTGTGAAAGTCCTATCAGGCGTTTTGATCTATCCCTATAGATCTTAATGCCTAGAATGTAAGCAGCTTCTCCTAGGTCCTTCATAGAGAAACTTTTATTCAAGTAACCTTTTATGCTCTCCAAAAACTCTACGTTGTTTCCAATCAGTAATATGTCATCCACATATAATATTAGAAACGCCACAGAGCTCCCACTCACTTTCTTGTAAATACAAGATTCTCCAACCACTTGTATAAACCCAAATGCTTTGATCACCTCATCAAAGTGTTTGTTCCAACTCCGAGATGCTTGCACCAGTCCATAAATGGATCGCTGGAGTTTGCACACCTTGTTAGCATTCTTAGGATCGACAAAACCTTCGGGTTGTATCATATACAACTCTTCCTTAAGGAAACCGTTAAGGACCGCCGTTTTGACATCCCTTTGCCAGATTTCATAATCGAAAAATGCAGCTATTGCTAACATGATTCTGACGGACTTAAGCATTGCTACGGGTGAGAAAGTCTCATCGTAGTCAACTCCTTGAACTTGTGAAAAACCCTTTGCCACAAGTCGAGCTTTATAAACGGTCACATTGCCGTCAGCGTCCGTCTTCCTCTTGAAGATCCATTTGTTCCGAATGGCCTTGCGGACCTCAGGTAGTACCTCCAAAGTCCATACTTTGTTCTCATACATGGATCCTATCTCGGATTTCATGGCCTCTAGCCATTTGTTGGAATCTGGGCCCACCATTGCTTCTTCATAATTCGCAGGTTCATTGTTGTCTAACAACATGATTGATAAGACGGGATTACCGTACCACTCTGGAGCAGCACGTGGTCTCGTCGACCTGCGTGGTTCGACAGAAACTTGAACTGGAGTTTCATGATCATCATCATTAACTTCCTCCTCAACCGGCGTCGCAATGACAGAGGTTTCCCCTAGCCCTGCGCCACCATCCAGAGGGATGAGAGGTTCGACAACCTCGTCAAGTTCTATCTTCCTCCCACTCAATTCTCTCGAGAGAAACTCCTTCTCGAGAAAAGCTCCGGTTTTAGCAACAAACACTTTGCCCTCGGATTTGAGATAGAAGGTGTACCCAACTGTCTCTTTTGGGTAACCTATGAAGACGCACTTTTCTGCGGGTTCCAGCTTTTCAGGCTGAAGCTTTTTGACATAAGCATCACATCCCCAAACTTTAAGAAACGACAACTTTGGCCTTTTGCCATACCACAGTTCGTATGGTGTCGTCTCAACGCATTTTGATGGTGCCCTATTTAAAGTGAATGCAGCTGTTTCTAATGCATAACCCCAAAACGATAACGGCAAATCAGTAAGAGACATCATAGATCGCACCATCTCTAATAGAGTACGATTACGACATTCGGACACACCATTACGCTGTGGTGTTCCAGGCGGTGTTAACTGTGAAACAATTCCACATTGTCTTAAGTGAGTACCAAACTCGAAACTCAGATATTCACCCCCACAATCAGACCGCAGGAACTTGATCTTCTTGTTACGATGATTTTCCACTTCACTCTGAAATTGCTTGAACTTTTCAAATGTTTCAGACTTGTCCTTCATCAAGTAGTAACCATATCTACTTAAATCATCAGTGAAGGTGAGAAAATAACGATATCTGCCGCGTGCCTCCACGCTCATCGGACCACACACATCAGTATGTATGATTTCCAACAAGTCACTTGCACGCTCCATTGTTCCGGAGAACGGAGTCTTAGTCATCTTGCCCATGAGGCATGGTTCGCATGTATCAAGTAAATCAAAGTCAAGTGACTCCAAAAGTCCATCAGCATGGAGTTTCTTCATGCGCTTTACACCAATATGACCTAAGCGGCAGTGCCACAAAAATATGGCGCTATCATTGTTAACTCTAACTCTTTTGGTCTCAGTGTTATGTATATGCGTATCGCTATCAAGATTCAATATGAACAATCCTCTCACATTCGGTGCATGACCATAAAAGATGTTACTCATAGAAATAGAACAACCATTATTCTCTGACTTAATAGAGTAACCGTCTCGCAATAAACAAGATCCAGATATAATGTTCATGCTCAACGCAGGCACTAAATAACAATGATTTAAGTTCATCACTAATCCTGACGGTAACTGAAGTGACACTGTGCCGACGGCGATTGCATCAACCTTGGAACCATTTCCTACGCGGATCGTCACTTCATCTTTCGCCAGCCTTCGTCTATTCCGCAGTTCCTGTTTCGAGTTGCAAATATGAGCAACAGAACCGGTATCGAATACCCAGGCACTACTACGAGAGCCGGTTAAGTACACATCAATAACATGTATATCAAATATACCTGATTTTTCTTTAGCCGCCTTCTTATCTGCCAGATACTTGGGGCAATTGCGCTTCCAGTGACCCATACCCTTGCAATAGTAACACTCTGTTTCAGGCTTAGGTCCAGCTTTGGGTTTCTTCGTCGGATTGGCAACAGGCTTGCTGCTCTTCTTCGAATTGCCCTTCTTGCCTTTGCTGTTTCTCTTGAAACTAGTGGTCTTATTCACCATCAACACTTGATGCTCTTTACGGAGTTCAGACTCTGCGACTTTCAGCATCGCAAACAACTCGCCGGGAGACATGTTCATCCCTTGCATGTTGTAGTTCAACACAAAGCCTTTATAGCTTGGTGGCAGTGATTGAAGGATTCTGTCAGTGATAGCTTCTTGCGGGAGTTCAATCCCCAGCTCAGCTAGAAGGTTTGAGTACCCAGACATTTTGAGCACATGTTCACTGACAGATGAGTTTTCCTCCATCTTGCAAGCATAGAATTTATCGGAGGTCTCATACCTCTCGATCCGGGCGTTCTTCTGAAAGATAAACTTCAAATCCTGGAACATCTCAAATGCTCCATGACGCTCAAAGCGACGTTGAAGTCCCGGTTCTAAGCCATACAAGACTGCACATTGAACTATTGAGTAGTCCTCCTTACGTGCTAACCAAGCGTTCTTAACATCCTGATCAGCCGTAGCGGGTGGTTCATCTCCTAATGCAGCATTAAGGACATAATCCTTCTTCCCAGCTTGTAAGATTAGCTTAAGATTACGAGCCCAGTCTACAAAGTTGCTTCCATCATCTTTCAACTTAGCTTTCTCTAGGAACGTATTAAAATTCAGGATGACTGTCGCGTGAGCCATGATCTACAACACAAATATATTCAAAGTGGACTTAGACTATGTTCAAGATAATTAGAGTTTAACTTAATCAAATTATTCGCTAAACTCCCACTCAAAAAGTACATCTCTCTAGTCATTTGAGTGGTTCATGATCCACTTACACTAGCTCAAGTCCGATCATCACGTGAGTTGAGTATAGTTTCAGTGGTAAGCATCCCTATGCTAATCATATCATCTATATGATTCATGATCGACCTTTCGTTCTCATGTGTTCCGAGGCCATGTCTGCACATGCTAGGCTCGTCAAGCTTAACCTGAGTGTTCCGCGTGCGCAACTGTTTTGCACCCGTTGTATGTGAACGTTGAGTCTATCACACCCGATCATCACGTGGTGTCTCGAAAAGACGAACTGTAGCAACGGTGCACAGTCGGGGAGAACACAATTTCATCTTGAAATTTTAGTGAGAGATCACCTCATAATGCTACCGTCGTTCTAAGCAAAATAAGGTGCATAAAAGAATTAACATCACATGCAATTCATAAGTGACATGATATGGCCATCATCACGTGCTTCTTGATCTTCATCACCAAAGCACCGGCACGATCTTCTTGTCACCGACGCCACGCCATGATCTCCATCAACGTGTTGCCATCGGGGTTGTCGTGCTACTCATGCTATTACTACTAAAGCTACATCCTAGCAAAATAGTAAACGCATCTGCAAGCACAAACGTTAGTATAAAGACAACCCTATGGCTCCTGCCGGTTGCCGTACCATCGACGTGCAAGTCGATATTTCTATTACAACATGATCATCTCATACATCCAATATATCACATCACATCGTTGGCCATATCACATCACAAGCATACCCTGCAAAAACAAGTTAGACGCCCTCTAATTTTGTTGTTGCATGTTTTACGTGGTGACCAAGGGTATCTAGTAGGATCGCATCTTACTTACGCAAACACCACAACGGAGATATATGAGTTGCTATTTAACCTCATCCAAGGACCTCCTTAGTCAAATCAGATTCAACTAAAGTTGGAGAAACCGACACTTGCCAGTCATCCTTGAGCAACGGAGTTACCCGTAACGATGAAACCAGTCTCTCGTAAGCATACGAGTAATGTCGGTCCAAGCCGCTTCAATCCAACAATACCGCGTAATCAAGAAAAGACTAAGGAGGGCAGCAAAACGCACATCACCGCCCACAAAAACTTTTGTGTTCTACTCGAGAAGACATCTACGCATGAACCTAGCTCATGATGCCACTGTTGGTGAACGTCGCATGGGAAACAAAAAATTTCCTACGCGCACGAAGACCTATCATGGTGATGTCCATCTACGAGAGGGGATGAGTGATCTACGTACCCTTGTAGATCGTACAGCAGAAGCGTTAGTGAACGCGGTTGATGTAGTGGAACGTCCTCACGTCCCTCGATCCGCCCTGCGAACAATCCCGCGATCAGTCCCACGATCTAGTACCGAACGGACGGCACCTCCGCGTTCAGCACACGTACAGCTCGACGATGATCTCGGCCTTCTTGATCTAGCAAGAGAGACGGAGAGGTAGAAGAGTTCTCCGGCAGCGTGACGGCGCTCCGGAGGTTGGTGATGAACTTGTCTCAGCAGGGCTCCGCCCGAGCTCCGCAAAAACGCGATCTAGAGGAAAAACCGTGGAGGTATGTGGTCGGGCTGCCGTGGGAAAGTCGTCTCAAATCAGCCCCAATACCTCCGTATATATAGGTGCGAGGGAGGGGACCTTGCCTTGGGGCTCAAGGATCCCCAAGGGGGTCGGCCAAGCCCAAGGGGGGAAGGCTCCCCCCCCCAAACCGAGTTGGACTTGGTTTGGTGGGTGGGAGTCCTTCCCTTCCTTCCCACCTCCCTTTTTTTTCTTTCTCTTTGATTTTTCTTTGTATGGCGCATAGGGCCCTTTTGGGCTGTCCCACCAGCCCACTAAGGGCTGGGGCGCCACCCTTATGGCCTATGGCCTTCCCCGGGGTGGGTTGCCCCCCCCCCCCCGGTGAACTCCCGGAACCCATTCGTCATTCCCGGTACATTCCCGGTAACTCCGAAAACTTTCCGGTAATCAAATGAGGTCATCCTATATATCAATCTTCGTTTCCGGACTATTCCGGAAACCCTCATGACGTCCGTGATCTCATTCGGGACTCCGAACAACATTCGATAACCAACCATATAACTCAAATACGCATGAAACAACGTCGAACCTTAAGTGTGCAGACCCTGCGGGTTCGAGAACTATGTAGACATGACCCGAGAGACTCCTCGGTCAATATCCAATAGCGGGACCTGGATGCCCATATTGGATCCTACATATTCTACGAAGATCTTAATGTTTGAACCTCAGTGCCAAGGATTCATATAATCCCATATGTCATTCCCTTTGTCCTTCGGTATGTTACTTGCCCGAGATTCGATCGTCAGTATCGGCATACCTATTTCAATCTCGTTTACCGGCAAGTCTCTTTACTCGTTCCGTAATACAAGATCCCGCAACTTACACTAAGTCACATTGCTTGCAAGGCTTGTGTGTGATGTTGTATTACCGAGTGGGCCCCAAGATACCTTTCCGTCACACGGAGTGACAAATCCCAGTCTTGATCCATACTAACTCAACTAACACCTTCGGAGATACCTGTAGTGCATCTTTATAGTCACCCAGTTACGTTGCGACGTTTGATACATACAAAGCATTCCTCCGGTGTCAGTGAGTTATATGATCTAATGGTCATAGGAATAAATACTTGACACGCAGAAAACAGTAGCAACAAAATGACACCATCAACATGCTACGTCTATTAGTTTGGGTCTAGTCCATCACTTGATTCTCCCAATGACGTGATCTAGTTATCAAGCAACAACACCTTGTTCATAATCAGAAGACACTGACTATCTTTGATCAACTGTCTAGCCAACTAGAGGTTTGCTAGGGACGGTGTTTTGTCTATGTATCCACACATGTAAATGAGTCTTCATTCAATACAATTATAGCTTGGATAATAAACGATTATCTTGATACAGGAATTATAATAATAACTATATTTATTATTGCCTTTAGGGCATAATTCCAACATCCTCATCATCGAGCGCTTCCTGTACCTGTTGAGGTTCACAATATGAAACAAACGCGTGATGCTCACAATAATTCCAAATCTGTTGACGGGTGGATACTCCCCTTTTAAAACTGCCAAGTACATTCTTCATAAGATGTGACTTGATTCTCAGCTTGTTCGCAATCTTGGATGCTCGACGCTCCAAGAGTTCTTCATTGGATAACTGGGGAGCATCGACTTGTTAACTTTGCTTGCCCTTGCGTGTTGAGCCTCCCTTGGCACCGGCTGTTGGTGCTGCAGAAGGGAATTGTGAGACAGTATCCTGATCATCTTGACTTTCGACTTGAGCAGGTTCACTTGTTTGTCCTTGTACTTGTGGTTGCTCTTGATCTTGATCTTGTGCTTCTACTTGGTCTGGATCTCGTGATTGCACTTGATCTTGATCATGAGA
This sequence comes from Hordeum vulgare subsp. vulgare, assembly GCF_904849725.1. Classification (NCBI taxonomy): domain Eukaryota; kingdom Viridiplantae; phylum Streptophyta; class Magnoliopsida; order Poales; family Poaceae; genus Hordeum; species Hordeum vulgare. The sequence goes on along the minus strand of NC_058524.1, from coordinate 482,210,795 downwards.
AGGTTCGGAGCCTTGGGTGAGTGCTTGAATATCATGGGACACATCATCACTGTTGGGTAATTTATCTTCACCTTGAGCTTGTTCACTTTGTTGAGAGTCTTCTCTTTGTTCATCGGAAGTTTGTGGGGCTTGTGGGGGTGATGGCTCCATTTGAGTAGAGCATTGTCCTTCTCCTTCGGCCACAAGGGGTTCCTCAATGGGGAGTATTTGACCAATCCCCATTCTTCTTATGGCTTGGGGAGGAATTTCATCACCTACATCACAAAGACCACTTTGCTCCACTTGGGAGCCATTATTTTCATCAAACTCCACGTTACATGTCTCCTCAATGAGTCCGGTGGACTTGTTGAGGACACGGTAAGCATGAGAGTTTGTAGCATAACCAACAAACATGCCCTCATGTGCTGTAGAATCAAATTTAGCTAACGTGCACCTTTCTTGAGAATGAAACACTTACAACCGAATACCCGGAAGTACTTGAGATTGGGTTTGTTTCCAGTTAGAATCTCATATGGAGTCTTGTTCAGGCCTTTACGGATATAGAGCCGATTGGACGCATGACATGTTGTGTTGATGGCCTCTGCCCAAAAGTTATATGGAGATTTGAATTTTGCCATCATTGTTCTTGCAGCGTCTATCAAGGTCCGGTTCTTCCTTCTGCCACGCCATTTTGTTGAGGGGTATATGGTGCTGAATATTGATGTTTTATTCCCTCATCACCTAGAAACTCATCCAAGGTGTAGTTCTTGAACTCGGTGTCGTTGTCACTTCTAATCATCAAGATCTTTGCTTCATGTTGACGTTGAGCTTCATTGGCAAAGTTGATGACAGTTTGTTGAGTTTCACTCTTCCTTTTGAAGAAATATACCCAGGTGTATCTTGAGTAGTCGTCAACAATCACCAAGCAGTACTTTCTGCCTCCAAGACTGTCAAATGATGGAGGGCCGAAAAGATCCATATGGAGGAGCTCCAATGGCCTCTTAGTGTAAATGAGAGTCGTTGGACGATGAGCAGTTTCATGAATCTTTCCTTCAATGCAGGCACTGCAAGCACGATCTTTAGCAAAACTCACATTTGTTAGTCCACGAATATGGTCCCCTGTTAGAAGACTTTGCAAAGATCTCATATTGACATGAGCTAATCGGCGATGCCAAAGCCAGCCCACGTCAACTTTAGCCATTAAACACGTCGCGGTCTTAGTGGGTCGCTTTGAGAAGTTTACCACATAAAGACCATTTTCTACATATCCAACATAGGCTACTTTAAGAGTCTTGCTCCACAGGAGGACCACAGTATCAAGATTAAAGAATGTGGAAAAACCCATAATTGCAAGTTGACGAACTAAAAGTAAATTGTAGGCAAGAGACTCAACAAGCATGACCTTCTCAATAGATAACTCTTGAGAGATGACCACCTTACCAAATCCCAATACCTTTGACGAGGATGCATCGGCGAATTGGACATGGGTGGGCATAGATGGAGAAGGGTGCACATCCACCACTAAGTCCTTGCTTCCGGTCATATGATTTGTTGCTCCACTATCGAGCAACCACACCCCACCGGAAGCAAACTCCTGCAATAGATCAAGGCTTGGTTTTAGGTACCCATTTTTAATGGGTCCTTTCATGTTAGAGACAAGGGTCTTAGGAACCCAGATAGCCCATTCAATGTACTCATAGTAGGAACCAACAAATCTGGCATAAACATGCCCATCGCTAGCACGACATAAGACATAAGAAGAATTGAGTTTGTCGGCTGTGTTAGTAGGAATGGTTTTGCCCTTCTTGACGTTTCCATCGTCCACCTTGTTCCTGTTCACCTCCTGAGTCCCCTCACCCTCTTTGACAAAGATGTCCATGAGGGTAGGAGATCGTTTGTTCCTGTTCCTCCTTTTTCCTTTTGACTTGGAGGTAAGTCCAAGTCCCTCCTTTCCTACAACACCCTTTTGAGTGCTCAAGAGGTCGTTCAGGCTCTTCTCACCTTGTATGCATGCCACAAGGCCCTTCTCAAGTTTCTCCTTTAACTTGGCATTTTCCTCCACAAGATGTACATGCTCACAATAGGGATTAGTTGCACAAGCATTATCAATTAACACAAAGGGGGGACAAGTAGAGATCTCCTTGGTAAGTTTTGCTTGGAGTTGATCATGAGATTCTTTCAGAGAGAAATGAACACCTTTCAAGACCTTGCAGGCCTTGTCAAGTGTGTCAAACTCCACTTTGAGTCTGGCATGGCCAACCCCAAGCGCATACTTCTCAGACTTAAGCATACGAGTAAGAACAGTACCATGATCTAGTTTCTTCTGCATTTTAGCGCAGTCATCGTTGTATGACTCCTCAAGAGCCAAACGAAGAGTGCGCTCCTTTTCTAGAGCAATAGATAATTCAGCAATTTCATCGGCATAGTCACGACTGTGTCCCTGAAGCTCGGAGATGGTCTCCTCATGAGACTCAATGAGGTCATTGGCCTCACCCAGTTGTTCCAAGAGAGCAACAAAGTGCTTCTTGGATTCTCCCTTAATAGTGCACAGAAACTTGTCAAGATCATGCTCATTAAGTTCCCCAACATCACTATCATCAACACAATTTAACAATGAAGGAGCAGTAGCGATGTTGGTCTTAGTGATGGGGGTTACCTGATTGATACCTTTTGCCATGAGGCACTTGGTGATGTGGTTCTCGTTGGGGGCGTTGAAGAGAGACACCTTCTGGGGAGAGGTAGAGGCAATAGCAACAGTTGTCGTTGCCACTGTATCTTCATCATCGTCGTCATCGGAAGGGTACTCTTCAAGGGCCACCATCCCCTTTGGGTGGGGTTTCTTCACAAAGTTGTTCTTGATTGGAAATGACTTGGTTTTGTCTTTGTGAATGAGCTTGCCCCCGTTGTCTTCCCTTTTCTCATAGGGACATTCGGCCACGAAGTGGCTCATGGTACCACAGTTATAACATGTCCGCACTCGTTGCTTGGGTTTGAACCCACTGGAGTTGTTCTTGGTGCAGGTGGGTCTTGAGTTCCTCTTGTTGCCCCAGAATTGCCTTGACGCAAGAGCCATGTGCTCATGATAGGCATACTTTGTGTCTTCAGGGCAGCTCTCTTCTTCCTCATCCTCTTCTTCTTCTTCAAACGTTGCTTTTCTTTTAACGCAAGGTTGGGTGAAGTTGTCTTTGAGCGAACACGAGCAAGTGCTTTGTCAGCTGTTTCGTTCATGATTGACATTGCAATAAATTCATCCAACACTTCACTGGAAGACAAGGAGTGGAAGTCTGGTCGTTGACGAATGACAGATGACATGGCTTTATTGAAAGGCATGATGGCTTTGAGAAACTTGTGCTTGACCCATGTATCATCCACATCCTTGCTCCCATGATCCTTGAGTGCCACATCAATAGCAGTCACCCTCCGATAGAGAGCACGAGGGTCCTCGTCTGCCTTCATCACAAACTCATCTACCTTATCAAGTATCACTTCATAGTTGGATCGTTGAATGCTTGGGATTCCCTTGTACAGCACCATAATGTGCTCCCAACAATGTTTGGCCAAAGTGAAGGGACGCAAGTGAGGAAGATCTTCAGGTGGCACTGCGGACTGGAGAATAAACAGAGTGGAGTGATTGTATTGATTGTCTGCATCTTATCTTGGAGTGAGGTTGCTTGGATCATGGGGATAATATCCTTGCTCGATGATTCTCCACAAGTTTGTTGAGCTGTGATTCAAATGAGACTTAATAGAAAATACACAGTTAGCAAAGTCACCTTTCACAATCTTAGGAGGAGGCCCAACAGGGTTAAGACGCGGTGTGGGAACGGGTCCTCCATAGACCATGGGAGGTGGAACTGAGGCATAGGTTCCAGTCCCATCCTTTTCGTGAGATGAGGAAGGTGGCATTCCTTTAGCCGCTTCCTTAGAGGAATTGGCCTCCGCATCGGTGATGGTGGGTTTAACCACTAACGCCGGCTCGGGTGGACTTTTAAATCCCTCAATTAACTCTTTAAGCATGGTCTTGACTTCGTTCGTGAAGGACGTCTTGAGGGCGGCCATAGCCGTATTCAAGTCGTCCCTTGTGACCGAAGTCAAGTCCATGGCCTCGGGTTGCCCATGGGTAATTTCCTCTGCGCCTTCCATACTCTTCGGGTGGTGAAACCCTTAATAAAGAGACATGCCTCTGATACCAATTGAAAGGATCGATATGGTTGACTAGAGGGGGGTGAATAGGCAACGACCACTTTTAAATTAATCTTAGCAAGTTAGGGTAAACAACATACAGGTTCAAAAATATAACAACAATGGGGTGAACCATAATGAAGCTAACAACAAGAGCTACTGAGACAAGTAAGAGATAGACAACAACATAAGCATTCACAAAGTAAAGGTTAGAGATAACCACAAGTGGAACCAATGAAGACGAGGATGTGTTACCGAAGTTCCTTCCCTTTGACAGGAAGTACGTCTCCGTTGGAGCGGTGTGGAGGCACAATGCTCCCCAATAAGCCACTAAGGCCACCGTATTCTCCTCACGCCCTCGCACGATGCAAGGTACCGTGATTCCACTATAGGTGCCCTTGAAGGCGGCTACCGAACCTTTACAAACAAGGTTGGGGCAAACTCCACACAAAGCTTGGAGGCTCCCAACAAGACCACGAAGCTTCACCACAATGGAATGTGGCTTCAAGGTGACCTCAACCGTCTAGGATGCTCAAACACCCAAGAGTAACAAGATCCGCAAGGGATTGGTGGGGGAATCAACTTTTCTCTTGGTGGAAGTGTAGATCTAGGCCTTCTCAACCAATCCCTAAAGAATCAACAAGTTTGATTGGCTAGGGAGAGAGATCGGGCACTTTTGAGCTTAGGGAGCAACAATGGAGCTTGGGAGGGTAAGAGATAAGGTTCCACAGCTAGAAGAACCCCTTATATAGTGGGGGGGAATCCAACCTTTTTCCCACTCACAGCCCGTGCCTGGCGGTACTACTGCTGGATGCAGCGGTACTACCGCTGGCACTCCAGCGGTACTACCGCTGGCTGTAGCGGTACTACCGCTGGGCCCATGGTAGTGCATAAGCACTACCGGGCCAACCACCGCCAAGAAAGTCTTCGCAAAAAGGTCTGTCCAAGTACAACCGCTAGGAAGGCGGTACTAAGCTCCTGGAGCGGTACTACCACTAACCAGGGGCGGTACTACCGCCAGCTAGCGGTACTACCGCTGGCTGCAGCGGTACTACCGCTAGGGCTAGCGGTACTACCGCTAGGCACAGCGGTACTACCGCTGAGGGACCATTTGCAAAGAAGAGAAACACACAAAGGCGGGAGCCACTCCAAAGTTGCTGGCAAGGGGGAAAGGAGATGAAGTGTGCGCGTGCAAGATTGATTCCACCCAAACCTTTCCACTACGGTTCCCCTCTTAATAGTACGGCTTTCCTATGACTCAAATAAAGAGAATCGTACAGTACACCGAGCTACTATTCCATGAAAGAGGGGGCGAGTCGTCTTGTGCTGTTGACATGTGTTATCTGAAATCTTAACACACACGGTTAGTCCTTTGTGGTACTGTCATCAATCACCAAAATTACTTAGGCATAAACTATGCCCTAACAGCAGGGTTTGCACACTTAAGGTTCGATGATGTTTTAGTATAGTTGAGTTATATGTGTGGTTACCGAATGTTGTTCGGAGTCCCGCATGAGATCACGGACATCACGAGGGTTTATGGAATGGTCCGGAAACGAAGATTGATATATAGGATGGTTTCATTTGGTCACCGGAAAGTTTCGGGCAATTCCGGCAGTGTACCAGGAGTGACAAATGTGTTCCGGGAGTTCACCGGGAGGGGCCCACCCACCTGGGAGTGAGCCCAAGGCACTAGGGTGGCGCCACAAGTCCTTAGTGGGCTGGTGGAGTCAGCCCAAGGGGCTCATGGCGCCACATAAGAAAATACGAAAGGAAAATAAAAGAAAAAGGGAAAAGGGGGAGGTGGGAAGGAAGAGGAGGACTCCTCCTTCCCAAACCGAATTGGAGGAGGAGTCATCCTCCTTCCGTTGGCCGGCACACCTTGTGGGCTTGTCCCTCAAGGTTAGCCCTCCCCCTCCCTCTTATATATAGTGGTGTTTTAGAGATGATTTGAGACAACTTTTGCCACGTGCAACTCAACCCTAGACCACATAGTTTTACCTCTAGATCGGATTTCTGCGGAGCTCGGGCGGAGCCCTGCAGGAGTAGATCCTCACCAACACCGGAGCGTCGTCACGCTGCCGGAGAACTCATCTACTTCTCTGTCTTGCTAGCTGGATCAAGAAGGCCGAGATCATCGTCGAGTTGTACGTGTGCTGAACGCGGACGTGTCGTCCGTTCGGCGCTAGATCGGAACGGATCGTGGGACGGATCGAGGGACGGTTCATGGTATGGTTCGAGGGACGTGAAGACGCTCCACTACATCAATCGTGTTTCTTAACGCTTCCTGCTGTGCGATCTACAAGGGCACGTAGATCCAAATCTCCCTCGTAGATGGACATCACCATGATAGGTCTTTGTGTGCGCAGGAATTTTTTTTGTTTCCCATGCAATGTTCCCCATCAGTGGTATCAGAGCTAGGTTCATGCGTAGATGTTATCTCAAGTAGAACACAAAAGGTTTTGTGGACGGTGATGTTCAATTTGCTGCCCTCCTTAGTCTTTTCTCGATTTGGCGGTATTGTGGGATTGAAGCGGCTCAAACCGACATAACTCGTACGATTATGAGAGACTGGTTTCATCGATTGACATGCAACCTCGTTGCATAAAGATGACTGGCGGGTGTGGGTTTCTTCAACTTTAGTTGAATTGGTTTGGACCGAGGCGATCCTTGGAGAGGTTAAATAGCAATTTGCACATACCCCTTGTGGTTTTTGCGTAAGTAAGATGCGATCATACTAGATACCCATAGCACCGACACAAAACATGCAACAACAAATTAGAGGATGTCTAACTTGTTTTTGCAGGGTATGCTTGTGATATGATATGGCCAATAACGTGATGTGATATATTGGATGTATGAGATGATCATGTTGTAATAGTTAATGTCGACTTGCACGTCGATGCTACGGTAACCGGCAAGAGCCATAGGGTTGTCTTTAAAGTAACGTTTCTGTTTGCATATGCGTTTACTATATTGCTAGGACGTAGCTTTAGTAGTAATAGCATAAGTAGCACGACAACCTCGATGGCGACACGTTGATGGAGATCACGGTGTGGCGTTGGTGACAAGAAGATCATGCCGGTGCTTTGGTGATGGAGATCAAGAAGCACGAGATGATGGCCATATCATGTCAGTTATGAATTGCATGTGATGTTAATCCTTTTATGCACCTTATTTTTCTTAGAACAACGGTAGCATTATGAGGTGATCTCTCACTTAAATTTCAAGACGATATTGTGTTCTCCCCGACTGTGCACCGTTGCTACAGTTCGTCGTTTCGAGACACCACGTGATGATCGGGTGTGATAGACTCAACGTTCACATACAACGGGTGCAAAACAGTTGCCCACGCGGAACACTCGGGTTAAGCTTGACGAGCCTAGCATGTGCAGACATGGCCTCGGAACACATGAGACTGTAAGGTCGAGCATGAATCGTATAGTTGATATGATTAGCATAGAGATACTTACCACTAAAACTATTCTCAATTCACGTGATGATCAGACTTGAGTTAGTGAATTTGGATCATGTAACACTCAAATGACTAGAGAGGTGTACATTTTGAGTGGGAGTTTAGCAAGTAATTTGATTAGTTAAACTCTAATTATGTTGAACATAGTCTAAGTCCTCTTTGAAATATTAGTGTTGTAGATCAATGACTCACGCGACACTCACCTTGAATTTTAATACGTTCCTAGAGAAAGCTAAGTTGAATGATGATGGAAGCAACTTCGTAGACTGGGCTCGTAATCTTAAGTTGCTCCTGCAAGCTGGGAAGAAGGATCGTGTCCTTAATGCTGCGCTAGGAGATGAACCAGCCGATGTGGCTGATCAAGATGTTAAGAACGCTTGGTTGACGCGTAAGGAGGACTACTCAGTAGTTCAATGTGCAGTCTTGTACGGCTTAGAGTTGGGACTTCAACGTCGCTTTGAGCGTCATGGAGCATATGAGATGTTCCAGGAGTTGAAGTTTATCTTTCATAAGAACGCCCGAATCGAGAGGTATGAGACCTCCAATAAATTCTATGCTTGCAAGATGGAGGATAATTCGTCTGTCAGTGAACATGTGCTCAAAATGTCCGGGGTACTCAAACCGTCTAGCTGAGCTGGGGATTGAACTCCCACAAGAGGCTATCATTGACAGAATTCTTCAATCACTGCCACCAAGCTACAAGAGCTTTGTGTTGAACTATAACATGCAAGGGATGAACAAGTCACCCGGCGAGTTATTCGCGATGCTGAAAGTCGCAAAGTCAGAACTCCGGAAAGAGCATCAAGTGTTGATGGTCAATAAGACCACTAGTTTCAAGAGAAACGTCAAAGGCAAGAAGGGTAATTCCAAGAAGAGCGGCAAGCCTGTTGCCAATCCGACGAAGAAACCCAAGGCTGGACCTAAGCCTGAAACAGAGTGTTATTATTGCAAGGGACTGGGTCACTGGAAGCGCAACTGCCCCAAGTATCTGGCTGATAAGAAGGCGGCCAAGGAAAAATAAGGTATATTTGATATACATGTTATTGATGTGTACTTAACCAACTCTCGTAGTAGTGCCTGGGTATTCGATATCGGTTCTGTTGCTCATATTTGCAACTCGAAACAGGAACTGCGGAATAAGCGAATGCTGGCGAAAGATGAAGTGACGATGCGCGTGGGAAATGGTTCCAAGGTTGATGCAATCGCCGTCGGCACAGTTTCACTTCAGTTACCATCAGGATTAGTTATGAACTTAAATAATTGTTATTTAGTGCCTCCGTTAAGCATGAACATTATATCTGGATCTTGTTTATTGCGAGACGATTACTCGTTTAAGTTAGAGAATAATGGTTGTTCTATTTCTATGAGTAATATCTTTTATGGTCATGCACCCAATGTGAGAGGATTGTTCATATTGAATCTTGATAGCGATGATACACATATACATAACATTGAGACCAAAAGAGTTAGAGTTAACAATGATAGCACCATGTTTTTGTGGCACTGTTGCTTAGGTCATATTGGTGTAAAGCGCATGAAGAAACTCCATTCCGATGGACTTTTGGAGTCACTTGACTTTGATTCACTTGACACGTGCGAACCATGCCTCATGGGCAAGATGATTAAGACTCCGTTCTCTGGAACAATGGAGCATGCAAGTGACTTACTGGAAATCATACATACCGATGTGTGCGGTCCGATGAGTGTGGAGGCGCGCGGCGGATATCGTTATTTTCTCACCTTCATTAACGATTTGAGTAGATATGGTTATGTCTACTTGATGAAGCACAAGTCTGAAACATTTTAGAAGTTCAAGCAATATCAGAGTGAAGTTGAAAATCATCGTAAAAAGAAGATCAAGTTCCCATGGTCTCATCGTGGGGGTGAATATCTGAGTTTCGAGTTTGGTGCTCACTTAAGACAATGTGGAATTGTTTCACAGTTGACACCGCCTGGAACACCTCAGCATAATGGTGTGTCCAAATGTTGTAATCGTACTTTGTTAGAAATGGTGCGATCTATGATGTCTATTACCAGTTTGTCGTTATCATTTTGGGGTTATGCATTAGAGACAGCTGCATTCACTTTAAATAGGGCACCATCAAAATCCGTTGAGACGACACCATACGAACTGTGGTATGGCAAAAGACCAAAGTTGTCGTTTCTTAAAGTTTGGGGATGTGATGCTTATGTCAAAAAGCTTCAACCTGAAAAGTTGGAACCCAAAGCGGAAAAGTGCGTCTTCATAGGTTACCCAAAGGACACAGTTGGGTACACCTTCTATCTTAAATCCGAGGGCAAAGTGTTTGTTGGTAAAAACGGAGATTTTCTTGAGAAGGAGTTTCTCTCGAAAGAATTGAGTGGGAGGAAGATAGAACTTGATGAGGTTGTCGAACCTGTAATCCCTCTAGATGGTGGTGCAGGGCAAGGGGAAACCCATGTCGTTGCGACGCCGGTTGAGGAGGAAGTTTATGGTGATGATCATGTAACTTCAGATCAAGTTCCTATCGGACCTCGCAGGTCGACAAGATCATGTACTGCTCCTGAGTGGTACGGTAATCATGTCTTATCAATTATGTTGTTAGACAACAATGAACCTATGAATTATGAAGAAGCAATGGTGGGGTCGGATTCCAATAAATGGCTGGAGGCCATGAAGTCCGAGATAGGATCGATGTACAAGAACAAAGTGTGGACTTTGGAAGTACTACCTGAAGACCGCAAGGCTATTCAGAACAAATGGATCTTTAAGAAGAAGACGGACGCAGACGGTAATGTGACCGTTTGTAAAGCTCGACTTGTGGCAAAGGGTTTTTCACAAGTTCAAGGAGTTGACTATGATGAGACGTTCTCACCGATAGCGATGCTTAAGTCCGTCCGAATCATGTTAGCAATAGCTTCATTTTTCGATTATGAAATCTGGCAGATGGATGTCAAAATGGCGTTCCTTAACGGTTTTCTTAAGGAAGAGTTGTATATGATGCAACCCGAAGGTTTTGTCGATCCAAAGAATGCTAACAAAGTATGAAAGCTCCAGCGATCCATTTATGGACTGGTGCAAGCATCTCAGAGTTGGAATAAGCGCTTTGATGAGGTGATCAAAGCATTTGGGTTTATACAATTGATTGGAGAATCTTGTATTTACAAGAAAGTGAGTGGGAGCTCTGTGGCGTTTCTAATATTATATGTGGATGACATATTGCTGATTGGAAACAACGTGGAGTTTTTGGAGAGCATAAAGGATTACATGAATAAAAGTTTCTCTATGAAGGACCTAGGAGAAGCTGCTTACATTCTAGGCATTAAGATCTATAGGGATAGATCGAGACGCCTGATAGGACTTTCACAAAGCACATACCTTCATAAAGTTTTGAAGAACTTCAAAATGGATCAGTCCAAGAAAGGGTTCTTGCCAGTATTACAAGGTATAAAATTGAGTAAGACTCAGTGCCCAGCAACTGCGGAAGATACAGAACAAATGAGTTCCGTCCCCTACGCTTCAGCCGTAGGTTCTCTCATGTATGCAATGTTGTGCACTAGACAAGACGTCAGCTTGGCCATAAGTATGACAGGTAGGTTTTAGAGTAATCCAGGAGTGGATCACTGGACGGCGGTCAAGAATATTCTGAAGTACCTGAAAAGGACTAAGGAAATGTTTCTCGTTTATGGAGGTGACATAGAGCTCGTCGTAAAAGGTTACGTTGATGCAAGTTTTGACACCGATGCGGATGACTCTAAGTCCCAAACCGGATACGTATTTATTCTTAATGGGGGTGCGGTAAGCTAGTGCAGTTCCAAGCAAAGGGTCGTAGAAGATTCTACATGTGAAGCGGAGTACATGGCTGCCTCAGAGGCAGCAAAGGAGGGTGTCTGGATGAAGCAATTCATGACGGATCTTGGAGTTGTGCCGAGCGCACTAAATCCAATAACTCTGTTCTGTGACAACACTGGTGACATTGCCTTAGCAAAGGAACCAAGGTTTCACAAGAAGACCAGGAAAATCAAACGACGCTTCAACCTCATCCACGACTACGTCGAAGGAGAGGACGTGAATATTTGCAAAGTGCACATTGATTTGAATGTAGCAGACCCACTGACTAAACCTCTTCCATGGGCAAAACACGATCAACACCAGAACTATATGTGTGTTCGATTTATTACAATGTAAATCGCATGGCGATGTGAGGACTAGATTATTGACTCTAGTGCAAGTGGGAGAATGTTGGAAATATGCCCTAGAGGCAATGACAAATAGTTATTTTTATATTTCCTGTTTAAAGATAATCGTTTATTATCCATGCTATAATTTTATTGAATGAAAACATAGATACATGTGTGGATACATAGACAAAACAATGTCCCTAGCAAGCCTCTAGTTGGCTAGCCAGTTGATCAATGATAGTTAAGGTTTTTTGACTATCTGCAAGTTTTGTTGCTTGATAACTGGATCACATCATTAGGAGAATCATGTGATGGACTAGACCCCAACTATGAACGTAGCATATTGATCGTGTCGTTTTATTACTATTGTTGTCTGCGTGTCAAGTATTTGTTCCTATGACCATGAGATCATATAACTCACTGGCACCGGAGGAATACCTTGTGTGCATCAAACGTCGCAACGTAATTGGGTGACTATAAAGGTGCTCTACAGGTATCTCTGAAGGTGTCCGTTGAGTTAGTATGGATCAAGACTGGGATTTGTCACTCCGTGTGATGGAGAGGTATCTCGGGGCCCACTCGGTAATACAACATCACACACAAGCCTTGCAAGCAATGTGACTAAGTGTAAGTCATGGGATCTTGTATTATAGAACGAGTAAAGAGACTTGTCGGTAACGACATTGAAATAGGTATGCGGATACCGACGATCAAATCTCGGGCAAGTAACATATCGAATGACAAAGGGAATGACATACGAGATTATATGAATCCTTGACACTCAGGTTCAACCGATAAGATCTTCGGAGAATATGTAGGATCCAATATGGGCATCCATGTCCCTCTATTGTATATTGACCGGGGAGTGCCTCGGGGCATGTCTACATAGTTCTCGAACTCGCAAGGTCTGCACACTTAAGGTTCGATGATGTTTTAGTATAGTTGATTTATATGTGTGGTTACCGAATGTTTTGTGGAGTCCCGAATGATATCACGGACATCACGAGGGTTTCCGGAATGGTCCAGAAATGAAGATTGATATATAGGATGGTTTCATTTGGTCACCGGAAGTTTCGGGCAATTCCGGCAGTGTACCGGGAGTGAAGAATGGGTTCCGGGAGTTCACCGGGAGGGGCCGACCCACCCGGGAGTGAGCCTAGGGCACTAGGGTAGCGCCACAAGTCCTTAGTGGGCTGGTGGAGTCAGCCCAAGGGGCCCATGGCGCCACATAAGAAAATACCAAAGGAAAATAAAAGAAAAAGGGAAAAGAGGGAGGTGGGAAGGAAGAGGAGGACTCCTCCTTCCCAAACCGAATTGGAGGAGGAGTCCTCCTCCTCCCCTTGGCTGGTGCACCTTGAGGGCTTGTCCCTCAAGGCTAGCCCCCTCCCTTCTATATATAGTGGTGTTTTAGAGCTGATTTGAGACAACTTTTGCCACGTGCAACTCAACCCTAGACCACATGGTTTTACCTCTAGATCGGATTTCTGCGGAGCTCGGGCGGAGCCCTGCATGAGTAGATCATCACCACCACTGGAGCGTCATCACGCTGCCGGAGAACTCATGTAATTCTCCGTCTTGCTTGCTGTATCAAGAAGGCCGAGATCATCGTCGAATTGTACGTGTGCTGAACGCAGAGGTGACGTCCGTTCGGCGCTAGATCGGAACGGATTGTGGGACGGATCGAGGGACGGTTTGTGGGACGGTTCGAGGGACGTGAAGACGTTCCACTACATCAACCGCGTTTCTTAACGCTTCCTGCTGTGTGATCTACAAGGGTACGTAGATCCAAATCTCCTCTCGTAGATGGACATCACCATGATAGGTCTTCATGTGCGTAGGAAATTTTTTGTTTCCCATGCAACGTTCCCCATCACACCATCCATATTTTTCTAGCCTCTTCGGTACCACGCATTGCCCTTTCTCATCTTGAGAGTTGGTGCAAACTTCACCGGTGCATCCAAACCCATGACATGATACGCTCTGTCACACATAAGCCTCATTATATCTTTCCCCAAAACAGCCACCATACCTACCTATTAAGGCATTTCCATAGCCTTTTCGAGATACATTGCCAACCAACATCCACAATCTCATGACTTTATCTTCATGTCATACATGCTTTTGCTTGATCGAGGATCCGCATGATAGTTGGGCATTGCCTATATTATTGCTACATGACGCGCTAGTATCATTGCATATCCTGCTACACTCACAGAGGCATACATTTGCATACATCATGATAGTTTTCACTTGTCTTTATGTGGAGTACTTCTTATAAAGTGTAATGAATTCATGTAAAACATAGAGTGTTGCCCTTAAGTGAGGAAAAGATCCCAAAGAGGACAAAATAAAAGATCCCAAAGAGGACAAATGAGAGATAAAAAGAAAGAACCAAAGAGGCCACACAAAAAAAAGAAAAAAAAGAGAGAAGGGGGCAACACTACTATTCCTTTTGAAAAATCCACACTCATACTCCATTGCTATATTTTTACTACATAGAGATTATCATTCATGCATAACTATGTGGGGACCCTTACACTATAAAACTTGGTTTGCATGTTTCAATGATGAGCCTCTTCAAATGAGCTCTAGGTATTCATGAGAAAACAAGTTGGATGCACCCCCACTAGTTCCATTGGAGAGCTTCCCTTAGCTCATATGTGCATCCGTTACATGGCAATCCCTACTCCTCACATCATATCTATCATTTGGCTTTCTCTCGCCTATGGTTGTCCTCATTGATGTGAGACTTTCACACCCTTTTTGTCTTCCTTCCCCGTCATTATTCTATTTGCCATCCTAAGTGCCAACATATCTTGCTTACGCTCATCCATTGCATGAGTGCTCAAAGTAGGAAGGGAGAGGATCATTTTGACTTGTGCCTGACTAGTGGTCTGGGGATGAGTCAAAATAAGATCCGGAAGGAGACCAAGTGTGAGGTTTAGTAGATTGAGTTCTCAATTAAAATATATAAAAAAATTTACTCTCAACCCATCTCCCACTTCTTGCATGCAAACACCATTTGGAGACATTTGAGTCACGGACAATGAGAGGTCTTCACCTTTATGTTCTTACTTTGCTAATTTCAATACTAAATATAGACTCTTGCTTGTTATTATCTTGACTTGAATTGCGTATCATACTTGCTTTACTTTGAAGTTCTTATATATGTGTTAGCATGTCACCACAGAAATTATTGTGTTATCATTTATCTACTCGAGGACGAGCAGAAATTAAGCTTGGGGATATTGATGTCCCAAACGTATCTATAATTTCTGCTTGTTCCATGATCATTTGGGTGACATTGTAATATGTTTTTCTACACTTTTATATCATTTTACACACATTTGAATTAACCTATTGACTCAGTGCACCCAGTGTCAGTTTCTATGTGTTGATGTCTATTTTGTAGGGGCTTCTACCCAATTTTCCGAAGCCCAAAAAATCCTGAGAAAAACATATAAAAATCAGCGTACCGGAAGCTTCCATATCACCGAAGATGGGCCAGAGGGGGCCATGGGCCTCCCAGGCAACCTGTGGGCACGGCCTACCCCCTGGCCGCACCAAGAGGCTGCCTGGGTGGGTCCCACCTCCTCTGGTGCCCTACCTTGGCTCCTATTTTTACCCCCGTGGAGGAAACACTGATCCCCGAACCCTTTTCTCCAAAAGCAATTCCGATCTTCACCGCCATCGCCATCAAGTTTTGGGGGACGAGAATTCCTGTGTCGGCACCCTGCCGGGAAGGGGGAAGTGCCCCCGGATTCATCTCCATCGATGTTGCTTCCTCCCTCCATGAAGCGGGAGTAGTTCTTCCTCGGGGCTGAGGTCTTCTACAGTAGCTATGTGGTTAATTCTCTCTCCCATGATGTGATCTTAATTCTGATCATAGGTATGTTAATCTAGGGTGATCCCATGATCTTTCCCCTTCCTGTATGTATTGAATTGATGTACTCAATTGATCTTATCTAGTATAATACCCGAGACCATGGTGACAGCGGTCTATTGGAAATGAATTATAAGAATATTTTCATGAGTGATTTTCTCTTTTGTGAATTGATTGAATATTGAGAGTCTATTAGTGCTTGTCTTTGACTATCCTTTAGATATGTTGTGGTGATTGTGGTACTCTCTTTGGATGGCCGCGGTGACATTGGGAAATCCATAGATGAGAACTACGAACTCTGAGGTGTGCTTTTGTAGCACTACATAATTCTCGTCCTCTCTTGATCACAAAGGAATGACCTCCGAGTACATCTCCATTGCATGTTTTAGTGGAAATATCATGTGATTAGACTATGTTAATGTTGTTGGGAGTTTCCACTAGTGAAAGTATGAAGCCTCGGCCTTGTCTCTCACCATTGTTGCACCGTTTATGCTCACTTTTGTCACTTGGTACCTTGCTGTAATTTTTATTACAGATTTATATTACCTTGCTTTGCCACACCAATCACTCATATTTTACCATCTCTTCGCTGAACTAGTGCACCTATACAATTTACCATTGTATTAGGTGTGTTGGGGACACAAGAGACTTATTGTTTCTTAATTGCAGGGTTGCTTGCGAGAGTTCATTTTCAACCTCTACTTCCGTGAGTTCGATAAACCTTAGGTCATCCACTTGTGGAAAATTATTGCTATCCTACAAACCTCTGCGCTTGGAGGCCCAACATAGTCTACAAGAATAGAAGCATGCGTAGACATCAGGGGCGCGGCTTCCTTTCGCTGTTTTATTATGTCTTGGCAGACAAGTTGAGAATTTCTTGTCCGGTAAGTATACGACTTGGAAACCAAGTCGGTTTGAGACGTGATCGCGACACGGAACTGACCTTTGTCCTCCTATATATAATCCTTACCGTGGTCGGTCAAAGACACACCAAAAACATCTAGGATTTTGCCTCGGCGTGCGAAAGAGCAGGTCTCCCGAACCGTTTGTCTTTGTGATCCTGCATCGGGAGAGGACAAATTCGGTTTTTCGGAAGCGCTTTGCGTGATTGCTCAAATTCGTCACCACGGGTCGTCTACCGTCCAAGTCGAGTGGTGCTACTCATCGTCGTCTTCATCGCCATCAGCAAAGGATCGTCGCCAAAATCATCATCAACACAATCACTCTTGCTGCAACTAACGAACATCACATTACTCGTAATCCATTAATGTTCATCGCTGTAGTTGCTGCTTCATGCGCGGTGGTGTTGTGCATGTTCGGTTGCTCTTCTGGATTGCTAGAGTATTGCATGCTATCTTCTGTTTTAGTCATGAATTATTTAGTGTAATTAATCATGAACTTCCCAAAAACTTAATTGTAGCAATTTCCTGAGTTAACTATGGCTGGATTTGCGGATGCACTGAGGCCGGATAACTTTACCAGCGTGCACTTTAAGAGGTGGGAAGTGAGAACCACACTCTAGCTTACTGCTCTGAAAGTTTTCCATGTTAGTGTTGACATGCCAGAGGGAGCTTCTGATGAAGATGAGAGAAAGTTCCAGGAAGCCGACACTGTGTTTGTCGGATGCATTTTGAGTGTTCTTGCTGACCGTTTCTGTGATGTGTACATGAACATACAAGATGGAAAGACACTTTGGGATGCACTGAAGGCCAAATTCGGTGCGACAGATGCAGTTAGTGAACTGTACATCATGGAGAATTTTCATGACTACAAGATGGTGAATAACTGTTCTGTGGTTGAACAAGCTCATGAGATACAATGTATTGTGAAGAAACTGGAACTCCTTAAGTGTGATCTACCCAATAAATTTGTGGTTGGGTGCATGATTGCAGAGTTGCCTCCTTCATGGAGAAACTTTGCCATTTATCTGAAACATAAGAGACAGGAGATATCAGTTGATAATCTGATTGGATCTCTTGATGTTGAAGAGAAATCTTGGGCTAAAGACACTACTTAGAAAGGAGGTGAGGTTCAATCTACTGCCAATATGGTACAGTGGTTCCCACAGAACAAGAACAAAGGAAAGAACAATCCTATATTCAACAAGCCTATAAAGACTACTACCTTCAAGAAGAAGAAGTTAAACAAGGCTGGGCTAGAGTGCTACGCTTGTGGGAAGCTCGAACACTTTTCCAAGGAATGCCTAGAACATGCAGACCGCAGAGGGAAAATAAGCTCCAAGACTATCAACATGGTGACCGCTAGCAATACTAATGGGTATGGTAATTTACCTATTGTGCTTTCAGTATTTCAATCATCTTCATGGTGGATTGATTCTGGTGTTAACGTTCATGTGTGTGCTGACGTCTCTTTGTTTACTTCTTATCAAGTCGCAAGGGATTCTTCCGTACTAATGGGGAATGGGTCGCATGCTTCTGTTCGTGGCATTGGCACGGTGGATCTGAAGTTTACTTCGGGAAATATCGTGCAACTAAGGAACGTGCACCATGTCCCTACTATGAATAAGAATCTAGTTAGCGGCTCCCTTCTACGTCGAGATGGGTTTAAGGTAGTTTTAGAGTCAAAAGTAATCGTGTCGAGATTTGGAAAATTTATAGGCAAAGGCTACGAGTGTGGAGGCTTGTTCCGCTTTTCCCTTTCAGATTTTTGCAATAAGTTAGTAAACCAAATTTGTGCTAGTATTAATGATGATACGAGTGTTTGGCATTCTCCTTTGTGTTATAATAATATTGGTTTAATGTCTCAGCTATCTATTATGAGTTTAATTCCTAATTTCACGCTTGCCAAAGGTTCTAACTGCCATAGTTGTGTGCAATCGAAGCAACCTTGAGAGCCTCACACAGCTGCCGAAGAGAGAAACTTGGCACCTCTAGAACTCATACATTCTGATCTATGTGAGACGAATGGTGTGTTGACAAAAGGTGGAAAGAGATATTTCATGACATTG
The DNA here is from genome assembly GCF_904849725.1 of Hordeum vulgare subsp. vulgare. Taxonomy (NCBI): domain Eukaryota; kingdom Viridiplantae; phylum Streptophyta; class Magnoliopsida; order Poales; family Poaceae; genus Hordeum; species Hordeum vulgare. Next base: position 482,192,147 of record NC_058524.1, on the reverse strand, counting down.
ATTGATGATGCGACTAGATTTTTCTATGTTTATTTGTTGGAAACTAAAGATGATGCTCTAGATTATTTTAAGGTCTATAAAGCTAAAGTTGAAAATCAACTAGAGAGAAAGATCAAGCGTCTTAGATCGGATCGTGGTGGAGAGTATTTTCCCAAAGTTTTTAATGAATTTTGTGAGTAACATGGTATCATTCATGAGAGGACGCCTCCCTATTCGCCCCAATCAAACGGGGTTGCCGAGAGGAAAAACCGCATGTTGACTGAGTTGGTGAACGCAATGTTAGACACTACTGGTTTATCTAAGGCATGGTGGGGGGAGGCTTTGTTGACTGTATGTCATGTCCTGAATAGAGTTCCTAACAAAAAAAAAGAAAACCCCTTATGAAGAGTGGGTTGGGGTAAAACCATCACTTTCTTATTTGCGCACTTGGGGATGTTTGGCAAAGGTCAATATTCCTATCCCCAAGAAATGCAAACTTGGACCAAAGATAGTGGATAGTGTTTTTCTGGGTTATGCTCACCGGATCATTGCTTATAGATTTTTAGTAGTTAAATCTGAGGTTCCTGATATGCATGTAGATACTATAATGGAATCTCGTGATGCAACATTTTTTGAGAATATGTTTCCTATGAAAGATATGCATAGCATTGCTAGATTTTCTTCTGAGTTAAATTCTAAATCTAGTACATTTGATGATTATATTGAACAGACACCCGAGGAAATCCATGAGAAGGATAACGATGAAGCTCCTATAAGGAGCAAGAGGCAAAGGGTTACAAAATCCTTTGGTGATGATTTCATCGTATACGTTGTGGATGATACTCCCAAGTCTATTGAAGAGGCATATGCATATCCGGATGTAGATGATTGGAAAGAAGTTGTTCATAATGAGATGGACTCAATTCTTTCTAATGGAACTTGGGAGTTAACTGAACGACCTTATGGTTGTAAACCTATGGGTTGTAAATGGGTGTTCAAAAAGAAGTTAAAGTTGATGGTACTATTGGGAAGTACAAAAGGCGACTTGTGGCCAAGGGCTACACTCAGAAAGAAGACGAAGATTACTTTCACACCTATTCACATGTTGCTAGAATAACCACCATTCGGGTGGTACTCTCCCTGGCTGCCTCTTATGGTCTGATCATTCATCAAATGGATGTAAAGACAGCTTTCCTAAATGGAGAGTTGGAAGAGGAAATTTATATGGGTCAGCCTGATGGGTTTGTGGTAAAAGGAGAAGAGAAAAAGGTGTGCAAGTTATTAAAATATTTGTATGGTCTAAAACAAGCACCTAAGCAATGGCCTGAGAAGTTTGAAAGAACTCTGACTTCTGCGAGATTTGTCATTAACGAGGCTGATAGGTGTGTTTACTATCGTCATGGTGGAGGCAATAGTGTCATATTTTGTTTGTATGTGGATAACATATTGATCTGTAGTACAAACATTGTCGAAAATCAATGAGGTCAAGTCTTTCCTATCAAAGAGTTTTGACATGAAAGATCTGGGAGAAGCCGATGTGATCCTAAACATCAAACTTATTAAGGATGAGATTGGGATTACTCTAATGCAATCTCACTATGTTGAGAAGGTCTTGAGACGTTTCGACTTTATTGATAGCAAGCCTTCTCCAACACCTTATGATCCCAGCGTGATACTTAGAAAGAACAAGAAAGAAACGAGAGATCAATTAAGATACTCTCAAATTGTCAGTTCACTCATGTACCTAGCTAGCGCTACAAGACCAGACATCTCTTTTGTTGTGATCAAAGTGAGTCGGTTCATGTTCAAACCAGGTAATGATTATTGGCATGCACTAGAAAGGGTCTTGCACTCTCTAAGTGGTACTATGAGTTGTGGAATTCACTATTCAGGGCACCCCACTATGCTAAAATGATATAGTGATTCAAATTGGATCTCTGATGTTGATGTACTCTACGCTACAAGTGGGTATTTATTTGTTGGGTAACGTAGCATAAATTCAAAAAAATCCTACACATATTAAGATCTTCCTACGGAGAGACCAGCAACGAGAGAGGGGTGAGTGCATCTTCATACATTTGAAGATCACTAAGAGGAAGGGTTACTAGAACGCGGTTGATGGAGTCGTACTCGCGGCAATTCAGATCACGGTGTGATTCCGATCTAGTGCCGAACTACGGCACCTCCGCGTTCAACACACGTGCAGCCCGGTGACGTCTCCCGCACCTTGATCCAGCAAGGAGGAGGGAGAGGTTGGGGAAGAACTCCAGCAGCACGACGGCGTGGTGTCGATGGAGAGACGAGGTCTCCCGGCAGGGCTTCGCCAAGGACCGGCACAGAGGAGGAGAAAGAAGGGCAGGGCTGCGCCGAGGGAGAGGGAAAATTATATCTCCAACAACCCCAAAACCCCCACTATTTATAGGAGGAGGGGAGGGGGGTGCGCCACCCCTAGGGTTCCCCCCACCTAGGTGGTGCGGCAGCCCCAGATGGGAGAGGGGGCGGCGGCCAGGGCAGGGAGGAGGAGTGGCGCACCCCTCTGGTGGGCCTTAGGCCCACCTACGCTAGGGTTCCCCCCCTCTCCCCTCTTCCTGTGCCATGGGCTGAGTGGGGGGCGCACCAGCCCACCTAGGGGCTGGTTCCCTTCCCCACTTGGCCCATATAGCCTCCCGGGGTCGTTGCCCCCTTTTGGTGGACCCCCAAGGCCACCTCCGGTGGTCCCAGTACGTTACCGGTGACGCCCGAAACACTTCCGGTGTCCGAAACCATCCGTCCTATATATCAATCTTTACCTCCGGACCATTCCGGAGCTCCTCGTGACGTCCGGCATCTCATCCGGGACTCCGAACAACTTTCGATAACCTCATATAATAATTCCCTATAACCCTAGCGTCATCGAACCTTAAGTGTGTAGACCCTACGGGTTCGGGAGACAGGCGGACATGACCGAGACACCTCTCTGGCCAATAACCATCAGCGGGGTCTGGATACCCATGGTAGCTCCCACTTTCTCCACGATGATCTCATCGGATGAACCACGATGTCAAGGATTCAATCAATCCCGTATACAATTCCCTTTGTCTGTCGGTATAGAACTTGCCCGAGATTCGATCGTCGGTATACCTATACCTTGTTCAATCTCGTTACTGGTTGCTAACATGATTCGGACTGATTTCAGCTTCGCTATGGGAGAGAAAGTCTCTTCGTAGTCAATTCCTTGAATTTGTCGAAAACCCTTTGCGACAAGTCAAGCTTTATAAATGGTTACATTACCGTTTGCATCAGTCTTCTTCTTGAAGATCCATTTATTTTCTATGGCTCGCCGTGTTGGGGAACGTCGCATGGGAAACAAAAAATTTCCTACGCGCGCGAAGACCTATCATGGTGATGTCCATCTACGAGAGGGGATGAGTGATCTACGTACCCTTGTAGATTGTACAGCAGAAGCGTTAGTGAACGCGGTTGATGTAGTGGAACGTCCTCACATCCCTCGATCCGCCCCGCGAACAATCCCGCGATCAGTCCCACGATCTAGTACCGAACGGACGGCACCTCCGTGTTCAGCACACGTACAGCTCGACGATGATCTCGGCCTTCTTGATCCAGCAAGAGAGACGGAGAGGTAGAAGAGTTCTCCGGCAGCGTGACGGCGCTCCGGAGGTTGGTGATGACCTTGTCTCAGCAGGGCTCCGCCCGAGCTCCGCAGAAACGCGATCTAGAGGAAAAACCGTGGATGTATGTGGTCGGGCTGCCGTGGAAAAGTCGTCTCAAATCAGCCCTAAAACCTTCGTATATATAGGTGGGAGGGAGGGGACCTTGCCTTGGGGCTCCAGGAGCCCCAAGGGGGTCGGCCGAGTCCAAGGGGGGAGGACTCCCCCCCAAACCGAGTTGGACTTGGTTTGGTGGGAGGGAGTCCCCCTTCCTTCCCACCTCCTCCTTTTTTTTCTTTTCTCTTGATTTTCTCTTCTTGGCGCATAGAGCCCTTTTGGGCTGTCCCACCAGCCCACTAAGGGCTGGTGTGCCACCCTCAAGGCCTATGGGCTTCCCCGGGGTGGGTTGCCCCCCCCCCCCCCCCCCGGTGAACTCCCGGAACCCATTCGTCATTCCCGGTACATTCCCGGTAACTCCGAAAACCTTCCGGTAATCAAATGAGGTCATCCTATATATCAATCTTCGTTTCCGGACTATTCCGGAAACCATCGTGACGTCCGTGATCTCATCCGGGACTCCGAACAACATTCGGTAACCAACCATATAACTCAAATACGCATAAAACGACGTCGAACCTTAAGTGTGCAGACCTGCGGGTTCGAGAACTATGTAGACATGACCCGAGAGACTCCTCGGTCAATATCCAATAGCGGGACCTGGATGCCCATATTGGATCCTACATATTCTACGAAGATCTTATCGTTTGAACCTCAGTGCCAAGGATTCATATAATCCCGTATGTCATTCCCTTTGTCCTTCGGTATGTTACTTGCCCGAGATTCGATCGTCAGTATCCGTATACCTATTTCAATCTCGTTTACCGGCAAGTCTCTCTACTCGTTCCGTATTACAAGATCCGGCAACTTACACTAAGTTACATTGCTTGCAAGGCTTGTGTGTGATGTTGTATTACCGAGTGGGCCCCGAGATACCTCTCCGTTCACACGGAGTGACAAATCCCAATCTTGATCCATACTAACTCAACTAACACCTTCAGAGATACCTGTAGAGCATCTTTATAGTCACCCAGTTACGTTGCGACGTTTGATACACACAAAGCATTCCTCCAGTGTCAGTGAGTTATATGATCTCATGGTCATAGGAATAAATACTTGACACGCAGAAAAGAGTAGCAACAAAATGACACGATCAACATGCTACGTCTATTAGTTTGGGTCTAGTCCATCACGTGATTCTCCTAATGACGTGATCCAGTTATCAAGCAACAACACCTTGTTCATAATCAGAAGACACTGACTATCTTTGATCAACTGGCCAGCCAACTAGAGGCTTGCTAGGGACGGTGTTTTGTCTACGTATCCACACATGTAAATGAGTCTTCATTCAATACAATTATAGCATGGATAATAAACGATTATCTTGATACAGGAATTATAATAATAACTATATTTATTATTGCCTCTAGGGCATAATTCCAACAGTCTCCCACTTGCACTAGAGTCAATAATCTAGCCCTCACATCACCATGTGAATTACATTGTAATAAATCTAACACCCATACAGTTCTGGTGTTGATCATGCTTTGGCCGTGGAAGAGGTTTAGTCAGCGGGTCCGCTACATTCAGATCCGTGTGCACTTTGCATATATTCACGTCCTCTCCCTCGACGTAGTCGCGGATGAGGTTGAAGCGTCGTTTGATGTGTCTGGTCTTCTTGTGAAACCGTGGTTCCTTTGCTAAGGCAATGGCACCAGTGTTTTCACAGAACAAGGTTATTGGATTCAGTGCGCTTGGCACCACTCCAAGATCCGTCATGAACTGCTTCATCCAGACACCCTCCTTAGCCGCCTCCGAGGCAGCCATGTACTCTGCTTCACATGTAGAATCTGCTACGACGCTTTGCTTGGAACTGCACCAGCTTACTGCACCCCCATTAAGAATAAATACGTATCCGGTTTGCGACTTAGAGTCGTCCGGATCTGTGTCAAAGCTTGTATCGACGTAACCTTTTACGGCGAGCTCTTCGTCACCTCCATACACGAGAAACATCTCCTTAGTCCTTTTCAGGTACTTCAGGATATTCTTGACCGTTGTCCAATGATCCACTCCTGGATTACTCTGGAACCTACCTGCCATACTTATGGCCAGGCTAACATCCGGTCTAGTGCACAACATCGCATACATGATAGAACCTATGGCTGAAGCATAGGGGACGGAGCGCATATGCTCTCTATCTTCATCAGTTGCTGGGCACTGAGTCTTACTCAATCTCGTACCTTGTAGAACTGGCAAGAACCCTTTCTTGGACTGTTCCATTTTGAACCTCTTCAAAACTTTATCAAGGTATGTGCTTTGTGAAAGTCCTATCAGGCGTTTTGATCTATCCCTATAGATCTTAATGCCTAGAATGTAAGCAGCTTCTCCTAGGTCCTTCATAGAGAAACTTTTATTCAAGTAATCCTTTATGCTCTCTAAAAACTCTACGTTGTTTCCAATCAGTAATATGTCATCCACATATAATATTAGAAACGCCACAGAGCTCCCACTCACTTTCTTGTAAATACAAGATTCTCCAACCACTTGTATAAACCCAAATGCTTTGATCACCTCATCAAAGTGTTTGTTCCAACTCCGAGATGCTTGCACCAGTCCATAAATGGATCGCTGGAGCTTGCACACCTTGTTAGCATTCTTAGGATCGACAAAACCTTTGGGTTGTATCATATACAACTCTTCCTTAAGGAAACCGTTAAGGAACGCCGTTTTGACATCCATCTGCCAGATTTCATAATCAAAAAATGCAGCTATTGCTAACATGATTCTGACGGACTTAAGCATCGCTACGGGTGAGAAAGTCTCATCGTAGTCAACTCCTTGAACTTGTGAAAAACCCTTTGCCACAATTCGAGCTTTATAAACGGTCACATTACCGTCAGCGTCCGTCTTCCTCTTAAAGATCCATTTGTTCTGAATGGCCTTGCGGCCCTCAGGCAGTACCTCCAAAGTCCACACTTTGTTCTCATACATGGATCCTATCTCGGACTTCATGGCTTCCAGCCATTTGTTGGAATCAGGGCCCACCATTGCTTCTTCATAATTCGCAGGTTCATTGTTGTCTAACAACATGATTGATAAGACGGGATTACCGTACCACTCTGGAGCAGCACGTGGTCTCGTCGACCTGCGTGGTTCGACAGAAACTTGAACTGGAGTTTCATGATCATCATCATTAACTTCCTCCTCAACCGGCGTCGCAATGACAGAGGTTTCCCCTTGCCCTGCGCCACCATCCAGAGGGATGAGAGGTTCGACAACCTCGTCAAGTTCTATCTTCCTCCCACTCAATTCTCTCGAGAGAAACTCCTTCTCGAGAAAAGCTCCGTTTTTAGCAACAAACACTTTGCCCTCGGATTTGAGATAGAAGGTGTACCCAACTGTCTCTTTTGGGTAACCTATGAAGACGCACTTTTCCGCTTTGGGTTCCAGCTTTTCAGGTTGAAGCTTTTTGACATAAGCATCACATCCCCAAACTTTAAGAAACGACAACTTTGGCCTTTTGTCATACCACAGTTCGTATGGTGTCGTCTCAACGGATTTTGATGGTGCCCTATTTAAAGTGAATGCAGCTGTTTCTAATGCATAGCCCCAAAATGATAACGGCAAATCAGTAAGAGACATCATAGATCGCACCATCTCTAATAGAGTACGATTACAACGTTCGGACACACCATTACACTGTGGTGTTCCAGGTGGTGTTAACTGTGAAACAATTCCACATTGTCTTAAGTGAGCACCAAACTCGAAACTCAGATATTCACCCCCACGATCAGACCATAGGAACTTGATCTTCTTGTTACGATGATTTTCCACTTCACTCTGAAATTGCTTGAACTTTTCAAATGTTTCAGACTTGTGCTTCATCAAGTAGACATAACCATATCTACTTAAATCGTCAGTGAAGGTGAGAAAATAACGATATCCGCCGCGTGCCTCCACGCTCATCGGACCACACACATCGGTATGTATGATTTCCAACAAGTCACTTGCACGCTCCATTGTTCCTGAGAACGAAGTCTTGGTCATCTTGCCCATGAGGCATGGTTCGCACGTGTCAAGTGAATCAAAGTCAAGTGACTCCAAAAGTCCATCAGCATGGAGTTTCTTCATGCGCTTTACACCAATATGACCTAAGCGGCAGTGCCACAAAAATATGGCGCTATCATTGTTAACTCTAACTCTTTTGGTCTCAATGTTATGTATATGCGTATCGTTATCAAGATTCAATATGAACAATCCTCTCACATTCGGTGCATGACCATAAAAGATGTTACTCATAGAAATAGAACAACCATTATTCTCTGACTTAAAAGAGTAACCGTCTCGCAATAAATAAGATCCAGATATAATGTTCATGCTCAACGCAGGCACTAAATAACAATGATTTAAGTTCATCACTAATCGTGACGGTAACTGAAGTGACACTGAGCCGACGGCGATTGCATCAACCTTGGAACCATTTCCTACGCGCATCGTCACTTCATCTTTCGCGAGCCTTCGCCTATTCCACAGTTCCTGTTTCGAGTTGCAAATATGAGCAACAGAACCGGTATCGAATACCCAGGCACTACTACGAGAGCCGGTTAAGTACACATCAATAACATGTATATCAAATATACCTGATTTTTCTTTGCCCGCCTTCTTATCTGCCAGATACTTGGGGCAATTGCGCTTCCAGTGACCCATACCCTTGCAATAGTAACACTCCGTTTCCGGCTTAGGTCCAGCTTTGGGTTTCTTCGTTGGATTGGCAACAGGCTTCCGCTCTTCTTCGAATTGCCCTTCTTGCCTTTGTCGTTTCTCTTGAAACTAGTGGTCTTATTCACCATCAACACTTGATGCTCTTTACGGAGTTCAGACTCTGCGACTTTCAGCATCGCAAACAACTCGCCGGAAGACTTGTTCATCCCTTGCATGTTGTAGTTCAACACAAAGCCTTTATAGCTTGGCGGCAGTGATTGAAGGATTCTGTCAGTGATAGCTTCTTGCGGGAGTTCAATCCCCAGCTCAGCTAGACGGTTTGAGTACCCAGACATTTTGAGCACATGTTCACTGACAGATGAGTTTTCCTCCATCTTGCAAGCATAGAATTTATCGGAGGTCTCATACCTCTCGATCCGGGCGTTCTTCTGAAAGATAAACTCCAACTCCTGGAACATCTCAAATGCTCCATGACGCTCAAAGCGACGTTGAAGTCCCGGTTCTAAGCCATACAAGACTGCACATTGAACTATTGAGTAGTCCTCCTTACGTGCTAACCAAGCGTTCTTAACATCCTGATCAGCCGTAGCGGGTGGTTCATCTCCTAACGCAGCATTAAGGACATAATCCTTCTTCCCAGCTTGTAAGATTAGCTTAAGAATACGAGCCCAGTCTACAAAGTTGCTTCCATCATCTTTCAACTTAGCTTTCTCTAGGAACGTATTAAAATTCAGGATGACTGTCGCGTGAGCCATGATCTACAACACAAATATATTCAAAGTGGACTTTAGACTATGTTCAAGATAATTAGAGTTTAACTTAATCAAATTATTCGCTAAACTCCCACTCAAAAAGTACATCTCTCTAGTCATTTGAGTGGTTCATGATCCACTTACCCTAGCTCAAGTCCGATCATCACGTGAGTTGAGTATAGTTTCAGTGGTAAGCATCCCTATGCTAATCATATCATCTATATGATTCATGATCGACCTTTCGGTCTCATGTGTTCCGAGGCCATGTCTGCACATGCTAGGCTCGTCAAGCTTAACCCGAGTGTTCCGCGTGCGCAACTGTTTTGCACCCGTTGTATGTGAACGTTGAGTCTATCACACCCGATCATCACGTGGTGTCTCGAAACGACGAACTGTAGCAACGGTGCACAGTCGGGGAGAACACAATTTCGTCTTGAAATTTTAGTGAGAGATCACCTCATAATTCTACCGTCGTTCTAAGCAAAATAAGGTGCATAAAAGGATTAACATCACATGCAATTCATAAGTGACATGATATGGCCATCATCACGTGCTTCTTGATCTCCATCACCAAAGCACCGGCACGATCTTCTTGTCACCGGCGCCACACCATGATCTCCATCAATGTGTTGCCATCGGGGTTTTCGTGCTACTCATGCTATTACTACTAAAGCTACATCCTAGCAAAATAGTAAACGCATCTGCAAGCACACACGCTAGTATAAAGACAACCCTATGGCTCCTGCCGGTTGCCGTACCATCGACGTGCAAGTCGATATTTCTATTACAACATGATCATCTCATACATCCAATATATCACATCACATCATTGGCCATATCTCATCAAAAGCATACACTGCAAAAACAAGTTAGACGTCCTCTAATTTTGTTGTTGCATGTTTTACGTGGTGACCATGGGTATCTAGTAGGATCGCATCTTACTTACGCAAACACCACAACGGAGATATATGAGTTGCTATTTAACGTCATCCAAGGACCTCCTCGGTCAAATCCGATTCAACTAAAGTTGGAGAAACTGACACTTGCCAGTCATCTTTGAGCAACGGAGTTACTCGTAACGATGAAACCAGTCGCTCGTAAGCGTACGAGTAATGTCGGTCCAAGCCGCTTCAATCCAACAATACCGCGGAATCAAGAAAAGACTAAGGAGGGCAGCAAACTCACATCACCGCCCACAAAAACTTTTGTGTTCTACTCGAGAAGACATCTACGCATGAACCTAGCTCATGATGCCACTGTTGGGGAACGTCGCATGGGAAACAAAAATTTTCCTACGCGCACGAAGACCTATCACGGTGATGTCCATCTACGAGAGGGGATGAGTGATCTACGTACCCTTGTAGATCGTACAGCAGAAGCGTTAGTGAACGCGGTTGATGTAGTGGAACGTCCTCACGTCCCTCGATCCGCCCCGCGAACAATCCCGCGATCAGTCCCACGATCTAGTACCGAACGGACGGCACCTCCGCGTTCAGCACACGTATAGCTCGACGATGATCTCGGCCTTCTTGATCCAGCAAGAGAGACGGAGAGGTAGAAGAGTTCTCCGGCAGCATGACGGCGCTCCGGAGGTTGGTGATGACCTTGTCTCAGCAGGGCTCCGCCCGAGCTCCGTAGAAACGCGATCTAGAGGAAAAACCGTGGAGGTATGTGGTCGGGCTGCCGTGGAAAAGTCGTCTCAAATCAGCCCTAAAACCTCCGTATATATAGGTGGGAGGGAGGGGACCTTGCCTTGGGGCTCAAGGAGCCCCAAGGGGGTCGGCCGAGTCCAAGGGGGGAGGACTCCCCCCCAAACCGAGTTGGACTTGGTTTGGTGGGAGGGAGTCCCCCTTCCTTCCCACCACCTCCTTTTTTTTCTTTTCTCTTGATTTTCTCTTCTTGGCGCATAGAGCCCTTTTGGGCTATCCCACCCTCAAGGCCTATGGGCTTCCCCGGGGTGGGTTGCCCCCCCCCCCCCGGTGAACTCCCGGAACCCATTCGTCATTCCCGGTACATTCCCGGTAACTCCGAAAACCTTCCGGTAATCAAATGAGGTCATCCTATATATCAATCTTCGTTTCCGGACTATTCCGGAAACCATCGTGACGTCCGTGATCTCATCCGAGACTCCGAACAACATTCGGTAACCAACCATATAACTCAAATACGCATAAAACGACGTCGAACCTTAAGTGTGCAGACCCTGCGGGTTCGAGAACTATGTAGACATGACCCGAGAGACTCCTCGGTCAATATCCAATAGCGGGACCTGGATGCCCATATTGGATCCTACATATTCTACGAAGATCTTATCGTTTGAACCTCAGTGCCAAGGATTCATATAATCCCGTATGTCATTCCCTTTGTCCTTCGGTATGTTACTTGCCCGAGATTCGATCGTCAGTATCCGTATACCTATTTCAATCTCGTTTACCGGCAAGTTTCTTTACTCGTTCCGTAATACAAGATCCCGCAACTTACACTAAGTTACATTGCTTGCAAGGCTTGTGTGTGATGTTGTATTACCGAGTGGGCCCCGAGATACCTCTCCGTTCACACGGAACGACAAATCCCAATCTTGATCCATACTAACTCAACTAACACCTTCGGAGATACCTGTAGAGCATCTTTATAGTCACCCAGTTACGTTGCGACGTTTGATACACACAAAGCATTCCTCTGGTGTCAATGAGTTATATGATCTAATGGTCATAGGAATAAATACTTGACACGCAGAAAACAGTAGCAACAAAATGACACGATCAACATGCTACGTCTATTAGTTTGGGTCTAGTCCATCACGTGATTCTCCTAATGACGTGATCCAGTTATCAAGCAACAACACCTTGTTCATAATCAGAAGACACTGACTATCTTTGATCAACTGGCCAGCCAACTAGAGGCTTGCTAGGGACGGTGTTTTGTCTATGTATCCACACATGTAAATGAGTCTTCATTCAATACAATTATAGCATGGATAATAAACTATTATCTTGATACAGGAATTATAGTAATAACTATATTTATTATTGCCTCTAGGGCATAATTCCAACACGTCGGTCATCAGGCAAGTCCACCAAACTCCATACTTTGTTCTCATACATGGATCCTATCTCGGATTTCATAGCTTCAAGCCATTTGTTGGAATCCGGGCCCGCCATCGCTTCTTCATAGTTCGAAGGTTCACCGTTGTCTAACAAAATGATTTCCATCACAGTGTTGCCATACCACTCTGGTGCGGAGCGTGCCCTCGTGGACCTTCGTGGTTCAGTAGTAACTTGATCCGAAGCTTCATGATCATTATCATTAACTTCCTCTTCAGTTGGTGTAGGCGCCACAGGAACAACTTCCGCGCTGCGCTACTATCCTGTTCGAGAGGGGGTGTAATTAACTCATCAAGTTCTATCTTCCTCCCACTTACTTCTTTCGAGAGAAACTCTTTCTCTAGAAAGGATCCGTTCTTGGCAACAAGGTTTTACCTTCGGATCTAAGATAGAAGGTATACCCAATAGTTTCCTTAGGGTATCCTATGAATACGCATTTCTCCGCTTTGGGTTCGAGCTTTTCTGGTTGAAGTTTCTTCACATAAGCATCACAGCCCCAAACTTTAAGAAACGACAACTTAGGTTTCTTGCCAAACCATAGTTCATACGGTGTCGTCTCAACGGATTTAGACGGTGCCCTATTTAAAGTGAATGCTGCAGTTTCTAATGCGTATCCCCAAAATGATAGCGGTAAGTCGGTAAGAGACATCATAGATCATACCATATCTAATAAAGTGCGATTACGATGTTCAGACACTCCGTTGCGTTGCGGTGTGCCAGGCGGCGTCAGTTGTGAAACAATTCCACACTTCCTTAGGTGTGTGCCAAACTCGTGACTCAAATATTCTCCTCCACGATCAGATCGTAGACACTTAATTTTTCTGTCACATTGATTCTCGACCTTAGTCTGAAATTCCTTGAACTTTTCAAATGTCTCAAATTTTTGCTTCATTAAGTAGATATAGCCGTCCTACTCAAAACATCGGTGAGAGTGAGAACATAATGATAGCCACCGCGAGCTTCAACGTTCATTGGACCACACACATCAGTATGTATTATTTCCAATAAGTCGGTTGCTCTCTCCATTATTCCTGAGAATGGAGTCTTAGTCATCTTGCCCATGAGGCACGGTTCGCATGTGTCAAATGATTCAAAGTCAAGAGACTCTAATAGTCCATCAGTATGGAGCTTCTTCATGCGCTTAACGCCGATAGGACCAAGGTGGCAGTGCCACAAGTATGTGGGACTATCATTATCAACTTTACATCTTTTGGTACTCACACTATGAATATGCGTAACATCACGGTCGAGATTCATCAAGAATAAACCATTCACCAACGGAGCATGACCATAAAACATATCACTCATATAAATAGAACAACCATTATTCTCTGACTTAAATGAGTAGCCGTCTCGCATTAAGAAAGACCCTGATACAATGTTCATGCTTAAAGCTGGTACTAAATAACAATTATTAAGGTTTAAAACTAATCCCGACGGTAGATGTAGAGGTAACGTGCCGACGGCGATCACATCGACCTTGGAGCCATTCCCGACGTGCATCGTCACCTCGTCCTTTGCCAGTCTCCGCTTATTCCGCAGTTCCTGCTTTGAGTTGCAAATGTGAGCAACAGCACCGGTATCAAATACCCAGGAGCTACTACGAGCGCTGGTAAGGTACACATCAATAACATGTATATCACATATACCTTTAACGTTGTCGGCCTTCTTGTCCGCTAAGTATTTGGGGCAGTTCCGCTTCTAGTGACCCTTTCCCTTGCAATAGAAGCACTTAGTCTCAGGCTTGGGTCCATTCTTTTTCTTCTTCCCGGCATCTGGCTTACCGGGCGCGGCAACGGCTTTGCCGTCTTTCTTGAAGTTCTTCTTACCCTTGCCCTTCTTGAAACTAGTGGTCTTGTTGACCATCAACACTTGATGCTCTTTCTTGATTTCTACTTCTGCAGACTTGAGCATCGAGTACAACTCGGGAATGGTCTTCTCCATCCCTTGCATGTTGTAGTTCAGCACAAATCCTTTGTAGCTTGGTGGGAGAGACTGGACGATTCTGTCAATTATAGCATCATCCGGAAGTTCGACTCCAAGTGAAGTCAGACGACCGTGTAACCCAGACATTTTGAGTATGTGCTCATTGACAGAACTGTTCTCCTCCATCTTACAGCTAAAGAACTTGTCGGAGACTTCATATCTCTTGACATGGGCATGAGATTGAAAAATTATCTTCAGCTCTTGGAACATCTCATATGCACCGTGTTGCTCAAAACACCTTTGGAGCCCCGTTTCTAAACTGTATAACATGCCACACCTAACCAGAGAGTAGTCATCACTCCGCGTTTGCCAGACGTTCAGAATGTCCTGGGCTGCTGCGGGAGCGGGAGGGTCACCTAGCGGCGCATCAAGGACATAAGCCTTTTTAGCTGCTTCAAGGATGAGCTTCAAGTTGCGAACCCAGTCCGCATAGTTGCTACCATCATCTTTCAGCTTGTTTTTCTCTAGGAATGCGTTGAGATTGAGGTTGACGTTGGCCATCTACAATATTTATAAAGACAACCTTATAGACTAAGTTCATGACAATTAAGTTCATTTAATCAAATTAAGTATGAACTCCCACTTAAATCGACATCCCTCTAGTCATCTAAGTGATACATGATCCATGTTGACTAACCCGTGTCCGATCATCACGTGAGATGGACTAGTCACCATGGTGAGCAACTTCATGCTGATCGTATTCAACCATACGACTCATGTTCGACCTTTCGGTCTCTTGTATTCGAGGTCATGTCTCTACATGCTAAGCTCATCGAGTCAACCTAGGTGTTTCGCGTGTGTAAATCTGGCTTACACCCGTTGTATGCGAACGTTAGAATCTATCACACCCGATCATCACGTGGTGCTTCGAGACAACGATCCTTCGCAATGGTGCACACTTAGGGGAATACGTTCTCGAAATTTTAAGAGGGATCATCTTATTATGCTACCGTCGTTCTAAGCAATAAGATGAAAAACATGATAAACATCACAATGCAATCATATAGTGACATGATATGGCCATTATCATCTTTGCTCTTTCGATCTCCATCTTCAGGCATCGCATGATCATCATTGTCACCGGCGTGACACCATGATATCCATCATCATGATCTCCATCATCGTGTCTCCGTGAAGTCGTCACGCCAACTACTACTATCACTACTACTATAGCTAACCGTTAGCAATGAAGTAAAAGTAGTAAGCACATGGCGTTGCATCTCATGCAATAAATTAAGACAACTCCTATGGCTCCTGCCGGTTGTCATACTCATCGACATGCAAGTCGTGAAACCTATTACAATAACATAATCATCTCATACATCATACATGCAACATCACAACTTAGGCCATATCACATCACATGTCAAACCCTGCAAAAACAAGTTAGACGTCCTCTAATTGTTGTTGCAAGTTTTACGTGGCTGATTTGGGTTTCTAGCAAGAACGCCTTCTTACCTACGTGACAGCCACAACGATGATATGCCAAAGCTATTTACCCTTCATAAGGACCCTTTTCATCAAATCTAATCCGACTAGAGTAGGAGAGACAGACACCCGCTAGCCACCTTTATGCACGGTGTGCATGTTTGTCGGTGGAACCAGTCTCACGTAAGCGTACGTGTAAAGTCGGTCCGGGCCGCTTCATCCCACAATACCGCCGGAAAATAATAAGACCAGTAGCGGCAAGCAATTGACAAATCATCGCCCACAACCTTTTGTGTTCTACTCGTGCATAGAATCTACGCATAGAAAACCTGGCTCTGATACCACTGTTGGGTAACGTAGCATAAATTCAAAAAAATTCCTACGCATATTCAGATCTTCCTATGGAGAGACCAGCAACGAGAGAGGGGTGAGTGCATCTTCATACCTTTGAAGATCGCTAAGCGGAAGCGTTACTAGAACGCGGTTGATGGAGTCGTACTCGCGGCAATTCAGATCGCGGTGTGATTCCGATCTAGTGCCGAACTACGGCACCTCCGCGTTCAACACACGTGCAGCCCGGTGACGTCTCCCGCACCTTGATCCAGCAAGGAGGAGGGAGAGGTTGGGGAAGAACTCTAGCAGCACGACGGCGTGGTGTTGATGGAGAGACGAGGTCTCCCGGCAGGGCTTCGCCAAGCACCGGCACACAGGAGGAGAAAGAAGGGCAGGGCTGCGCCCAGGGAGAGGGAAAATTCTATCTCCAATAGCCCCAAAAACCCCACTATTTATAGGCGGAGGGGAGGGGGTGTGCCACCCCTAGGGTTCCCCCTAGGTGGTGCGGCAGCCCCAGATGGGAGAGGGGGCAGCAGCCAGGGCAGGGAGGAGGGGTGGTGCACCCCTCTGGTGGGCCTTAGGCCCACCTGCGCTAGGGTTCCCCCCCCCCCTCTCCCCTCTTCCTGCGCCATGGGCTGTGGGGGGGGCGCACCAGCCCACCTAGGGGCTGGTTCCTTTCCCCACTTGGCCCATCTAGCCTCCCAGGGTCGTTGCCCCCTTTCGGTGGACCCCCGGGGCCACCTCCGGTGGTCCCGGTACGTTACCGGTGACGCCCGAAATACTTCCGGTGTCCGAAACCATTCGTCCTATATATCAATCTTTACCTCCGGACCATTCCATAGCTCCTCGTGACGTACGGGATCTTATCCGGGACTCCGTACAACTTTCGATAACCTTGTATAACAATTCCCTATAACCCTAGCGTCATCGAACCTTAAGTGTGTAGACCCTACGGGTTCGGGAGACAAGCAGACATGACCGAGACACCTCTCCGGCCAATAACCATCAGCAGGGTCTGGATACCCATGGTAGCTCCCATTTGCTCCACAATGATCTCATCGGATGAACCACGATGTCAAGGATTCAATCAATCCCGTATACAATTCCATTTGTCTGTCGGTATAGAACTTGCCCGAGATTCGATCGTCGGTATACCTATACCTTGTTCAATCTCGTTACGGGTAAGCCTCTTTACTCGTTCCGTAGTACGTCATCGTGTGACTAACTCCTTAGTCACACTGAGCTCATGATGATGTTCTACGGAGTGGGCCCAGAGATACCTCTCCGTCACGCGGAGTGACAAATCCTGATCTCGATTCGTACCAACCCAACAGACACTTTCGGAGATACCCGTAGTGCACCTTTATAGTCACTCAGCTACGTTGTGACGTTTGATACACCCAAAGCACTCCTACGGTATCCGGGAGTTGCACAATCTCACGGTCGAAGGAAAAGACACTTGACATTAGAAAAGCTTTAGCATACGAACAATACGATCTAGTGCTACGCTTAGGATTGGGTCTTGTCCATCACATCATTCTCCCAATGATGTGATCCCGTTGTCAATGACATCTAATGCCCATGACCAGGAAACCATGATCATCTATTGACTAACGAGCTAGCCAACTAGAGGCTTGCTAGGGACACATTGTGATCTATTTATTCACACATGTATTAGTGTTTCCTGTTAATACAATTATAGCATGAACAATAGACGATTATCATGAACAAGGAAATATGATAATAACCATTTTATTATTGCCTCTAGGGCATATTTCCAACAGTATTTACTCATCGAGGTGGTGCGGTGTCATGGAGATCTTGCAAGCAAACCATATTGACAAGGTCAACTATGGAAGCAGAACTAACTGCTTTAGACACAACCATTGTAGAGGCAGAATGGCTGCGTGAACTCTTGATGGACTTGCCTGTGGTTGAAAACCCCATACCGGCTATACTTATGAATTGTGACAACCAAACGGTTATTGCCAAAGTGAATCATTCTAAGGATAACACAAAGTCATCAAGACACGTGAAGAGACGTTTGAAATCTGTTAGGAAGTTGAGAAACTCCGGAGTAATAAGTGTTACGTATATTCAAATAGACAAACACCTGGCAGATTCTTTTACAAAGGGACTATCACGAAATGTGATAGATATTGCATCAAGGGAGATGGGTATGAGACACATAGATGTTGCACCATAGTAGTAACCCAACCTTTATGATCGTAGATCCCGTGAATTAGGACCTGGGAGGAACAAGCTATTGGTTAACAGAGGAGAGTAATAAGTGACCGTCTCTAAGTGAAGATGTAAAACTCTTAGATATGTAAGGCTTAAGTGCTGTAAGGAAGGTTGGCAACATGCCTTAATGTGATTCTATTGGCTGTTATAGAAAAGATGTTTTCCTACAGAGCAATCTTGAAAGAACACACCTATATGAGCTCCGATTATAAAACGTAGCAATCTAGGAGATTTGGGTAATCTCTACTAAGCTCACGAAGAGACCAGGAAGTACGACGTATATGCTCCAAACCGCGGGGTAGCCTACTGGCAGCCAGGTACTGGTTAAGACTTTGAGTGAAACAAGTTCACGCAAAACTAGCAATTCAAGGTATAGTCCATTGTCAAGTTGTGGATGGATGTAGCTTAAAGTTCTAGGCAGAAGTTCAACTTAACAGTCTCTACTAAAACACTGGTATATTAAACAAGTAGAGAGAAAAGGAAAATCTCTAAATGGGTATTTGATATCTGGTGGGGGATTGTTAGAATTAATGTGCTTGGCCCATCAACAAATTCTGAAATCTCAAATTGAGCCCATGAGTAAAATGGCAAGTGATGGTGTGATGATGCTAAAGTTTAGTCCCATACAGCTAGTTGAGGAAGAGTTGGACCTCTTTATATAGTGAGTTCTCCCCACCACTCTAAGTGTGTGTTGAGACTTGAGAAGACAAAGGAGAAGACCACACGCGCGCGCTCGCTCGCCTGGCCAGGCCGGGCCGGGCCGGGCAAGGCGTACGTACGACATGCGCGTGAATGGTCCACCGAATTCCGGTCCGTTGCCTTGCGGGGCGCGGCTTCCTTTTTCCGTTTTATTTTTTATGTCTTGGCAGACAAGTTGAGAATTTCTTGTCCGGTAAGTATACAACTTGGAAACCAAGTCGGTTTGAGACGTGATCGTGACACGGAACCGACCTTGGCCCTCCTATATATAATGCTTACCGTGGTCGGTCAAAGACACACCAAAAACATCTAGGGTTTTGCCTCATCTCACAACTTGCGCCGCCATCGTAGTCTACCTCATCTCGAACGCCGGCGTGCATCGGCGTGCGAGAGAGCAGGTCTCCGGAACTGTTCGTCTTTGCGATCCTGCACCGGAGAGGACGAATTAGGTTTTTGGGAAGCACATTGCGCGACTGCTCAAATTCGTCACCACGGGTCGTCTACCGTCCAAGTCGGACGGTGCTACTCATCGTGGTATGCATCGCCATCAACAAAAGATCGTCACCAACATCATCATCAACACAGTCGCTCCTGCTGCAACTAACGAACAGTATGTTACTCGTAATCCGTTAATGTTCATCGTTGTAGTTGCTGCTTCTTGCGCAGTGATGTTGTACATGTTTGGTTGCTCTTCTGGATTGCTAAAGTATTGCATGCTATCTTCTATTTTAGTCATGAATTATTTAGTAGAATTAATCATGAACTTGCCTAATCTTCCAACACAAAGATCCATTTTCTTGAACAGGACAAATTAGTATAATGCCCCCAAAAAAAATTAATACCTAGTAACCATATGCAGGAGTTTTTTTTTTGAGAGAACCATATGCAGAAGTTGTGTGAACATGAACAAACGCAGAACATCAAGATACAACAATAAATAACCTGGTTCGGATAATCCTACGGAATATATACGTCTCCCACTGTCATTCTATCGTTGCTGTCTCTGAGCTACTCGCAACATAATAGTTTGAAACCTTCTCGCCTACAACACTGCTGCTAGAGCACTGTTTCTAGAGCAACCAGGGAGAAAGAACATACTGAACGATTTTAACACAAGGATAATATCTTGGTAGATACCCCTGTGCCAACATAATTGTCTTAACTTTATAATATTTTTAATATAAAATTGTACTAAATTTGAAGACACTTATTTTAGAACGAAGGAAGTATTTATTACAGTCACTGTTCATCCAAATATTTGTACCTTTCAAAACGGACCAGTAGAAACAAGTATAATGCTTTAATTTTAAAATACGAATACTCACATGTGGGTATTGATATACAAAGGTAGACGAAATACATAGACAAAGGTGAGAATCTGGGCACAGATCGGCAGCCCACAATGTGGGATACATGTGTTTGGTTATTGTTGTATATACATCCTATATACAAAAAAATAGTAATGGTAAATAAATTAAAAAATGGTTTTAAAAAAAGAAATTATCATTGTATTGTAAAAATAATAATGAATGAGAACAGAGAGAAGACTTCCCCCTATCTTATTCTTATAGAAGATGAGAAGACTCGAACCCGGATCAGCGACATCAAGCTTTGTGATGTCCACCACTTCACCAATCCATGAAGGGAAACACTCATTGCCTTCACGACAAAAGACAAAAAAGAAATGAGGGTTTTCCTTCAAAAACGAATCTGATTTTTGACCTTTTCATAATTATTTAAGTTATTTTTTCATACAGGGTGTATATACACCCGTGAACCAAAGGGCATTCCCCCTACAATGTTCATTATGTAGTGGCATGCTCTTTTATTGCCACGTAGGATTTGTCCTAAATCAATATCTTATATACAGAGTGTGGCGAGGCTACGAGCATCTCCATCCCATCCTCCCCAAGGGCATTTTAGGCGTAAAATAGTGCCTCTTGGGGGCTTGCCGGCGCTATTTTCGGCCGGGAGTGGGGGGCTCCGGCTCCCGGCTGCCCCCCAAGTTCGCCCCTACCCCCTCCGAGCCGTCGAGTTCCAACTCAGATTCGACACAAATTCGTTACTTCAACACAAATTCAATAAAAGATAATTTGTATCATAAAGTTCATCACAGAAATTAATACAAATCAAATAGTTCAACGAAGGAAGCTCATAATTCAAACACAACTAAAACACATCAAACTAGGCATTGCCCTTGACCCTCAATAGGTGCTCCACTAGATCGTGTTATAGTTCTTGATACACCTGTGGGTCTCGGGTCTCCTGACTCATATTGAGAAAGACAATCCATGATGCTGGTACCTTGTGATCAACTGCTACAAGAGGAACATGCTTGAAATATGGTTCAGTGCCAAACACTGGCTCGTCCTGCTCGCTCTCAATGATCATGTTGTGCAAAATGTCACAACAATTCATCACCTCCCATATCTGAGATTTCGGCTAGGTTAGAGAGGGGTACCGGACAAGAGCAAATCGAGATTGAAGCACTCCAAATGCCCGCTCGACATCCTTCCTGTAGGCCTCCTCATTCTTGCCTGCCGACACAGGGTTTCATATAGTCTTCATAAATGTTGTCCATCTTGGATAGATGCCATATGCTAGGTATCCCTTGTTGTAGTAGCGCCCATTGACCTCGAAGTTCAACGGAGGAGCATGACCTTCAACAAGCTTGGTAAAGACATTCGAGCACTACAGGACTTTGATGTCATTGTTGTTGGAAATATGCCCTAAAGGCAATAATAAAGTGGTTATTATTATATTTCCTAGTTCATGGTGATTGTATATTATTCATGCTATAATAGTATTAACCGGAAACAGTAATACATGTGTGAATATATAGGTCACAATGTGTCCCTAGTGAGTCTCTAGTTGGCTAGCTCGTTGATCAGTAGATGATCATGGTTTCCTGATCATGGACATTGGATGTCATTGATAACGGGATCACATCATTAGGAGAATTATGTGATGGATAAGACCCAATCCTAAGCATAGCACAAGATCGTGTAGCTCGTCTGCTAAAGCTTTTCTAATGTCAAGTATCGTTTCCTTAGACCATGAGATTATGCAACTCCCGCATACCGTAGGAATGCTTTGGGTGTATCAAACATCACAACGTAACTGGGTGATTATAAAGGTGCACTATGGGTATCTCCGAAACTGTCTGTTGGGTTGGCACGAATCGAGACTGGGATTTGTCACTCCGTATGACGGAGAGGTATCTCTGGGCTCACTCGGTAATACATCATCCTATTGAGCTCAATGTGACTAAGGAGTTAGTCATGGGATCATGTGTTAATGGAACGAGTAAAGAGACTTGCGGGTAACGAGATTGAACAAGGTATGGGTGTTAGAGCATATATCTCCATATGTGGTTTTGGTAATTGATGACAATTCCTATGGACTAATGGTTGCCTTAAGTTACATTTATAGGATTTGTCCATAGGCACTTCTTGAAGTCCATCTGTTGGGTTCAAGGAGTTTATATGATGACCAAGATAGTATTCAAGGTATTATCCAAAGAATGGTCATAGAGACACATGGTTGATCAAGATCTCAGACAAAGAGTAAATCAAGATGATTAACACACAAAGCGTACAAGATGTACCGAGAGCGATCAAGTGATCCCATGGTATGGTAAGCATTGTCCATTACGTGTTTGTGTGCTAACCCATGGTCTTTGTGAGAGTTCTATGTGGGGGTTAGGTGTGTTTCCATGGGCTTGCGTCAAAGGGAAGATCTCATACAACCCATGAAGTATGAAGTCAAGTTGTGATCGTCATCAAGATTGCGATGTGCAAGTTCAAGTGGATCAGCACGAAGATATCATGCTTGAAGCTTGATGTCCATTATGGTGGAAATGGACTTGTGAAGATATGCTGAAGAGTGGCTCACCCATAGTGAGTATGGGGGAGCAATCAACTAGTCTTCATCAAGCCAACACAATCAAGAAAGGTGGTCCATCTTGAGGAAGCCAAGATCATCATCATCTAGCTCAAGAGGACGAGGTGCAAGGCATATGTTTGCCCTTGATAGGTTTTCTGTTTAGGATAGATTGTTGTACTATCAAGGGGGCTCTCAAGTGAGTAGCTTGATCGTATCGTTCGTTGAGAGCTCAAACCATTTGCATCCTTGCATCATACTTCTTGGTTCTTGTTTGGTGTTTCTCTTTGTGAGTTTTAGAGCTTATGGTCATCTTCGTGACAAGCTCGAGTTCATCAAGAACGGAGTCCATATGCATCTACTATGATGTTTTCGATGTTGGAGTTTTTTCCGATTCTTCATTCATAAGAGGACTCACACCTCTATATCATTGGCATTTTCATATCTGCGTGGTCTTAAGATTTCATATTGGCATTTTCATATCTGTTTGAATAGCTCTTGTCGTCCTCAATCCAATAAGCTTGGGTTTGCTCGATTCGGAGCTCGTATGCGAAAGTTATGGTTGTTTCAGTGGCGAGTGGTAGTACCGCTAGAGTTGGCGGTAGTACCGCTGGCCCTAGCGGTAGTACCGCTAGAGCTGGCGGTAGTACCGCTGTCCCAGCGGTAGTACCGCCCCTGGCCAGCGGTAGTACCGCTCCAAGTTTTTAGTATCGTCATATTTGCGGTTGTACTGCGTCGGACATTTTTGCGAAGACGTTCTTGGCGGTGGTTGGCCCGGTAGTATCTTTGCGCTACCATGGGCTCAACGGTAGTACCGCTGCAGCCAGCGGTAGTACCGCTGGAGGGTCTGGAGCCAGCGGTAGTACCGCTGGGCTCGGGCTGTAAGTGGGGGTAACGGTCTGATTCCTTCCCCCACTATATAAAGGGGGTCTTCTTCCCCCTTGGCCTCATCCATCCGTTGAGCTCTTGTTCTACCTCCATTGTTGACATTCTTAGAGCTTGCTTACTCTCAATCCCTCCAATGATTCTTGCTTGTTCTTGAGGAAAAAGAGAGAGGAGATCTAGATCCACATCTCCACCAATCACTTTCTCCTCTATGTGAGGGGAACCCCTTGGATCTAGATCTTGGAGTTCTTTGTGAGCTCCTTGTTCTTCCTCTCATATTTCTCCATAGCTTTCGTTGTTGTGGAGGGATTTGAGTGTGAGGGACTTGACCACTTCGTGTGTTCTTGCCATTGCATTGGTTGCATCGGTTTGAGTTCTCCACGGTGATACGTGGAAGTGAAGTTTGAGAAGCTTATTACCTTTGGTACTTAGTACCCTAGATATTGTTCTTCATGGATGCTTTGGCGTCCTAGAAGCTTGGTGGTGTCTCAGAGCTCAATCATTGTGGTGTGAAGCTCCGGGCAAGCATCGGTGTCTCCAATTAGGTTGTGGAGATTGCCCCGAGCAATTTGTACGGGTATCGGTAACCGCCCCCAAGGGTTGCCACGTGTACGGGTTCGGTGACCGCCCCCAAGGTTTGCCATTTGTACGGGTTCGGTGACCACCCTCAAGGGTCCCTTAGTGTAATCACGGCATCTTGCATTGTGCGAGGGCGTGAGGAGATTACGGTGGCCTTAGTGGCATCTTGGGGAGCATTGTGCCTCCACACCGCTCCAACAAAGATTAGCGTCCGCAAGGGTGTGAACTTCGGGATACATCATCGTCTCCGCGTGCCTCGGTTATCTCTTACCCGAACCCTTTACTTATGCACTTTACTTTGTGATAGCCATATTGTCTCGTGTCATATATCTTGCTATCACTTAGTTGTTTATCTTGCTTAGCATAAGTTGTTGGTGCACATAGGTGAGCCTAGTTGTTTGAGGTTTTGTGCTTGACATATTAAACGTTAGTTTTATTCCACATTTGTTCAAGCCTAAACCTTAATTATTTTAAAGCGCCTATTCACCCCCCCCCTCTAGGCGACATCCACGTCCTTTCAATGGGGATACCGACGATCGAATCTCGGGCAAGTTATATATCGATAGACAAAGGGAATTGCACACGGGATTGATTGAATCCCCGACATTGTGGTTCATCCAATGAGATCATCGTGGAACATGTGGGAGCCAACATGGATATCCACATCTCGTTGTTGGTTATTGACCGGAGAGGTGTCTCGGTCATGTCTGCATGATTCCGGAACCCGTAGGGTCTACACACTTAAGGTTCGATGACGCTAGGGTTGTTATGGGAATAGTATACGTGGTTACCGAAGGTTGTCCGGAGTCCCAGATGAGATCCCGGACGTCACGAGGAGTTCCAGCATGGTACGAAGGTAAAGGTTCATACATAGGAAGTGGAGTTTTGATCACCGGAAGTGTTTCGGAGATTGTCGGTAATGTACCGGGACCACCGGAAGGGTTCCGGGGGTCCACCGGGAAGGGCCACCAGCCCCGAAGGGGTATATGGGCCAAAAGTGGATTGGAACCAGCCCCAAAGAGGGCTGGTGCGCCACCACCTTCAGCCCAAGGCGCACAAGGGGCCAATAAGGCCAACCCTATGGCGTGGGGGTCTGCCATGGGTGGCAAGCCACCCCTAGGGCGCCGCCCCTTCCCCATCTGGTGGTCGCCGCGCCCCTCCTAGGGTTTCCCTAGGGTGGCCGCACCCCCTCTCCCTCCCTCCTATATATAGTGGAGGTATTGGGAGGGCTGCACACACAATTCTCTCTCTCCCACGGCGCAGCCCTACCCCTCCTCCTCCTCGTCCTGCATAGTGTTTGGCGAAGCCCTGCCGGAGTACCACGCACCTCCACCATCACCACACCGTTGTGCTGCCAGAGCTCTCCCTTAACCTCTCCTCCCTCCTTGCTGGATCAAGGCGTTGGAGACGTCACCGGGCTACACGTGTGTTGAACGCGGAGACGCCGTTGTTCAGCGGTTAGATCAGAATCCACCGCGGTCTGAATCGCTACGAGTACGACTCCATCAACCGCGTTCTAGCAACACTTCTGCTTAGCGATCTTCAAAGGTAGGAAGATGCTCTACTCCTTTGCTCGTT
The DNA here is from genome assembly GCF_904849725.1 of Hordeum vulgare subsp. vulgare. Taxonomy (NCBI): domain Eukaryota; kingdom Viridiplantae; phylum Streptophyta; class Magnoliopsida; order Poales; family Poaceae; genus Hordeum; species Hordeum vulgare. The sequence continues at coordinate 482,166,272 of NC_058524.1, read as the reverse complement.
GCTGGTTTATCCTAGATAGATCCTTGTGTGGCGTAGGACATTTTTCTGAAATTACTATGTTCCCCAACAACTGTGAGTTCCTGGCATACCAAAGAAGGAGTGCCAAATCCACAGGTCCTGTGTAGCCACTGCCTCAAGTACCACACTCCAAGCTGTTGGGGAACATCGCGTGGGGGGGAGTGCATCTACATACCCTTGTAGATCGCTAAGAGGAAGCGTATATAACGCAGTCGATGTAGTCGAACATCTTCGCAATCCAATCACGACCCGTCCCGTGATCCCATCACGATCCGTCCCGCGATCCCATCACGATCCATCTCGATCTAGTGCCGAACGGACGACACCTCCACATTCAACACACGTACAACTCGATGATGATCTCCACCTCCTTGATCCAGCAAGCGAGGGTGGAGAGGTAGATGAGTTCTCCAGCAGCACAACGGCGTGGTGCCGGTGGTGGTGAATTAATCCGGCAGGGCTTTGTCGAGCTCTATCAAACTAATCTAGAAGAAGAAGACGATCTACGGAGAGGAGAGCATCATGTGGCTTTTCAGGTGGTGGCTGCCCACAAAACTTCCATTATATATAGGAGGAAAGGGTAGGTGGGCTTGCCTTGGCCCCTCCTCCAAGGAGGAGGGGTTCGGCCGAAGAAGGGGGAGAGTCCACCTCCCATAAGGGTCTCTTGGGGTTGGCTACCCAAGCCCACCAGTGGCTGGTGCGCCACCTCCTAGGCCCATGTGCCCCCAAGGTGGGTGGGACCCTCCCAATGGACCCCGGAACCCTTTCGACACTCCCGAAGTCCCGCTACAATACCGAAAATCCCTGAAACTATTTTGGAACCCGGATACCATTTTCCTATATATAATCTTTACATCTGGACCATTCCGGAGCTCCTCGTGACGTCCTGGATATCATCCGAGAATCTGAACAACCTTCGGTAACCAACACATATAACTCAATAACAGCGAAACGTCACCGAACCTTAAGTGTGCAGACCCTACCGGATCGAGAACTATGTAGACATGATCGAGACACTCTCCGGTCAATAACCAATAGCTGGACCTAGATGCACATATTGGCTCCTACATATTCTACGAAGATCGTTATCGGTCGAACCACGATGTCAAGGATTCAATCAATCCCGTATACTGTTCCCTTTATGCATCGGTATGTGACTTGCCCGAGATTCGATCATCGGTATCTCCATACCTAGTTCAATCTCATTACCGACAAGTCTCTCTACTCGTTCTGTAATACAAGATCCCGCGACTAACTACTTAGTCACATTGCTTGCAAGCTCATTGTGATGTTGTGTTATCGAGTGGGCCCTAGAGATACCTCTCCGTCATACAGAGTGAGAAATCCTAGTCTCGATTCACGCCAACCCAACAGACACCTTCAGAGATACATGTAGAGCACATTTATAGTCACCCAGTTATGTTATGACGTTTGATACACACAAGGCATTGCTCCGGTGCCCGGGAGTTGCATGATCTCATGGTCATAGAAACAGATACTTGACATGCAGAAAACAGTAGCAATAAACTAACACTATCACATGCTATGTTTATAGTTTAGGTCTTGCCCATCACATCATTCTCCTAGTGATGTGATCCCATTATCAAATGACAACTCATGTCTATGGTTAGGAAACCTTGACTATCTTTGATCAACGAGCTAGTCCTTATAGGCGCACTAGGGACAGTGTGTTGTCTATGTATCCACACATGTATTTGAGTTTCCAATCAATAGAATTATAGCATGGATAATAAATGATTATCATCCTCTCTCTCTCTCTCACTCGTTCCTCACGTCGCTCTCGCGGGTGGCGGCGGGGGAACCCTAGTCTCCACCCCGCGCCTCCTACACCCTTCCCTCCCCTCGCCGTTGCGAGAAGGCGCCGCCGGACAAAGCCCGATGCGCGTCGGCGGTGGCGGGGCCCCTCTTCCTCCCCCGGCGTACGACTGCATCGCGAGATGCGGCGACGCAATGGGGGATTAGCGTTGATGCATGCAGGCGCGTCGGGTGGCGAGGTGATGATGCGTGGCGGGCGCGGCTGGCAGACGGCGACGCGAGCGGGTGGCCAGGCCATGGCGGTTGCGCATGGGGTTGGCTCCTGGGCGGCGGTACGGGAACTGATCCATCACGCATCTGGTCCTGCGAGCGCAGTCTCGGCCCCCCTGGTCGGCCGACGGGTCGCGGTGGGGCTTCTCCTTGCCGTGATCTATCAGCGGCGGCCTGGATCCGTGCACGAGAGTTGGAGGTTCTTCGAACAGATCTTGGTGAAAACCTGCTATCGGCTATTGCCAATGCCAGCGATGGTGGCGTTGTTTGCGTCATTCCCTTCCTTGAAGCATCGGTGTGGAGAAGTTCGAGGCCACTCTCTGTTACCTCCGGGGGAAACCCTAGGTCAATAGATCGGATGACGGCGGCTCTATGGTGTCGTGTCCCCCCTGGGGCTTCATTCTTGGTGGTACACACAGGGTCGAGGAACCGGAGGACGGCTTCTTTGGTGGAGCGGTGTTTCATCTTACACATTCGTGGCGGCGGATCTCGGCAAGGTGGCGTTGTGGAGACTCGACGTACGATGCGTGGAGATGGACTCGCGCAGGAGGATGATGTTGTCTGCCGCCATGGTGGCGTCGATGGCAGAGAAGCCTCACAAGGTCGGTGCGTTAGTTTGCTTTGAAGATGGCGGCGACGACACATGAAAGTACATCGGACCAGTTTGTGTCACAAACTGAGTATGTGGCTTGATTGAGACCTCTGGCTTTAAATGTTAGGCTTTTGTGCGATGTCTGTTTGGTATTAGGCTCGGACTATCGGCACTCCTTCATCATGTGGTTAGGATTAGGGACAGATGTTGCTAAGATGATGGCTTCACACTACCTGATGTACTACTTTATAAGGTTTTTATGAATAATCAATAAAATGTCCGCATGCATCGCCCAGATGCACAGGCCGGGGTAATCCCTTTTTTCTAAAAAATAAACGATTATCATGAACAAGGAAATATAATAATAACTAACTTATTATTCCTTCTAGGGCATATTTCAACACAAGCTTATTTCATGCCTTTGTACATTCCCTGCCAAGTGTCATGTCTACAAATATGTTTGCTTTTTCCGTGCTCTTATGAAATTAGGCCTACAAGTAGCTAGTTAGTAGTTTCTCAGTTTGAAGTGACATTGGCTGAACCATCTACCGCCCAAGATATGACGATCTATAGTTGCGTTGGGTTTTCGGTCAAAAGCCATTGATATGTTGGTTCTCATCAAGTTTCAGTCGAGCTGGGATATCGTCCAATGCCAACGTTATTTCGTCAAACAACAGGGTCATTCTTCGCAAATGCACTGCCATTGATACTCGTGTAGCATAGGCAAGCATTGGAGGGGAAATACATAGGAGCCCCTGGATGCTCCACCCCTATATACAAATATTAATTTCAAAAATTATCAGGAAAAGTAAAAAAAAACTGAAATTTCAGGATATCAAACCTGGTGCCCAATCTATTCCCCCTGTGAAGTTTCGTGGAAAAATATCATAAATGTATATGTGGCAAAGAAAGAAAATATAATGTGATCTATGATCCATCCAAACAATTTTTCTATACATGTGAATTTTTTGTACTTTTACTGAGATTACACTTCCTAGTATTTTTCTCTTGAAATTTTACACGGAGTAGATTGGACACCCAAATTTGATATCCCAAAATTCCAGGTTCTTTTAATTTTCCTGGTTTGTTTTAATTTAATACTCATGCAAAAAAAAAGGGGGGCGGGGGGGATGGAGCACCCCAAGTGCTCCAAATCCTCTTCCTGCATTGTAGGCACTAGAATGTTCAGCATGTAGTGGTATGCTCTTTATTGCCACCTAGGATCTGACCTGAATTAATCATGTACTGTATATACAGAGTGTGGCGCGGCTAAATATCTACTTCACAAATTTCTGCACTTCGCTGATGTCAACAAACTCATTCACTCCACTTGTCAACAAAAACCTGGAATTAGGAAGTAAACAATATTACTAAGTATGTCAAAACAAAGTGAATATTATGACCTGTAGCTGTTGTGGATATCATACCTTTCAAATAGATCCACTGCCATGGACCTGCAACCACCGGGAACACAAGACTGCAAGTTGAGTGCTATATTGGGGTTATGAACACTTTGGCGAATGTGAACCCACCCGAGTGGCCTCTGAGACTCGTCATAGAACTTTGCTCTGCTTCCACAAATCAATGAGAAACTTAGTTAAACATGTCAACAAAAACCTGGAGTTATAGGAAGTTCAGTGCTCCTCATATATAGGACTTGTATGTTGGCAAATCAAGCAGCTGCATACCTGTACATGTAGGCGTCAACGTCGATTGGATGATCGTTGTTGTCCACGAGGCATCCCTGATCAACCGAGCAGTCGCCACAATCGTCCAGCACCCAGCCACTAAGTTTCCCATCCTAAATCATGTGGAGAAACACCGCGGTAAGAGTAAGACTTCATCAGAAGAACATACTCACTGTAGATTCTTTGCTCAGTAGCTTCATGGATGATGCAGTGGTAGCAAACTGTTCTTGGGACGCACCTCGATGTATTTCTTGAAAGCCTCGACGGCTTCGACACCCCGCTGTTTCGCGCTCTTGGGTTCGCCGACGATGTCCATCCTCAGCAGCACGGACTCGGCGGGCTCCTCGAGGTCCCGGATGAGGCCGCCGACCCCGCCCTCCAGCCCCGCCAGCCTCATCCGGACCATCTCGATGATGATCTTGACCACCATGTACGCGCCGTCGTCGAGGAAGTGGTTCTCCCTGAGCGCGCCGTGCCCGGTGGTCTCCATCATGACGTGCGTCTCCACGCCGTCGGCGTTGAGCTGCGCGCCCTTGTCGATCACGTTGCGGTAGCCGACGCGGTACAGGCAGTGCCGCCCGCCCCTCGCCTCGATGAACCGCGTGAGCCCGTCGCCGGCCCGCGCGTCCGTCACCACCGTCGTCCCCGGGTGCTCCGCCAGCACGATGGCGGAGATGAGCGCGATGAGGCGGTCGCCGTTGATGGCGGCCCCGGAGTCGTCCACCACGCCGCTGCGGTCCACGTCCGTGTCGAACACCACGCCGAGGTCGGCGCCGTTGGCCAGCACCGCGCCGCGCGTGAGCGACATGGCCGTCGCGTCCTCTGGGTTGGGCATGTGGTTCGGGAACATGCCGTCCGGCTCCAGGTGCAGGCTGCCGGTCGTGTCGGCGCCCAGCTTCTCCAGCACGTCCCACGCAAAGAACCCGCCGCAGCCGTTGCCGGCGTTCACGATGACCTTGAAGCCCTCGAGCGGGGTGTCGTAGTGCGTCGGGTGGGCGACGCGCTCCTTGATGATGTCCCGGAGGTGCTGCGCGTAGGCGCTCATGAGGTCGACGCGCATGACCACCGGAGGCATGCCGAGGCCACCGCCGCCGAGTCCCATCTTCCTCGCGGCATACTTGCGTGCCGCGCGGTCGCAGATCCCTTCGACCTCCACTGAGCTAAGCCCGCCGCGCTTGGTGAAGAACTTGAGGCCGTTGCGGGTGTAGGGGAGATGCGACGCGGTCATCTGCAACATCGACGATGCATGAGTCGCATGACACGAGGTCACTGAACGCACTCCGGAAAGTAGTGATGCCATTGCACCACCGGGTAGCCGATGTTCAAAATCCTCATTACCTTGTCAAGGTCCGCCTTCAGTTGGGATTCAATTTTACTAGAAGGATTGGACACGCTTTGCTGCGCTGATGTTTTTAAAATTTTCATAATTTTTGTATTCATTTTGTCTTACTTAATATAAATTGTATTAGTTTTTTTTAAATGTACTCAGTATAAGGTTCATTAGTTTTTAAAAAATTTAAACCTCTTTGAATTTGATCAGATCTTTGTGGAAATATATCTGTATCCATAACAATAAATTGGATTCTTAGATTCATGATGAAATAACTTTTTATATTTTATTACTTAGTATTGTGGACGTCGACATTTTACCTCTCAAATCGATCAAAGTTTAAATAAAAATGACTTTTTAATAAACTAATACACCTTAAATTTTTGAAAGGAGTGAGTATTAGGTTTGATTAGTGGGGAAGGTGATGAAGTGTCTTTTTTCTATTCATTCATATAACACGGTGTTCTAGTAGGCTTTCGGGATGTGATTTTGTCATCTGCTAATCAACTCATACTTACACGAAAAAAAATTGTGCATCGGTGACTACATGTACTATATTGATTATCATATGTTAACGTTATTTTTTTCTAGGTGATGAGAGGGTGTCTAGGATTGTCAAGTTTTTATAGGCCGGTTGCTTCCAGTTGATTTGGAAAATTGTTGATTCGGTCAAAATCATAAACGAAATTCAATATTTAATTTCAAATGAAATAGAAAAGCATAGTATAATTAAAATTGAGTGAGGAATTATTGATCCGGTCAAAACCAATGACCCAATCTTAAATTGATGACCTCAATTGAATGTGAGGTCTTTAATTCTAAGAAAGTTAATGGTATAGTATATACTAGCAAAAGGACCCGTGCGTTGCAACGGGAGAAAAACAATTATAATCTTCAATGGTGCTGATCATATTATGTCTTGCAAATTTTAGGGCATTTCTTGAAATGCATGAACATTTTTTGAATTAGCAAACATTTTTTCCAATTGCACTCAAAAAATAACACACAAACTTTTGTTCAAAATCATGGACTTTTATTGTTTTCACCAACATTGTTCTCAAAATTATGAACATTTTTCTGAATATGCGAATATTTTTACAAAAATCCTGAGCATTTTTTGAATTCACAAACATTTTATATTTTCTTCAAACTTTTATTTCAAAATTCCAGTTTTATAAATTGTAAAAGTTTTTCAAAGTTCTAAATTATTTAAACTAAAAAATGGAATAGAAAATTTTTTTAAAAATGAGACTAAAAACAGAGGCACGAATTGTTTTTAAGACTTTTACACGGACTTTTGTTTAAAATCGTTGACTTTTTTATTTTATGGACATTTTCTCAAAGTTTAAACATTTTTTTATATGTAAACATTTTTCAAAACTCCTGAGTAGTTTTTGAATTCTCAAAAAAAAATGTTTTTTTGAATATTTTATTTCGAAATTCTCAGTTTCTTAAAATTGAGAAAAGTTGTTTGAAGTTCTAAATTATTTAAATTAGAAAAACAAAATAGAACTGAAAATAAAAATAAAAAAACTAAACTAAAAAAACAGGCATCCACACATGGGCCGGCCCAAACAGGTGTGCTGCATCTTTTTTCAACGTCCAGAGCGTAATATAGGAGGTGTCTACATGGGCCGGTCCAGTCCGAAGATTTTCCTGTTTGAAACGTTTTTTATGACTTATAGGCGGCATTGGTGGTTAATTTTAGTCAACTTTAAGGGCAATTTGGATGACGTACGGAAAAAGCACTATTTGCTTTATTAGTAGGTAAGATATTTAATTCGACAGTCAATTTTGAGTTGTGTCCGGATCTAGATGACCCATGGCCCACCCTAAATTTTGTACATAGCTTATATATATGACAGAAGAAAATAAAATAAAATAATATATTTCTTAAAGAATTGTAAATCACCCTGTTATATTAAGCTGGATCCGCCACTGGTTGTGTCATATCATATGCCACAATGAGCCCAATACTTCAGTTAACTGGCCAACTCTAAAGGTAAAACAGGAGCGCGGGTTAATTGGCCATACCATAATGGACGCGTCGTAGCTGAAGCGAGGCAGTATGGTGCTCATAAAGCACGCCGGCGTGGTGGCGAGGCCCATGTCGAAGACGGCGCACCCCGCCTTGGCCAGCCCCGCGAACAGCACCGCGCTGAGCCGCGACCCGGACAGCCGGGGGTCCCGGCCCACGGACACCCGCAGCTGCTCCCCCTCCTCGCCCTCCGGCTCCCGCCGCTGATCCCGCAGCCACTCCCCGAAGCTCTCGCCGATCACCTCGACGGCCAGCGGCGTGAGGTCCACGGCCCGGCCCTTCTCGCCCTCCAGCGCCACGCCGCGCACGTCCGGCCCGTTCTGCAGCCTCCGGATCACGTCGCCCTCCTCGCCGCCCGCCGACGCCCCGACCGTAGTGCTCTCGAGCTGGCCGCTGCCCGTCGCCGCGGGCCGGCCGCGGGAGCTCGCCGTGGCTCGTATCACCTGGCAGCACCTCCTCCTCCTCCCGATCCACGCGCGAGGAGGTGGCCGGAGCGCACCGGCCGGCCTCGCGTGCTCGCATGGCTGCAGAGCGGCCGGAGGAGCGGCGATGGTAGCCATGGCAACGTGCTAGAATGCCGGTGCCGGCAGTGCAAAGTGACGAGGCGAGATGGCACGGCACAATGGCGGCCGGTGCACGCAGGCGCAGGCGATTGGTATGTGATGCGCGCGTACTGGACTGGAGAAATATCTGCAGCAGGCAGGGCGTGCGGGGGGGAAGCAGCTAGCTAGCTGGTGGCCGCATCGCCGGAGGGATATTTTGCACGTCGGGACGCGGCGGAGGCTGCGTGGACATGATAGACCGTGTGCGGTGGAGGCGCTGCCGTAACAGTTCTGTGGCGGTGCTGCCATCGAGCTGCGACGTACGTACGGAATTGGCATGTGTTGTGAGTGTGACAAATGGCAGCTGGACTGGCCAAAACTGAAAAGGACTCGCCGTGGTTCCAAGGATCGGTAGGTGCCGTATATACGAGAGCAAATTTTGACACGGGCCAACTAAACATGTACTCCCTCATCAATTCATACTTTTGGAAGTAGAATCAAAGTTTTATTTAACACAGTACGAACGTAAGAAACGTCTTCTTTTACTAAATGCGTATTGTCAGAAATCTTAAAATAAATTTAAAAATAAATGCAATCATCAGAAATCGAATTCTGATGGGTTAAAGTGTCACAGTCTCTCTAACCATTCAAACACAGATTGATTTGCAAGTAGAATAAAAGTTGATTAGTGGAAGATTATTGATAATTTTCTATAGAAAGAAAGCATGTCAGGTACACATAAGAAGTTGTCGAGCATGCATGAGAGTGGTGTTTCGGTGCCCGGGCTTAGATGAGCCCGTGCGTAAACAATAAAATCACAATTTTTTTTGGAGAATGCAAGATGTTCAAATGCGCGATGTGCGTGCGAATTTTCATGAAGTTTAGACATTTGAGGAGCTCATAAAAAAACAACAGCTATGTGAGAACTACAAATTCACGCCTGATTTTATGTTTTTTGCCGTGCACTCCTTCAATGTCCAAACTTCATCAAAATTTTCACGCACATCACATACATGCATGTTTTGCTTTAAAAAATTAGATTGTTTTGAAATTGTTTTCCTATTTAGAGTGATCTTACTCCTCACAGGGTTAATGGGCACCGTAGTGAATATTCGAACGTATAGTCGTTATTGTACTTCTCCATTGGCCCAAAAATGTTGTAGCATGTGTGCATGTTTTTTTGTTGCAAAAATGACTCCATGTCTCTCAAAAAAATCACAAGAAGTACAAAGCACGTCAAATATAATTGGAATTGCATCCAGGTTTTTGAACCATCGAACAACCACTATCACCGTCGGTATGAGCTGTTGATGCACCGTTGTTGGCGCTTTACTACCGGAGCATGTATGACCTTGTCCCTGATAAAATGGAAGTCTTTTGTGCACTTGCCCTTAAAGACCAACTCCCTGGAGTTGCGGTCGTGACCGTTGAATCGGTATTATGCACCTTACACAAGATCTAACAATTGCGCACGCATGATGAGAAACCCTAATCTTAACGCCCTAGGAAACTACAATGGAGCTTTGTCCATATGGTAAAACTCAAAGAGGAACAGAGCCTGGAGGACCAGCTCAAAAAAAATGTCATTATCCGTGCGAGCACAACCCCTGTATTGACTAAAAAATCATAACCTAATATGAGAGGCGAATCAATAGGCTCACTGGCGGAGCCTGGGATGGAAAGAGTTTACCCTCGTCACAGTTTACGAGGGGAAAGCAAGAAAACATGGGATGTACCTACTGTTTTTCATGTTAGTGTGATATTTCTTGTTGGCAAAAAATAACAGGTGTTGCATTTCATTGATGGAGGAAAAGAAAACATTACAATGATCAATTTGAGCTCGCAACACAGTGAACACAGAAAAGTACAACAATGACACCACACCACAACAAACTCATACCATAACATACTAGGAATTATGAGTTTAAGGATCACGGAGGCTCAACAAGGGAAAGGAGGTCTTCAGTTTTCATTATCACTAGATCATTGATAGCGCGCGTTGTCGCGTCCGTCCATTTTTACGATAGAATTGTAGATATTGCCACAAGCTGATAAGGAGGGCCAAATTTTGTCAGTAAACAAAGTAAAAAACTTTCATCAATAGACAACAATGGAGCACGGTATTGACCAATAAAGATAATGTTAATTTTATTTGGTCTAAGGACATGGTATTAGTAATGGACTCCTAGGTCATGTTTCAGTACTTAGAACTCGAATATTTAACAATTAATTGATGTTCAATTCAGAACAACAACGCTAAGGCAAAGTTTAAAGTAGGCTGACTCTTAACATAGACTCCTTCCTTACTAAGTCTAGAAAACTAACTTATAGCCCTTCAATAATCAAGAAATTGCATATCATCATAACTATGAAATCTATGTTTTATTCATAAAGAATACAAGGATCATTGTGAAACACATTACCTTAGTAAAATCAACATTATGAAACAATAAAGAAAAGATAAAAAATAGGCATGCTTTGTAGGCATAAATCATGAAGTGTTTTCATATGTTTGTATTGTCTTCCAATTATGTCTTGTCTTTTAATCTTCTTACTGTTTGTGTATGATGTGTTTTGCAAGATAGATGTAGCTTGCAATGACAACATGACATGTGGGGATGAGGATCAATCAAGCACTTGATAAAAGAGACACTGAATGGGGCAAGTATTCTCTATTTTGATCTCTTTCTCATTAATTTTCTGTCTTAACTCTATATTATATGGCATATTTTTATTTTATTTTATATATACTCGTTGTATCCTTGAATGATTGTTTTTGAACAATGCCATATTATGTATCCCCGTTTTTTGTCCCCGTGTCTGTGCTTTATAGTTGAGCATCTCCCAAGGCCAAACACACTGTCTCTCGAATTGTTACTTGAAAGCTCCTTGTATTGTCCTTGTGTGATGATCTAATCAACACAATAATTTGAACTTGGCTTATCACTACTACAGTGTAGCAAAACTACAGACATGGAAAGCAAATAAACTCGGTATTGGAATCAAATAAATTCTTAGTATAGGGACTTGCAGCTATCCTAGGTACTACACTATTCGTCAACCCAGATTGTAGGAAATCTCAACATATGGACTTGCAAGGAACAAAAAACTAATTCTCAGTATACGGGCTTGCAGCTACTAGTAGATACTACTATTCTTCAATATGTACCCAAACAGAAGTTAAAATAATTCACACTAGTATAGCTGCAAGGAATAAAATTTGGCATTGGAATCAAACTACAATCTGGGTTATCAAGTTGGAGCCAGTCAACTTACGTTATCGGCATATGTACCATATAGTGTTTTTTTTATGATATGTACCATATAGTGTTGGTCACTCGTAATGGAGGAAGCTAGGAGTGAAGGAACAAGAGTGTAGGATGTGTGTATTTTTAAAACTCAAACTATCATGATTAATGGAGTGATCAGTGATGTGAAATAAACAAAATTAATTGCTAATAAAAATATTTTAAATAAATAATATAATTAGAAGTGTGGTCATAATAAGTCACGGGCACCGAAAATGACCCTATAGAAATCGACCATACTTTCACAAGTTTGCATACAAATCCGAGGGTAATGCACATACACAAATAAACCAAAATTATACTTGATAGCCATAATACTTACGACCAAGTGTATATCCTTGAAAAGATTAGAAAAATGAAGATGTAAATAGACACTTTTGTCGAGTGAATAGCATAAAACTACCACAATTCACGTTAGGGTTCCAAAAAATTACCAGAAATTTGTTTGTGACTCATACCTACCACTTAACTCGTTGGTTGTCTGAAATCCTAAATGCTGACTGAGAGGCCCCGCCTGTCAGGCCACGTCATCGGCTCGCTTGACGGCCAGGCCATTAACGGCCGTTACCTGACCGGTGCACACCGATTGCACTGGTTCGCTCGTATCCTCTCTCTCTCTCTCTCTCTCTCTATATATATATATATATATATATATATATATATATATATATATATATATATATATATATATATATATATCCTTTCACCCAGCGCTCTGTCTATACCAACGATGGTGGCGGCGAAGAAGAACAACGACGGCGAGCCTTTGGGCCCTAGGCCGATCGTCGACGGCAAGGCTGTTGCTCACTCTAAGGTTGACCAGTGTCTAGGCAGCACTAGTTTCCCGACCCAGCACTTGGCGGTGCCACCCACGCATGAGGTCCACATCTCACCGGAGTTCCGCACGGCCGGGGCAGTGGCCAGATGCATCCATGTGGATTGAGCAGACGAGCTCGAGTAAGTTACTCCTTCTTTTCAATTTCTTTGTTATTGTATTTATGAACTAGGGTTGGGATTAATTTTAGATTTCTCTGTTGGTATATTTATGAATTAGTGCCCTTTAGTAGATTACTATGTATACACTGTAAGCAAATCATGAATTTTTTAAATTATGAACTAGGATTTGTTCATTGAAACTGTTGAAATAGGATGTTTACATAGGATGTTGCATATTATTGAACTCCATATCATCACATATCAGAAATCTGTATGTTTTTATATTTGTTTCTGCATAATTTGGATGAAGAAGTATGGGAGTTGACGTGGCATTTTAGGGTAAAGACAATATGGAAAGGAAGTTCTCCTCATCAAAAATGAATTACCTGTTATTGTTAGCACTCGTTGAACTTGGGGGCTATGGGTCAGATGCCTATTTGTCTTATTTTAAGGATGAAGGTAAGGGGCTGGAGGGGATTGAGGTTTTGGACAATGGTGAGAAGGTGTAGGAGATGCTACATTTGTTTGATGAGAAGAAATTATTGAACATAGCAATAAGAGAGGTTAGTGATCCAAATCTAGCAGATGTAAATATGGACCACGCCTTGCTTGATGGGCAGATTCGAATCTGTCAATTTGGTGAGCCCATTGTTTATAGTGTTTCCAAAGACGGTGTCCTTTTCCCTGCCTCATATTGTTCACAGCCTCCAGTTATGCATGTTGAACCATATTTGAACACACAACATAGATGTAATACGAACAAGGGGAAAGAGGCACTGGAACATGAAAATATTGAAGCACAAGATCAAGCTGAGGATGAGTTGGACAAATCCTACTCTTATTTTGAGTTTGAAAAGGGTGATTACAGAGGGAATAAAATTTCATACAACTCTTGGTCTAGGGGAGAAGATAAAGGTGGGGAAGGAACAAGTAACCACTATAGGGAAGAGGAAGAGATGGCTGACCAATACTTTGGGGTTGCTTCGGAAGCTATAGAGTTTTGGGAGGAGTAAAATTCTGCTGAAGAAGATGAATAAGAAGAAGCTTCAATTGATGTGCAAAGCCCGACACAGAGATTGAAACCTATGAGAAAACAAGGCCCAACAAGCAGATCACACAGTGAGTCTGAGCATATGAAGTTTGAAGATTTTGTGCCTGAAGCTGATGAGTACTGCTTTCCAGGTGATGATGGCATTTCTGATGAAGAAGATTATGAACCTATTAGGTTGCCTTCTCGCAGGAGGAGAACCTTGAACAAGAAGAAGGAGAGAATATGGTACGATACCTCTAGGCATGATGCACATGAACAGTTTAGGATCTATTTGCACTTTGAAAATGTGGTAGAGTTCAGAGAAGCTTTGAGAAACTACCATGTTAGGACACTCAGGAATTTTGAGTACCATAGGAATGATCCAAGTAGGATAATAGCTTGGTGCTCAGATAGAGAGCATTGTTTTGAGTTTTATATTACTGCTTCTAAGATTGCCCATGAGGCAACCTTTAGCATCAATAAGATGAATCTTGATCACACATGTGGAGCAAGTGGAGAAAACACAAAGGTTACCATGAATTGGGTTGCAAAGGCTGTTGAGGGTACTGTAAGATCCAATCCTAGTGTAGGTGTTGAGACTATACTAAGTTATACAAAAAAGAAATTTGGAGTACATGTTCCAAAAAGTTTGGCCTATAGGGCAAGGAGGAAAGCAGTTGATCTTGTGCAAGGGGATCACAAGACACAGTACTACAGATTAAGGGACTATCTAGAGTGTGTTCTAGATACAAACCCTGGCAGTAGGTGTGTGGTGACAACAAAGGAATTTGAACTCAAACCAGCACCTACCCCATGGTTTCATTACATGTTTTACTATTTGTTTGCTTGTAAGGAGGGGTTCCTAAATGGTTGCAGGCCTTTCATAGGTAAACCTTGTATTTATACTACTTAAATAGTAATTGCATAACAGAAGATGCTTACTAATGGCTTAAAATGCAAGGCTTGATGGATGCTTCATCAGACTAAGCATTGGGAAGCAAATCCTGGCAGCAACAAGGAGGGATGGCAACAACAATAACTTCCCTATTTCATTTGGTGTTGTTGACAAGGAGGAGACAGATAGTTGGACTTGGTTTCTTACACATTTGAGGATAGTAATTGGTAGTGGCAACAAGTTTGGAACCTACACAATTATGTCACACACGCAAAAGGTACAACTACTTTTTCTTGCACTATGTAATTCTTTCACTACTTAGTTCGGTAGTTATCAATACAAAATTATCTAGCAACTAACTCCATCACTAAACATGGTTTGCTCAATGCAATCGTTGATGTATTTCTTGATTCACCTCAAAGATTTTGTTTAAGACACATACATGCCAACTTCCAATTAGTTGGGTTTAGAGCGGATGAATTGAAAAGACATGTAGACTAGGATGCATATTCTTTCACTAAGCATGGTCATGATCTGGGCATGGTAGCTTTGAAGAAAGAGGGTGAGGAGGCATGGAAGTGCTTGTCAAACATACCACTCCATACTTGGGCGAGGCATAGAATGGATACTATCTGAAAGACAGACCTTGTTGTAAACAATCTAAGTGAAGTTTTCAGCAAGATGATTCTGGATGTTAGGAACAAGCCCATGAGGACAATGCTTGAAGGAATAAGGACAAAACTCATGATCAAGTTTCCAAAGAGTAGGGAGAAGACAAAGACATGTAGGTAGGATATCACACCCACATACTCTGAGACATTGGAGGAGGCAAAGAAGTGGGCAAAATACTTTGATGCATACATGGCTAGACCAGTCATTTGGCAAGTAACAAGTAGCTCACAAAGGACCTACAGTGTAAACCTAAACAACCACACTTGTGATTGCAGGAGGTGGGATATGACACTTGTTCCATGTAGTCATGTTGTAGACGCAATGCAGAGGGTGAAGCTACATCCTGACGATTTTTTCCATGAGTTCTTCAAGAAGCCCCTCTCTACTGTGAAACCTACAAGCAAATTATATACCCTGTTCCTAACCCTGATTGTTAGCCACACACCATGGGGGATGACATATCTCCTCCGATATTCAAAGAAAAGAAGGGTAAAACGCAGATAGCTAGAAAGAAAGGACGGTTTGAGGTGCATGCCAAGAAGGATACATCAAGAATTGAGACAGTGACAGGTAGCAACTGCAACAAGCAAAGTCACACATATAATACATGTGTTGATCAATTGAAACCCACACTGCAGATGAGGAAGAACAAACACCAGGTATGCTTCTTGCTATAGACATTATGTTTGATAGGTTAGTCTACTCTTCATCTACCAGAGCTTGGTACTAATTTGCTTTCTTCAACGTGCAGGAGAATAGGGCAAACTACTCTTCGTGATCTAGAGCTACTGCAACAGCTTCTTCTAAAGGAGTAGCAGCACCATGATACGTCTCCAACGTATCTATAATTTTTTATGGTTTCATGCTATTATCTTGTCAAACTTTGGATGTTTTGCATGCCTTTTATTTATTTTTTGGGACTAACTTATTAATTCACTGCCAAGTGCCAGTTCCTATTTTTTCCATGTTTTTGACCCCTTTCACAGGAGATTTTGAAACGGAGTCCAAACGGAAGAAAATCCCCGAAAATATTTTTTCTGGAACGGAAGAAGATCGGGGAGCTTGGAAGCCAAGGCAGGGGAGCCCCAGGGGCCCCACATGCCCCTGTTGGGGAACGTCGCATTGGAAACAAAAAAAATTCTACGCGCACGAAGACCTATCATGGTGGTGTCCATCTACGAGAGGAGATTTGGATCTATGTACCCTTGTAGATCGCACAGCAGGAAGCGTTAAGAAACGCGGTTGATGTAGTGGAACGTCCTCACATCCCTCGATCCGCCCCGCGAACCGTCCCACGAACCATCCCGCGATCCGTCCCACGATCCGCTCCGATCTAGTGTCGAACGGACGGCTCCTCCGCGTTCAGCACACGTACAGCTCGACGATGATCTCGGCCTTCTTGATCCAGCAAGAGAGACAGAGAGGTAGATGAGTTCCCAGGCAGCGTGACGGCGCTCCGGAGGTTGGTGGTGATCTATACCAGCAGGGCTCCGCCCGAGCTCCGCAGAAATACGATTTAGAGGAAAAACCGTGGAGGTATGTGGTCGGGCTGCCGTGGCAAAGTTGTCTCAAATCAGCCCTAATACCTCAGTATATATAGGAGGGAGGGGGAGGGACTTTCCTTGAGGCTCAAGGGAGATCCAAGGGGTCGGCCGAACCAAGGGGGGGAGTCCTCCTCCTCCAATCCTAGTCCAACTAGGATTGGAAGGTGGAGTCCTTCTCCACTTTCCCACTTCCCCCCGTTTTTTTTCTTTTTCATTTGATTTCTTTCTCCCCTGCGCATAGGGCCTCTTGGGCTGTCCCACCAGCCCACTAAGGGCTGGTGCGGCACCCCTAAGGCCTATGGTCTTCCCCCGGGTGGGCTGCCCCCCCCCCCCCCCCGTGAACATCCGGAACCCATTCGTCACTCCCGGTACATTCCCGGTAATGCCGAAAACTTTCCGGTAATCAAATGAGGTCATCCTATATATCAATCTTCGTTTCCGGACCATTCCGGAAACCCTCATGACGTCCGTGATCTCATCCAGGACTTCGAACAACATTCGGTAACCAACCATATAACTCAAATACGCATAAAATATCTCTGAACCTTAAGTGTGCAGACCCTGCGGGTTCGAGAACTATGTAGACATGACCCGAGGGACTCGTCGGTGAATATCCAATAGCGGGACCTGGATGCCCATATTGGATCCTACATATTCTCCGAAGATCTTATCGGTTGAACCTCAGTGTCAAGGATTCATATAATCTCGCATGTCATTCCCTTTGTCCTTCGGTATGTTACTTGCCCGAGATTCGATCGTCGGTATCCGCATACCTATTTCAATCTCGTTTACCGGCAAGTCTCTTTACTCGTTCCGTAATACAAGATCTGGTGACATACACTAAGTCACATTGCTTACAAGGCTTGTGTGTGATGTTGTATTACCGAGTGGGCCCCGAGATACCTCTCCGTCACACGGAGTGACAAATCCCAGTCTTGATCCATACTAACTCAACGGACACCTTCGGAGATACCTCTAGAGCATCTTTATAGTCACCCAATTACGTTGTGACGTTTGATACACACAAGGTATTCCTCCGGTGCCAGCGAGTTATATGATCTCATGGTCATAGGAACAAATACTTGACACGCAGAAAACTATAGCAATAAAATGACACGATCAATATGCTATGTTCATAGTTTGGGTCTTGTCCATCACATGATTCTCCTAATGATGCGATCCCGTTATCAAGTAACAACACTTGCCTATGGTCAGGAAACCTTGGCCATCTTTGATCAACGAGCTAGTCAACTAGAGGCTTACTAGGGACAGTGTTTTGTCTATGTATCCACACAAGTATTGTGTTTCCAATCAATACAATTATAGCATGGATAATAAAGATTATCATGAAAAAAGAAATATAATAATAACTAATTTATTATTGCCTATAGGGCATATTTCCAACAGTCTCCCACTTGCACTAGAGTCAATAATCTAGTCCACATCACTATGTGATTCTAACGAATCCAACACCCTTACAGTTCTAGGGTTTGATCACGTCTTGCTTGTGAGAGAGGTTTTAGTCGACGGTTTTGAACCCTTTCAGATCCGAGTGAGCTTTACAAATCTTTATGTCATCTTATAGATGATGTTACTACGTGCTATTCGGAAATACTCCAAATATCTACTCTACTATACGAATCCGTTTCACTACTCATAGTTATTCGGATTAGTGTCAAAGTTTGCATCGACGTAACCCTTTACGACGAACTCTTTAACCACCTCCATACTCGAGAAAAATTCCTTAGTCCATTTAGTTACTAAGGATAACTTTGACCGCTCATCAGTGATTCAATCCTGGATCACTCTCTCTACCTCTTAACAGACTTGCTGCAAGGCACACATCAGGTGCGGTACTCAGCATGGCATACGTTAGAGTCTACTGCCAAGGCATAGAAGATGACCTTCGTCTATTCTCTTTATTCTGCCGTGGTCGGGTTTTATGTCTTACTCAAATTCACACTTTACAACATAGTCAAGAACTCCTTCTTTGCTGATCTATTTTGAACTCCTTCAAAAACTTGTCAAGGCATGCATCTTGTTGAAACTTCTATTAAGTGTTTCGATCTATCTCCATAGATATTGATGCTCAACGTTCAAGTAGCTCAATCCAGGTATTCTTTGAAAAACTCCTTTCAAACAACCTTTTATGCTTCACAGAAATTCTACGTTACTTCTGATCAACAATATGTCAACCACATATACTTATCAGAAATTCTATAGTGCTCCCACTCACTTCTTTGGAAATATGAGTTTCTCATAAACCTTGTACAAACCCAAAATCTTTGATCATCTCATCAAAGTGTATATTCTAACTCCGAGATGCTTGCACCAGTCCATTGAAGGATCGCTGGAGCTTGCATATTTGTTAGTATCCTTAGGATCGACAAAACATTCTGATTGTATCACATACAATCTTTCCTCAAGGAAACCATCGAGGAAAGAATGTTTTGACTTCCTATGTGCAATATTTCACTAATAATGCAGGAACTACTAACATAATTCCAACAGACTTTTAGCATCGCTACGAGTGAGAAAGTCACATCATAGTCAACTCTTTGATCTTGTCGAAAACATCTTTGCGACAAGTCGAGCTTTTCTTAATAGTGACTTATCACCATCATCGTCTGTCTTCCTTTTAAAGATCCATCTTTACTTAATAGTCTTACTACCATCAAGCAGTTCTTCCAAAGTCTACACTTTGTTTTATACATGGATTCAATCTCGGATTTCATGGCCTCCAGCCATTTGTCCGAATCCGGGCCCACCAATGCTTCTCCATAACTCGTAGGTTCATTGTTTGTTCAACAACATGACCTCCAAGACAAGGTTACCGTACCACTCTATAGTAGTACGCGACCTTGTTGACCAACGAGTTCTATAGTAACTTGATCTGATGCTCAATGATCACTATCATCAGCTTCCACTTCAATTGGTGTAGGCGCCACAGGAACATCTTCCTGCGCCCTGCTACACACTGGTTGAAGTGACGGTTCACTAACCTCATCAAGTTCCACCACCCTCCCACTCAATTCTTTCGAGAGAAACCTTTCCTCGAGAAAGGACCCGTTTCTAGAAACAAACACTTCGCTTCCGGATCTGAGATAGGAGATGTACCCAACTGTTTTGGATATCCTATGAAGATGCATTTATCCGCTTTGGGTTCGAGCTTATCAGACTAAATTTTTTTCACATAAGTGTCGCAGCCCCAAACTTTCAAGAAATGACAACTTAGATTTCTCTAAACGTCAGTCTATACTGTGTCATCTCAACGGAATTACGCGGTGCCCTATTTAAAGTGAATGCGGTTGTCTCTAATGCATAACCCATAAATGATAGTGGTAATTCGATAAGAGACATCATAACATGCACCATATCAAATAGGTCGCGGCTATGACACCATTACACCATGGTGTTCTTGGTGGCATGAATTGCGAAACAACTTCCACATTGTCTTAACTCTGTACCAAAACTCACAACTCACATATTCATCTCTATGATCATATCGTAGACAGTTTATCCTCTTGTTACGACGAACTTCACTCTGAAATAGAATTGAACTTCTTAAATATTTCAGATTTGTGATTCATTAAGTAAATACTCCTGTATCTACTCAAATCGTCATTGAAGTAAGAACATAATGATATCCACTGCGTGCCTCAGCACCCATTGGACTGCATACATCAAAATGTATTACTTCCAACAAGTTACTATCTTGTCTCATCTCAATGAAAACAAGGCCTTGCTCATGTGGTATGATTTGTATGTCACAAGTGATTCAAAATCAAATGAGTATAAAGATCCATCAGTATAGAGCCTCTTCATGCAATTTATACCAACACGACTCAAGCGGCAGCGCCACAAGTAAGTGGTACTATCATCATTACCTTGTATCTTTTGGCACCAATATCATGAACATGTGTAACACTACGATCGAGATTCAATAAACCATTGAAGGTGATTATTCAAGCAAATAGAGTAAACATTATTCTTTTTAAATGAATAATCATATTGCAATAAACACTATCCAATCATGTTCATGCTTAACGCAAGCACCAAATAACAATTATTTAGGTTTAACACCAATCCCGATGGTAGAGGGAGCGTGCGACGTTTGATCATATCAACCTTGGAAACACTTCAAACACGTATCGTCACCTCGCCTTTAGCTAGTCTCCGTTGATTCTGTAGCTTTCATTTTGTGTTACTAATCACTTAGTAACTGAACTGGTATCCAATACCCTTGCGCTACTAGGAGTACTAGTAACGTACACATCAACATCATGTATATCAAATATACTTCTGTCGACTTTGCCAGCCTTCTTATCTACCAAGCATCTAGGGTAGCTCCGCCTCAGTGAACGTTCCCCTCATAACAGAAGCACTTAGTCTCGGGTTTGGGTTTAATCTTGGGTCTCTTCATTAGTGCAGCAACTGTTTTGCCGTTTCACGAAGTATCCCTTCTAGCCCTTGCTTTTCTTGAAACTTAGTGGTTTTACTAACCATCAACTATTGATGCTCCTTCTTGATTTCTACTTTCGCAGTGTCAAACATCGCGAATCGCTCAAGGATCATTATATCTATCCTTGATATGTTATAGTTCATCACGAAGCTCTAGCAGCTTAGTGGCAGTGACTTTGGAGAACCATCACTATCTCATCTGGAAGATTAACTCCCACTTGATTCAAGCGCTTGTTGTACTCAGACAATCTAAGAAGATGCTCAATGATTTTGAGCTTTTCTCCTTTACTTTGTAGGCAAAGAATCTTGTCGGAGGTCTTATATCTCTCAACAAGGGCACGAGCATGAAATCTCAATTTCATCTCCTTGAACATCGCTTATGTTCTGCGACGTTTTCAAAACGTCTTCGGCGCCTTGTTTCTAAGACATTAAGTATTGCGCACTGAACTATCACGTAGTCATCAAAAATGTGTATGTCAGATGTTCGCAACATCCACAGACGTCGCTCGAGGTGCAGCACACCGAGTGGTGCATTAAGGACATAAGCCTTCTGCGCAGCAATGAGGACAATCCTCAGTTTTACGGACCAAGTCCGCAAAGTTGCTACTATGAACTTTCAACTAAATTTTCTCTAGGAACATATAAAAACAGTAGAGCTCTAGCGCAAGCTACATCTTAATTCACAAAGACCATTAGACTATGTTCACGATAATTAGTTCAATTAATCATATTACTTAAGAACTCCCACTCAAAAAGTACATCTCTCTAGTCATTTGAGTGGTATATGATCCAAATCCACTATCTCAAGTCCGATCATCACGTGAGTCGAGAATAGTTTCAGTGGTAAGCATCTCTATGCTAATCATATCAACTATATGATTCATGCTCGACCTTTCGGTCTCTTGTGTTCCGAGGCCATGTCTGCACATGCTAGGCTCGTCAAGTTTAACCCGAGTGTTCCGCGTGTGCAACTGTTTTGCACCCGTTGTATGTGAACTTGAGTCTATCACACCCGATCATCACTTGGTGTCTCGAAACGATGAACTGTAGCAACAGTGCACAGTCGGGGAGAACACAATTTCGTCTTGAAATTTTAGTGAGAGATCACCTCATAATGCTACCGTCGTTCTAAGCAAAATAAGGTGCATAAAAGGATTAACATCACATGCAATTCATAAGTGACATGATATGGCCATCATCATGTGCTTCTTGATCTCCATCACCAAAGCACCGGCAAGATCTTCTTGTCACCGGCACCACACCATGATCTCCATCAACGTGTCGCCATCGGGGTTGTCATTCTACTTATGCTATTACTACTAAAGCTACTTCCTAGCAATATAGTAAACGCATTTGCAAACACAAATGTTAGTTTAAATACAACCCTATGGCTCCTGCCGGTTGCCGTACCATCGACGTGCAAGTCGATATTAACTATTACAACATGATCATCTCATACATCCAATATATCACATCACGTCGTTGGCCATATCACATCACAAGCATACCCTACAAAAACAAGTTAGACATCCTCTAATTGTTGTTGCATGTTTTACGTGGTTGCCATGGGTATCTAGTAGGATCGCATCTTACTTACGCAAACACCACAACGGAGATGTATGAATTGCTATTTAACCTCTCTCCAAGGACCTCCTCGGTCAAATCCGATTCAACTAAAGTTGGAGATACCGACACTCGCCAGTCATCTTTGAGCAATGGGGTTGCTCGTAGTGATGAAACCAGTCTCTCGTAAGCGTACAAGTAATGTCGGTCCGAGCCGCTTCGATCCATCAATACCGCGGAATCAAGAAAATACAATGGAGGGCAGCAAATCGCACATCACAGCCCACAAAAACTTTTGTGTTCTACTCGAGATAACATCTACGAAAGAACCTAGCTCATGATGCCACTATTGGGGAACGTCGCATTGGAAACAAAAATTTTCCTACGCGCACGAAGACCTATCATGGTGATGTCCATCTACGAGAGGATATTTGGATCTACGTACCCTTGTAGATCGCACAGCAGGAAGCGTTAAGAAACGCGGTTGATGTAGTAGAACGTCCTCACGTCCCTCGATCCGCCCCACGAACCGTCCCACGAACTGTCCCGCGATCCGTCCCACGATACGCACCGATCTAGTGCCGAACGGACGGCACCTCCGCGTTCAGCACACGTATAGCTCGATGATGATCTCGGCTATCTTGATCTAGCAAGAGAGACGGAGAGGTAGATGAGTTTCCTGGAAGCGTGAAGGCGCTCCGGAGGTTGGTGGTGATCTATCCCAGCAGGGCTCCGCCCGAGCTCCGCAGAAATACGATCTAGAGGAAAAATCGTGGAGGTATGTGGTCGGGCTGCCGTGGCAAAGTTGTCTCAAATCAGCCCTAATACCTCAGTATATATAGGAGGGAGGGGGAGGGCCTTGCCTTGAGGCTCAAGGGAGCCCCAAGGGGTCGGCCTAACCAGGGGGGGGGGGGGGGGAGTCCTCCTCCTCCAATCCTAGTCCAACTAGGATTGGAAGGTGGAGTCCTCCACTTTCCCACTTCCCCCCTTTTTTTTCCTTTTCATTTGATTTCTTTCTCCCCTGCGCATAGGGCCTCTTGGGCTGTCCCACCAGCCCACTAAGGGCTGGTGCGGCACCCCTAAGGCCTATGGGCTTCCCCCGGGTGGGCTGCCCCCCCGGTGAACATTCAGAACCCATTCGTCACTCCCGGTACATTCCCGGTAATGCCGAAAACTTTCCGGTAATCAAATGAGGTCATCCTATATATCAACCTTCGTTTCCGTACCATTCCAGAAACCCTCGTGACGTCCGTGATCTCATCCGGGACTCCGAACAACATTCGGTAACCAACCATATAACTCAAATACGCATAAAACATTGCTGAACCTTAAGTGTGCAGACCCTGCGGGTTCGAGAACTATGTAGACATGACCTGAGGGACTCCTCGGTGAATATCCAATAGCGGGACCTGGATGCCCATATTGGATCCTACATATTCTCCGAAGATCTTATTGGTTGAACCTAAGTGTCAAGGATTCATATAGTCACGTATGTTACTTGCCCGAGATTCGATCGTCGGTATCCGCATACCTATTTCAATCTCGTTTACCGACAAGTCTCTTTACTTGTTATGTAATACAAGATCCTGTGACATACACTAAGTCACATTGCTTGCAAGGCTTGTGTGTGATGTTGTATTACCGAGTGGGCCCCGAGATACCTCTCCGTCACACGGAGTGACAAATCCCGGTCTTGATCCGTACTAACTCAACGGACACCTTCGGAGATACCTGTAGAGCATCTTTATAGTCACCCAGTTACGTTGTGACATTTGATACACACAAGGTATTCCTTCGGTGCCAGTGAGTTATATGATCTGATGGTGATAGGAACAAATACTTGACACGCAGAAAACTATAGCAATAAAACGACACAATCAATATGCTACGTTCATAGTTTGAGTCTTGCCCATCACATGATTCTCCTAATGATGCGATCCCGTTATCAAGTAACAACAGTTGCCTATGGTCAGGAAACCTTGACCATCTTTGATCAACGAGCTAGTCAACTAGAGGCTTACTAGGGACAGTGTTTTGTCTACGTATCCACACAAGTATTGTGTTTCCAATCAATACAATTATAGCATGGATAATAAACGATTATCATGAACAAAGAAATATAATAATAACTAATTTATTATTGCCTCTAGGGAATATTTCCAACAGCCCCCACCCCGCGGCCAGGGGGGAGGCCGCGCCATCCAGGCTTGTGGGCCCCCTGAGCGTCCCGTGACCTAGGGGTTGCGCCTATATATTCCCTAAAAATCCCAAAAATTCAGGAGATCATCGAAAGTACTTTTCCGCCGCCGCAAGCTTCTGTCTCCGCAAGATCCCATCTGGGGCATGTTCTGGTGCCCTGGCGGAGGGGGGATTCGGACAAGGAGGGCTTTTTCATCAACACCATGACCTCTCCGATGATGCGTGAGTAGTTCACCATAGACCTACGGGTCCATAGCTAGTAACTAGATGGCTTCTTCTCTCTCTTGGATCTTCAATACGAAGTTCTCCATGATCTTCATGGAGATCTATCTGATGTAATCTTCTTTTGTTGTGTGTTTGTCGAGATCCGATGAATTGTGGATTTATGATCAGATTATCTATGAATCTTATTTGAGTTTCTTCTGATCTCTCTTATACATGATTTCATATCCTTGTAATTCTCTTCGAGTTGTGGGTTTTGTCTGGCCAACTAGATCTATGATTCTTGCAATTGGAGAAGTGCTTGGTTTTGGGTTCATACTGTGCGGTGACCTCACCCAGTGACAGAAGGGGTAGCGAGGCAGGCATCATGTTGTTGCCATCAAGGGTAAAAAGATGGGGTTTTCATCGTTGGTTTGAGATTATCCCTCTACATCATGTCATCTTGCTTAAAGTGTTACTCTGTTCGTCATGAACTCAATACACTAGATGCATGCCGGATAGTGGTCGATGTGTGGAGTAATAGTAGTAGATGCAGAAAGTATCGGTCTACTTGTCTCGGACGTGATGCCTATATGTATGATCATTGCCTTAGATATCGTCATGACTTTGCGCGGTTCTATCAATTGGTCGACAGTAATTTGTTCACCCACCGTAATACTTGCTATTTTGAGAGAAGCCTCTAGTGATGTAGCGACCCGACTCAAAACGAGTCAAGCCTCTATATATCTGTGCCATCCCCGGATCAATATGCTCGCACACACAGTACATCAATGTATATATCAAAGTGCAATCACATGTAAATAACGTAAAACTGATATATACCTCAAAAATCTCAGTGGAAACAATCAAGGGAGTGGAGTCCCAAATAACACCAACGGCAGGTTGAGTGTAGACTGTAACCCTGAATCGTACTCTTACTCGTCGAAGAAAATATCTGCAACATAAGACGTTGCAGCCGTGTAGGTCATCATATTGAATATGCCGGCAAGTCACCAAAGAGAGGGCTAAAAATAACATCTATACTATATGCATATATGGCAGGTGGGGCTGTAAGTTTTTAGCAGAAAGCAAAGTTTTCTCCGACAACAAGAGAGGAGCTAAAAGCAAAATATTACTACATTGTTGGTTGTTAATGATATGGTTCCACCAACCAGTTCTCATACCCAAGTTATCAATATTACCCACATCAATAAGTTAATGGTGTTGAGAATTCCTGATAGTTTCAGTTCCTTTGGCTCAAGTTGTCCATGACCGTGGACACGGCTAATCGATTAGGTTTAAGTACTCTGCAGAGTTTTGCACACGTTCCCCACAAGATTTGATCGCCTCCGTGTATGTCCTCGCACTTCAGGGTGTTTGAAGACCGGATGATCAAAACAAGGTCTTTGAACGAGTTCCTCTGATCATCTGTCGGTGCCCATCCAATCCTATCGTTCTTCTACATCTCGTAGCACCGCCTGTCCAGAGTCACCATGTTGTCCAACCAAGCCAGCGCCCATAATGACTTGTGGCTGTGTAGGTATGCCTTGGGTCTTGAAAATATCTGTCTGTCTATTTGAGCCTGGGTGAAGCTTTCCGCATGATGTCATGGCGGTTCCCCATGCATCCCGGGTCGTCAACTGGTTTCTCCAGGGAGCCCATCTAAACCGTCCTTCACCCAGAGGTATATTTCGTTCTGAGGTCTTGCAAGTCTTGGAGTCTTCAGGTCTTGATTATTAAGTTCTCACAACACTCATGGTAAACACTCAACCAAAACCCCGTCTACTAGGGCATAGCATAATAACGTCCCGGCCAAAGTAACAAGGGGGTGGGTGCCTACCACATGATACTATATCAAGATCCAAAATTTCCAAGTACCTACTTTGCATGCAATTGGGTGAAGAAAGGTAGAACTACAATGCATATAAAACATAGGTAATAATATGATCAACATGACTTGCGTGGTGAGGTTGATGAAGAAGAATTATCGTTCTCGAGAAATAACTTGATAGAACTATTCGTCACTCTCCGATGAAATCTATATAATCAAACATAGTATTCACATAAGCACTCACACTACCAATCATTCTAGCAATCAAATAACAAACAACAATAAAAGTTGATGCAATCAAAACAATAAGAAAGAGCGAATAAGATTCCAAAGGAAACTTCGAAGAAAGCTAGGGAGTCTTCTACTACAACATTCACAAAATAGTTTTTGTTCTAACAGAAAATAAAAAAACTAAAATAGTAAAATAACAAAGAACAAAATATAAATTTAAATAAGATAAAATAAAGTATTTTTAATAAGACTATTTGAAAGTATTTTTAAATGGGAGTAAACTAGTAGGGAAATCAATTGCAAGTTATTAGAGAACTAGAATTGATTTCATGATAACAAATAAAATAAAATTTTGTTTTTGTTGAAAACCTACTGTTATCTAACAGAAAACAAAATATAAACTTTCTCAAATATAAAAGAAACTAATTTAAAAACAAATATAGAAAAAGAAATAACTATAATCCTAAAAGAACTAAAACACAACCTGTTTTGGTAAAAACCCCAAGTAAAAATATTTAGAAAAAATTGAAACTTAAACTACTAAAAGATATGATCAATAGGAAACCGTATCAAAAAGAATTAATTTAAAAGCTATTTTTAAACTCCCGGTATAAGCAAAACAAGATTTAAATCAAATTTGATCTAATTCAAATTTTAGAAATCCAAACATAGATAAATAATATATTTTCGGAAACTACAAGAAAATTGTGATATAACGCAAAATAAATCACCTAAGTTGGAGTTATATACTAATAGATATGAATTTTCTAAGATTTCACTTTTCTTAAGAAACTGCAATACGGGATTTCGTGGATCTCACCGGAGTTAGTCGCCGGAGTTGAAGAAGACGACGGAAAGGTGGCTCCGATGGACGGCCAAGGCGATGGAGGAGTCCAGGCGAAGGAGGAGGGCTCGTACCGAAGATTGGTGGCGTCGGCGGGGCGTGGGGGAGACGGGAGGGAGCAGCAGGAGCTCCGGCGAGTTCCTGTTGGAGGCGAACTCCGACGAGGTGGGGGCTGCGTTCCGACGAGGGGAGGGGCTGGGCTACGGGGAAAATGGGGAGAGGAGATTGAGGGGAGTATTTATAGGGGCTCGGGGTGCTCGGAGAAGGAAGGAGCAAGGAGATCGGAAAGGTGGAGATTTCCTGTCTCCATGGCTAAAGAAGGTTCTGTGAGGAGGGAGAGCGTGAGGAAGGGGAAGATGTCGGTTGGGCCTAAGTTGGAAAGGCTTTAATAGGCCAGAGCAATGTTTCCTAATAAACAAGATTTATTTCCTATTTTCAAAAACCGGAAAGTAAACGATAAAAGGGAAACCAAATAAATTCGGAATATAGAGTTTCTATATACTAAAATTATCAGAAAAATAAAATCCAAATGATGGACATTTTTCCACGGCCAAAATAAGAACTAAAAAAATGTTTTTCAGAAAATCCCTAAATGCTTTATTTCTTTTTGCAAATATTTTCTCAAATAAATCTTGGGTTTCATGGCTCAAATAATTCAAAGAATATACCCGGGTTTTGGAGGGTCATGTTTCTCCTCTCTTTTTCTTGCTTGACAAGATATGGTTCCCGGCATTCCATGACTGAGGAAGAAACAAAAATGCAAAGCAAAATCAAAAGGAATTCCAATGCCACCTTGATTCAAATTCTTTATAGTTGAAGAAGTCATGCTATCTCCTCTCGCTGATTTTAAAATAGATGAATTTGAATTCACAGGAAAAGGGAAAGTCATTTTATTCCCTCTCATTCAAAAGTTTTTAAAAGTTTCAAACTTCACTCAAGTTTCAATCACTCAAACAAACAAACAATCAATCTAATAATTATATTAACATTCGAAAATTTGGGATGTTACAAACCTACCACACTTAAAATGAATCTCGTCCTCGAGATTCGAAGAGACTAGAAAGAAAGGTTAGCGTTTGGGGGTCTTCTAACAAATCCAATCTCCTGCAAAGTGGGATGCTACCACGCTTAAAATGAGAATTACTGATCCCTCAAAATTCTAACAATCCTGTGGGGTCTTGGCATCTGACTCCTCACATTCTTCATACAAACTCCTTTGGGGTGCATCTTCCATTACATTCATAACGTTTCCGTCAAAATCGAGGGTTCTTCTGTTGATATAAGCTTCTTCCATCACCGAGTCTTCTTAACTGAAAATCTCATGCTCATTCTAAATAACCTATCGATGATTCTCAAGGTGGTCTACCATTCGTGGTTATCCTGTAGAGAGAGGGGTCTTGGTTTCATCCTCACTGTAAAATTTCTTACGCGTGATAACAAATGCCATGTACATGGGGCTTTCATCATACCATTCTAAGGCTTAAACAAAAGCTTCAAAGAACGTCGTCTCTCACTATGGGTAAGTCTCTCAGATTTACCATTCCGAATAGCAATAGAATGATAATAGTAAGTCGTCATGGTGGCCAAGCCATGTCGCACTGAAATCATTACCTTGTATAAGGCTTAGTGAATCTCGTATTCTAACACTTGGGAATCCTCACAAGCGTTGCAGAATTTCTCTTGTCTACGAACGAAGTTCGGATAATCCATTGGTTCTGCAAGCTGAACAAAACATATATCGTATCTTCACAACTCGGAGGTTTTCGTATGCTCCTAAGAAAACGTTTGCTGATCCATCATAGCTTCTTCCAAGTTTCTTTCTTCATAAAGGTAGTACTTGATCCTTATTAGTCCCTGGGTCTGTGGGTTGCAGGCATACCTGGAATTACTCTGCCTTTAAATCCTATAGTATTTCATTCCATCATACTCTTGGGGTAACCATCATATAATAAAAATCCTCAGACTTATTTTTGGTTCGCACGCCACTCTGTGGGATACCCTTTTTTCCATGGGTGTGTTTACCAAAAAAGTATTGCTTCATCCATAAATCATATTCATTTCATATTCAATCCTTTATTACATCCTTAATTTCTTCTCAAAACTCCAAATTCAAAAATAACTTTATTACAAATGCTGCCATCCACATTGTTCGGTATGGTCAAGCATTTCTGCCAACTTTATTCATTTGTCTCCCTTGGAGATACTTTAGTTCCACTGGAACTTTCCAATGTGTTCCTTGAAATCATCCATGTTTTGCTTTCTCATGGTGGCCGCGAGCTTCATCTCCATCATCTCCGCATGCACTTCACTCAGGTATTCTTAGGTATGACGGAGTCTTGTTTCAAGTATTTCTCTAATCTGATGTATGGCTTCCATGGCAGCTTCACGAACAACGTCAAAGAAGGTTGCTCGTGGTACTGGTGAAATGAAAAAGTATTGCCCCATAGTCTTTGGACAAACTCCTTTCACATGGTGGAGGTCTACTTCCACATACCAAAGTTCCACTCCACTTTCCATGAATGGGTAGCCTTTGTAGACTGCATCTCCTTCAAGATGAATGTGCTTCATCATGTCCTTCAGGATTTTTGGGTAATCATGATCACTAGTGAGGGTCATGATCGTTTCTGGGCCCTTAAGGAATGACTCGTAGAGAGTTATCATTTGCAGGTGTCAGAAAATAGGTACTCAGAGGGATGTATGTGTCTCCTTGGTATGCATGGTATATTCCTACTCACTGGATCCTGTGGGTTTACCGATTACTACCACACTCAAAATGAAATATACTCGTGCCTCAATAGACCATATTTTCTCATATCCTCATAAATGTTCATAGATCTTTGTTCGTAGAGAAACAACGCATACAGTTTCAACATAGGAAATCATGACACAATAAATTTTTATTGATTCATGAAGTTATTACAATCTCAAGAAAAATTCAACTCCATAATCTCATGAAAAAAACAAGAGTGCTTCAGGTTACACTTATTGCCACTGTCAAAACTTAACTATTCTATTTTAGATTTCTTCCCATGTGGACAATCACTAGCATAATGTCATGCTTCCTTGCAACGAAAGCAAATGAGTTCGGACAAGTCTCGAGGCTTCTTAGTGTTTGCTTTTGCTCCTTGGGTTTCCTGCTTCCTTCCTGGGCACATATTGATGTAGTGGCCCAACTCCTTACACTTGAAACATCTGATATGACTGATCAGGTCCTTATGTGCAGGGATTTGACTCTGGCTGGTGTATTTTCTCTTCTTTCCGGACTCCTTCATTTTGGCCAGTTCTTCTATTTCAAGTGGATCAAACTCTACTTTTTCCGTCGGGAAGTTTCCCAAGTACTCTTGGCTTTTCTTCATGCACTCCTGTGAAAAATGTACTTCCTCTCCACATGAGTAACATGCATTGGAGAAAAATCTGGTTGGGCTCTGTCCATCAGGGTCTCCAAATTTTCCTTCATCACATGTTCTTCTAAAATCTTCTTCGTGAGTGTTTCCTCCATTGCTTCTTTCTCCTGCTTGACAACTTGTTGCACCTTGGGGTAAATGTAACACTGGGCTGGGTAGTGGGTGGTTCCTTCACACAAGAAACAAGTCACCTGACTAGTTGGGCATTCCTCCGCTGGGTGATTCTCTTCACAATGAGTGCATCCATCCTTGTGTTCCTCCTGGGTGTGTCCTATTTCTCCACAGATCTTGCATGCACAAGTCTTCTTCTTCGGATTATCATAGCACTTCTGAATAAGACGGGATCTTAACAAAGTCTTCTTGAATTCGTCCCAAGTTTCTGCCCCACTAAATCCTTGTATGGCATGATGCATTTTCCACCAGATAGCAGCACCTTGGGTAAAGTACTAAAGAGCATGTGCCACTTCATATTTCCTTGAAATCAAATTGTTCCTGAAGTGGTTCTCCATGTTCTGAATCCATATATCAGCCTCCAGCCGGGTCTTTGGTCCATAGATTACAAGTCCAGCTTCATACTCCATCTCGTAGGGTTGAGATTTTGGGGATGAGATGGGTAAGAGAGAGAGGGAGATACAAACAATATTTTTGAGAATAGGTTTTATTTGTGGCTGTCGAAAAACACACACCAATGACGGCTCACAAATCATCGTATCTAACGTGGGTATATAATAGGGGTTTGGACTTCTAATGGTCATATAAATATTCAAACGCTTCAGGGTCTTCTAATTCTTCGGGTCTTAAGAGTCTTCAATTGGCGCAGCTTCAATTCTTCAAATGCATGATGAAATCCTCTTTACTTTGAAGTGGGACTCAGTTGATCCTTCATGTTGTCAAAGGGTATTGTCTAACTATTTGAGGTGAGAGAGAACATTTGATGAAATCAGAAAGGATGAGAAGTAAAGGATGTTCTTGGAAATAAAATTTTAGAGAGATCCTATCCTAAGAAATTTCCGGTTTCTAGGGTCACGTCCTACAGTCAACATGTGCTCTGATACCATATTTGTAGCGACCTGACTCAAAACGAGTCAAGCCTCTGTGTATTTGTGCCATCCCTGGATCAGTATGCTGGCACACACAGTACATCAATGTATATATCAAAGTGCAATCACATGTAAATAACGTAAAACTGATATATACCTCAAAAATCTCAGCGGAAACAATCAAGGGTGTGGAGTCCCAAATAACACCAACGGCAGGTTGAGTGTAGACCGTAACCCTGAATCGTACTCTTACTCGTCGAAGAAAATATCTGCAACATAAGACATTGCAGCCGTGTAGGTCATCATATTGAATATGCCGGCAAGTCACAAAAGAGAGGGGTAAAAATAACATCTATACTATATGCATATATGGCAGGTGGGGCTGTAAGTTTTTAGCACAAAGCAAAGTTTTCTCCTACAACAAGAGAGGGGCTAAAAGCAAAATATTACTACATTGTTGGTTGTTAATGAGATGGTTCCACCAACCAGTTCTCATACCCAAGTTATCAATATTACCCACATCAATAAGTTAATGGTGTTGAGAATTCCTGATAGTTTCAGTTCCTTTGGCTCAAGTTGTCCATGACCATGGACACGGCTAATCGATTAGGTTTGAGTACTCTGCAGAGTTTTGCTCACATTCCCCACAAGATTTGATCGCCTCCGTGTATGTCCTCGCACTTCAGGGTGTTTGAAGACCGGATGATCAAAACATGGTCTTTCAACGAGTTCCTCTGATCATCTGTCGGTGCCCATCCAATCCTACCGTTCTTCTACATCTCGTAGCACTGCCTGTCCAGAGTCACCATGTTGTCCAACTAAGCCAGAGCCCATAATGACTTGTGGCTGTGCAGGTAAGCCTTGGGTCTTGAAAATATGCGTCCGTCTCTTTGAGCCTGGGTGAAGCTTTCCGCAAGATGTCATGGCGCTTCCCCATGCATCCCGGGTCATCCACTGGTTTCTCCAGGGAGCCCATCTAAACCGTCCTTCACCCAGAGGTATATTTCGTTCTGAGGTCTTGCAAGTCTTGGAGTCTTCAGGTCTTGATTATTAAGTTCTCACAACACTCATGGTAAACACTCAACCAAAACCTCGTCTACTAGGAGCATAGCATAATAACGTCCCGACCAAAGTAACAAGGGGGTGGGTGCCTACCACATGATACTATATCAAGATCCAAAATTTCCAAGTACTTACTTTGCATGCAATTGGGTGAAGAAAGGTAGAACTACAATGCATATAAAACATAGGTAATAATATGATCAACGTGACTTGCCTGGTGGGGTTGATGAAGAAGAATTATCGTTCTCGAGAAATAACTTGATAGAACTATCCGTCACTCTCCGATGAAATCTATATAATCAAACATAGTATTCACATAAGCACTCACTAGCAATCATTCTAGCAATCAAATAACAAACAACAATAAAAGTTGATGCAATCAAAACAATAAGAAAGAGCGAATAAGAATCCAAAGGAAACTTCAAAGAAAGCTAGGGAGTCTTCTACTACAACATTAACAAAATAGTTTTTGTTCTAACAGAAAATAAAAAAAGTAAAATAGTAAAATAACAAAGAATAAAATATAAATTTAACTAAGATAAAATAAAGTATTTTTCATAAAACTATTTGAAAGTATTTTCAAATGGGAGTAAACTAGTAGGGAAATCAATTGCAAGTTATTAGAGAACTAGAATTGATTTCATGATAACAAATAAAAATAAAATTTTGTTTTTGTTGAAAACCTACTGTTATCTAACAGAAAACAAAATATAAACTTTCTCAAATATAAAAGTAACTAATTTAAAAATAAATATAGAAAAAGAAATAGCTATAATCCTAAAAGAACTAAAACAGAATCTGTTTTGGTAAAATCCCCAAGTAAAAATATTTAGGAAAAATTGAAACTTGAACTACTAAAAGATATGATCAATAGGAAACAGTATCAATAAGAATTAATTTAAAAGCTATTTTTAAACTCCCGGTATAAGCAAAACAAGATTTAAATCAAATCTGATCTAATTC
This sequence comes from Hordeum vulgare subsp. vulgare, assembly GCF_904849725.1. Classification (NCBI taxonomy): domain Eukaryota; kingdom Viridiplantae; phylum Streptophyta; class Magnoliopsida; order Poales; family Poaceae; genus Hordeum; species Hordeum vulgare. The sequence goes on along the minus strand of NC_058524.1, from coordinate 482,131,834 downwards.
AAATTTTATAAATCCAAACAGAGACAAATTATATATTTTCGGAAACTAAAAGAAAATTGTGATCTAATGCAAAATAAATGACCTAATTTGGAGTTATAGACTAATAGATATGAATTTTCTAAAATTTCACTTTTCTGAAAAAACTGCAATACGGGATTTCATGGATCTCACCGGAGTTAGTCGCCGGAGTAGAAGAAGACGACCGAAAGGTGGCTCCGGTGGCCGGCCAAGGCGATGGAGGGGTCCAGGCGAAGGAGGAGGGCTTGGACCGAAGGTTGGTGGCGTCGGCGGGGCGTGGGGGAGACGGGAGGGAGCAGCAGGAGCTCCGGCGAGTTCCTGTTGGAGGCGAACTCCGGCGAGGTGGGGGCTTCGTTCCGACGAGGGAAGGGGCTGGGCTACAGGGAAAATGGGGAGAGGAGGTTGAGGGGAGTATTTATAGGGGCTCGGGGTGCTCGGAGAAGGAAGGAGCAAGGAGATCGGGAAGGTGGAGATTTCCTGTCTCCATGGCTAAGGAAGGTTGTGTGAGGAGGGAGAGCGTGAGGAAGGAGAAGATGTAGGTTGGGCCTAAGTTGGAAAGGCTTTAATGGGCCAGAGCAATGTTTTGTAATAAACAAGATTTCTTTCCTATTTTCAAAAACCGGAAAGTAAACGATAAAAGGGAAACAAAATAAATTCGGAATATAGAGTTTCTATATACTAAAATTATCAGAAAAATAAAATCCAAATGATGGACATTTTTCCACGGCCAAAATAAGAACTAAAAAAATGTTTTTCAGAAAATCCCTAAATGCTTTATTTCTTTTTGGAAATATTTTCTCAAATAAATCTTGGGTTTCATGGCTCAAATAATTCAAAGAATATACCCGGGTTTTGGAGGGTCATGTTTCTCCTCTCTTTTTCTTGCTTGACAAGATATGGTTCACGGCATTCCGTGAGTGAGGAAGAAACAAAAATGCAAAGCAAAATCAAAAGGAATTCCAATCCCGCCTTGATTCAAATTCTTTATAGTTGAAGAAGTCATGCTATCTCCTCTCGCTGATTTTAAAATAGATGAATTTGAATTCACAGGAAAAGGGAATGTCATTTTATTCCCTCACATTCAAAAGTTTTTAAAAGTTTCAAACTTCACTCAAGTTTCAATCACTCAAACAAAACAAACAATCAATCTAACAATTATATTAACATTCCAAAATTTGGGATGTTACAAGTGAACACTATGGCCCCCAGGGTCTACTCCACACCATATTTTCAGCCTTACACTTTTTACTTCGTTGCACTTTCCGCCTTCAGATCTCACTTTGCGAACAATCTCGAAGGGATTGACAACCCCTTTGAAGCGTTGGGTGCAAGCTTGTTTGTGTTTGCGTAGGTACTCTGGACTTGACGAGACCCTCCTTCTGGATTGATACCTTGGTTCTCAAACTGAGGGAAATACTTACTGCTCCTGTGCTGCATCACCCTTTCCTCTTCAAGGGAAAACCAACGCAAGCCCAGCCTCTGTCAACGTGTCAATTTCTGACGCTGTTGTCGATGGGATAGCAGAAGAATTTCTGGCGCCGTTGCCGGGGAGGAGGATCAAGTCAAGAACTTATCCAAGTAAGTGTCGCAAACTCATCTCTTGCATTTACTTTGTTTGCCAGTTGCCTCTCGTTTTCCTCTCCCCCACTTCACCAATTTGCCTTTTTTTCGTTAGCCTTTTTTGTTCGCCATTTTCTCTCACTTGCTTTCTGTTCGTTTGTGTGCCATGTGCCTTCAATATGCTTGCATCTTCGCTTGCTAAAAATCTATTGATATGGATCCTCATCCACTAGCTAATCTCTTTAAGAGATCCACTTATGTGGAACCAATTGCTAGTGAGTTGAGTGCACTTGACTTTCTCTATGGAGTTTTGCATGAGATGCGTGAATCTGAAAATCATGATGAAGAAATTTATGAAGTGGTTCACGAGGGCTCCTTGAATGAAAAGCATGATTGCAATGGTTTCACTATAAATTCTATTAGTGACAATCATGCTAAAAAATGCAAAACCCTAACCTTGGGGATGCTAGTTTTGCTATGTCCTCTACTTGTTGCAATGATCATGAATGGGGTGATGATCTTTCTTATGATCTTGAAAATTTGTTTAAGCCTCATGATGAATATGATATTTGCAATAATATTTAAAGTGGGTTTGGAGAAGTCATGACTTTAGTTGATGATAATCCCACTATTTTTGAAGAGCGTCAACTTTGCATGCATGTGGATCATGAAAAGAATATCCTTTGTGATAGCTATATTGTTGAATTTTATTATGATCCCACATGTAATTTCTATGAGAGAGGAAAATATTGTGGTAGAAACTTTCATGTTACCAAATTACCTCTCGTTATGTGGAGATTCCTATTGTCTCTTTCTTCTTCCTTGCATATGGCAACTATTGGTTGTCTTGACAATCTGTTTTCCTATGCCTATGCATAGGAAGTATGTTAGACTTAGATGTGATTTTCACATGCTTTATGATGCTCTCGTTGTGCTTCAATTCTTGTCTTTTGTGTGAGCATCATTGATTTATCAATGCCTAGCTAAGGGTGTTAAACAATAGCGCTTGTTGGGAGGCAACCCAATGAATTTATATTTTTCTTTATGTTTTGTTGCGTCCACACTTTCATAATTCTATTTTGATTGTGTTTTTGTGTTTCTTTTTGTATTTGAGCCAAGCAAAGCCTTTATAACTAGTCTTGGTAATGGTTGTTTGATCCCGCTGAAAAAGACAGAAACTTTTCGCTCACGAGATGATTTTTCGTTTTTATTCAGAAAGAGCTTTTGAGTTGATTCTTTTTGCTGCTGATTGATATGCTTTTTTCCCAGACCGTCGTAAAGTTTCAGATTTTTTGAGGTACCATAAGTATACGAAGTATACAGATTGCTACAGACTGGTTTGTTTTTGACAGATTATGTTTTTGTTGAGTTGGTTGCTTGTTTTGATGAAACTATGGTTAGTATCGGGGGGTACTAGCCATGGAAAAGTGATAATACAGTAGACCATCATCAATATAGATGGAATTCAAGTTTTCTACAGTACCAAAAGAAGTGGTAGTTTGTTTTCTTGTACTAATGTTATCACAAGTTTCTGTTTAAGTTTTGTGTTGTGAAGTTTTCAAGTTTTGGGTGATGTTCTCATGGACAAAGAGATATGGAGTGGACAGAGCTCAAGCTTGGGATGCCCAAGGCACCCCAAGCCAAATTCAAGGACACTAAAAAGCCTAAGCTTGGGGATGCCCCGGGAAGGCATCCCCTCTTTCGTCTTCAATCCATCGGTAACATTACTTGGAGCTATATTTTTATTCACCACATGATATGTGTTTTGCTTGGAGCGTCTTGTATCTTAGGAGTCTTTTCTTTTTGTTGTGTCACAATCATCCTTGCTGCACACCTTTTTGAGAGAGAGAGAGACATGCACTCATCGTGATTTTGCTAGAATGCTCATAGTGCTTCACTTATATCTTTTGAGCTAGATACTTTTGCTCTAGTGCTTCACTTATATCTTTTGAGCTAGATACTTTTGCTCTAGTGCTTCACTTATATCTTTTGAGCTAGATACTTTTGCTCTTGTGCTTCACTTATATCTTTAGAGCACGGAGGTGCGTGATTTGGTAGTTGGCTTATGCTATGAAAGTAGTCCCAAATGTGCTAGGTACCCAAAGAGGATACAAAAACCTCCATCTTCATGTGCATTGAGTAGAAAGAGAAGTTTCGATTCCTCTCATTTAGTTTTGAGACATGGATTCGGTAATATTAAGAGTTATGTTAGTAGGGTGTTATGAATCTAGATATACTTGTGTTGGAGTTAGTGATTCCTGTAGCATGCACGTATGGTGAACCGCTATGTTAGGAAGTCGGAGCATAATTGATCTATTGATTGTCATCATTTGTGTTGAGGTCGGGATCGCGCGATGGTTTACACCTACCAACCCTTCCCCTCGGAGTATGCGTTTAGCACTTTGTTTCGATTACTAATAAAAACTTTCGCAATAAGTATGTGAGTTCTTCATGACTAATGTGAGTCCATGGTATAGATGCACTTTCACCTTCCACCATTGCTATCCTCTCTAGTGTCGCGCAATTCTCGTCGGTGCACAAACCCACCAAATTCCTTCCTCAAAACAGCCACCATATCTACCTACTATGGCATTTTCATAGCCATTCCGAGATATATTGCCATGCAACTACCACCGTTCCGTCTCATGACTTGTGCCGTCACTCTCATATTGCCATTGCATGATCATAAGATAGCTAGCGAGATGTTTCAACGTCATACGCCATGCTAGATCGTTGCACATCCCGGTACACTGCCGGAGGCATTTTCTATGGAGTCATCATCATTGTGATCTTTGAGCTGTGAGTAAATAAAAGTGTGATGATCATCATTATTAGAGCAGTGTCCCATGTGAGGAAAAAAAGAGGCTAAAGAGCCCAAAAAAGAGAAAAAAAAGAGGCCTAAGAGCCCAAATGAAAAAAAGGAGATAAAAAGAAAGAAGGGACAATGCTACTATCTTTTTCCACACGTGTGCTTCATAATAGCACCATGTTCTTCATGATTGAGAGCTTCTTGCTTTGTCACTACCATATGCTAGTGGGAATCTTCATTATATAACTTGGCTTGTATATTCCAATGATGGGCTTCCTAAATTTCCCTAGGTCTTCGTGAGCAAGCAAGTTGGATGCACACCCACTAGTTTTCCTTTTGAGATTTGACATACTTATAGCTCTAGTGCATCTCTTGTATGGCAATCCCTACTAATTCACATTGATATATATTAATGGGCATCTCCATAGCCTTTTGATACACTGAGTCAATGTGACCATCTCCTCCTTTTTTGTCTCACAACCACCACCACACTCTATTCCACTTATAGTGATATATCCATGGCTCACGCATTGTGTGATAGTTATAAAAAGTCTCAGAAAGTAAGAGTGCGAAAACAATTACTTGGCCAATTCTGGGGTTGTGCATGATTTACATTAGTTGTGTGAGGATGATGGAGCATAGCCAGACTATATGATTTTGTAGGGATAACTTTCTTTAGCCTTGTTATTTTGAAAGTTCATGATTACTTTGCTAGTTTGCTTGAAGTATTATTGTTTTCATGTCAATAGCAAACTATTGCTTTGAATCGTACGGATCTAAACATTGATGCTACGCGAAAGAAGTTGCAAAGGACAACTATGCTAGGTAGCATTCCACATCAAAAATTCATTCTTTATCACTTCCCTACTCGAGGACGAGCAGGAGTTAAGCTTGGGGATGCTTGATACGTCTCCAACGTATCTATAATTTTTTATGGTTTCATGCTATTATCTTGTCAAACTTTTGATGTTTTGCATGCCTTTTATTTATTTATTGGGACTAACTTATTAATTCAGTGCCAAGTGCCAGTTCCTGTTTTTTCCATGTATTTGACCCCTGTCAGAGGAGATTTTGAAACGGAGTCCAAACGGAAGAAAATCCCCGAAAAGATTTTTTCTGGAGCTTGGGAGCCAAGGCAGGGGAGCCCCAGGGGCCCCACAAGCCCCCACCCCGCGGCCAGGGGGAGGCCGTGCCATCTAGGCTTGTGGCCCCCCTGAGCGTGCCCTGACCTAGGGGTTGCACCTATATATTCCCTAAAAATCCCAAAAAAAATCAGGAGATCATCGAAAGTACTTTTCCGCCGCCGCAAGCTTCTGTCTCCGCAAGTTCCCATCTGGGGCATGTTCTGGTGCCCTGCCGGAGGGGGGATTCGGACACGGAGGGCTTCTTCATCAACACCATGACCTCTATGATGATGCGTGAGTAGTTCACCATAGACCTACGGGTCTATTGCTAGTAACTAGATGGCTTCTTCTCTCTATTGGATCTTCAATACAAAGTTATCCATGATCTTCATGGAGATCTATCCGATGTAATCTTCTTTTGCTGTGTGTTTGTCGAGATCCGATGAATTGTGGATTTATGATCAGATTATCTATGAATCTTATTTGAGTTTCTTCTGATCTCTCTTATACATGATTTCATATCCTTGTAATTCTCTTCGAGTTGTGGGTTTTGTTTGGCCAACTAGATCTATGATTCTTGCAATGGGAGAAGTGCTTGGTTTTGGGTTCATACCGTGCGGTGACCTCACCCAGTGACAGAAGGGGTAGCGAGGCATGCATCGTGTTGTTGCCATCAAGGGTAAAAGGATGGGGTTTTCATCATTGGTTTGAGATTATCCCTCTACATCATGTCATCTTCCTTAAAGTGTTACTCTGTTCATCATGAACTCAATACACTAGATGCATGCTGGATAGCGGTCGATGTGTGGAGTAATAGTAGTAGATGTAGAAAGTATCGGTCTACTTGTCTCGGATGTGATGCCTATATGTATGATCATTGCCTTAGATATCGTCATGATTTTGCGCGGTTCTATCAATTGCTCGACAGTAATTTGTTCACCCACCGGAATACTTGCTATTTTGAGAGAAGCCTCTAGTGAACACTATGGCCCCCACGGTCTACTCCACACCATATTTTCAGTCTTACACGTTTTACTTCGTTGCACTTTCCGCTTTCAGATCTCACTTTGCAAATAATCTTGAAGGGATTGACAACCCCTTTGAAGCGTTAGGTGCAAGCTTGTTTGTGTTTGCGCATGTACTCTGGACTTGACGAGACCCTCCTTCTGGATCGATACCTTGGTTCTCAAACTGACGGAAATACTTACTGCTCCTGTGCTGCATCACCCTTTCCTCTTCAAGGGAAAAACCAACTCAAGCCCAATCTCTGTCAACGTGTCAATTTCTGGTGTTGTTGTCGGTGGGATAGCACACCACCACCACCATCAACAGCAACAGCTAGGACAAGCAATACCAATCTGCCTCCAAGTGCATCAAGACCTGCTCTAGAAGCTATCTCTGTACCCAGGAAGGGGCGAGCAACATCCACGACTACTTTAGGACCATCAACAAAGACCAAGATTGCTGCTTCAAGTACTCCAACATCTGCCAAGAAGTCTAGGGATGCTGCTTCTAGTACTACAACACATGCCAGGAAGACTAGGGCTCCTACCACATCTTAACCAGCCAAGAACACAAGGCCATACATTGCCTTTCCAGCAAGGAACAAGTGGGTTAAGAAGCCAAATGGAAAGTGGATGGACTATTAGTGCTAGTGGTAACCACAAACCGACAGACCCAGACCGGCCCATAGGCTCTTTGCTAAATCGCATTAGAACAACCTATGACGCGAATCTTCGGCCCCCCTGTGACACACTGGGCATGCACCATCAACGGGTATATGTCTATTAGCAAGAATGGATTTCAACGGGATGATTCCTCTCAATCCCCGCCAATAGAAGATTTGAATTTTCCATGGCACTTGAAGCTCCCATAACTCCTTCCAAATCATTACTTGGATGTTACTAGTTGATGATGAATTTGGATGATATTGACCTCTATACTTATGCGACCATTGTTCATGATATGCACTCTTGACCGTAAATCTCCCGTGCTTTGTGATACGTCTCCAACGTATTTATAATTTTTGATGGTTCCAAGGTATTATCTTGTCAACTCTGGATGTTTTGTATGCATGAATACACTATTCTATATCTTTTTGGGACTAACCTATTAACTCAGTGCCAAGTGCCAGTTCCTATTTTTTCCGTGTTTTTGACCCTTTTCAGAGAAGAATATTAAACGGAGTCCAAACGAAATAAAATCTTCGGAATGATTTTTTCCGTAGCACAAGATACGCAGGGAACTTGAGAACCAAGGCAAATGACCCCGGGGAGGCCACAAGCCCCCTAGCCACGACCTGGGGGTGGGGGCGCCTACCAGGCTTGTGGGCCCCCCGTGGCTCCTTTGCCCTACTTCTTCCGCCTATAAATCCCCCAAAAATCTGAAACCACCACAGAGAGCCACTAAAATACTTTTTCACTGCCGCAAGCTTCTGTCTCCGCAAGATCCCATCTGGGACCGTTCTGGTGCCCTTCCGGAGGGGGGATTCAGACACGTAGGGATTCTTCATCAACACCATTGCCTCTCCAATGATGCGTGAGTAGTTCACCACAGACCTTCGGGTCCATAGCTAGTAGCTAGATGGCTTCTTCTCTCTCTTGGATCTTCAATACAAAGTTCTCCATGATCTTCATGGAGATCTATCCAATGTAATCTTCTTTTGCGGTGTGTTTGTCAAGATCTATGAATTATGGATTTATGATCAGATTATCTATGATTATTATTTGAGTCTCCTCTGATCTCTTATATGCATGATTTCGTATCCTTGTAATTCTCTTCGAGTTGTGGGTTTCGTTTGGCCAACTTGATCTATTATTCTTGCAATGGGAGAAGTGCTTGGTTTTGGGTTCATACCGTGCGGTGTCCTCACCCAGTGACAGAAGGGGTAGCGAGGCACGCATCATGTTGTTGCCATCAAGGGTAAAAAGATGGAGTTTATATCTATTGCATGAATTTATCCCTCTACATCATGTCATCTTGCTTAAGGCGTTACTCAGTTTTTTACGAAATCAATACACTAGATGCATGCTGGATAGCGGTCGATGTGTGGAGTAATAGTATTAGATGCAGAAAGTATCAGTCTACTCGTCTCGGACATGATGCCAATATGTATGATCATTGCCTTAGATATCATCATGACTTTGCGCGATTCTATCAATTGCTCGATGATACGTCTCAAACGTATCTATAATTATTTATGGTTTCACGCTGCTATCTTGTCTTCTTTGGTTGTTTTATGTATCTTTTATATCTTTTTTCGGACTAACTTATTAATTCAGTGCCAAGTGCGAGTTCCTGTTTTTTCCATGTTTTTGACTCTTTTCAGATCTGATTTTGGAACGGAGTCCAAACAGAAGAAAAACCCCGAAATGATTTTTTCCTGAACGGAAGAAGATCAGGGGGCCTTTGGGCCAGGCCAGGTGGGCTCCGGGGAGCCCACAAGCCCCCACTCCGCCACCAGGGGGAGGCGGCGGTGGGCAGGCTTGTGGCCTCCCTGGCCGCCCGTGACCTAGATCTTTGGCCTATAAATTCCCAAATATTAGGCAAAAAATCAAGGGAGCCTCAAAAATACTTTTCCGCCGCCGCAAGCTTCCGTTTCCATGAGATCTCATCTGGAGACCCTTCCCGGCGCCCTGCCGGAGGGGATTTTGGAGTTGGAGGGCTTCTTCATCATCATCATCGCCCCTCCAATGACTCGTGAGTAGTTCAGTTCAGACCTACGGGTCCGTAGTTAGTAGCTAGATGGCTTCTTCTCTCTCTTGGATCTTCAATACAAAGTTCTCCATGATCTTCATGGAGATCTATCCGATGTAATCTTCTTTGGCGGTGTGTTTGTCGAGATCCGATGAATTGTGGATTTGTGTTCAGATTATCTATGATATATATTTGAGTCTTTGCTGATTTCTTATATGCATGATTTGATATCCTTGTAAGTCTCTCCGAGTCTTGGGTTTTGTTTGGCCAACTAGATCTATGATTCTTGCAATGGGAGAAGTGCTTGGTTTTGGGTTCTACCATGTGGTGACCTTTCCCAGTGACAGTAGGGGCAGCAAGGCACACATCAAGTAGTTGCCATCAAGGGTAAAAAGATGGGGGTTTTATCATTGGTTTGAGATTATCCCTCTACATCGTGTCATCTTGCTTAAGGCGTTACTCTGTTCTTATGGACTAAATACACTAGATGCATGCTGGATAGCGGTCGACGTGTGGAGTAATAGTAGTAGATGCAGAAAGTATCGGTCTACTTGTTTTGGACGTGATGCCTATAGATATAATCATTGCATAGATATCGTCACGACTTTGCGCAGTTCTATCAATTAGTCGATAGTAATTTGTTCACCCACCGTCTACTTGCTTTCATGAGAGAAGCCACTAGTAAACACTACGGCCCCGGGGTCTATTCACATCCATCGTTTACACCTCCGCTTTTACTTTGCTTTGTTACTTTGTTGCGTTCAGTTCTCACTTGGCAAACAATCTATAAGGGATTGACAACCCCTTCATAGCGTTGGGAGCAAGCTTTTGTGTTTGTGCAAGATCTTCTGATACTCCTCCACCGGATTGATACCTTGGTTCTCAAACTGAGGGAAATACTTACCGTCACTGTGCTACATCACCCTTTCCGCTTCAAGGGAACACCAACACAAGGCTCCAAGGCCACGGGGGAAATCCTTTGCATACTTGCCTAGGAAGTCCCTTAAGGCGTAGCCGCAGCTGAAGGATTCCTGGTGCCGTCGACACACCTATTTCTGGCGCCATTGGAAGGACTTTTGTGCATTAGCATAGCTGACATCAGAAGCATTTCTGGCGTTGTTGCCGGGGAGGAGGATCGCTTGTAGAGGAGATCAAGACAAGAGTAATCTCCCGTCAACACGCCTATTTCTGTCGCCATTGACGGGGAGGAGAAATCAAGATCTATCCAAGTAGGTCTCACAAACTCTTCTCTTGCATTTACTTTTGTTGCCAGTTGCCTCTCGTTTTCCTCTCCCCCACTTCACATTTGTCGTTTTCATTTGCCTTTCTCCTTCGCCGTTTTCTTTTGCCTTTTGCCTTTTTCGTTCACCCTTTTTCTCGCTTGCTTTCTATTCGCTTGTGTGCCATGTGCCTTCAGTATGCTTGCATCTTTGTTTGTTAATCTCTTTAAGAGACCCACTTATGTGGACCGAATTGCTAGTGAGTTGAGGGCAATTGACAATTTCTATGGAGTTTTGCTTAAGATGCGTGAATCTGAAAATTGTGTGGAAGAAAATTATGAAGTGATTCACGAGGGTTCCTTGGATGAAAAGCATGATTGCAATGGTTTCACTATAAATTCTATTAGTGATAATCATGCTGAAATTATGCAAAACCCTAAGCTTAGGGATGCTAGTTTTGCTTTGTCCACTACTTGTTGCAATAATCATGATTGGGGTGATGATCTTTCTTATGATCTTGAAAATTTGTTCAAACCTCATGATGAATTTGATATTTGCAATAATATTGAAAGTCGGTTTGGAGAAGTCATGACTTTAGTTGATGATAATCCCACTATTTTTGACGAGCGTCAACTTTGCATGCATGTGGATCATGAAAATAATATCCTATGGGATAGCTATATTGTTGAATTTGAATATGATCCCACATGTAATTGATATGAGAGAGGAAAATATTTTGGTAGAAACTTTCATGTTACCAAATTACCTCTCGTTAAGTTGAGATTGATATTGTCTCTTTCTTTTTCCTTGCATATGGAAGCTATTGGTTGTCTTGACCATTTGTTTTCCTATAAAATGCCTATGCATAGGAAGTATGTTAGACTCATATGTGATTTTCACATGCTTTATGATGCTCTCGTTGTGCTTCTATTCTTGTCTTTTGTGCGAGCATCATCAATGCCTAGCTAAGGGCGTTAAACAAAAGCGCTTGTTGGGAGGCAACCCAACGAATCTATCATTTTTCTTTCTGTTTCGTGTTTTCCACACTTTCATAATTATTTTATGATTGTGTTTTTTGTGTTTCTTTTTGCGTTTGTGCCAAGCAAAACCGTTATGATTAGTCTTGGGGATGATCGTTTGGTCATGCTGGAAAAGACAGAAACTTTCTGCTCACGAAAAGAATGTTCATTTTTTTTGTAAGAGCTTTTGAGTTGATTCTTTTTGCTTCTGATTTCTACCAAATTCTTCAGACTGTCGTAATTTTTCAGAATTTTTGAAGTACCAGAGGTATACGAAATATACAGATTGCTACAGACTGGTCTGCTGTTAACATATTCTGTTTTTGTTGTGTTGGTTGCTTATTTTGATGAAACTATGGATAGTATCGGGGGGTATTAGCCATGGAAGATTGAAAGTACAGTAAACCAACATCAGCACAAGTAGAATTTAAGTTTGCTACAGTACCTAAGGAAGTGGTGGTTTTCTTTCTTGTACTAATGTTATCACGAGTTTCTGTTTAAGTTTCGTGTTGTGAAGTTTTCAAGTTTTGGGTGAAGTTCTTATGGACAAAGAGATAAAGAGTGGCAACCGCTCAAGCTTGGGGATTCCCAAGGCACCCCAAGAGATTCAATGATGTCGTAAAAGCCTAAGCTTGGGGATGCCCCGGGAAGGCATCCCCTCTCTCGTCTTCAATCCATCGGTAACGTTACTTGGGGCTATATTTTTATTCACCACATGTTATGTGTTTTTGCTTGGAGCGTCTTGTATCGTAGGAGTCTTTTATTTTTGCTGTGTCACAATGATCCTTGCTGCACACCTAGAGAGAGAGACATGCACACACCGTGATTTTGTCGAGCTTCACTTATATCTTTTGGTAGACAATTCATCTCACATGTGCTTCACTTATATCTTTTGAGCTAGATACTTTTGCTCTATGTGCGTCACTTATATCTTTTAGATCACAGCGGTGCGTGGCTTGGTAGTTGATCTATGCTTTGAAAGTAGTCTCAAAAGGGGTAGTTATCCAAAGGGATACGAAAACTTCCACCTTCATGTGCATTGAATAGTTAGAGAAGTTTGATTCATCTCAATTAGTTTTGAGTTGTGGTTGTGGTAATATTAAAGTCATGCTAGTAAGGTGTTGTGGATCTAGAAATACTTGTGTTGAAGTTTGTGATTCCCGTAGCATGCACGTATGGTGAACCGCTATGTGATGAAATCTGAGCATGATTAGTCTATTGATTGTCATCCTTTGTGTGGCGGTCGGGATCGCGCGATGGTTTATACCTACCAACCCTTCCCCTAGGAGTATGCGTTGAATGCTTTGTTTCGATTACTAATAAAACTTTTGCAACAAGTATATGAGTTTTTCATGACTAATGTTGAGTCCATGGTTTAGATGCACTTTCACCTTCCACCATCACTATCTTCTTAGTGTCGTGCAACTTTCGCCGGTGCACAAAACCCACCATTAGCCTCCCTCAAAACAGCCACCATACCTACCTACTATGGCTTTTTCAAAGTCATTCCAAGATATATTGCCATGCAACTACCACCATGACATGTGCCACCGCGTCTACATTGCCATTTCATGATCGTAAGATAGCTAGCATGATGTTTCCATTGATGTCTATGCCATGCTAGATCATTGCCACGGTACACTACCGAAGGCATTCCATATAGAGTCATCGTTACTCCAAGTTTTGAGTTGAAAGTGTGATGATCATCACTAATGGAGCATTGTCCCATGTGAGGAAATAAAAGAGGCCAAAGAAGCCCACCAAATAAAAAAATAAAAAAAAGAGAGGCCAAAGAGCCCACAAAAAAAGAGAAAAAGAGAGAAGGGACAATGCTACCACTTTTTCCACACTTGGGCATATTAAGCACCATGATCTTCATGATTGAGAGTCTCTCGTTTTGTCACCACCATATAGCTAGTGGGAAATTTTCAATATATAACTTGGCATGTATATTCCAATGATAGGCTTCCTCAAAATTGCCTTAGGTCTTCGTGAGCAAGCAAGTTGGATGCACACCCACTAGTTTTCTTTAAGAGCTTTCACATACTCGTAGCTCTAGTGCATCATTTGTATGGCAATCCCTACTCATTCACATTGATATCTATTGATGAGCATCTCCACAGCTCATTGATATGCCTAGTTAATGTGACTATCTTCTCCTTTTTTGTCTCGCAACCTCCACTAGATTCCACACCATCTATAGTGCTATAACCATGGCTCACACTCATGTATTGCATGAGAGTTGAAAAGGTTTGAGAAAGTAAAGGTGTAAAATAATTACTTGGCCAATACCGGGGTTGTGCATGATTTAAATTCGTTGTGCAATGATGATAGAGCATAGCCAGACTATATGCTTTTGTAGGGATAACTTTCTTTTGGACTTGTTATTTTGAAAGTTCATGATTATCTTGCTAGTTTGCTTGAATTATTATTGTTTCCACGTCAATAGCAAACTATTGTTTTGAATCTAATGGATTTGAACATTCACGTCACATAAGAGGAATTACAAAGGAAACCTATGCTAGATAGCATGAAAGCATCAAAAATTCATTATTTATCACTTCCCTACTCGAGGACGAGCAGGAGTTAAGCTTGGGGATGCTTGATACATCTCAAACGTATCTATAATTTTTGATGGTTTCACGCTGTTATCTTGTCTTCTTTGGTTGTTTTATGTAGCTTTTATATTTTTTTGGGACTAACTTATTAATTCAGTGCCAAGTGCCAGTTCCTGTTTTTTCCGTGTTTTTGACTCTTTTCAGATCTGATTTTGGAACGGGGTCCAGTCGGAAGAAAAACCCCTAAATGATTTTTTTCCCGAACGGAAGAAGATCGGGGGGCCTTTGGGCCAGGCCAGGTGGGCTCCAGGGAGCCCACAAGCCCCCACTTCGCCACCAGGGGGGAGGCGGCGGTGGGGAGGCTTGTGGCCTCCCTGGCCGCACCCTGACCTAGATCTTTGGCCTATAAATTCCCAAATATTCCGCAAAAAATCAAGGGAGCCTCGAAAATACTTTTCTGCCGCCGCAAGCTTCCGTTTCCGCGATATCTCATCTGGAGACCCTCCCAACGCCCTGCCGAAGGGGACTTTGGAGTTGGAGGGCTTCTTCATCATCATCATCACCCCTCCAATGACTCGTGAGTAGTTCACTTCAGACCTGCGGGTCCGTAGTTAGTATCTAGATGGCTTCTTCTCTCTCTTGGATCTTCAATACAAAGTTCTCCATGATCTTCATGGAGATCTATCCGATGTAATCTTCTTAGGCGGTGTGTTTGTCGAGATCCGATGAATTGTGAATTTGTGATCAGATTATCTGTGATATATATTTGAGTCTTTGCTGATTTCTTATATGCATGATTTGATATCCTTGTAAGTCTCTCCGAGTCTTGGGTTTTGTTTGGCCAACTAGATCTATGATTCTTGCAATGGGAGAAGTGCTTGGTTTTGGGTTCTACCATGTGGTGACCTTTCCCAGTAACAGTAGGGGCAGCAAGGCACACATCAAGTAGTTGCCATCAAGGGTAAAAGGATGGGGCTTTAATCATTGGTTTGAGATTATCCCTCTACATCATGTCATCTTGCTTAGGGCGTTACTCTGTTCTTATGGACTTAATACACTAGATGCATGCTGGATAGCGGTCGATGTGTGGAGTAATAGTAGTAGATGCAGAAAGTATCGGTCTACTTGTTTTGGACGTGATGCCTATAGATATAATCATTGCATAGATATCGTCACGACTTTCCGTGGTTCTATCAATTGCTCGACAGTAATTTGTTCACCCACCGTCTACTTGCTGTCATGAGAGAAGCCACTAGTAAACACTACGGCCCCCGGGTCTATTCACATCCATCATTTACACCTCTGCTTTAATTTGCTTTGTTACTTTGTTGCTTTCAGTTCTCACTTGGCATACAATCTATAAGGGATTGACAACCCCTTCATAGCGTTGGGAGCAAGCTTTTGTGTTTGTGCAGGATCTTGTGATACTTCCCCACCGGATTGATACCTTGGTTTTCAAACTGAGGGAAATACTTACCGTCACTGTGCTACATCACCCTTTCCGCTTCAAGGGAACACCAACGCAAGGCTCCAAGTCCACGGGGAAATCCTTTGCATACTTGCCTAGGAAATCCCTTAAGGCGTAGCCGCAGCTGAAGGATTCCTGGTGCCGTCGACACACCTGTTTCTGGCGCCATTGGAAGGACTTTTGTGCATTAGCATAGCTGACATTACTCGACAGTAATTCGTTCACCCACCATAATATTTGGTATCATGAGAGAAGCCTCTAGTGAACACTATGGCCCCCGGGTCTACTTCACATCATATTTTCAGTTCTACACTTTTACTTTGTTGCACTTTCCACCTTTAGATCTCACCTTGCAATTAATCGTGAAGGGATTGACAACCCCTTTATAGCGTTGGGTGCAAGTTTGTTTGTTTTTGCGCAGGTACATTGGCGACTTGCCTTGATACTCCTACTGGATTGATATCTTGGTTCTCAAACTGAGGGAAATACTTACTGCTACTGTGCTGCATCACCCTTTCCTCTTCAAGGGAAAAACCAACGCAAGCTCAAGAGGTAGCACTTTGTGAGATGCCATGCAATGAAATCATCAAAGGCTTGTAAATTTAGGGGTATTTGCAGAATTCTAATTACGTCCATAGGATAAAAAATATACCGTATCGATTGTTCATCCCACCGTGCGGTAAATGGATCAATTAGCTCTACCACCCTTGAGATTAAGATGTGTCCTCGAGGAGTTATCACTCTCATGTCCGGGCTGGAGGGAATCCAAGGATCATTCCATATACCCACATTCTCTCCCAAACCGATTCGCCAAATATACCCTCTTTTGAATGTAGTCAAGCCTGATACCAAGCTCTGCCATGTAAAAGAAGACCCAACTTTTGGTTCAGCATGCAATAAATCTGTATTGGGGTAATATTTCGCCTTCAGAATATGAGCACAGAGAGACTCCGGATTTATGATCAATCTCCAACACTGTTTTGCAAGCAGCACCAAGTAGAATGAGTGTAGGTCACGAAAACCTAAACCACTATCACACTTTGGTATACATAATTTCCACCACGAGAACCAATGCATTTTTTTTATTTTCCTCATCATCTCCCCACCAATATTGAGCAATTACATCCATAATATCCTTACACACTCCCTTGGGCAAGCAGAAAACTGACATAGCATTTGGGCAAGCAGAAAGATGGATTGAGCTACTTCTTTCAATAAGATTTCCTTTCCCCGTGTTGAGAGTTGCTTCTCCATCCATCTTTTCAAGAGTTTTAAAATTTTCTCACAAAAGTGTTCAAAGTAGTCACTCCTATCTGCACCTACCATTGCAGGTAATCCAAGGTATTTATCTGAGAGAGCATGGTTTGTAATATTTAGCTCCTGGCATATTTCATCTCTAGTTTGCAACAGAGTATTTGGACTAAAGAAAATGCTTGATTTACCAACACTTACCATCTGTCCAGAATTTGCACAATAACTCTCCAACACTTGTTGTAAGGAAGTCGCATTTAACATATCTGCCCACATGAGAATTAGAGAATTGTCAGCAAATAAAAGGTGTGAGACTGACAGTGCATTCCTGCACACTCTTATCCCATCGATGCCACCAACTTGTTGTTCAAACTGCAAAATGCTAGGAAGACCCTCATCGCAAATCAAAAAGAGGTAATGTGATAAAGGGTCACCTTGCCGAATTCCCCTCGAGGGAGTAAACATCTCCGTCTCTTGTGAATTAAAGCGAACCTTGTATCTTACTGAGCTCACACATGCCATTATAAGATCTATCCACTGGTCATCAAAACCCAACCTTTTCATCATGTTTCTTAGGAAGACCCACTCAACTGTGACATATGCTTTATGCATGTCCAATTTAACTACACATAATCCAGCCTGAGTATTCCTGGTATTTTTAATTTTATGAATGCACTCATAAGCCACAGGAATATTATCAGTAATCATTCTACCAGGGACAAATGCACTTTGGGTTGGAGAAATTATATTTGGTAAAATGCTTTTAAGGCGAATAGAAAGCATCTTAGATATTATCTTATACAGAACATTGCATAGGCTGATTGGTCGGTATTGAGTAACCACATATGGGGAGTCCACCTTAGGGATCAAAACTATAGATGTGTCATTCCATTCTTGTGGACTATGTTTTGAGTTGATAGCTTGTAGTACAGCAGCAGTAATATCCTCCCCAATAATGTGCCAATATTTTTTTTGAAATGTCGCATGTAATCCGTCCAGGCCCGGTGCTTTTAAATCACCAATACTATACACTGCTTTACGAACATCATCAGCAGAAAATGGGGCCAGCAACATGTTATTCATCTGAGTTGTTACCTTAGGTTGTACCTTTTGCAGCATGACTAGATCCGTGTCAAGTACCTCCGAGGTGAACAGCCCCTCGAAGTAGCTCTGGATATGAGAATTCAACTCATCCACACTTTCTATTATATCTCCATTATCACCTTTCAGTTTTTTAATAAAATTATTTTTGCGTCTCGCTACTGCAAACGCTTGAAAGAAAGCCGTGTTTCTATCACCAAACTTGACCCAATCCACTCGTGATCTTTGCATACTCTGAATTTTCTCCAATTCCAGTAGATACTCCACCAATTCAGCTAGCTCCTTCCTCTTTTCCTCATTCTCATCTGTCATAGGCCCCGAAATGACTTTATCCAACTCACGTTGAGCTTTTCTTAACCTTTTCTTTGGTTTTTTAAGAACGCATTTATCCCAATCATGAAAGACCGAATGCATTTTTGCAAGCTTCTCGAACACCCCCGGTGACGCTGGGTCGATTTTTTTTCAAAACTAATAGGAAATTTGTAATAAATTTGAAAACAATGTATGTGTTTTAAAAAATGGCAAAAATAGCACCCGTCGGCCTGGGGGTGGCCGATTGGGGACCTGTCAGCCTCTGGGTGGCCGGTGGGGACCTGTCGGCCTGCAGGTGGCCGAAGTGCCAGTCGGCCTCCACGAGGTCGAGGAGCCCCTGGATAGCCCCTGGTGGCCCCTTCTTCCTCCTCCTTCCTCCTCATTTCCTGTTTTCTCTGGTTTCTCTTTTCTCTCTCGTTTTTTCCACCATTTTGCCCCCCCCCTCCGATCTCCTTCCATCCTCCACCCATTTTCGTATTCAATCCACGGAATCAATAGATCCTACCCATCTTCACCGGCCCACGGTCTCATTTTGTGCGATGCGGTAGTTTTGGATGGTGGAGTTGTGGATGGTGAGGTGAGGAGGTGGTGTGGTGCAGATGAAGAAGAAGGTGGGGAGGAAGAAGAAGGGGACACACGCGTGGAAGGTATACCGATTTTTTACTTTAGGTTCTTTTAATGTTGGTTTATTTAGTGTACATAGGTTTATGTTTGTATAAATTTGTTCGTTGTGAATAATGACAAGCTAGCAATGTCTGACAGGTGAAAATGTCTGAATCTGTAAATTTGACTGTTTATTACGGCCCTGGTAATGTTCTGTATAATGAGTTGGGGGTTGATCTTAGCGAGTTTAAGAAAGGCATGTTGACACTTTCAGACCCGGACAGACTCGACATTAGGCAGTTGAAGCACTGGTTGACTATTAGTTTTGGATTGGATCCTGAAGTCTGTTCTGTCAGTATTCATGCATTGTGGACCAAATCCTGTAAAAATGTCAAGTGGGAGTTGATGCCGGTAGGTAGGAGCCAGCATTGGTTGTCTCTGTTAAGTCGTTCCAGAGACCGAAGAATCCACCCATACATCCTAATGCAACCAGTGGAGAAGGAGGAGAATTTCGTACAAGTCAACGTGGGGTATGAACCAGGACAGGGTAGTCATGTATCCGGGTCACACCCACCGGATGTGGATGCCAGCCAAGCGGAGAAAGAGTCAAATTATGTGCCACACAATGAGACTGGGCAGTGTTGGAAATATGCCATAGAGTCAATAATAAATTAGTTATTATTATATTTCTTTGTTCATGATAATATTTTATTATCCATGCTATAATTGTATTGATTGGAAACACAATACTTGTGTGGATACATAGACAAAACATTGTCCCTAGTAAGCATCTAGTTGAGTAGCTCGTTGATCAAAGATGGTCAATGTTTCCTGACCATAGGCAAGTGTTGTCACTTGATAACGGGATCACATCATTAGGAGAATCATATGATGGACTAGACCCAAACTAATAGACGTAGCATGTTGATCGTGTCATTTTGTTGCTACTCTTTTCTGCGTGTCAAGTATTTGTTCCTATGACCATGAGATCATATAACTCACTGACACCGGAGGAATGCTTTGTGTGTATCAAACGTCACAACGTAACTGGGTGACTATAAAGATGCTCTACAGGTATCTCCGAAGGTGTCCGTTGAGTTAGTATGGATAAGACTGGGATTCGTCACTCCGTGTGACGGAGAGGTATCTCGGGGCCCACTCGGTCACACACAAGCCTTGCAAGCAATGTGACTTAGTGTACGTTACGGCATCTTTGATTACGGAACGAGTAAAGAGACTTGCCGGTAAACGAGATTGAAATAGGTATGCGGATACTGACGATCGAATCTCGGGCAAGTAACATACCGAAGGACAAAGGGAATAACATACGGGATTATATGAATCCTTGGCACTGAGGTTCAAACGATAAGATCTTCATAGAATATATAGGATCCAATATGGGCATCCAGGTCCCGCTATTGGATATTGACCGAGGAGTCCCTTGGGTCATGTCTGCATAGTTCTCGAACCCGCAGGGTCTGCACACTTAAGGTTCGACGTTGTTTTATGCGTATTTGAGTTATATGGTTGGTTACCGAATATTGTTCGGAGTCCCGGATGAGATCATAGACGTCACAAGGGTTTCCAGAACGGTCCGGAGACGAAGATTGATATATAGGATGACCTCATTTGATTACCGGAAAGTTTTCGGCATTACCGGGAATGTACCGGGAGTGACGAATGGGTTCCGGATGTTCACCAGGAGGGGCCAGCCCACCCGGGGGAAGCCCATAGGCCTTAGGGGTGCCACACCAGCCCTTAGTGGGTTGGTGGGACAGCCCAAGAAGCCCTATGCGCAGGAGAAAGAAAAATCAAAGAGAAAAGGAAGAAAAAAAGGGGAAGTGGGAAAGTGGAGAAGGACTCCACCTTCCAATCCTAGTTGGACTAGGATTGGAAGGGGAGGACTCTCCCCCTTGCTTCGTCCGAACCCCTTGGGGCTCCTTGAGCCCCAAGGCAAGGCCCCTCCCCTCCCACCTATATATACTAAGGTTTTAGGGCTGATTTGAGACAACTTTGCCACGGCAGCCCGACCACATACCTCCACGATTTTTCCTCTAGATCGCGTTTCTGCGGAGCTCGGGCAGAGCCCTGCTGAGATTAGATCACCACCAACCTCTGGAGCGCCGTCACGCTGCCGGAGAACTCATATACCTCTCCGTCTCTCTTGCTGGATCAAGAAGGCCGAGATCATCGTCGAGTTGTACGTGTGCTGAACGCGGATGTGACGTCCGTTCGGCACTAGATCGGAGCGGATCGTGGGACGGATCGCGGGACGGTTCGTGGGACGGTTCACGGGGCGGATCGAGCGACGTGAGGACGTTCCACTACATCAACCGCGTTTATTAATGCTTCTGTTGTGCGATCTACAAGGGTATGTAGAACTGAAATCCCCCTCGTAGATGGACATCACCATGATAGGTCTTCGTGCGCGTAGGAATTTTTTTGTTTCCCATGCGACGTTCCCCAACAGGCAGAGTATTCAGTCAATACTATTAGTTGGCTCTGGTGTTGCTGATAGGGATGAGGAAGGCGATGAAATGCAGAGGGTAATGGAGGAAGAGAACGAGGATGGGTTTGTGGAGGATCTGGATTTTGAAAATTCCGAGGATGAAGTGGATGTACCGATTCCTTCCGGATGGGATAAGGACATGCCCGATGGTCAAAAGGACGTGGATGTCGCCTAGAGGGGGGGTGAATGGGCGTTTTAAACTAGTTAAGGTTTAGGCTTGAACAAATGCGGAATAAAACTAATGTTTAATATGTCAAGCACAAAACCTACAAACAACTAGGCTCACCTATGTGCACCAACAACTTATGCTAAGAAAGATAAACAACTAAGTGATAGCAAGATATATTACAATAAACAATATGTCTATCACAAAGTAAAGTGCATAAGTAAAGGGTTCGGGTAAGAGATAACCGAGGCACGGGGAGACGATGATGTATCCCGAAGTTCACACCCTTGCGGATGCTAATCTCCGTTAGAGCGGTGTGGAGGCACAATGCTCCCCAAGATGCCACTAAGGCCACCGTAATCTCCTCACGCCCTCGCACAATGCAAGATGCCGTGATTCCACTAAGGGACCCTTGAGGGCGGTCACCGAACCCGTACAAATGGCAACCCTTGGGGGCGGTCACCGAACCCGTACACGTGGCAACCCTTGGGGGCGGTTACCGGTACCCGTACAAATTGCTCGGGGCAATCTCCACAACCTAATTGGAGACCCCGACGCTTCCCGGAGCTTCACACCACACTGATTGAGCTCCGAGACACCACCAAGCTTCTAGGACGCCAAAGCATCCACAAAGAACAATATCAAGGGTACTAAGTACCAAAGGTAGTAAGCTTCTCAACTTCTCACTTCCACGTATCACCGTGGAGAACTCAAACCGATGCAACTAATGCAATGGCAAGAACACACGAAGTGGTCAAGTCCCTCACACTCAAATCCCTCCACAACAACAAAAGCTATGGAGAAATATGAGAGGAAGAACAAGGAGCTCACAAAGAACTCCAAGATCAAGATCCAAGGGGTTCCCCTCACATAGAGGAGAAAGTGATTGGTGGATATGTGGATCTAGATCTCCTCTCTCTTTTCCCTCAAGAACAAGCAAGAATCATTGGAGGGACTGAGAGTAATAAAGCTCTAAGAATGTCAACAATGGAGGTAGAACAAGAGCTCAACGGATCAATAATGCCAAGGGGGAAGAAGACCCCCTTTATATAGTGGGGGAAGGAATCAGACCGTTACCCCCACTTTCTGCCCGAGCTCCAGCGGTACTACCGCTGGCTGCAGCGGTACTACCGCTGGCACTCCAGCGGTACTACCGCCAGCTAGCGGTACTACCGCTGGCACTCCAGCGGTACTACCGTCGGCCCCAGCGGTACTACCGCTGGGCCCCTGGTAGTGCAACGGCACTACCACCTCCAAGAAAGTCTTCGCAAAAAGGTCCGTCCACGAACAACCGCTAGGCAGGCGGTACTAAGCTCCTGGAGCGGTACTACCGCTGACCAGGGGCGGTACTACCGCGAGCCAGCGGTACTACCGCCAATTCTAGCAGTACTACCGCTCACCACTGAAACAGCCATAACTTTCGCATACGAGCTCCGAATCGAGTAAACCCAAGCTTGTTGGATTCAGGACGACAAGGGCTTGTTGGAAATCTTAAGACCATGCGGTTATGAATATGCCAAAGATATAGATATGTGAGATCTCTATGAATGAAGAACCGGCAAAAACTCCAACATCGAAAACATCATAGTAGATGCATATGGACTCCGTTTTCGATGAACTCGAGCTTGTCACGAAGATGACCATAAGCTCTAAAACTCACAAAGAGAAACATCAAACAAGAACCAAGAAGTATGATGCAAGGATGCAAATGGTTTGAGCTCTCAACGAACGATACGATCAAGCTACTCACTTGAGAGCCCCCCTTGATAGAACAGCAATCTATCCTAACCAGAAAACCTATCAAGGGCAAACCTATACCTTGCACCTCGTCCTCTTGAGCTAGATGATGATGATCTTGGCTTCCTCAAGATGGACCACCTTTCTTGATTGTCTTGGCTTGATGAAGACTAGTTGATTGCTCCCCCATACTCACTATGGGTGAGCCACTCTTCAGCATATCTTCACAAGTCCATTGCCACCACAATGGACGGCAAGCTTCAAGCATGCTATCTTCGTGCTGATCCACTTGAACTTGCACATCGCAATCTTGATGACGATCACAACTTGACGTCATACTCCATGGGTTGTATGAGATCTTCCCTTTGACGCAAGCCCATGGAAACACACCTAACCCCCACATAGAACTCTCACGAAGACCATGGGTTAGTACACAAACACGTAATGGACAATGCTTACCATACCATGGGATCACTTGATCCCTCTCGGTACATCTTGTACGCTTTGTGTGTTGATCATCTTGATTTACTCTTTGTCTGAGATCTTGATCAACCATTGATGATGATCACAACTTGACGTCATACTCCATGGGTTGTATGAGATCTTCCCTTTGACGCAAGCCCATGTAAACACACCTAACCCCCACATAGAACTCTCACGAAGACCATGGGTTAGTACACAAACACGTAATGGACAATGCTTACCATACCATGGGATCACTTGATCCCTCTCGATACATCTTGTACGCTTTGTGTGTTGATCATCTTGATTTACTCTTTGTCTGAGATCTTGATCAACCATGTGTCTCTATGACCATTCTTTGGATAATACCTTGAATACCATCTTGGTCATCATATAAACTCCTTGAACCCAACTGATGGACTTCAAGAAGTGCCTATGGACAAATCCATACCATGGGATCACTTGATCCCTCTCGGTACATTCTGTATGCTTTGTGTGTTGATCATCTTGATTTACTCTTTGTCTGAGATCTTGATCAACCATGTGTCTCTATGACCATTCTTTGGATAATACCTTGAATACCATCTTGGTCATCATATAAACTCCTTGAACCCAACTGATGGACTTCAAGAAGTGCCTATGGACAAATCCTATAAATGTAACTTAAGGCAACCATTAGTCCATAGGAATTGTCATCAAGTACCAAAACCACATATGGAGATATATGCTCCAACAGATGGCATTACTGTCAACGATGGCCATGAGACTCCATGGCAATATAATCTGAACCAAGTCCAGATCGGGGCTATGTTTGACACAAATAAAAAACTGAAGTATGCGGTGATAAGGTGGGCTATGTCTACGCATTGGGTTTTTCGGACACACATATCAACTCCAACAAAATATACTATGAATTGTCTTGAAACAGGTTGTCCTGCGAAGGTGCACGGGCACGTGCCGAAGTATAACATCCACTGGGTTGTCACCAATGTGGTCCCACATAATTGTGTGAGGAAAAATTTGTTGGTTCGTCATCCAAACCTGAGTTCAACTCTCATAGCAACTCATGTATACTGAGATAGTTGATAAGAAAGATATGGAAGCAAAGCATATCCGGGAAGCAGTGAAGGTCAGATGAAATTATGACATTCCGTATGGGAAGGCTTGGAGGGCTAAGCAGAAGGCTTTGGAGGAAAGGTTTGGGACGTTCTTTAACTCATATGATTATGTTGTCCGTCTCCTTGACATAGTGAAGGAGAGGAATCCCGGCACTTATGTTAACATACAACACACGAGGTTGGAGATTATACCAGATTACAAGGTGTTGAAACGAGTATTCTTCTCTTTCGGTTTGTGCATCGAAGCTTTCCGGCATTGTCCTCTCGTGATGTTTGTGGATGGTACATTCCTGACTGGTCAGTACAGAGGGCAAATCCTTACTGCTATTGGTGTGGACGGGACCAACCAAATCATCCCACTAGCCATGGCATTTGTGGAGGGCGAGAACTTTCTGAGCTGGGTATGGTTCTTCCGGCAAGTTAAAATTGCGATCATGAACGACCGACCAAACGTGTGTGTCATTCATGACAGACATCCTACTATATTAAAGGTCATGAAGACACTAAGTAATCCAACAGCTGACGAGCCAACACCTTGAAAGGACTTGCAAAGACGGTGGTGCATGCGCCATCTGGGTGCAATTTTTTTCTCACAGTTCAAGAACAGACGGTTGATGAACTTGTTCAAAAAAGTTATGCAAGCAGAACCAGCAGCGCAAATACGAATTTATTTGGTCAAAACTAGATGAGTTTACTAAGAAGCAGGTCCTTGCTAGGAAGAAAATGGAAAAGGCCAGGTTAAATTAACAGCACTCATCGCGAAGCTAGAGGAGCCAGTAGGTCTTTGTGACTTGCCAGCAATTGACCCTCCTAATACAAAGAGAAAGAAGGGCGGGGCAATAAAGAATTTTTCTGAGTGGATAGAGAAAGAGTCTCCAGTGAATTGGTCTTTGCTGCATGACACCCATGGAGCCAGGTATGGCCACATGACAACCAATCTTGCAGAGGTGTATAACTTTGTACTCATAGGGAATTGAGCATAGCCACTGACAGCTATTGTGGAAGGTGTATTCCAGGGGACTTTGAGATATTTCAGAGAAAGGCACGAGTTAGCAAAGAAGCATATTGCAGATAATCAGAACACACCTTATTGTAGCCGTGTCATGGAGTACATGGATCAGAAGATAAAGAAAGCAAAAAAAGCACACTGTCACGCTCATAGGTAATCAGGAAAGGGGGTATGAGGTTCAGCTTCCTACTGATGGTTTTGGTTCTGCAAATGAGGTGAAGACGCATGAGGTTAAAATTGGAAAGGAATTTTATCCAACTTGCGAGTGTACATGCAACGAACCGGCGTTGTTGCACCTGCCTTGCTCACATGTGTTGGCTGCGTGTGGCCAGATTGAGTTAGATAGTATCTCCTTCGTGTTTTCGTACTATTCAAAAGAGGCAGTACTTAATGCCTGGACAGGTGAGATGACAGGGTTAGAGGCGTCGGCAATTTCAACAAGGTTATTGATGGTGAGAGAGTATACATCCCGGATCCTGGACTTCGACAAACTAGCAGGGGCAGACGTAAGGTAAAGCGCATCCGAAATGAGGATTAAGGAGGAGGAAGAAGGGGGTCGGCAGGGGCTACCCAGGGGCTCTTCAGCCTCCTGGAGGCCGATAGCCCCACTTCGGCCACCCCTAGGCCGACAGGTGGCACTTCGGCCACCTGCAGGCCGATAGCCCCCCATCGGCCACCCACAGGCCGACGGGGTGCTACTTGTGGCACTTATAAAACGGATACATTGTTTTCAAATTTATTACAAATTTCGTATTATTTTTGAAAAAAAATCCACTCGGTCATTCTTCAACCTTTCCCATGTTTCTGTTATAAGCTCCGGGAACTGCTCTTCTCTCAGCCACCTCGCTTCAAACCTCTTAGCTCCACCATTTGCAGCTCCTTGGTTCAAATAAAAATCCGTGTTCATTAACAGGGGTCTGTGTTCATTAAAGTTGCAATGCTCTAGATCAGCATTAGGGAAGAGGCTAGCCCATTCATTGTTGATCAGACCTCTATCCAGTCTTTCTCTAATTCTCCCTCTTCTCCATGTGAAATATTTTCAATATACCCCATGTCATGTAACCTGCAATCATGAATCGCCTGTTGGAAAGCTACCATATATTGTGGACGCTGTGGATTGCCCCCTCCTTCTCATGCAAGAATAGGATCTCATTAAGGTCTCCCATCATCAACCACGGAAGATTATTATTTCTTTGTTGTGGCTCTCGCATTCGACCCCATGTCAAATGTTTGTTTGCCCATCGGAATTCTCCATACATACCAGTAAATTGCCGTGTATTATTATCACATGTGATCTGAATATCAATGAACATAGGGTCTAGTCTAAGTCTTTGGACCGTAATATCATTATGCCACATCAAAATCAGACCTTCACTTCTCCCACTGCTAGTGCACATCATTTTCTGATCCATCTTTAGTCGTCTCCTCAAGCATTCAGCTGGGTAACTATCCATGCTAGTTGGAAAATAAGTACTTATTATTCCAGCAATATTTTCTTCTAGGAACAAAATGAAATGATTTAGTCAATAGTCGAGAAGCACTTTCTAAGTACAGATCTCACATTTTAACATGACAACAACTTCCAGTGACCGTCCCATTTCCTAGCAAGGTCTGCTTGGTTGGTCATTTTGGGCCTGAATACACTTGTAAAATATACCCATGTAAGAAAAATACAGATGGGCTGCTTGGTTGGTCGTTTTTGGGCTGTAAAATTTACACTGGTTTTTGATTTTACACCTGTAATAGGCCCGTATCTGATACAGACCACGTCCTGTCGTTTTTCCCCACAGCCCGTCGTTTCTCCCAACCTCTCCCCTCGCTGGAACCAGATCGGATCGAGGGTGCCACCAGATCGAGGGCTGCACCGCCGAGGGCTCCACCGGATCGAGAGCTGCGCCGCCGGGGGGCTCCACCGGATCGAGGGCACCACGGATTGGATCGAGGGCGCCACCGGACGAAGCAACGACGGAGTCTCTTGACATCGGCGGAGGCTCGCTCCTGACCTCGACGGCTCCCTCCTCCAACCGCGACGTCGACTCCCTCCTCCTCCTTCATGGCTCGCTGCTGACCTCGACGAAGGCTCCCTCCTCCAACCGCGACGGTGACTCCCTCCTCCTCCTCCACGGCCTCCTCTGCTCTATCGCGACCCCATTTCCGCCGACGATCTGGTGTTCTTCTCTCTCTCTCGCCCCTCCTCCTTCTCCACCTCCTCCTCGTTGATGTCGCCAGTATGTAGCGAGTTCACTTCACTGATTTATTGCCTATTCCTGCATGCTTTCCCTTCACTGTTCTGCTAGCCAGGCTGTTTTTTTAGAAAGCATGTTCTTCCTCATTTTATAGAGACCAGGAAAACTAAAATATATTTATACATTGATGAAATTACATGTAAAAAACCGACGTGAGACTATTTAATAGACCGACCGATCCTCTTTTTCCAGCACAATGGGTGCTAGCTCAGTCTCTATAAGTAGTTCAGTAGTAATACCACATCCAGCAGTAGTTCTTCCTCATCTTATAGTTCAGAAGTAGTTTTGCTAGCTCAGTCTCTATCAAGAACGACTTGAGAGATACTAGTGCTCTGATGTGTCTAATCTTGTGATCGTGGGTGAGGGTGATAGAACTGAAATCAGTAGTTACTAGCTACAGGAGCGGACCTAGCTCAACTCTTTTATTTGTCACTCTTCCTGATGGAGATGACAGACCTCGACATGTGACTACATCCTCAAGCAATCAAAGGGACCTTGGTAATTCCATGAGAGATGAAATTGCCAACAGGATATGGACGGACTATCAAAGAATTCTAAGAGAAAGATCGTCACGGAGATCTGTTGGCTAATGAATTAAGTTTTTATTTATATCAAAGTAATTTATTGTAATGATGTGGAATTTGAGATATAATATGACATTTTAGTTATGTTATTAGGATCGGTCTAATATATTACTTGATGTGATTTTGCATTTTCATATTCTTATATTTCTTAATGTGATGTGGGATTTTCAATATGTTCAGATTCTTGTGTTATGTTGCTTGATGTGATCAGATTCTTTCTCATATCTTGTTTTAATATTACCTATTGAGTTATGTTAATGTTTGAGTTATGTTGCTTAATGTTGATTTATTGCTAAAGTTACATTGTCATAGGTTCAATATGACGCAAAATAGGGCTAAGTGGACATCAAGATATGAGAAAGGTCTTGTCGAGATACTTAGAGAGTACAATCTATCTCATTATCGTGGCCAAAATGGGTGGACTACTGAAGGATGGAATCAAGTTGTTAAATAATTGAACAATTTATATCCAGAGGCAAGATTTACCAAGGATCAGGTCCAGGATAAGGAAGCTCAACTGAAGAAGCACTACAAAAATATCAAGTCCATAGTCAACCATTCTGGAATATCGTGGAATGATATTGCATGTGTGATTAACACAACACCTCAAAAATGGGAGGAGATCATTGCGGTAAGTTTTTATTCCTTGTAGTGCATGTACTTTCCTTTGCCTATGCATGATCTGCTTGAGGATATTCATAGTCAACCTTTCTATTGATTATATAGGAGGATTCAAAGCTCAAAATGTATGAAGGCAAAAGTTTCCCCTTGTATGAGGCATTGGGTGTGCTCTATGAAGGGCACAATGCTCAAGAAAGGCATTGTCTCACATCAAGGAAGCCTCCGACTATCACAAAATCAGGTAGCAACTTTGGAGCAAAGGAGAAGATGGTTGCCAGCACCAGCAAGAGAAATACAAGAGATCGAAGCGATGACACCATGAGGACTCCTTCGATAATTGACATCAATTATGTTCCTGCATGTGATGATGCTGATGGATATGCTGAAAGAGAAAACACTGTCCGTGACGAGGAAGAATTTGGCAGTGAAGATGCTGATGGAGATCATCCACAAATAAGTAAATCAAGTGCCAAAGGAAGGAAACCCAAAAAACAGAAAAGTGCCACATCTGTACAACGCCTTGAAGATTCAATGACGGTGTATGTGAATTTCAAGAAAGAGCAAGCTACTAAGAAGGAGAGAGTGTCACAACAAGGAAAACAACCCTCAATTACAGAATGCTTGGAAATCTTGAATGACATGGAAGATGTGCCCGACGAGGTGAAAATCTTTGCCTCTGATGTTTTCAAAGATGCAGCAAACCGTGAGATTTTCCTGGGTTACAACCCAAGACTGCGGGGGTATGTGGTTAAAGAAGGAAGTCGATAAGATCAGTCCTCAGCCTCCTCCTTGTAAGTCCCATAAAACTTGGTTTTCTGCATTTATTCTCCCCACTAAAGATAAGTTTCCAAGGCTTATTTGAGCGAGTATTCCTTTGCAGCTCGGTTTTCACCTGGCGATATTCCTTCAATCAATCTGGTGCTCTGATCATAGGTATTGCCCTTGCTCCCTCCCCTCTCAAAGATTCATTTCAACAAACAAGAGTAGTACCATGCATACAGTTCCTTTAATAATAATAGTTGTGCTGCCTGATTGTTAATCCTGGATTGCATTTTTTTTTCAAACAAGGTATATCCTGGGTTGTATTCTTATTCTTCTTCTTTTATTTTCCGTTGAGTTGGCATCCTGGGTTATATTGAAATACTACTACTTGGCCGAAATGATCAATGTTGGCGTTATAATGTCCTGCCCGTCGTTGAGGTTTTTTGACAGTGAATGAGGTGAGAAGTGTTTTTTATATTGTTTTGTGGTGGAGTTATTAGTAAGGACATCTTTGTGTTTTGGAGCTCGTAGGGTATTGGCTTAATTGCTTATGTTGTATTTTTCTTGGTCTAGTTGTGCATGCCTATATGTATTGGTGTTTGTGATAGTATATCTTGCTGTAGGTATAGTGTGGGTAGGTGAGTTGTCTGTGTGGTGTGTACGTGGAGAGTTTCGGTGCAGCTATATGTATGACGTGGGAGGCTTGCTATGTTTTTTTGAGGGTCGTGTTGCTATATAAGGGGCGCCTGTGGGTACTCCTTTTGTTGTGTGTTTGTGTTCTTCTGTGTGTGAGCGTGTATAGTGGGAAAGGATGAGCTTTGATGGTAGTTTTGGTTCTGGCAATGGGGGCTTTCCTTTCTGGAGCCGGGAGAGTTGGCGGAGGGGTTCGTTTCCACCGAAGATAGTTGAGCGTGATGAGCCGGACATGTGTCTAGAGAGGGGGAGTATTGTTGTTCCACGTACTTCTGGGATGGCTGCTTTGGAGAGGCAGTACCGTAATCATGCTATATATGATACTTGTTTTGGAGGCAGGAAGGTTATCTCGGGTTATGACCTGCTTGAGGATATTGAGCTAGCATTCTCATGGAAGTGGCTGTTTTAAGAATCTCAATATATATGGTGGTTGAAAAGAAAGAAAATGGTCTCGGTACATGCTTGCTTGATCCCGTGCCTTTGAAAATGTTTCTCTGTTAACCCTCCAGCAGGTTGGATTGGTCTTGCCAGATGCTTGTTTGAATCCTGTACATTTTGAAATGCATCTATGTTCATATTTGCCATACGGTTTTGTGGTACGATAAATTGTGATATCAGATTGTGACACTATAATCTGTTATTTGCACATGAAGCTACTCCAAAGACTGCCAAAACTTTGAGTCAGATCTTACGGAGGGAGTATTTTTCTTCTGCCCTGAAGCTGCTTCACTACTTGAACAATTGCCGAGGATTAATCTTCCTAAAATACTTTATGTCTAAATGAACAATGGTTGAACAATTACGAGTCCTAACTTTGGTTATGTAGCAGCAGGCGAGATGAGACAAGCCTGCTTCAATAAATTTGTAATTTAAACTGTTGATTTTGAGCACTATGAGTTATCAAAACTATGTTCAAATGGATGAATGGAAAACATTATCTTTTTTTTATGTTGTGGTATTGTTATATAAATAGAAAAATTATCTCATTTTATACATGTGCAATATGTGTGAAAGTGCAGTCTGTGCTGTTTTCAAATATGTATGTGCGTATTTAAAAATTTATGTTGTTAAAAGTGCACTCTGTGTTGTTAAAATTCTGCTTTTCATGAAAGTTTGTGTTTTTGAAAGTTTAGACTATGTTAGCCAGGTTACAAGGGTAGAAAAAAAAACAATCCAAGTGGAGGCTGGGAAGCGGAATGAAAATACAATCCTTGACATGTATTTTGATTGTAGGCTAGTATAATATAAGTGTAAATATTACAAGGGCAGCAAAAAAAACAACGTTCCAAACGCAGCCCAAGTTGTGTACGAGAACAGCCCTACTTCAAGTGATCTCTTTCTCGTCTTCATGCGCTGGTGGAATTCCGCACATAAACACAAGAATTTAGAATCCCAGCAGTTTACTTTTGAAACAAAAGAATAACAGTTAAAGGGTTCCAGGCTTCATGCGCTGACTGGCTTGAAGGGTCTTTGCATAAGTATTATCATACAGGTGAAGGTCCTGCAGCCATAAGAGATTGTAAACTGAAGGATTCCCCAAATCAAATATGTAAAAAGGCCTCCACGATTTGTCAAATCAAATAGACCACTGACACAATGAAAACCACCTGTACAAAATAGGGATTGAGAATGTATATTAGCACAATCTAATCGTTGGGGTGGAAGAATTACTTGTCCGGCAACGGAAACTCCAGCCTCCGGCGAGAGGGGTGTTGCGAGCTTGTCGGTTAATGAAACATACTCCCTCTGTTCTTAAATACTCTCTCCGTCTTTAAATTTGTCTTTATTGTTAGTCGTCTGTTTGCGCCTCGACAATACCCCAAAAAACGAGAAACATGTGTCATAACGTAACAAGGTAATCCGAGGAGGGTCATTACTTGCTAACCCAATTTCAAATGAAAACGACAAACCTTCCCACCACATGACCAATAACTTGGGTTTATATGTTTACATTCTAATTCGGTGATTGCTTTTGGAGACGACCTCCATGAAGGCTTTTAAATTCAAATTACAAATTTCATGAAAAATTATATTTTAACATGTTCAAAACATTCTGAAAAAAAATACATAGATAGATGAAGGTATAATACATAAGTGTGTAAATTTTTAGAACTAAATACGTTGAAATGAGATCTATGCAAAAAAGATAAATTTAAAGCTTTTTAACATATGACACTATTCAGAGGGTGCTTGGATACGTTTTAGTCCCATGACTAAAAGTAGTGAGACTAAAACTTGCTAGCCTCACCCATGCTTGGATCCAAATACTAAAGAGCCTAAACTCAAGTTAATGAGCATTTATTATCCTGCAAACCCTCCAATCCGGAACTCGTCTGAGGAGTTAAATAAGGAGAGAGAGGACTAATGCACATTTTAGTAGGGGTACCCTTGACTAAAAGATTTTAGCCTCAAGACTAGTTTTAGTCTCCCTTTAGTCAGGGGTGCTTGGAACTTTAGCCTCTTAAAGAGACTAGTTTTAATCAGACTAGTTTTAGTCTCTTGGATCCAAGCACCCTTTCATCTTTTCAAACCATCAATTTGTCTTTTTACAGGTCGCGCCTTAAAGTATTTTGGCCTGAAATTTTACATACACAGATCACACACTTATTTAATTGTACAATATTTTTCAGATTTTTTGAAATCAAAATATTTGAATTTCGATTTTTTTCAAAAAAAATTAGCCTCCATGGCTCCCGATGCCAAAACGCCATTCTCCACTCTAATTCTGTTTTTTACGTATATACATACACATGTGTGTGCCAATCTTCAGTAATACATATCTATAGTTTTTAGCTACGATAAATATTTATATGTGTTGTGCAAAAAACAAATATAAAAATGACCTCGTTAACTAAAACAACTTGCTCTTTTTTTGCAAACAGTTGTTTTGTTGTTGCTTTTGAGCCAAAATTTTGTCTTTCTATGTTGTCTATATATTTTCGGTGCGGACTTTCGGAATATGGGTGTAGACGTACCTGAATACCTGATTAGACAAAAAAATAAAAATGGCAAATAAAATTTAAAAGATATGAATCTTTGTCGAAACAAGCATTGTCTAGTGTATCACTCACATGTCAAGTCGACAAAGTGACTTTTGTGGTATTGTTGATAAAAATATAGAATTACAAGTATAAATTGTTTGAATAGTAAGCTTAATATAATATCAATCTTTTTTATTCGTTCAGAGTATCACGAAACTCATTTTGTCACGAAAATTTGCACGTGAGTGATATACTAATAATGCACGTGAGTATTTTTAAAGAAAAAGATTTAAATTTGATGCACCTAAACCCATGTCTCGTCGTGCATTTTCAATATATTTCTTCGTGACGAATGTTTGCTGATGCCCAAAGAATATCCATAATAATCCGTAGGAAAAATAATATTCGCACGCGTTATAATAGGCCAACGACGGTCAGATCCATCGGAGTCTCGCACAGCCGGAGCCGGTGCCCAGCCCTCGTGCCTCTTCCCGTATCCGAGAGGATGATGACGCGAGGGCAGCGGCGGCGCTTGGGCCTTGCCGATCCACCGTCTCCTTGCGCCGGATCTGGCAACCCGAGGAAGCGACCGCGTCAGGGTCTGCGTCCCTGTACCGCCGTGCGTCTCACCGGCTCCTTGCGCCGCACCGGCCTTCGGGAAGAGACGGAATGGAGGGACTGGGCCAACCTGACGACCGGGATCGCCAACGACGTCGCCGTCCGGCTGCTCTCCCTCAACGTGTCGGAGTATCTCCGCTTCAGGGCCGTGTGCAAGCCCTGGCGCGCGCTCACCGAGGACCCTCGAGCGCACGGCGTCCTGGACAGCCGGTTCCGCCCGCACGGCTGGTTCACGCCGTCCAAGCGAGGGGAGCCCCCGTCGCGCCGGCGCCTCCTCCACACAACCGCCATGGCCCGCGTCACAGTCCACCACCAGATATTCTCCACCAGCCGCTTCCTCTGCGTGGCCGACGGCCTCCTGGTCATGTGCGACGAGGCAACCTGCACAGTCCGCCTCCTTCACCCGTTCACCGGCGTGGTCGCCGAGTTTCCCGACATCACCGACGTGGGGCCCCACGAGGGCGCGGAGCCGAGCGCCCGCCTCCGCATGGACGCCTTCAAGGCCCGCTTCCCTGGCCTCGGCGGCGGCGCTGACCCGGACGCCTACCTCGCCACGGACGACTATGAGTGCGGCTACCCCGCCGAGCGCACGGTCATGGACTTCGCCAGCATCGACGACTCCACCTCCCCGCCGACCCTCCAGCTCTGCGTGAAAACTGGCAAGTGGCTCGTCATCTCGGCCAAGCCTGGCGACGAGCACTGGGTGTCCCTGAGCCGGCTGAGGGGCAGCGAACGGGTCATGTTACACTGTGCTTTGCTTAGGCTGGTGATGGTGAAATCTAACTTCGATTAGATTTGTAACATGTATTTGTTACTAGTCTATTATCCTATCTTCATAGTGGATAATAACAACATTATACAAAAGCATGCTTCTATTTATCTAGATAATGTATTATGTTACGGCAATATATTTATATTATCACAAACACCTATCTTCCCATTAAATGGTTATTGATGGATAAGTCTTATGTATTATGGTCTTTGTGGGGCTGCAGCACATAGTCCTTTGTGGGGCTGCAGCACATGGTCCTTGTGGTTGTTAGGATAGTATCCTTGACCATCAAGGACTGGCAGTTAGGATAGCATCTTAGACTAGCATCTTAGACTAGCATCTTAGCATATGCTTGGCTGCTAGCAGCCTATAAATATGTATCCCCAACCTCTCGGGTTGGTATGGCATTGTGTGAGAAATAAATCAACGAAAATTGTCCCAACTCTCCTAGTGTCATCCACAACTATCAATGCTCAGGCTGAAAGGTCTAACAAATGGTGCCAGAGCCTCGTTATCTTGTACCCTGAGCATTTCCTGCTCACCTCTCTCACCGGGAGCTGAGCAGCCTAAGCCGGTAGCAGCAGTTGCACCGACTGCCCCTAGTTACCTCCCTCCCTTCGGACTGTCGAGCAGCAGTTCGTCAGCAACAGCCTCCTCTTCACGCAACAGCCCCCCTGCAGCGATCCATGTCTGCAGGTCGCTCTCAGCACACGGCTACCTCGAGCATACGGCGCCGGCAGGAGGCCGAGCGCGCCGTGGCACAGGAGCGTGAGCGAGCAACTATAGCAGCAGCTGCTGCGGCAGCAAGGGTGTCGAGGCTGGCTGTAGCGGAGCTGGCACCAGCCAGGGCGAAGGTAGAAGCAGCAGCAGCGGAGGCAACACGTGAGGCTACGGCGGATGCCAAGGCACTCCGCGGCGGCTTAGGCAGCTCCAACGGCTCCGCGCCTGCGGACGACGGCGCCGACGCAGACCGCGCCAAAGTGGCGCAAGAGCGGACGGCGCAGTGGGCAGCCAAGCACGCCGCGCTCCAGGTGGAGGTGCGCACGGCGACGGCGGCTGCAACGACCAGGACCACGGCCTCTACGAGGTCCGGACTGTGGTCAGGGATGTTGGCCCAGTGTTGGGTAGCCTACCCTCACTAAAACCAACTACATCGAGTGGGCCGCGATCATGAAGATCAGGCTCCAGGTGCGGCGCCTGTGGGAGGCAGTCCAGGACAGCAACATCGACCACCAAGAAGATCGACGCGCGTTGGACGCCCTCATCGCCGCAGTCCCGCCCGAGATGCAGTTCTCACTTTCCAACAAGCGGACTGCCAAGGAGGCTTGGGACGCCATCGCCGAGGCACGCATCGGCAGCGACCGTGCTCGCAAGTCCACACTGCACGCACTTTATAAGGAGTGGGAGAGCTTGGCCTTCAAGCCAGGTGAGGACGTTGATGACTTTGCTCTCCGTCTCAACACTTTGTTGCAGAAGATGGTGAAGTTCGGCGATGCCACCTACATCGAGGAGAGAGCTGTCGAGAAGCATTTCCGGTGCATTCCCGAGAAGTACAAGCACATGGATCGCTCGATCGAG
Source organism: Hordeum vulgare subsp. vulgare (assembly GCF_904849725.1). NCBI lineage: Eukaryota > Viridiplantae > Streptophyta > Magnoliopsida > Poales > Poaceae > Hordeum > Hordeum vulgare. The sequence goes on along the minus strand of NC_058524.1, from coordinate 482,095,239 downwards.
TCTTTGTTGGACCTCTCCACGATGACGATCGAGGAGGCGATAGGTCGCCTCAAGGTCGTCGACACCGACGAGCCACAGCCTCCCTCGGGGCCCATCACCACCGGCGGGAAGCTGCTCCTAACTCAGGAGCAGTGGGATGCCAGCCTTGGTGACACGAAGAAGGGGGAGCCTTCTTCCACGACGGGCGGCCGCAAGCGCGGCAAGAAGCGCAAGGCGCGAAGAGGCCCCCCGGGCAAGGCACAAGAACGTGCCGAAGGTGACGCCCGCGGAGGCGCCAAGAACGGCGCCTCTGGCAAGCCCAAGCCGGCACAGGACAACAGTTTCCACAACTGTGGCCGGCTTGGCCATTGGGCCAATGAGTGTCGACAACCACAACAAGGCCAGGCTCACGTCGCACAGGCGGAGGAGGAGGAGACGGCTTTGTTCATGGCGCATGCAAGCATCGAGCTACCTTCAGCGACACCAGTCGCCAAGGCTGTCCTCCACCTCGACGAGCCAAAAGCACACGCTCTTCTCGGCGATGGCTCCGGGAAGGACAAGACTGCGGGGTGGTGCCTCGATATCGGCACCACCCACCACATGACCGGTCGAAGGGAATTCTTCGCCGAGCTCGACTCCGACACGCGAGGCTCCGTCAAGTTTGGGGATGCCTCCGATGTGGAAATTAAGGGCGTCTGCTCCGTCATCTTCACCACCAAGACGGGAGAGCACCGGCTGCTCACTGGTGTCTACTACATCCCCGCGCTAAGGAACTCCATCATCAGCTTGGGACAGCTGGATGAGAACGGCTCACGCGTGCTGATTGAGCATGGGGGCCTACGCATGTGGGATCGCCAGCGTCGCCTTCTCGCCAAGGTACCCAGAGGTGAAAATCGACTCTACGTCCTTGATGTGCAGGTGGCACAACTGGTCTGTCTCGCTGTCCGTCGGGATGACGAGGCGTGGCAATGGCATGAGCGTTTTGGGCACCTTCATTTCGAGGCCCTGAAGAGTCTAAGTGCCAAGGAGATGGTGCGAGGCCTGCCATGCCTCGACCATGTGGAGCAGTTCTGCGACATCTGCGTGCTGACGAAGCAGAGATGACTCCCCTTTCCCCAGCAGGCGAGTTTTCGGGCCAAGGAGAGGCTAGAGCTCGTGCACAGAGATCTGTGCGGCCTGGTGACGCTAGCCACACCAGGAGGTCGACGCTACTTCCTGCTGCTCGTCGACGATCTCTCTCGCTACATGTGGGTGATGGTCCTCGGCAGTAAGGGAGAGGCGGCAAATGCCATCAGGCGTGCGCAGGTTGCTGTGGAGGCCGAGAGCGGCCGCGAACTACGCGTGTTGCGCACTGACAACGGCGGCGAATTCACAACGACTGAATTCGCGTTGTACTGCGCTGATGAGGGCATCCAGCGCCACTACTCCGCGCCGTATAGCCCGCAGTAAAACGGCGTCGTCGAGCGGCGCAACCAGACGGTTGTGGGGAATGGCTCGGGCTCTCCTCAAGCAGAGAGGGATGCCGGCTGTTTTCTGGGGAGAGGCGGTGCTAACGGCCGTCTACATCCTCAACCGCTCGCCTACTAAGGCACTCGACGGCAGGACGCCGTACGAGGCCTGGGATGGGCGGAAGCCGGCGGTCTCCCACTTGTGGGTCTTTGGCTGCCTTGCGTTCACCAAGGAGCTCGGCCACATCGGCAAGCTCGACGACATGAGTACTCCGGGAGTCTTCATCGGCTACGCGGAGGGCTCAAAGGCCTACCACATCCTCGACCCAAAGACACAGCATGTGCGCACGGCGCGAGACGTCGTGTTCAATGAAGGGCGAGGGTGGAAATGGGACAAGGCGGTGGACGACGGTACGACGCCGACGTATGACGACTTCATTGTCGAGTACGTCCACTTCAAGGAAGCCGGGGGAGCAAGCAGCTCCTCTTCGCCAAGCACGTCTACCCCAGCCTCCAAACCTACATCGACTCTGGTGCCTGCTATGCCGACGGCACCACAACCGGCGACGCCGCATACTCCAGCCCCGGCAGTCACCACTCCGGGCTCGTCTTCATCAGCACCAGCTCACGCAGAGCACAACCCGATGAAGTTCGCCTCCCCGCTCACTCACGACGAGGAGTGCATCGACGTGTATCATGGCGGCGAACCGTTGCTGTATCGTACGATGGATAATCTACTCGACGACCAGTCGGTGCCGGGACTGGTGCCACGCGACCTAGAGGCGCAGCTACAACTCGTGTGTGAGGACGGCGAACCTCGGTCCTTTGCAGAGGCCAAGAGAGACGCGGCATGGCGCACCGCGATGCAGTTGGAGATGGATGCGGTCGAGCAGAACCGCACCTGGGAGCTCGCTGACCTCCCTCGTGGTCACCGCGCAATCACCCTTAAGTGGGTGTTCAAGCTGAAGAGGGATGGAGCCGGCGCCATCATCAAGCACAAGGCTCGCTTGGTGGCCCGAGGCTTCTTGCAGCAGGAAGGAGTCGACTTCGACGACGCTTTCGCTCCCGTGGCACGGATGGAGTCCGTGCGACTTCTCCTTGTGCTAGCTGCCCAGGAGGGCTGGCGTGTACATCACATCGATGTCAAGTCGGCATTCCTTAACGATGACTTGAAGGAGGAAGTTTACGTGCATTAGCCACCGGGATTTGCGATCCCCGGCCAGGAGGGCAAGGTACTCCGCCTGTGTAAGGCTCTCTATGGCCTACGGCAGGCACCTAGGGCGTGGAACGCCAAGCTGGACTCCACGCTAAAGAAGATGGGCTTCGAGCAAAGCACGCATGAGGCGGCCGTCTACCGACGGGGCAGTGAAGGAAATGCCCTGCTGGTGGGCGTCTATGTTGACGACTTGGTGATCACCGGCATCAAAGATGCAGAGGTGGCGGAGTTCAAGGAAGACATGAAGGCCACCTTCCAGATGAGTGATATGGGGCTTCTCTCCTTCTATCTAGGGATCAAGGTGCACCAGGATCACTCCGGGATCGCGCTTCGACAGTCCGCCTACGCGAAGCACGTCGTTGAGCTAGCTGGGCTCACCGACTGCCACCCAGCTCTCACTCCGATGGAGGAGAGGCTGAAACTGAGTCGTGACAGCACGACTGAGGAAGTGGACGCTACGCAGTATCGACGCCTTGTGGGGAACCTTCGCTACCTCGCCCACACACGGCCGGACTTGGCATTCTCCGTGCGCTATGTCAGTCGGTTCATGGAGCGACAGACGTCGGAGCACCAGCAGGCAGTGAAGAGGATCGTCCGCTACATGGCAGGGACCCTCGACCATGGCCTCCACTACCCTAGGTGTCCGGGGGCGGCACACTTCGTCGGATACAGCGACAGCGAGCATGCCAGCGACATCGACACCAGCAAGAGCACGAGCGGGATCCTCTTCTTCCTCGGCAAGTGTCTCATGAGCTGGCAATCGGCCAAGCACGAGGTGGTGGCCCTGTCCAGCTGTGAGGCCGAGTACATAGCGGCCTCCACCGCCTGCACTCAGGCGCTCTGGCTCGCTCGACTGCTCGGTGATCTCCTCGTCCGAGACACCAAAACGGTGCAGCTCCTGGTGGACAACAAGTCTGCCCTGGCCCTGGGAAAGAACCCCGTTTTCCACGAACGGAGCAATCACATCCGACTGAGGTATCACTTCATCTGCAGCTGTTTGGAAGAAGGGAGCATCGAGGCGACCTACATCAACACCACGGACCAGCTCGCAGACCTGCTCACCAAGCCTCTTGGGAGGATCAAGTTCCTCGAACTCTGCTCCAGGATCGGGATGATTCGACTCTCCCACAAGACGACGTACAAGACTTAGGGGGAGAATGATGGATAAGTCTATGTACTATGGTCTTTGTGGGGCTGCAGCACATAGTCCTTTGTGGGGCTGCATCACATGGTCCTTGTGGCTGTTAGGATAGAATCATTTACCATCAAGGACTGGCAGTTAGGATAGCATCTTAGACTAGCATATTAGCAACATCTTAGACTAGCATCTTAGCATATGCTTGGGTGGCTAGCACCCTATAAATATGTATCCCCAACCCCTCAGGTTGGTATGGCATTGTGTGAGAAATAAACCAACGAAATTTGTCCCAACTCTCCTAGTGTCATCCACAACTATCAATGCTCAGGCTGAAAGGTCTAACAATTATCACATAAGAAAACTTGTCTTTTGATGCGTTATGTTATTAGCTAAGTTACTTTTGCTAAGTAAAGTTTTGTGAAATGAAAAGGTAGTGGACCTCGATTACTAAAGAACACTTCAATACTATCATCGTCTCGATTTATTAGTCTCCTTTTTATTTACATCAAACTTTGACATTTTATTTAACTACCAAAAAATAAGTAATATGCCACAAAAATAGTACTCAAGTTGGGAGAGTCTAGCATATTACTTATTTTAATGTCTAGATAGAAGAATGGCGACTCCCCCAACCCACCTCCCACCTCGGCGACTCCATGGCGATCTGGTGCTCTAGCCGGCACATCTACCCTTATCGTCGCTCTACTGCGCAGGTGAACCCTCCCGACCCCTCTCACGTGGTCGTGCATGGCTTGCATGGGTGGTTCCACGTTGGATCTGGATTTTTCTCATGGTTTGGCTTTCGCCGAGGAGGTTTATCGCCATTCTGGGGTTACGGTCCACCCTATGAAGCACCGCCGCTCCTTCATCATGGTGGTTTCTTTTGGTCGTCATGTGTTCCGTCTCTCTAAGGACACGGTCGCCGCAGCTCTGGAATCTGTGATTTGGGGATCTGCTATTGAGTTTCGCGTCTCTCAAGTGACAGACTCGGTTTTCTCCTTCAAGGTGTCCTGCATGCAAGTTGGTTTTCATATTTTGGACCTACGCTCGTTCAAATGCTCAAGTTTTAAGTGCTTTTTCCATCTATGGGGCCATGGTGGTCCCAATTGGCATCGGGAATTCTCTCTGTGGAAGAAGCAATGTGATGCTGAATGGATTATTGTGAGTCCATCTAAGAGGAGAGCCTCACTAGGTCTGATGGCAATGCATTCCAGACCTCTAAAATCTTCTCTTAAATCTAGATCATCTGTTCGTAAGAAGCTCACATTCGCATCCCTCCAACAATATGAGGTTTGCAAGGGTTATAAATGTCCTGTTTCCCACGATGAGCTACCCACGCTTGAACAGGCTGGTTATACGGTGCCTTCTCCTGAACGTGTCATCATCTCTGCGCCACCGCCGGCAGAACTCCGGTGGACGACGCCATGCCGCATATCACGTTCGACACAGTTTCTCGCCAACATTCACCCCCCGGATCTCCCGGAGCTGATTTTCAAATCGCCAAAATTAACGGAACTTCTCCCGTGCAACAAGGTGCTGCAGCTGATCCCGTCGAGATTCATGGTGTTTTGAATTATGAGAATCAATTTTCGGTGGAAAGTTTGGACTCTGGGCCGATTTCCACGCTCATTAATGAGCCTGCTGAGGTTACCTCCTTCTCTCGGCCCGAACCTAATCCTAGGATGGATATTCCCTCCTCACAGGAAGCCCATCTGGCCTTTGATGAACTTATTAATGGCATGGTTGAGGAAATCTTTTCTTGCTCGATTTGTAACGCTCGGGGACATCTAGCTGCCAACTGCACGGCTTCGCCTGGATTCGCTGACAGAACTGTGGGTCACGCACGATCTAGAGGAGCCTCTTTTATGCGTAATAATTGTCTTACTTGGAACTGTAAGAGACCCACCACCTCCCCTGTCGCTGATATCTCGGGAACTGCTCATACTCTTGGCGAAACCGCAACGCGTGCAGCACAGTTCCGCCCTGTCTCATCGCCGTCGCATCCTCGAACTCCCTCCGAGACGCCGCCTACCACTCCGCCACCGCCTCCCGCAATGGCGAACTTCAAGCTCGACCTTGAGTTCTTTCTCCCGCCGGGCCACAACATCATCGACGGAGGACCTGACCGGCTGCCTCGGACCTACACCACGCCTGCTGTCCCCATCACCAGGCGTCATGAGCGCTTTGTAATTGCTGACATCCACCCTGCGCCCCTGACTGACCACTTGGTCCAGGTACGGCAAGAAGTAGCCGCTCTTCTTCTTCACCGAGGACTTCATGTTCGATCTGCCCAGCCATGGATTGAGGGCTCCCAACCTGGAGGTGATAGTGGCTAACCCTGTCGCCCCTGACGCTGACATGGCACCGGTTGTCCAGGGTCCTGCTGCTGCGCCGGAGGAGGATGTGCTTGGGGTGGAGGAGGCGCAAGATGACAATCCTCTGCGATTGTCCCATACAAACCCCCTCAGATTCAGTCTGACAACCTCTTTGTTGGGGCTGCCAGGGTTTTTTATGGGCCTCCTCTGCCGCCAGTTCTATCCTAGTCCCGTACTTTTGATGCTTTAATGGGAGTTGCTACCTCTATGCACGTGCCTCGCCAGCTGCAGATGCCAATGGTGGCGCCCATTGTGATCCCCAAGCGATCATGGGCGGCGGCCTTCGACCCTGGTGCTCCAGCGCTACCACCACCAGAGCCTGCTAGCAGCACACTCTCCGTGGATGAGGTGATCCCTGTCAGTTCAGCTTCGTCTACAGAGGACTTCTCCTTTCAATCTCCTGCTCCAACGAAGAAAGGGACCCGCAAGAAGGCCACTCCTGTCGTCGACTCCTCTGTTCGTTGATGCACCCGCGGCTCCATCAAACGAGATGGCTTCAAACCGATCCTGCAGGAGTTGCGAGCGCACGTCCCCAAGAAGAGGAAGCCCAAGGCCAAGCCAATGCCTTCTCCACATCAGGAGTCTGATGATGTGCAAGTACCTCCTGCCACTCCTATTCCGGTGATACAGGCGGTCGGGCAGACACTTGGCATTGCCCCTGAGAAGCTAACTGTGGATCGACTTATGGAAGATCCTGCTGATTCTCTGCCACCGTCTGCTGATGATTAGTTCACTTATGTTAATTTTTTACTGTATTGGCTCCATGTACTGTGAGACTTCTGCTTGCTCTATCTTTTGGTTGACTGAACCTTGGTCGCACAGGCTATTATATAGCCCTGCATTTGCTCTATGTATATTGTCCAATGGATAGTCGTTCTACGAGAAGTTGGCGTGTGCTGTGTTGGAATGTGCGTGGTCTAAATTCGGACCATAGGCAACGTGCGGTTCGTAACAAGATTGATGAGAGCCTAGCTGCTGTGGTGTGCTTGCAGGAAACCAAAATGCAGTCAATTGAGTTTCATACAGTCAAGTGTTTCTGTCCCAAACGTTTTGATCAGTTTGCCTACTCTCCCTCCAGGGGGGCATCAGGGGGGCTTATCACCCTTTGGAACTCTTCCGTTCTTACTGGTCAGTTAGTTGAATGCACACCCTATGGTTTGATCATCTCCTTTACCTCAAATCATACTGGTGAATCCTGGACTTTGGTGAATGTCTATGGTCCTTGTCAAGGTGAAGCTAGAGATCTATTTGTTAGCTGGCTATACAATCTTCATATACCCACTGGGGCTAATTGGTTGCTTCTTGGAGATTTTAATTTCATTAGATCCCCTGACAACAGAAACCTTCCTGGGGCTGATGTAAATGATATGTTCATCTTCAATGAAATTATTGGGCATCTGGGATTGCTGGAACTACCCATTAAAGGCAGATCTTTCACTTGGTCCAATATGCAAGATTCCCCTCTTCTGGAGCAGCTTGACTGGTTTTTCACATCAGCCAACTGGATCTCCTCATATCCTCTTACACAAGTGCTCCCCCTTGCAAAGACAGCTTCTGATCATGTTCCTTGTGTGGTCACTGTCAACACTTCCATCCCTAAGTGCAACTTATTTCGCTTTGAAAACTACTGGGTTGAAATGGAGGGATTCATGGAGTGTGTTCAGCAATCCTGGCTCATTCCTTCTAGGAAAACCATATTACTGCTGTCATTATGGATAAGATGAAACATCTTAGGCAGGCTCTGAAAAAGTGGCAGACAAACCTATCTCATTTGAAAATTTTCATCTCTAGATGCAATCAAGCTGTGTTGTGCTTGGATGAGCTTGAGGAATTGAGGACACTCTTCAGACCAGAGGCTAACTTCAGGAATATTGTTAAGTTACACTTGGAACATCTTTTGCATCTCCAGTGCTTATACTGGAAAAAGAGAGCCACTATCAGATTTGTTAAAGTTGGTGAGGAAAACACTAAATTCTTCCATGTTATGGCAACTGAGAGATATAGGAGGAATTCCATTGCATCTCTCAAGTTAAATGATGGTTCCATCATATCTGATCATGATCAAATTGCTGCATGTTTTTTGGCATCATTTAAGGATAGAATAGGCACTTCTCTTGGCATTAACATGGCATTTGATTTACAATCTATGCTTCAGAAGGTGGAGGGTCTGGATATTCTCACAAAACCTTTTTCTAAGTCTGAAATGGACAAGACTGTTCAGGAAATGCCCATTGACAAAGCTCCTCGACCTGATGGTTTTAATGGTCTTTTCTTCAAGAAATGCTGGCCCATTATCTCCCCTAAGTTTTATCAACTTGCTGCTGCTTTCCATGCTGGTCATGCTCAACTTGAGAACATGAACTCATCTTATATTACTCTGATTCCCAAGAAGAGATCACCTGAACAAGTGGGAGATTACAGACCAATATCACTTACCGGGATGGGCCTCAAATTTCTGTCCAAAATGATTGCTAACAGGTTACACTTGCAGATTGTGAAGTGTCTTCACAAGAATCAGTATGGTTTTATCAAGTCTAGAACCATTCAAGATTGTGTTGGATGGACTCTGGAGTACCTTCACCAATGCCATCAATCCAAGAAACCTATAGTCATTCTCAAGCTGTATTTTGAAAAGGCATTCGACTCTGTGGAGCATGAGTTCATTTTTCAGATTCTCAAACACAAAGGCTTCAATGACAGATGGATACTTTGGGTAAAGCAGCTACTAACTTCTGGCTCATCTTCGGTCCTGATCAATGGTGTGCCTGGAAAGAAGTTTATGTGCAAGAAAGGAGTCAGGCAGGGAGATCCCATGTCCCCACTGCTTTTTGCTATTGCTGCTGATTTTTTACAGACTCTGGTTAACCAACTGCTGGTGGAGGGTCTGATTCAGCTGCCCATACCTTGTCATGATAAGGATTTCCCATAGTGCAATATGCTGATGATACCCTTATCATCCTACCTGCTGATAAACTTCAATTGTTACAGTTCAAGAAAATGCTATTACTTTTCTCCCAATCCACTGGATTATAGGTGAATTATCACAAATCTGCCCTTCTACCTGTCAACACTCCTCCACAGCAACTCCAGGACCTGGTAGACTCCATTGGCTGCAAAGTGGGATCTTTGCCCTTCACATACCTTGGACTTCCAGTTGGGACAACTAAACCAAGAATCATTGATCTCATGCCACTGGTTGATAACATGGAAAGAAGGCTCAGTGCTAGTTCATCTTTTCTCGCTCAGGGGGAAGGTTACAGTATTTAAACTCAGCACTGTCTTCTGTGTCTATCTTCTTTCTATGCAGTCTGGATATCCCACCAGGCATACTGAAGCAGCTTGAAAGAATTCAAAGGCAATGTCTATGGAGGAAAAATGGGCAAGATCATGCACCCTCTCTTGCTGCCTGGCAACTGGTGTGCAGACCTAAAAATAAAGGGGGGTTAGGTATTATGAATCTAGCAATCCAGAATGAAGCACTGCTGCTCAAGCATGTTGATAAATTTCTAAATCATGCTGATATCCCATGGGTTCACTTAATCTAGAACACTTACTATCATGACACAGTACCTCAGGGAACTGCCCTTTGTGGTTCTTTTTGGTGGAAGGATATCTGTAAACGGCTTGACAAATTCAGATCAGTTAGATATGTTCAGCCTAACAAGGGTGACTCCTTCCTGTTTTGGTCTGACTCCTGGTTGATTGGAAACTCCACTAGGCCCCTGGCTGCTAGATTCCAAAGACTTTTTTCTTTTGTGGTTGACCCTTTCTGCACAGCTCAAGAGGTCTTTAAAGCCTTTTACGATGACAGCATGTTCTCTATGTTCCACTTGCCACTGTCTGCTCAAGCTTACCAGGAGCTGCTTTCAGTTCAATCTTTGCTTCAAGACCTGGATATTGATCATCAGGCCTCTGACAGATGGGTATGGGGGAAAGATGCTAAGGCCTACATAGCCAAGAGATACTATACTCACATTCACAACAGTATTACACCAAACCCTTTACTCAACTGGATCTGGAAAAGCTGTTGTACCATGAAGATTAAGATGTTTGCCTGGATGCTCATCATGGAGAGGCTTAAACTCAAGACATGCTTGAACGGCGTCACTGGAATATTTCCGACTCCAATCTCTGAGTTCTATGCCATGCTCGAGTCAAGGAAGACAGAGATCACTTATTCTTCAACTGTCTTTTCAGTACCAGGGTCTGGAATTACCTGCAGATCACATGGCAGGGTCCATCCGTGTGGAGTGCTACTGTAGCTGCTAAACGAGACTTCCATAACCCCTTTTTTGCTGAGGTGGTCTTCACTGCATGTTGGAACATCTGGACTGTCAGAAATGCCAAGGTCTTTAACCAGGAGCAGCCAAAGTTCAGAAAATGAAGATCTGGCTTCATCCATGACATTTCCCTGTTAGCCCATAGGATTAAGGCTAGTTTCAGGGATGATCTCCTTAAATGGGTTTTCTTTTTGCCTACTTGAGGTTTGTAACCTTAGCTCCTCATCCCATTTGTATATTCTAATTTCTTCTTGTACATACTGCTCTTATATATGGGAATAAAAGAAAAAAGGTTGTGGAGGGTTTTCCCTACAGTAGCCGGTCAAAAAAAATAGTACTCACTTGTAAATTAATATATAGAAAGTGTTATATTTTTTTACAGAGAGAGTATCATTGAAAATCTCTTTCGAATATGAATCCAACGATATAAATTTTGTGGCATATAACTAATATTTTATTAGTCAAATCTACCGTCAAAATTTGACATAAAATACAAAAAGGACCAGTTAGTTGAATTTATTCTTACACATGTTTTGTTAGCCTTTTCTGACTCTCTATTCCCAATAATTTATTGTGTGTTCTGTAATTAGTTGACAGCACATGACATACCTTTTGCATGATGATGCCTTGAACTATTCATGGCCTGGATTAACCATTGTGGGATGCAATCGCATAGTTGATCTTTTGGTGGAAACAAAACCTTCCTAAGTTTTGAACTAAGAACTAGTGTAAAAAACGCTCTTATACTACAGGACGGAGGGAATATATGGAAAAAAGAACATCATGAATGAAATGGATGTATTTCTCTTGCACGCCCGAGCTGTTGTGTGAAAATGGACTATCTGTCGCAATATGCATCTGGCAGAGCCCTTATATTTAGAGGAAGTGATGAACACCTGACCTGCATAGGCTTATTACAGGAATGATATCACACTATCTGCATGATCAGCTGCCATATTTTGTTGACATAGGGAATATCCTCCTTTTATTAGCTCTTAGAATTACCTTGCATGACGTTTCTGGTCTTATTACTGAAATATAAATGGGCCTGAACTGTACAAAAATGAAGCAAATAGTCGTACAGTATCTTGTTTTATTCACACAAAAGTTGTACTATGTGATACTAAGTGGTGACCATGACCCTGATATGCTAGAAATGCGTTGATAAGTTCCTTGGCAGAACACACACGATAACATCCATGACTTATCATTAGTCTCTTATACAGTCTTATTGTACTCCCGTTGTACCTAAATACTTGTAGTTGGGAGTACCTAAATACTTTAGTTGAGGAGAACTAGACTAGTTCTCCCCAACTACAAGTATTTAGGTATAGATGGAGTACTAGCTAAAGTTAGTTGACAACATGCTATCAAGCTGTTTTTTTTTTCCTGTCAAAAAAAAAACATTGAGGGGCAAGTATTATATGACAAAAGCAGCTTGGAACCACTAGTATGATACCGAAAAATCCTCATCATCTTCACTGTTTTCCAAAATGTGTGCAAGAGAATTGGCTTGCAACTTCTTAAACTGGCCTATGAAGTCTGTTGCTTCTGAAATGAGAGCATTCTTTGCAGCCTTCACACTACCAGCTTGCTGCTCCGAAAGAGGCCTCTTAGGATCAGTTGCATTGGTGCCAGCAGCCTTCTTACGAGGCTTTTTTGCACCTTCTCTTCGGGACAACTGCGTAATGTACTTCTCATGCAAAACAGTGTTTTTTATAGGCTTCAGAACTGCTGGACTCTCTTCAGTCTGCTTAGTTTTCAACCTTGACAGCGGTCTCTTATGTGCTGAAGAACTCACGCTGTACTTGTGCATGGAAAAGGACTTCAGATAATTTTCAGGGGTCCCAGGAGAATCCTCAAGCGGAATGTTCAATTGTAAAGCAGATGGTGAAGTTTCAAATATAGAGAAGTGGTCAGCCTCATGAGCTTGGTCAATGAGGGAATGCTTCTTCAGCAAATGTCTCACCGTCTTCTGTGCTAATAGGCTCTTTTGTTTGGCGGTCCTTGGTCTTCCCGTTAGAGGCTCCACGAGGTTTGGAAATTTTGGATCAGACAATGTGAAATGTGCTAGAGGGGAAAACTGTGTTTTACTTCGATGACGAGGGGCAATTGGAGTGGGCGTTGAGAGGTCAGCATGAACTCTATTGAAGCAGTCTTCGGCAGATCTCCCTGGCACCTGAAAGGATGTGTATCAAATTGCTGAACTAACAAAAATGATAAAGGAACAAGTCACCCAGAAAAATGCCGAGTAATCTATAGGACATACTACTGAGTACTGAAGTACAAAATAGATTGTCAAAGCAGCATCACATGTTGTCGGATATGACATGTGCTAAGCATCACTAGAAATGGCTGAAATCAACTCCATGTGAGACTACTGAAAGAGCAGCATCAAAATATCAGCAATCTAAGCTCACAATACTCTTTTTTTTAACCTGAGCTCAAAATATTTTTGTTTTTACATGTATCATTAACTCAGAACATTAACAATCTGATGAGCAGTTTTTCACATCCATGTTTTTTTTTCTCGAATACGCACGAGTGTGCGTATCTTTCACATCCATGTTGGTGTCAACATGTGATGAGAGGATCACTCACATGTGCACCATAAGTAACAAACAGACAACATTCCATTGATTATTAATGATTTCCCTCCAATGCAAAAAAACAAATACAACCTGAAATGTTATGTTTCACTATGACTACTAACCAACCGTTGTAAATATTACCAGTTCTCCACATTCCCAGAAAACGCTATTAGAAGAAAACATCCAAATGACACCAAACTTACAGCCTATAAACAAAAGCAGAAAAGAAAGCCAAATACGCACCTAAGTATGCTTCACGTCATATTAGAAGAAAACATCCAAATGACACCAAACTTACAGCCTATAAACAAAAGCAGAAAAGAAAGCCAAAAATGAAAGAAAACAGATGTCCAACAGACTATACAACTATCCAACTGCTACTATTTGGCTTACGCATCGTTCAGACACTACAGGTGTATTGTAGTTAGACCCTGGAAGTATTTTCAGTATGTTCAACTCTAGCCACCCCAACTTGTTTGGGGCTGTCTGAAAGGCTTTGTTGATGTTGGTGTTGTTGGACATATAATGTTGTACGTGATTTATGTTTACTGCTTAACAAAAGGAAATCAACAAAACAATGCAGTGGACATCGCAAAGTCTAGCACCAAGACCCATGAATAATTCGTGCCCATTTGTGGCCATTTTCTAAACCCCATTCCGAGAGCAACATTTTAACTGCAGCATTCTCTTGTTTATTATTATGCTTTCCTAAGGCAACTCGTGCAACTAGATATCAAACAGCTCTTGCGACTACAAATATATGATCAAACCACTTAAGAAACAAAATCGAAGGATTGGAAATACCATTTTGGAAACTTTCTTCCAGAAATGTGGGGATGGTCGAGCAGTGAAGTAAGCCTGGCGCAATATGGTATCCTGCTCTTCTGTCCATTCATCTGACGGACAACACTGTTGCTGTACCCCTTCTTTAATCCCACTTAGCTCTTCATCACCAATTTTAGGCTGCACTATGGAAGAAGGGTTATTTTCACTCTTCTTGTGGATGATGTTTTGGGGCTCAGTGATGGGCACAATTTCTTGACAATCAGATTTGTGCTCCTGGTGAGTTTGCTTCTTTGATGCCTGCTTTCTTCCGGTGCCTCTCTTCCTCTTTCCTGTCAGGTCCTCACCACGACTGGGTGGCTTTGGCTCTTGCATCTCACTCTTTTTGTAAGATGCATCTGCAGTCTTTTTCCTGGCAGGTGCATCTTGGGAATCTTCATATACTGTCTGCAGCTTGTGTTTTCCCATCCTTGCAGAAGCTTTTACTGCACTAATTCTCTGGCTACTCCTTGGTGGATTCTCTAGTTTCTTGTCTTTCTTAACAGCATTTCGAGTCTTGCTGTTATGGGCAATGTCCCGGGGATTTGGCTCTTGCATCTCACTCTTTTTGTAATATGCATCTGCAGTCTTTTTCCTGGCAGGTGCATCTTGGGAATCTTCATATACTGTCTGCAGCTTGTGTTTTCCCATCCTTGCAGAAGCTTTTACTGCACTAATTCTCTGGCTACTCCTTGGTGGATTCTCTAGTTTCTTGTCTTTCTTAACAGCATTTCTAGTCTTGCTGTTATGGGCAATGTCCCGGGGATTTGGTGTGAACGGCAGCAGTCTGTGGTGACTTTGGTTCTCCACTAAGGGCTTGCTCACACTCTTATCACCTCGTTGGAACCGTGTAGATTTCTGAAGAGGCACAATCGCTGATTGGTTATCCCTGACTTTGCATTCCTGTAACAGAAGGCAAAACTTAAAACACGGTTGGCCGCACGCTATGCCCTGCTAAAAAGGTGTAACAGAATTATCCATTTGTAAACCATGATGTTTGTAATCAAGTGCCAACCATGAAATGAATGAAGCAGCCCAGTTAGCAAGCATATTAGTATGGTGATCGGACAGGCATGAAATGGATAAAAATCAAGAGGCAGGTGAACAAACTATTAGTGGGATATATTAGTGAACGAGTAGAACATGCGACTAAGATACTAATCTTTGTTTTGGTGGGTTGAAGAAACCAATCTTTTGTTGGATAAGTAGAATAGAACAAGATTGTACTACTGGAATATGCTAAACCATTCATAGTTGGTTGTTGTCAGGGAATCCACATAAATCAAGAAGTGGTGACAAATTTTGGGAAGAAAAAAGGGTTTTGTCTAGCTGGTGAAGAAAGATCTAAACAAAGTGGTCAATTCTCCTTCTCAGGTTACTACAATGCGATGAAGAGGAAACTAAGCGCATAAACATAACATCCCGCACCGCCAAATCGAAGCCAATATCTGCAACCAAGACGAGATTTCCACCCTATACCTCGTCCGCCGCGTCGAGCACAATAGGGGGCTCCGGATCCCGGCCGGCAAACCGCGCCGACCGGCGTGGGAGAGCCTTCGGAGGTCGTCCCGCAGCTCCACCGCTCTCGTCGCGGGTGCAGCCGCTTCTCCCCCGGGCTGTGGGGGCGGCCTGCTTCTTGAACTTGCCGGCCTCCGCGTCCTCGTCGCGGTTCCTGGACCTGGACTGGATCCACGGAGAGGGAGAGCTGACCGGAGTCGCGTGGTGCGAGCGGAGCCGCCCCTTCCACGGCGTCCCGCCGGCCGCCGGGGTGGAGGATTCCTGCTTCTTTACCATGTTTGTTGGCCGGAGAAGGAGGGGAAGGAGAAGGGGATCGATTACTGGAGAGGCTGAATTTGGGATGAATGGGAGGGGATTTTGAATGGAGAGAGGCGGAAGGGGGGCGGTCAACCTGGACCCTGGGCCGAATGGGCCAGGCTTCGGGTGAGTGTTTGATGGGCTCCGTACCGGCTTTTTGACAAGGACATCTCCTACCCCTACAAAAGAAAAAAGATAAAGGCATCTCCAACGCGACATGTCAAAACGGACACCTAGTCTTTAAAATAAATCTCAAAACAAACAACCTAACGTACGAAATCACTAATAAAGGAGTAATTTTTTAAATATCATTTTCATATTTTAAGGTTGTGACAAATGATGCACTGCATGCATGCGTGTCATCTTTTAAGGTTTAAGGTTTTTCTTTTTTTCGTATATTCGTATTTTTAGAATGTTTTCTCTCCTAAACCGTGCATACAAATTTTGAATCATTTTCATCGTTGGGTTTCTCGCATCGAGATCATCAAAGGTAGATCTCATGTTGATAGATTTAGCAAACTTTTATTTCACGAAAAAAAACCGGACAAAAAAACCATGCCTCTCGCGATAAGAAAAGAAAAAGAGAAAACACGTTTTTTCTGTGTTTTTTCCCTTTCCGAAAGGCACGGATGTATCTCTCACGAAGGCAACATCGTGCTTCTCACGGAAACAAAACCGTGCGTCCCGCGAAAAAAACGTGTTTCTTTCGAAGTCAAAACCGTGTCTCTCGCGGAAGCAAAACCATGCCTCTGGCAAAAAAACAGGTTTTTTTGTTTCAAAGAGGCACGGCGGTGCCTCTCGCGAAGGCAAAACCGTGTTTCTCACGAAAACAAAACCTTGCCTCCCGTGAAAAAAAAACAGAAAACATGTTTTTTCACGCAATTTTTTTCTTTAAAATGCTAAGAAAGACCGATGAAAAACCGAAACACCAATTTTTTTGGAAAAAACAAATCTAAAAGGCCGAAAACTCATATGAAAAAATAAAATCCGAAGGAAGCGCTCAAAGTATGACACGTGGTGGCGGCTGAGAACGCGCCAAGCGGCAGCACGTGAGAGTGCTCGCTAGGAGGCTCCCGAAAAAGCGTTCACTAACTAGTGACTCTCCCTAACGTGTCCACAGAGAGCAGTAGGGAGCCGGTCATCCAACCGGTACGAAGACATGTGGTCCAATTGACATTGGGCCATACGGATTTTCCGGACGCCCTCAAAGCTCTTATAGATTTGGTCCAGATTTGTGAGAATTCGGACATGTAAATTAGTCCACTGACATTTTATGCAAGACATTGACCGGAAAAAAATATTAGGGGAATTTTGATGGACCGCGTTGGACATGCCCAAAGGCTAGTCATTCCTCGTTGGTTGGTCCATGCTTGAGATCACACAATTGATCTCAACAAGTCATCTATCTTTTTCGGGGTGTTCTTTTTCTTAGAAATACGTAAATCTTGTGAATATTTTTGTTGATAGAAGAAATTAGAATGGGTATAAGTGAGAGTACACCATTTGACAAAAACGCAAGAAGGTGTAAGCATGATGCTCCGAGCATAGAGACAAGGGGTATTCGACGTGAACAGATGATACAACACAAAAAACTGCCTAGGTGAGAAGGATCCGAGAAGATCCAAACCGCGTCGCGGCCATCATGAGGCACATCTGGTACATGGTGAAGACTACAAACCCGATTGGACGAGTAAATTCATGTTAATTAGGATAATTAATTAGGTTATAACTACCAAGTAGTGTCTTGAGTTCATCATGAGGAAGATGACTTACTTTATGGCGCTGATGGATATGAAGAGGAAGGATGTCGAGGTAGCGGCCAGCCGGCCCAAGCTAGTCAAACATACAAACCATAATACAATAGGCAAAGAGGCTATACATAAGGCCCATTGGAGCTACGACCCAAGACATCAAATACCAGGGGATGTTGCGAGGGGACCAAGTTCCTACATTTAGTTGCACCCTAGGACATCATAATCTCATGATGCAATCAACACCGTCATTATACAATTGTAGAGTAATCTAGTTAAACACAACATTTACTAGTAGTAATAGACACGAACAGTCGGTCATGCTTATGGCTATCAATAGCATTAATAGCAACCCATTGTGCCACCCCCTAGCACACTCTATATAAGCCGGGAGGAGGCTACTAGGCTAATGGCTGAACTCTTACACATTCTTACCTACGCCAAGAGTAAAGAGCACTACGGGGATAGGGTATTAGAGCAACTCCAACCGTCGTCTCAAATGGACGACGCTTTTGTCCGCTTTTTGTTTGGGTTAGCCGCCCGTCCCGCATCCGCCCGTTTTTTTTGGATCGGCCGTGCGCCCAATGCGGGCGACCCATTTATGTCCGCACATTTAGATTAAAAAGGCCTCCAACCAAAGATCATGCCAACGCCCAAGAGTTCATGTCGGCACCATGCCAGCGGCCGGCATACATTGTCAGCCTACAAAAAACCACCACACAGTTCATGCCGGCACACTTGCCAGCGGCCGACACACATGCCAGCACACCAAAATGGGCGGGAATTCGACCAGGCCATGTCGGCCCGTGATCATGCCATCTCACTTGCTGGCATACAAAAAAGGGACTGTGATCTCCGTCGCAGATCACAGCTGGTCGAACTTGAGCATTTTGGCATGCATCTTCTCGAACCATAGCCTCTTCCTCGACGACACGGTGTTCAGATCAACCTTCATGATCTCCATGCCCACGCCCGTCTTCATGCTTGCGAGGGGCACTTCTTTTGTCTTGGTCTTGGCATTCGTGGTCTCGATCTCGAGCATCTTGGCTTGCTTCGCCTCCTCCAACTCAAGCATCTTGGCTTGCCTCTTCGCGTCCATCTCCAGCCTCCTCCTTTGGATTTCCATGAAGGCGTTCATTTGCTCTTACTTTTCTTGGTGGCGCTTCTCCTCCCTCAGGTCCTTCTTGCTTATCACGCCCTCCACCTTTTCAAGCAAGGCGATCGACGCCACGTCCCGCTTGTCCTCCTCCTTCGAGTTGGTCTTCCCCCGCGGCCAGGCCTTCTCGTCGTTGCTATGGCAACAAAAGTCCTTCCAACGGCGTCAGAAATAAGCGTGTTGACGGGAGACTATTCAAGCGATCCCTCCCCCGGCAACGGCGCCAGGAATCCTTCTGCTCGGGCTACGCCTTTAGGGACTTCCTTGGCAAATATGCAAAGGATTCCCCCGTGGCCTTGGAGCCTTGCGTTGGTCTTCCCTCGAAGCGGAAAGGGTGATGTAGCACAACGGCGGTAAGTATTTCCCTCAGTTTTGAGAACCAAGGTATCGATCCAGTGGGAGGATCGCGTCAAGTCACAAGTACCTGCACAAACACAAAGAGCTTGCACCCAACGTTATGAAGGGGTTGTCAATCCCTTATAGATTGTTTGCAAAGTGAGAACTGAAAGCAAAAAAGGTAAACAAAGCAAAGTAAAAGTGAAAGTGGAGACGATAGTTGTGAATAGACCCCGGGCCCGTAGTGTTCACTAGTGGCTTCTCTCATGAAAGCAAGTAGATGGTGGGTGAACGAATTACTATCGAGCAATTGATAGAACCGCGCAAAGTCGTCACGTTATCTATGGCAATGATTATATCTATAGGCATCACGTCCAAAACAAGTAGACCGATACTTTCTGCATCTACTACTATTACTCCACACGTCGACCGCTATCGAGCATGCATCTAGTGTATTAAGTTCATAAGAACAGAGTAACGCCTTAAGCAAGATGACATGATGTAGATGGACAATCTCATATCTATGATAAAAGCCCATCTTGTTATCCTTGATGGCAACAACACGATGCGTGCCTTGCTGCCCCTTCCGTCACTGGGAAAGGTCACCACACGGTATGAACCCAAAACCAAGCACTTCTCCCATTGCAAGAATCATAGATCTAGTTGGCCAAACAAAACCCAAGACTCAGAGAGACTTACAAGGATATCAAATCATGCATATAAGAAATCAGCAAAGACTCAAATATAAATCATAGATAATCTGATCACAAATCCACAATTCATCGGATCTCGACAAACACACCTCCAAAGAGGATTACATCGGATAGATCTCCATGAAGATCATGGAGAACTTTGTATTGAAGATCCAAGAGAGAGAAGAAGCCATCTAGCTACTAACTATGGACCCGTAGGTCTGAAGTGAACTACTCACGAGTCATTGGAGGGGCGATGATGTTGATGTAGAAGCCCTCCAGCTCCAAAGTCCCCTCCGACAGGGCACCGGGAAGGGTCTCCAGATGAGATCTCGCGGAAACGGAAGCTTGCGGCGGCGGAAAAGTGTTTTCATGGATGCCCTGATTTTTTCTGGATTTTAGGGAATATATAGGTGAAAGAGCTAGGGCAGGGGAGCTCCAGGGGGGCCACAAGCCTGGTAGCCGACGACCCCCGTGGTGGCGGCTACAGGACTTGTGGGCCCCATGTGGTGCTCCTGCCTTGGTCCTCAAGTCCCCTGATCTTCTTTTGTTCTGGAAAAATTTATTTTAGGGATTTTATTCCGTTTGGACTCTGTTCCAAAATCAGATCTGAAAAGAGTCAAAAACACGGAAAAAACACGAGCTGGCACTTGGCACTGAATTAATAAGTTAGTCCCAAAAAAGATATAAAAGGTACATAAAACATCCAAAGTTGACAAGATAACAACATGAAACCATAAAAAATTATAGATACGTTTGAGACGTATCAAGCATCCCCAAGCTTAACTCCTGCTCGTCCTCGAGTAGGGAAGTGATAAAGAATGAATTTTTGATGCTTTCATGCTACCTAGCATAGATGTCCTTTGTAACTCCTCTTATGTGACGTGAATGTTCAGATCCATTAGATTCAAAACAATAGTTTGCTATTGATGTGGAGACAATAATACTTCAAGCAAACTAGCAAGGTAATCATGAACTTTCAAAATAACAAGGCCAAAAGGAAGTTATCCCTACAAAATCATATAGTCTGGCTATGCTCTATCATCCTTGGACAATGAATTTAAATCATGCACAACCCCGG
Organism: Hordeum vulgare subsp. vulgare; assembly: GCF_904849725.1. Lineage (NCBI taxonomy): Eukaryota > Viridiplantae > Streptophyta > Magnoliopsida > Poales > Poaceae > Hordeum > Hordeum vulgare. The sequence goes on along the minus strand of NC_058524.1, from coordinate 482,074,559 downwards.
TATTGGCCAAGTAATTGTTTTCACACCTTTACTTTCTCAAACCTTTTCAACTGTCACGCAATACATGAGCGCGAGCCATGGTTTTAGCACTATAAGTGGAATGGAGTGTGGTGGAGGTTGCAAGACAAACAAGGAGAATATGGTCACATTGACTAGGCATATCAATGAGCTATGGAGATACTCATCAATAGATATCAATGTGAATGATCAGGGATTGCCATACAAATGATGCACTAGAGCTAAGAGTATGCGAAAGCTCTTAGAAAAAACTAGTGGATGTGCATCCAACTTGCTTGCTCACGAAGACCTAAGGCAAATTTGAGGAAGCCTATCATTGGAATATACAAGCCAAGTTATATAATTAAAATTTCCCACTAGCTATATGGTGGTGACAAAACGAGAGACTCTCAATCATGAAGATCATGGTGCTTAATAAGCACAAGTGTGGAAGGATAGTAGCATTGTCCCTTCTCTCTTTTTCTCTCATTTTTTTGGTGGACTCTTTGGCCTCTTTTTTTTATATATTTTTTTGGTGGGCATATTTGGCCTGTTTTATTTCCTCACATGGGACAATGCTCCATCAATGATGATCATCACACTTACAACTCAAAACTTAGAGCAATGATGACTCTATATGGGATGCCTTCAGTAGTGTACCGTGACAATGATCTAGCATGGCATAGACATTAATGGAAACATCATGCTAGCTATCTTATGATCATGCAATGGCAATGTAGAAGTTGTGGCACATGTCATGGTGGTAGTTGCATGGCAATATATCTCGGAATGGCTTTGAAAAAGCCATAGTAGGTAGGTATGGTGGCTGTTTTGAGGGAGGCTATATGGTGGGTTTTGTGCACCGACAATAGTTGCACGACACTAAAGAAGATAGTGATGATGGAAGGTGAAAGTGCATCTAAACCATGGACTCAACATTAGTCATGAAGAACTCATATACTTGTTGCAAAAGTTTTAGTAGCAATCGAAACAAAGCATTCAACGCATACTCCTAGGGGAAGGGTTGGTAGGTATAAACCATCGCGCGATCCCGACCGCCACACAAAGGATGACAATCAATAGACTAATCATGCTCAGACTTCATCACATAGCGGTTCACCATACGTGCATGCTACGGGAATCACTAACTTCAAAACAAGTATTTCTAGATCCACAACACCATACTAACATAACTTAAATATTACCACAACCACAACTCAAAACTAAATGAGATGAATCAAACTTCTCTAACTATTCAATGCACATGAAGGTGGAAGTTTTCATATCCCTTTGGATAACTACCCCTTTTGAGGCTACTTTCATAGTATAGATCAACTACCAAGCCACGCGCTTCCGTGCTCTAAAAGATATAAGTGAAGCACACAGAGCAAAATCAACTAGCTCAAAAGATATAAGTGAAGCACATGTGAGCTGAATTGTCTAACCAAAGGATATAAGTGAAGCTCGAAAAAATCACGGTGAGTGCATGTCTCTCTCTCTAGGTGTGCAGCAAGGAAGATTGTGACACAACAAAAATAAAAAACTCCTACGATACAAGACGCTCCAAGCAAAACACATAACATGTGGTGAACAAAAATATAGCCCCAAGTAACGTTACCGATGGATTGAAGACGAAAGAGGGGATGCCTTCCCGGGGCATCCCCAAGCTTAGGATTTTACGGCATCCTTGAATCAACTTGGGGTGCCTTGGGCATCCCCAAGCTTGAGCTCTTGCCACTCTTTATATCTTTGTCCATAAGAATCACCCAAGACTTGAAAACTTTACAATACGAAACTTAAACAGAAACTCGTGATATCATTAGTATAAGAAAGCAAACCACCACTTCCTTAGGTACTGTAGAAAACTTAAATTCTACTTATGTTGATGATGGGTTACTATCTTCCATGGCTAATACCCCCCGATACTATCCATAGTTTCATCAAAATAAGCAACCAACTCAACAAAAACATAATCTAATAACAGCAGACCAGTCTGTAGCAATCTGTATACTTCGTATACTTCTGGTACTTCAAAAATTCTAAAAAATTACGATAGTCTGTAAAATTTGCGTAGCAATCATCAGCAAAAAGAATCAACTCAAAATATCTTATAGAAAAAAACGAAAATTCTTTTCGTGAGGAGAAAGTTTCTGTCTTTTCCAACATGACCAAACGATCACCCCCTAGACTAATCATAACGGTTTTACTTGGCACAAACGCAAAAGATAACACAAAAAACACAATCATAACAGAATTATGAAAGTGTGGAAAACACAAAACAGAAAGAAAAAGGATAGATTCGTTGGGTTGCCTCCCAACAAGCGCTATTGTTTAACGCCCTTAGCTAGGCATAAGGATTTCAATGATGCTCACATAAAAGACAAGAATTGAAGCACAATGAGAGCATCATAAAGAATGTGAAAATCACATCTAAGTCTAACATACTTCCTATGCATAGGCATTTTATAGGAATTTTTTTTGGCAAAACAACCAATAGTTACCAAATGCAAGGAAGAAGAAAGAGACAATAGCAATCTCCACATAACGAGAGGTAATTTGATAACATGAAAGTTTCTACCACAATATTTTCCTCTCTCATAGCAATTACATGTGGGATCATATTCGAATTCAACAATGTAACTATCACATAGGATATTATTTTCATGATCCACATGCATGCAAAGTTGACGCTCTTCAAAAATAGTGGGATTATCATCAACTAAAGTCATGACTTCTCCAAACCCACTTTCAATATTATTGCAAATATCATATTCATCATGAGGGTTAAACAAATTTTCAAGATCATAAGAAATATCATCACCCCAATCATGAGAATTGCAACAAGTAGGGGACAAAGCAAAACTAGCATCCCCAAGCTTAGGGTTTTGCATATTTTTAGCATGATTGTCACTAATAGAATTTATAGTGAAACCATTGCAATCATGCTTTTCATTCAAGGAGCCCTCGTGAATCACTTCATAAATTTCTTCACAATTTTCAGATTCACGCATCTCAAGCAAAACTCCATAAATATAGTCAAGTGCACTCAACTCACTAGCAATTGGTTCCACGTAAGCGGATCTCTTAAAGAGATTAGCAAGTGGGTGAGGATCCATATCACTAGATTTTTAGCAAGCGAAGATGCAAGCATATCGAGGGCACATAGCACACAAGCAAAGGAAAGGCAAACGGAAAAGGCAAACAAAAAAAGGCAAAGGAGAAAGGCAAATGAAAACGGCAAATGTGAAGTGGGGGAGAGGAAAACGGGAGGCAACTAGCAAAAAAAAGTAAATGCAAGAGATGAGTTTGTGACACCTACTTGGATAGATATTGACTTGATCTCTCCTCCCGGCAACGGCGCAAAAATGCTTTTGCTACGGCAACAAAAGTCCTTCCAACGGCGCCAGAAATACTTCTGCTACAGCAACAAAATTCCTTCCAACGGCGCCAGAAATAAGCGTGTTGACGGGAGACTATTCAAGCGACCCCCCTGCAACGGCGCCAGGAATCCTTCTGCTACGGGCTACACCTTTAGGGACTTCCTTGGCAAATATGCAAAGGATTCCCCCGTGGCCTTGGAGCCTTGCGTTGGTGTTCCCTCGAAGCGGAAAGGGTGATGTAGCACAGCGGCGGTAAGTATTTCCCTCAGTTTTGAGAGCCAAGGTATCGATCCAGTGGGAGGATCGCGTCAAGTCACAAGTACCTGCACAAACACAAAGAGCTTGCACCCAACGCTATGAAGGGGTTGTCAATCCCTTATAGATTGTTTGCAAAGTGAGAACTGAAAGCAAAAAAGGTAAACAAAGCAAAGTAAAAGTGAAAGTGGAGACGATAGTTGTGAATAGACCCGGGGGTCGTAGTGTTCACTAGTGGCTTCTCTCATGAAAGCAAGTAGACGGTGGGTGAACGAATTACTGTCGAGCAATTGATAGAACCGCGCAAAGTCGTGACGTTATCTATGGCTATGATTATATCTATAGGAATCACGTCCAACACAAGTAGACCGATACTTTGTGCATCTACTACTATTACTCCACACGTCGACCGCTATCGAGCATGCATCTAGTGTATTAAGTTCATAAGAACAGAGTAACGCCTTAAGCAAGATGACATGATGTAGATGGACAACCTCATATCTATGATAAAAGCCCATCTTGTTACCCTTGATGGCAACAACACGATGCGTGCCTTGCTGCCCCTTCTGTCACTGGGAAAGGTCACCACACAGTATGAACCCAAAACCAAGCACTTCTCCCATTGCAAGAATCATAGATCTAGTTGGCCAAACAAAATCCAAGACTCGGAGAGACTTACAAGGATATCAAATCATGCATATAAGAAATCAGCAAAGACTCAAATATAAATCATAGATAATCCGATCACAAATCCACAATTCATCGGATCTCGACAAACACACCACCAAAGAGGATTACATCGGATAGATCTCCATGAAGAACATGGAGAACTTTGTATTGAAGATCCAAGAGAGAGAAGAAGCCATCTAGCTACTAACTACGGACCCGTAGGTCTGAAGTGAACTACTCACGAGTCATTGGAGGGGCGATGATGTTGATGTAGAAGCCCTCCAGCTCCAAAGTCCCCTCTGGCAGGGCACCGGGAAGGGTCTCCAGATGAGATCTCACGGAAACGGAAGCTTGCGGTGGCGGAAAAGTGTTTTCGTGGATGCCCTGATTTTTTTCTGGATTTTAGGGAATATATAGGCGAAAGAGCTAGGGCAGGGGAGCTCCACGGGGGCCACAAGCCTGGTAGCCGCCGGCCCCCCTGGTGGCGGCTACAGGGCTTGTGGCCCCCCTGTGGTGCTCCTGCCTTGGCCCTCTAGTCCCCCGATCTTCTTCTGTTCTGGGAAAATTTATTTCGGGGATTTTATTCCGTTTGGACTCCGTTCCAAAATTAGATCTGAAAAGAGTCAAAAACACAGAAAAAATAGGAACTGGCACTTGACACTGAATTAATAAGTTAGTCCGAGAAAAGATATAAAACGTACATAAAACATCCAAAGTTGACAAGATAACAACATGAAACCATAAAAAATTATAGATCCGATTGAGACGTATCAACCGTCACCATGGTCCTCCACAACTTCTTTCCCCCCACGCGCCTAGAAGGCGGCATATCACGCCTTGAACTTCTCCTCCCCATTGATGATAGTCCAACAATGGGAGAGATGGAAGGCCTTGCCGCCGTGTTGAACCTTGAATGCCTCAAACCTTGGAACACCTACAATTCAAACCAAGCAAGCATATGTGGGCAAATGGACATGCAATCCACGGAAAAATTGCATGGCACCAAAAGGGAATGAGAGGGCATGCATACCATGTCTTGCATGCCGAGGCCGCTCACGGGGGCGTGCCTTGATGCTCTCATAGGTGGCACAAAACTTGTTGCACTCTTGTTGAATCACCCTCCAACGCTTTGAAAGTGACACCCATCCACGCTTGATTTGCATTTGGTACGGGGGAAACTTCTTACGCTCATGGAACTCACGATGAACACGAGTCCATAAGGCTGAATACTTTTGTTCGGCGCCGACCTTCTAGTCTTGCCCAATGTCCCTTCAACACTCACAAATAGGCTTTGTAAATGCATCTAGTGCCCCTTAGTGATTTTGGTGGACCGAAGACTTATAGGTTGAGAGACTAATATGTTTGTGAGTGTACACATGCCCTATAAGTCGCTAAGGAGTTTGAGTTGTTCGAAGCATATTGACCCCTAAAAATGTATGTCTTCGGGTGAAGACTTTGATACCGAAGAAATTGCTATTCCACATGAAGACTTTGAAAATGAGGAATTTGGTGTATCCCGAAGAAAATGCTCTGAAGACTTTGAAGCTTCAAGATTTACTCTTTCGGTTTCATTTTCTTCTTTCTTGAGCCATAGGAACACTATACTGTTAAAGGGGTCGAGGTAATACTATGGAAAAGTTTCCTCATGATGCTCAAATCAAAATCCACACATACCAAATCCTTCGAATGAAGCCTTTGAAAATCTCTCACAACTTAGTCAACGTCTTCAGTGAGAGAGACAAAGTTCTTCTGGTCGCTCAAGAAATTGCACTAACTAAGGAATTAGGATTTCGCCAGTGCGAACAACCTATCACTAAGGAACATGAGAGACATGAGGACTTTCATAGTTGAAAGATCCGATCGTTGTAGCGCTGCTCCCAACTTTCCCCAATCTTATCCACACAACGATCATATCATTGGGGTCATTAATGTCAAATCATGTCGGGATGCTCCCAGGCTATAAATAGCCTCCCTATTGACACTTGTTATTTAGAGCAACCCATTCCTCGAGGACTTTGAACGAAAAACATCACGTGAGGAAAACCCCAAACACCCAAACCAAAACAAAAACCCAAAATGATTGAGCATCATTGAAGACATTGTTCCTGTGTGGAACCAACACTTGTTACCTTTGAGGACTGTGCATCCTCCATACGGTTAGGCATCAATGGTCTAAAGCATCTAGCAGTCAATTTTGGATCGTCGGGTGACCGAGTTTGTGAGGGTTTGAAAGTCTGCCCTGAAGACTTACCACGAGTGTTGGGCGAGGACTGTGTGTCCTTAACTCAAGGAGAATACGATACTGCCTGTGTGTCCCGAGACTGTGTATCCTTTGGTTTAAATACCAAGCCGCTCCAAACCAGACGTACGACTGTCACAACAGTTGGAACTGGGTCATCAAATCATTGTCTTCATCGACCAACAGGTTCTAATTCCTCAACTCTTTCATTTCCTCAATTGCATGTTGATGACTTTGATCTTTACTATTTGAATAATTTGACCGAAGACTTTCTCTAATTCCTCACTTAACTTATTCATCACCTGCTTATCCTGATCACATGACCTGTGCAACCTGAACGTTTCACTTCACTCTGAAGACTAAGCTATAGTTGCTTTTGCACATCTATTTGAGTACTTTATCCCGCTGCACTCAGTTTGTGACTGAGGACTTTCATCACTAGGAATTTCCTCAGTGAAGAATTTGTAAAAATTGCCTATTCACCCCCTCTAGTCGATATAACGCACTTTCAATTGGTATAAGAGCAAGCTGCTCCCTTGTTCTGTGTGATTTTGGTTTAACCACGTGGAGTTTTAGTTATGTCGACTGCAGGTATGATCAAGGTTACTGCAGGTTGTCCTACCTTTGAAGGAAAGGATTTCCCCTACTGGAAGAACAAGATGCACATGCACCTTGAAGCAATTGACAACGATCTCTGGTATGTTGTGGAAAATGGTGTTCCCTCTGTCAATTCAACTATCACTACCGCTAATGTGAAGAGATTCAAGCAACTCAACTCTCAAGCGAACAATATCATTTGTGGCCATCTGAGCAAAGGTCAGTATGGCAGAGTGAGGAAATGAATCGGACTCAAACCCTCAGTGATGATGTTCAAAGTCTTCAGTCTAGGTTTTATAGTCTTCAAGAACGTTATGGTACACTCTTGGTTGATCATGAGAAGATTTCTTATGATTTCCTTTAGAGAAAGCAAGATCTTGAGAAGCTAAGAATGTCTCATGATGATCTTCGAATCGGAAATGATTTTTTCTTGCTTAATAGATCAATACCGCTCAGGAAGAATTCACTCCACCATGTTTGAAATGCATCGAACGTGAATCTGCTAATTCTTCACCTGAAACTTCAAATGCTTCTATTGCTACAAATTCTTCAACTGTATCCGTGATAACAAATTCCTCAACTATACCCGTGATAACAAATTCCTCACCTGAGGAAACCACAAATGTCACTGATGAAAATGCAGGGTTGAAGGAATTGTATGTGACAGGCTTATACAAAAGCCTCAAAGGGCATCAAACCCTTTGCGATGTGCTCAAAAAGGAGATTCTAAACAGGAACCCTAGGAAAGAGGGTATTGCCTTTGAGAGGAAATTGAATGTTGATGGGTCATACTGGAAACCTAAGCAGTATCCCAAAACCTCATGGGTTGCTGCAAAACGACCTCCTGTTGATCCATCTACTCTAACAGGCTTTGCATGTGAAATAGCATATTCATGTGATCAGTCACTTGATTCAAACTATAAACTGTTCAAAAATCAGGCTGGTGAAGTATTTGCTAGGTATGTTGGAACTAACTACATGACTGGACCACCCCTGAAGAAAATCTGAGTTCCCAAAAGCAGCTTGGAAAGTCTTTAGGTGATTGTCCTCATGACACCACCAGTGAAGAATAGGAGCCCTAGATAAAATTCCTTAGGTGGACCAAAGTCTTCACGGGGATCAAATTCGTCATATGGTCAAAACTATGCTTGTACTAGCACTAATGATTCTGATATGCAAGGAAGCTACAAGGGACATGAATATGTGCATTATTCCTCAAATCACTATGTTCATAAGTCCTCAAAGAACTTATATGCCTATTCATTTGAGTACTCTAACCCCCTCCTATGAAATGAAGTGTCTTAGCCTCAATGCCTCAATTATCATATGGCGCTCGCAGGATGATGAACTCTTTACCACCCCTTTAGATGTGGGTGGTGAAGAAATCAAACTAATCACTTTTGCAGGTCATGTCTCGAGATGAAAGTCATCATCTGAAGAATTTGCTGGATACCTGAGGAAATTGCTTGATAGGACGCAAGCTAATCCTGATGAAATGATCTGTCATTTCACACGTCCTCATTATGTCTAAACTATACTTTATGTGATGAAATTCAAGTTTGATAAATTTGATATCATATTCTTCACACTGAAGCATATGAGATGGTAAGCAGCACGAATTCATCTACATGATGACAAACCCAAAACCACAGAGTGGGTTCTTGACAGTGGGTGTACAAATCACATGACTGGTGCCAAAAGTCTATTGATGAATATCCCATTGACTCCATCACCACTGAATCATATCACCTATGGTGACAAAGGTAAAAGCAAGGTATCGGGACTTGGTAAGGTGGCTATCTCTAAGGACCGACACATGGACAAAGTCATGCTTGTCGAATCCCTTGGGTTTAACCTCATGTCAGTCTCAATGCTTTGTGATCTTGATATGATTGTTATCTTTGGAAAATATAGACGCGTAGTAATCATGGAAACTGGCAAATCCCAAGTCTTCTAGGAGAGGAGACTTGAACATTGTTGATTTCCCTATAGTTCCTCAGCCGGCCATGTGTATCCTTGCAAAAGCCTCAGAGGGCTGGTTGTGACATCGACGACTTGGGCATGCAGGCATGAGGAATTTGCACACGCTAGCAAAGAAGAAGCATGTCATTGGCATCGAAACCGTCAAATTCCTCAAGGATCACCTATGCGGGGCTTGTGAGTCTCGAAAGATGACCAGATCCAAGCACCCCTTGAAGACTACATGACTACTACTCGTCCTTTTGAATTGCCTCACATGGATCTATTTGGACCTACTCATTATGCTACTCTAACCAATGCAACATCTCTATATGGCTTTGTCATCGTTGATGACTATTCGCATTATACTTGGGTGCATATCATTCTTTATAAAGCTGAAGTGCAGGAAGTCTTCAAAGGATTTTCCTCAAGGGCCTCGACGAAATTCGGCGTGAAGATCAAACACATCAGGAGTGACAATGGGATAGAATTCAAGAATACATGCATTGATGACTATCTTGATGAACTTGGTATTACTCATGAATTGTCTGCTCCTTACACTCCTCAACAGAATGGTGTCGTCGAGTGCAAGAATGGGACTCTGGTTGAAATGGCACGGACTATGCTTGAAGAATATCAGACTCCTCGTCACTTTTGGCCTGAGGCAATCAACAATCAGTACTGCTTGCCATATCATCAACAAGGTATATTTCACAAATTCCTTAAGAAGACTTCATACGAACTCCTCACTAACAAGAAACCCAATGTAAGTTATTGCAAAGTCTTTGGTACAAGATGCTGGATCAGTGATCCTTACCATAGTTCAAAATTTGCACCGAAAGCATACGAGGGTTTTATGCTCGGTTACGGCAAGGACTCGCACACCTACAGAGTCTTCAACAACTACCACAATAAGGTTGTTAAAATTGTAGATGTGTGGTTTGATGAAACTAATGGCTCGCAGAGAGAGCACCTACCTCCCGTGACAGATAAATTGACTCCCGAGGAAGCTATTAAGCTCAAGGCTACTGAAGACATCATTCTTACTCAGGAACAACATCCTGTTGAGTAAGTCATCCCCAACAATGATGAAACTAAAGTGGGTGCACCTGAAGAAATTGCTCCACATCAAATGTGACACCCTCGATTTAATCGTACGCTAAACATACACACAAATTTGTACGATCAAACTCAAGGACTCACGGGAAGATATCACAACACAACTCAAGACACAAATAAAACAATACAAGCTTCATATTACAAGCCAGGAGCCTCGAGGGCTAGAATACAGAATCTCGATAAACACACTAGTCAGCAGAAGCAACAATATCTGAGTACATACATTAAACATGAGGTGCCTTAGAGAAGGCTAGCACAAAAGATACAACGATCAAACGAAGCGAGGCCTCCTAACTACTCCTGGTCTTCAGCGGCCTCCACATAGTAGGCACCGTCGGGGTAGGAGTCGTCGTCGGCGGGATACTCCAACTCCTGGGCTCCATCATCTGGTCGCAGCAATGGATCAAGGGGGCAAAGGGGGAGCAAAGCAACAGTGAGTACTCATCCAAAGTACTCGCAAGACTTATACCAAAACTATGCTAAGTATGCAACATTATCAAAGAAAGGGGGGGGTTATAGGTGGATTGACTGCAACAATGTGAGAAAAGGGAGAGAAGGCCTAGTCCTATCGAAGACTAGCATCTTCAAGGGTCTTGCAGCAATAGACGAGAGTAGAACAGGGTAACACAATTAACAGTCATATTGTTGCAGCAATATTAATATGAGGTCACGCCCAGAGATCCTCCCCCGACTCCCTGCGAGGAAGCAATCCCAGAGCAACTATTCCAGTTAAGTAATAGTTGTAGTTGTATAAGATCAGGGCACAACTCCAAGTCGTCCTGTAACTGTGGAAACGGCTATCCGAATAGGCTATTTTCATCCCTGCAGGGATGCACCAAGTTTCCCGTCACACTCGATAACACTCTAGCCGGACACACTTTTCTGGGTCATGCCCGGCCTCGGAATATCGACATGTTGCATCCCCACCTAAGCTCAACAGAGAGGCCAGCCCGCCGGTCTAACTCCTAAGCACAAAGGGGTCGTGGGCCCACTTGCCCTTTGCGCTCCTCCATGATGCGTGGGCGGACGATGTTAGTCCTAGCACCCCTTAATCACAAGCGCGATGCATCTCGGGACCACTCGGGCGCGTGCCGCTCCATCGCTGGCGTCTGAAGAGCTTCGGCTGATACCGCGACGTCAAGTACCCATAATTCTTCCCGCGTAGCTGGTTAGTGTGAAAAGGTCCCCGACCAACCCAGATCAAATACCCAAATCCATTATCATTTTAATTATGTCATCAACACAAACATGCGGGAATCCACTTGCCTAACATCTATTCATCAAAGATCCGAGTAACATGGTCAAGTAACTATGTGTTAGAAACATGAGGGGGAATCCGAGGTATCACCCTCGTTGGATTCCAAACGATGTAGCCGTCAAGATGGACCTAGAGGAATCACCCTCGAGGGTCCCACACTTTAGGGGTTGCACGACAGAGGCATCATCGGGAATGGGGAAAGAGGAATCACCCTCGATAACCACGACCGACTAGCTGTACTACAGAGATATCACCAGGAGTACTTCGCAAGGTGTCACCCTCGGTACCCGATAGTATCTATGTAGCGTCGCACAACTAAGGGGGTGTAAGTGTTGTGCCGGTTCTGGTTTGTCGATCAGGGATCGAGACTTGATGACAAAGCGGGGCAACTAGACTAAGGGGTCAGAGGGGATGACTGCTCCACCTATACTAAACAGTTTTAAAGTGCATTACTGAAAGTAACAGTTTAACAAGAACAGGCTATGCTTCAGATATAGGAGCTAACTACAATAGTAGCAAAATTCTAATGCAAGCAGGAGGAAGAAAGACATAGGCGATATAGGAATGATCTAGGGGGTTTGCTTGCCTTGTTGCTCTGCGGCAAAGGGTTGGTCGTCGGGAGGTGTAACACCCTGGTTTTCGCTCCCTGATTTATTTTCATTGCGGGATTTGACACCCCGTCTTTTTCTCGGGTTATCAGATTTCTTTCACCCTGGGAATGTGAAGATGATCATATAGCCTTGCCTTCCCTAAATTCTCCCCAGTTTAGCCATTCCACCCGAGACCTTTTCTCAGGGTTTTGCCGTCAAAACCCTACCTTCCGAATTGCCGGAAGGGAAACCCTGATCTCTCCTGTTTCAAAGGAACCCCAATTTCTTTTGCCCTGTTACCTCCCAAACCTTTTCCCAATGATCATTCTTCATCTTTGAACCCTGGATATGCAAAAATATTGCCAAGTCATTTGCAATATTTTTGATTTAGAATTAATTCCTTTTTCTGCCAGTTAAAGGAATTAAATCCCGGAAAATAGCTATCCATCTCCAAAGCTCATGAAAACTTGTAGAGATATTCTTTGTGATCACATTGAGCTCCCATAAAATATTGGCCATCATAGAATCAGGGAAAATTGCATTTTCCTATTTAATGCCAATATAGAATTTTGGGCACTTTTTAAAGGAACTACCATTTTGGTAGCCATGAAAAATCCCAAATAATTTGTGGAGCTTATCCTATCCATATCTTCATCACATCCATCAAAAGCCCAAGCTCCCTAGTTCAAATTTGGAGCACAACATCAAATTGCAAATTCTGTCTAGTTGGGAAATTTGCAAAGGAAGTGCTTTATTCCTTGATCTCCTTGAGCTGAAACTTTTCATGATGGTTTACATTGTGAAATCACTAGTGAATACCAAAAATCAGTTCAATCCCTCTCACCATCTTTTCCCAGCGATTTTCCTAAGTTTTTGCCCGTTTGGAAGCTCCGTGAAGGAAGTACCCTCTAGGAATTTCTGATTGAGCTGAAACTTCTCCAGTATCTTCATTTGATCAAATCATCATCTTTCCCCAAGTTTGAGCCAAATTCATTTAGTCATTTGAGCCCAGCTTCAAATTCTAGTTTCTGGACCATTCTGTGGTTTGTGAAGGAAGTGTATGCAAACAGGGTGAGCAGACTTAAAATTTTGCAAGCTTATAGTTCTTCCTATCCTATTTAGTTTTGACAAAGATCCAACTCCAATTATCCACTCATTTCCCCAGAAACAACCACAAACACCTTCATATCAGGATCTGTTTTGGCAAGTTCCTTCTTCCCCAGAGCCTCCCAGCTCATTCCAACTTCCATTCTTATCTCCTGGAGCAGTGAGGGTGCTGTTGGACATGATTGGACACGCATGAGGTGCCAAATCGAGTTGTGCACATGGTGATCACCGGCAGAGCGCGCCATATGCAAGCTTTGTGCATTTGGGCCCCGACCCCGTCCACTCCCTCTGCCTCTCGCGTCCCCTCCATGTCCAGTAGCTAGCCCGCGATCGTGCGGTCCTTCCCCCCTCTGTTCCTCGCCATGGACACCTCTGCCGACCACTGGAGCAATGTCGATCCTTCGGGAGCTTCGGACACCGGCGAGAGATGCCGAGAAGCTTCCCCTGAGGCTATTTAAGGAGCAAGCCGAGCCCCCTCCTCGTTAGCAAGCTCAGAGCTCCCCAAGCCCCTTCCACTCGAGCACAAGGAGCTCTCTGCCCGCCATGGCTGCCATTGCCGCATTCGTCTCCGGCTCAAGTTAGAGCACCTCGGCCCCTTCCTCCCTACCTAGCCCCTGCCTGAGACCCCTCTGGATCTTGCACGATCGCCGACCCCGCTAGGGAAGGCCCTATCAGCACCGCCCACTGCAACTCCTTGCCCGCCGCGCACCGGCTCGTGGCAGTGGCGCTGTGGTCCATCTCCGGTGACCCCGCGGCCACCCTTGAGCGTGGCGAGGTGAGGTGGTTCTCCGACGCCCGTCGGCCGGCCTCCTAGAGTAGCGTAGCAACGGCAAGGACCGGCGCCAGATCTTCCCCGTGGCCCTGTCGGGAGGTTGAAGAACAAGCATGAAAGAGAGAGAGGAGCTGGGGCGGGGCCCGCATGTAAGAGAGAGAGAGGAGTGGATGAAGTGGGTCCCATGCGTCGCCTCAGAGAGAGAGAGGGGACCCGACAGGTGGGCCCCGACCCCACCTGTCGGTGAGAGAAGACCTGGTCTAGCTGTTAAGTGGAAGCGTATTCTGGTAAATACGCTTCCATTTAAGTAGAAGCGCATTTCCAGCAATACGTTTTCTATTTTTCAGCCCAGGGACCTGTTGGAGAGAATATTTTTGCAGATTGGTCCCTCATCTTCTTTCGTCCGTATCTTTTTAACCGTGACTCCGATCGAGGTGAAACCAACGCTCACGTCTTCGTCTCGTCGAGCCCGTCATGTTTGTAACATTTTCACAAGGTGGTTACGCTGTGAAAATGAACCTTCTGTGTTGTTCCTGCATGTTCAATTAATATGCTTATGATTGTATGTATAGTAACATGTGGTACGTGACTCTGACGAACCCTTGCTCGCATTTTCTTCAATGACGGCACCACGCCCGAGTCTGAGCTGCTTTCGACCGTCCGGAGTGGATGCCGACTTTATACCTCTCTCGTCGACATCTAGCTCGTGTTCTGAGGCGCTTTTCGGCCGTCGCAGGCAGCTGTTGAATTTCTTTCCGTGGTAGTGACCCTATGCTCTGAGCTGTTCTACGGCCGTCTTAGGGAACTGCTACATTCTTTTGATCAACACCGCCTCATGCTGTGTACTGCTTTCCACCCGTCTTGAGCCGGGGTTGAGTTATTTCGGTAACATCCCAGATCTGTGTTGTAAAGACCATTCTGGTGCCTACCAATTTATTTGCCGGTTTTATGCGAGGGTTCCGAAGGTCTAATTTACAGTTAGAGCTTGTAAAGTAATAACCTATCATTTACATACTATCTTATTAATGACTCATAATATAGAGATAGGTTGAGGTGTTTCTACTGTTGTTATTTCATGCAGAATCACTATTATGTTAAGTCATTGCTGACAACAACCATGCTTGACAAATATGTTGTTTAAACCAAACCTAATGGGTTGATCTCGAGTCACCTGTCCGGGCTTATCCATGCAACAACATTTGCCGGTATGGGACGACCGTGACTTGGGCTGATCGATTGACCTTTCACCGGTACTCCCAAAGAGGGGGGATTATGCACGTGTGCTACCCTGATCAGGTGGGCGGTGATAATCCTGTGAGACCAGTTGTGTTGAGTTGGGCCAGTCCCTAGGTGGGAAAGTTTAGTTTGGCCACGACGGTGGTAGGTGTCATGAGGACACATGGCCACCTGTTGGAGAACGTAGTAAATTCAAAAAAATTCCTACGCCATACAAGGATCTATCTTTGGAGAGACCAGCAACGAGAGAGGACGTAGAGCATCTTCATACCTTTGAGGATTGCTAAGCGGAAGCGTTACTATGAACGCGGTAGATGGAGTCGTACTAGCAGCGATTCAGATCGCGGTCGGTTCCGATCTATGTGCCGAATCACGGCACCTCCGCGTTCAACACACGTACAGCCCGATGACGTCTCCCACGCCTTGATCCATCAAGGAGGAGGGAGAGGTTGAGGGAGAGCTTCGGCATCACGACAACGTGGTGGCGGTGGAGCTACGAGGTCTCCCGGCAGGGCTTCGCCAAACACCGTGGGAGAGGAGAAAGAGGAGAATCAGGGCTGCGCCGAGAGAGAGATTTCGTGTGTCTCAAATCCGCCAAAACCTCCACTATATATAGGGGGAGAGGGAGGGGTGCGCCCCATTTAGGGTTCCACCCCCAAAGGGTGCGGAAGCCCCATCTAGGGCTGGTGGTGGCGGCCAGGGCAAGGGAGAGGGGGGTGGCGCACCCCTAATGGGCCTTAGGCCCATTTGCACTAGGGTTCCCCGCTTCCCTCTCTTGTGGCGCCTTGGGCCTAGGTGGGAGGCGCACCAGCCCACTCTGGGCTGGTTCCCTTCCACCTTTGGCCCATGCTTGCCTTTGGGGCTGGTGGCCCCTCCCGATGGACCCCCGAAACCCTTTCGGTGGTCTAGGTACAATACCGGTGTCGCCCAAAACAATTCCGGCGACCAAATCCTCACTTCCTATATATAATTGTTTACCTCCGGAGTATTCCGAAGCTCCTCATGACATCCGGGATCTCATCCGGGACTCCGAACAACCTTCGGTAACCTCGTACACTATTTCCCTATAACCCTATCATCATCGAACCTTAAGTGTGTAGACCCTACGGGTTCGGGAGGCATGCCGACATGACCGAGACACCTCTCCGGCCAATAACCATCAGTGGGGTCTGGATACCCATGGTGTCTCCTGCATGTTCCATGATGATCTCATCGGATGAACCATGATGTCAAGGATTCAATCAATCCCGTATAAAATTCCCTTTGTCTACCGGTATAGAACTTGCCCGAGATCCGATCGTCGGTATCCCCATACCTTGTTCAATCTTGTTGCCGGCAAGTCTCTTTACTCGTTCCGTAGCACATCATCCCATGACTAACTCCTTAGTCACATTGAGCTCATTATGATGATGTTCTACCGAGTGGGCCTAGAGATACCTCTCCGTCACACGGAGTGACAAATCCCGATCTCGATTCGTACCAACCCAACAGATACTTTCGGAGATACCCGTATTGCACCTTTATGGTCACCCAGTTACGTTGTGACGTTTGATACACCCAAAGCACTCCTACGATATCCGGGAGTTGCACAATCTCACGGTCGAAGGAAAAGATACTTGACATTAGAAAAGCTTTAGCATACGAACAACACGATCTAGTGCTATGCTTAGTATTGGGTCTTGTCCATCACATCATTCTCCTAATGATGTGATCCCGTTATCAATGACATCCAATGTCCATGATCAGGAAACCACGATCATCTATTGATCAACGAGCTAGCCAACTAGAGGCTTGCTAGGGACACATTGTGATCTATTTATCCACACATGTATTACTGTTTCCTGTTAATACAATTATAGCATGAACAATAGACGATTATCATGAACAAGGAAATATGATAATAACCATTTTATTATTTCCTCTAGGGCATATTTCCAACAGTCTCCCACTTGCACCAGAGTCAATAATCTAGTTCACATCACTATGTGATTGCAATGAATTCAACACCCATACAGTTCTGGGGTTCGATCATGTCTTGCTTGTGAGAGAGGTTTATAGTCAATGGGTCTGAACCTTTCAGATCCGTGTGTGCTTTACAAATCTCTACATCATCCTATAGACGCTACTACGCCCCATGTGGAACCATTCCAAATGATTGCTCCATTATACGAATCCGGTTTACTACTCATAATCCTCCAGATTAGTGACAAAGCTTGCATCGACGTAACTCCTTTACGACGAACTCTTTAATCACCTCCATAATTTAGAAAAATTCTTTAGTCTATTAGTTACTAAGGATAACTTCGACCGCTGTCCAGTGATCCATTCCTGGATCACTCTTGTACCCCAAAACTGACTCATGGCAAGGCACACTTTAGGTGCGGTACACAACATAGCATACTTGTAGAGCCTACGGCTAATGCATAGGGGACGACATTCGTCCTTTCTCTTTCTTCTGCCGTGGTCGGGCTTTGCATCATACTCAAATTTACACCTTGCAACATAGCCAAGAACTCCTTCTTTGCTGATCTATTTTGAACTCCTTCAAAAACTTGTCAAGGCATGCATTTCGTTGAAAGTTCCATTAAGCACTTTGATCTATCTTTATAGATCTTGATGCTCAACTCTCAAGTAGCTACATCTAGGTTTTCCTTTGAAAAAACTCCTTTCAAACAACCCTTTATGCTTTGCAGAAATTCTACATTATTTCCGATCAACAATATGTCAACCACATATATTCATCAGAAATTCTATAGTGCTCCCACTCACTTCTTTGGAAATACAAGTTTCTCATAAACTTTATAAAACCAAAAACTTTGATCACCTCATCAAAGTGTATATTCCAACTCCGAGATGCTTGCTCCAGTCCATAGAAGGATTGCTGGAGCTTTGCATACTTGTTAGCACCCTTTAGGATCGACAAAATCTTTTGGTTGTATCACATACAACCTTTCCTCAAGGAAACCGTCGAGGAAACAATATTTTGACATCCTATGTGCAAGATTTCATAAATGATGCAGCAACTGCTAACATAATTTCAACAGACTTTCAACATCCCTACGAGTGAGAAGTCTCATCGTAGTCAACTCTTTGAACTTTGTCGGAAACATCTTCGCCACAAGTCGAGCTTTCTTAATGGTGACTTTTCACTATCACCGTCTGTCTTCCTTTTAAAGATCCATTCAGAGTTAATAGTCTTATGACCATCAAGTGGTTCCTCCAAAGTCTATACTTTGTTTTTCATACATGGATCCTCTCTCGGATTTCATGGCCTCCAGCCATTTGTTGGAATCCGGGCCCACCATCGCTTCTCCATATCTCGTAGGTTCATTGTTGTCCAACAACATGACCTCTAAGACAAGTTTACCATACCACTCTATAGTAGTACGCATCCTTGTCCGCCTACGAGGGTTTTGGCAATGAATTGATCCGAAACTTCATGATCACCATCATAAGCTTCCAGTTCAATTGGTGTAGGCGCCATAGGAACAACTTCCTGCGCTCTGCCACACACTGGTTGAAGTGATGGTTCAATAACCTCATCAAGTATCCACCATACTCCCACTCAACTCTTTCGAGAGAAACCTTACCTCGAGAAAGGACCCATTTCTAGAACAAACACTTTTCCTTCCGGGTCTGAGATAAGAGGTATACCCAACTGTTTTGGGTGTCCTATGAAGATGCATTTATCCGCTTTGGGTTCGAGCTTATCTGGCTGAAACTCTTTCACATAAGCATCGCAACCCCAAACTCTTAAGAAATGACAGCTAAGGTTTCTCTAAACCATAGTTCATACAGTGCCATCTCAACGGAATTGAGTGGTGCCCTATTTAAAGTGAATGCGGTTGTCTCTAATGCCTAACCCACAAACAATAATGGTAATTTGATAAGAAATATCATAGTATGCACTATGTCTAATACTGCACGATTATGACATACAGACACACCATCAGACTATGGTGTTCCAGGTGGCATGAGTTGTGAACCATTTTTCACGTGAAACAATTTTCACCTTGTCTTAAACATTTACCAAACTCGTAACTCAGATATATATGATTATCTCCACGATCACATCGTAGACATATTATCCTCTTGTCACGATGATTTTCAACTTCACTCTAAAATTACTTGAACCTTTTTCAATAATTCAGACCTGTGTTTCATCAAGTAAATACACTAGTATCTACTCAAATCATTTGTGAAGTATGAACATAATGATATCCATTGCGTGCTCAATACTCATCGGACTGCACACATCAAAATGTATTACTTCCAACAAGTTACATTCTTGTTCCATCTCACTGGAAGAAGAGGTCTTCAGTCATCTTGCCCATGTGGTATGATTTGCATGTCTCAAGTGATTCAAAAATAAAGTGAGTCAAACGATCCATCCGCATGGAGTTTCTTCATGCGTTTATACCAACAAACGTGGTTTGCATGTCTCAAACGTTTCAAAGATGAGTGAGTACAAAGATCCATCAGCATGGAGCTTCTTCATGCATTTTATACCAATATGACTCAAGCAGCAGTGCCACAAGTAAGTGGTACTATCATTACTACTTTGTATCTTTTGGCAACAATATTATGAACATGTGTATCACTACGATCGAGATTCAATAAACCATTCATTCTAGGTACAAGACCATTTAAGGTATCATTTAAGTAAACAGAATAACCGTTATTCTCTTTAGATGAATAATCATTTTTTGCCATTAACATTATCCAATCATGTCTATGCTCAACGCAAACACCAAATAACAATTACTTAGGTTTAACACTAATCTCGATGGTAGAGGGAGCGTGCGATGTGTGATCATATCAACCTTGGAAACACTTCCAACACACATCGTCACCTCGCCTTTAGCTAGTCTCTGTTTATTCCATAGCTTTTATTTCGAGTTACTAACACTTAGCAACCGAACAGGTATCTAATACCCTCGTGCTACTAGGAGTACTAGTAAAGTACACATCAATATCATGTATATCCAATATACTTTTGTCAACTTTGCCAGCCTTCTCATCTACCAAGTGTCTAGGGTAGTTCCTCTTCAGTGACTGTTTCCCTCATTACAGAAGCACTTAGTCTCGGGTTTTGGGTTCAACCTTGGGTCTCTTCACTAGAGCAGCAACTGGTTTGCGTTTAATGAAGTATCCCTTCATGCCTTTTCCGTTTTTGAAACTAGTGGTTTGAAAAACCATCAACAATTGATGCTCCTTTTCGATTTCTACTTCCGCGGTGTCAAACATCAGGAATAGCTCAAGGATCATCATATCCATCCTTGACATGTTATAGTTCATCACGAAGCTCTAGTAGCTTGGTGTCAATGACTTTGGAGAACTATCACTGTCTCATCTGGAAGATCAACTCCCTCTCAATTCAAGCGATTGTAGTACTCAGAAAATCTGAGCACATGCTCAATGATTGAGATCTTCTCCTTTACTTTTGCGAACAAAGAATCTTGTCGGAGGTCTCATACCTCTAAACAAGGGCACGAGCATGAAATCCCACTTTCATCTCTTGGATCATCACGTATGTCCTACGACATTCGAAACGTCTTTAACGCCTTAATTCTAAGTCATTCAAGCAATATGCACTGAACTATCATGTAGTTATCAAAAACGTGTCTGTCGGATATTCGCAACATCCATAGATCACGCTTGGGGTTCAGCACACCGAGCGGTGTGCTAAGGACATAAGCCTTCTGTTTAGCAATGAGGACAATCCTTAATTAACGGACCGAGTCTGCATAATTGCTACTTCTATCTTTCAACCATATTTTCTCTAGGAACGTATCAAATACGGTAGAGATATAGTGTAAGTTACAACATAATTTGCAAAGACCTATTTGACTATGTTCATGATAATTAAGTTCATTTGATGAACTCTGCTACCTCTTGAGTTTGCGTTGGTTTTTCCCTTGAAGAGGAAAGGGTGATGCAGCACAGTAGCACTAAGTATTTCCCTCAGTTTGAGAACCAAGGTATCAATCCAGTAGGAGTATTTCCTTCAGTTTGAGAACCAAGGTATCAAGTCAAGTCTCCACCGTACCTGCACAAAAACAGCAAACTTGCACCCAACGCTACAAAGGGGTTGTCAATCCCTTCACGATTGATTGCAAGGTGAGATCTGAAGGCGGAAAGTGCAACAAAGTAAAAGTGTAAGGCTGAAAATATGATGTGAAGTAGACCTGAGGGCCATAGTGTTCACTAGAGGCTTCTCTCATGATAGCAAATATTACGGTGGGTGAATGAATTACTGTCGAGCAATTGATAGAACCGCGCAAAGTCATGACGATATCTAAGGCAATGATCATAGATATAGGCACCACGTCCGAGACAAGTAGACTAATACTTTCTGCATCTACTACTATTACTCCACACATCGACCGCTATCCAGCATGCATCTAGTGTATTGAGTTCATGACGAACAGAGTAACGCCTTAAGCAAGATGACATGATGTAGATGGATAATCTCAAACCAATGATGAAACCCCCATCTTTTTACCCTTGATGGCAACACCACGATGCGTGCCTCGCTACCCCTTCTGTCACTGGGTGAGGTCACCGCATGGTATGAACCCAAATCCAAGCACTTCTCCCATTGCAAGAATCATAGATCTAGTTGGCCAGACAAAACCCACAACTCGAAAAGAATTACAAGGATATGAAATCATGCATAAGAGAGATCAGAAGAAACTCAAATAAGATTCATAGATAATCTGATCATAAATCCACAATTCATCGGATCTCGACAAACACACTGCAAAACAAGGTTACATCGGATAGATCTCCATGAAGATCATGGAGAACTTTGTATTGAAGATCCAAGAGAGAGAAGAAGCCATCTAGCTACTAGCTATGGACCCGAAGGTCTATGGTGAACTACTCACGCATCATCGGAGAGGCAATGGTGTTGATGGAGAAGCCCTCCATGTCCGAACCCCCCCCTCCGGCAGGGCACCAGAACGTGCCCCAGGTGGGATCTTGCGGAGGCAGAAGCTTGCGGCGGCGGAAAAGTATTTTTGTAGCTCTCTCCCGTGGTTTTGGATTTTTTGGGGATTTATAGGCGGAGGAAGTAGGGCAGAGGAGCCACAGGGGGCCCACAAGCCTGCTAGGCGCGGCCCCCCCAGGCCGCGCCTAGGGGGCTTGTGACCTCCCCTGGGGTCCTTTGCCTTGGTTCTCAAGTTCCCCGCGTATCTTCTGTTCCGGAAAAAAATCTTTTTGGAGGTTTATTCCGTTTGGACTCCGTTTAATATTCTCCTTTGAAAAGGGGTAAAAAACACGGAAAAAACAGGAACTGACACTTGGCACTGAGTTAATAAGTTAGTCCCAAAAAAGATATAAAAGGCATACAGAACATCCAAAGTTTGACAAGATAATATCATGGAACCAACAAAAATTATAGATACGTTGGAGACGTATCAAACTCCCACTTAGATAGACATCCCTCTAGTCATCCAAGTGTTACACGATCCACGTCGACTAGCCCATGTCCGATCATCACGTGAGACGGACTAGTCATCAATGGTGTGCATCTCCATGCTGATCGTATCAACCATACGACTAATGTTTGACCTTTCGGTCTCCTGTATTCGAGGCCATGTCTGTACATGCTAGGCTCGTCGAGTCAACCTAAGTGTTCTGCGTGTGTAAACTGGCTTTCACCCGTTGTATGCGAATGTTAGAATCTATCACACCTGATCATCACGTGGTGCTTCGAGACAATGATCCTTCGCAACGGTGCAAACTTAGGGGAATACTGTCTCGAAATTTTCATGAGGGATCATCTTATCTTTGCTACCGTCGTTCTAAGCAATAAGATGTAAAAAAACATGATAAACATCACATGCAATCATATAGTGACATGATATGGCCATTATCATCTTGCTCCTTTGATCACCATCTTCGGGGCACCATGATCATCATCGTCACCGGCATGACACCATGATCTCCATCATCATGATCTCCATCATTGTGTCTCTGTGAAGTCGTCACGCCAATCTATTACTTCTACTACTATACCTAACATTTAGCAATAAAGTAAAGTAACCAACATGGCCTTGCATATCATACAATAAATTAAGACAACTCCTATGGCTCCTGCCGGTTGTCATACTCATCGACATACAAGTCGTGAATCCTATTACAAGAACATGATCAATCTCATACATCACATATGCAACACCACATTCTTTTGGCCATATCACATCACATAGCATACCCTGCAAAAACAAGTTAGACGTCCTCTAATAGTTGTTGCAAGTTTTACGTGGCTGATTTGGGTTTCTAGCAAGAACGTTTCTTACCTACGTGACAGCCACAACATTGATATGCCAATGCTATTTACCTTTCATAAGGACCCTCTTCATCGAATCCGATCCGACTAAAGTGGGAGATACAGACACCCGGTAGCCACCTTATGCAACCGGTGCATGTCTGTCGGTGGAGCCATTCTCACGTAAGAGTACGTGTAAAGTCAGTCCGGGCCGCTTCATCCCACGATGCCGCCAAATCAAGATAAGACTAGTAAAGGCAAGCAATTGACAAAATCAGCGCCCACAACTTTGGTGTTCTACTCGTGCATAGAATCTACGCATAGAACCTTGGCTCGGATGCCACTGTTGGAGAACGTAGTAAATTCAAAAAATTTCCTACGCCATACAAGGATCTATCTATGGAGAGACCAACAACGAGAGAGGTTGTAGAGCATCTTCATACCTTTGAGGATCGCTAAGCGGAAGCATTACTGTTAACATGGTCGATGGAGTCGTACTCGCAGCGATTCAGATCGCGGTCGGTTCCGATGTATGTGCCGAATCGCGGCACCTCCGCGTTCAACACACGTACAACCCGATGACGTCTCCCATGCCTTGATCCAGCAAGGAGCAGGGAGAGGTTGAGGGAGAGCTCTGGCATCACGACGGCGTGGTGGCGGTGGAGCTACGAGGTATCCCGGCAGGGCTTCGCCAAGCACCATGGGAGAGGAGAAAGAGGAGAAGCAGGGCTGCGCCGAGAGAGAGATCTCGTGTGTCTCAAATCAGCCAAAACCTCCACTATATATAGGGGGAGAAGGAGGTGGCGCCCCCATTAGGGTTCCCACCCCCAAAGGGTGCGGCAGCCCCATCTAGGGCTGGTGGTGGCGGCCAGGTCAAGGGAGAGGGGGGTGGCGCACCCCAGATGGGCCTTTGGCCCATCTGCACTAGGTTTCCCCCTTCCCTATCTTGTGGCACCTTGGGCCTAGGTGGGAGGCGCACCAGCCCATTCTGGGCTGGTTCCCTTCCACCTTTTGGCTCATGCTAGCCTTTGGGGCTGGTGGCCCCTCCCGGTGGACACCCGAAACCCTTTCGGTGGTCTCGATACATTACCGGTATCGCCCGAAACAATTCCGGCGACCAAATCCTCACTTCCTATATATAATTCTTTACCTCCGGACTATTCCGGAGCTCCTCATGACGTCCAGGATCTCATCCGGGACTCCGAACAACCTTTGGTAACCTCGTACACTATTTCACTATAACCCTAGCGTCATCGAACCTTATGTGTGTAGACCCTACGGGTTCGGGAGGCATCCAGACATGACCGAGACACCTCTCCGGCCAATAACCATCAGCGGGGTCTGGATACCCATGGTGTCTCCCGCATGTTCCACGATGATCTCATCGGATGAACCACGATGTCAAGGATTCAATCAATCCCGTATACAATTCCCTTTGTCTACCGGTATAGAACTTGCCCGAGATTCGATCGTTGGCATCCCCATACCTTGTTCAAGCTCGTTGCCGGCAAGTCTCTTTACTTGTTCCGTAGCACATCATCCCGTGACTAACTCCTTAGTCACATTGAGCTCATTATGATGATGTTCTACCGAGAGGGCCCAGAGATACCTCTCCGTCACACGGAGTGACAAATCCCGATCTCAATTCGTACCAACCCAACAGATACTTTCGAAAATACCCGTAGTGCACCTTTATGGTCACCCAGTTACGTTGTGATGTTTGATACACCCAAAGCACTCCTACGGTATCTCGGAGTTGCAAAATCTCACGGTCGAAGGAAAATATACTTGACATTAGAAAAGCTTTAGCATACGAACAACACGATCTAGTGCTATGCTTAGGATTGGGTCTTGTCCATCACATCATTCTCCTAATGATGTGATCCCGTTATCAATGACATCCAGTGTCCATGATCAGGAAACCATGATCATCTATTGATCAACGAGCTAGCCAACTAGAGGCTTGCTAGGGACACATTGTGATCTATTTATCCACACATGTATTACTGTTTCCTGTTAATACAATTATAGCATGAACAATAGACTATTACCATGAACAAGGAAATATGATAATAACCATTTTATTATTGCCTCTAGGGCATATTTCCAACACCACCCAGGGCAAGACTCCGGGGAGAGTGGTTGCTGGGAGTACGATGAAAGAGTCACGGGTCAGGCAAGTTTCGTTGGAGTAATGCTGGTCCACCAGAGTGGGATCACAAGGTCAGTGATCCATAGTGTGGGTAAAGTGTGCAACCTCTTCGGAGTGTCAAATCTATTCGAATAGCCGAGTCTACGGTATTGGATAGTCCGACCAGACCTCGGTAGGTGATCAACCGTAAGAGCGATGATAATGATGGAAGAACTCACCTTGTGCAGACATTAGAAGATGTCTGGTATATGACATGTTAGCCATCAGATGGCTATGAGATGAGTGGTCGATGACCACATGAGTTGGATTGGATCAGATTCAGACTGGATTATGAGAATAGTGGGAGTACAAATCATTTACCTAATATGCTTTACCTTATCGCATTTACTTTAGAAGTTATCTTGCTAGATAACCCTGTTATACCTTGATAATTAACCTTGCTAGATAGGTATGCTATGTCATGATGATTAATATTGTTCTAATAACAAATGCATGCTTGAATGCCAGAGATTGCTTTGCTCAGTGTATATGTTAGTTTTGGTTTGCTTGCGAGTACATTCAAAAGTACTCAGCGGCTTTTAACGTGGCCAGGTTCACATAAGGATCCGTCGTACGCGAGGAGATAGAGTGTTCGCACGCTAGGAGTGTAACCGAGTCTGATCCCTGTGGATTGGAGCTCCATCAAGACCATGCTGCCTTGGATAGAGCTTTTCCGCTGCCATCACCCTTGTGCCTCATCTTGTAAAACTCTTATATTCATTAATAGAAATGCCTATGTTCCTGATACCTGTTGTAAACGTGCATGCCAGAGTGATTTCCCGGGCTGGTATGCGCGGCGACCGTCTGGATACAGTGGTAATCAGCCGGAGCGCCACAGGAGGGTAGATGTACTCGACAGCAACGTCAGTCTCGGGGTCTACCGGTAAGAAGAGGGGGAGAACCAATAAATAACAGCAACAGGTGCAACACTAAGCATGACATGGCAATATGCACGCTAGGCATGAGCTAACGCAACAACACATGTCGTAGACGGGTCGGAAGAATATCTGGCGATATTTCCGGGTCTCTCGCTACTACCGGTCAGATTGAAAACAATGGAAAAGTTCCATGTTTGCTATGCTAGGGACGCGTGACACACGAACGGATGGTGTATCCGGGTTCGTCTCGCTCTGCTGATCAACTTTCATGTTGAAAATATTTTGATTCGACTTACGGTTTATTTTATATTAATTATCAAAGTTTTATTAATATTTAGGAATTAAAAACAGATTTAACAAATTATTAAATGCTATTATGACATCAGCATGATGTCATGCTGACATCAACAGTTGACTGGTCAAACTAACCAGTGGGTCCCATGTGTCATAGACTCCATTTTTAATTAGGTTAATTATTTATTAATCTTACCTACTAATAAAGCAAATAGTGCTTCTTCCGTACGTCATCCAAATTGCCCTTAAAGTTGACTAAAATTACCCACCAATGCCACCTATAAGTCATAAAAAACGTTTCAAACAGGAAAATCTTCGGACTGGGCCGGCCCATGTAGGCACCTCCTATATTACGCTCTGGGCGTTGGAAAAAGATGCAGCACACCTGTTTGGGCCGGCCCATGCGTGGGCGCCTGTTTTTTTAGTTTAGTTTTTTTATTTTTCTTTTCAGTTCCATTTTGTTTTTCTACTTTAAATAATTTAGAACTTCAAACAAGTTTTCTCAATTTTAAGAAACTGAGAATTTCAAAATAAAATATTCAAAAAACAACATATTTTTTTGAGAATTCAAAAACTACCGAGGAGTTTTGAAAAATGTTTGCATATAAAAATATTAAACTTTGAGAAAATGTCCATAAAATAAAAAAGTCAACGATTTTAA
Organism: Hordeum vulgare subsp. vulgare; assembly: GCF_904849725.1. Lineage (NCBI taxonomy): Eukaryota > Viridiplantae > Streptophyta > Magnoliopsida > Poales > Poaceae > Hordeum > Hordeum vulgare. Next base: position 482,047,082 of record NC_058524.1, on the reverse strand, counting down.
ACAAAAGTCCGTGTAAAAATCTTAAAAACAGTTTGTGCCTCTGTTTTTAGTCTCATTTTTTATTTTCATTTTTTTGTTCCATTTTTTAGTTTAAATAATTTAGAACTTTGAGAAACTTTTGCGATTTATAAAACTGGGAATTTTGAAATAAAAGTTTGAAAAAAATATAAAATGTGTGTGAATTCAAAAAATGCTTAGGATTTTTGTAAAAATATTCGCATATTCAGAAAATGTTGATAATTTTGAGAACAATGTTGGTGAAAACAATAAAAGTCCATGATTTTGAAAAAAAGTTTATGTGTTATTTTTTGAGTGCAATTGAAAAAAAGTTTGCTAATTCAAAAAATGTTCATGCATTTCAAGAAATGTCCTAAAATTTTAAAGACATAATATGATCAGCACCATTGAAGATTATAATTGTTTTTCTTCCGTTGCAACGCACGGGTCCTTTTGCTAGTCATATTAATTCAATGGGGGACCCACATGTCATACTCTAATAGGATAATTTAATTATCCTAATTAACCTATTTACTCATAATCATTATCACTAATACTTATTTATCTCATTAATTAATTCACAAATTCATTAATTAATTAACTTAACTAACTAATTAGTTGTTTACTTATTTATTTTATATCTATTATTAAAACACACACATATATATAATTATCATTTGTTTATACTTATTATTATTATTATTATTATTTTCATTTTTATAGGGGGTTCGTGGGCCCCCTTGTCAATGGGAGTGGGGGGGGGGGTTGGCCCCACATGGAAGTGACCCAACGGCCTAATGCACACACATACACATTCATACTTATACCTTATGTATATTTTTTTGCATACATGCATACATACATAATACATAATACATACGTACATAATACATACATAATATGTACATACATACATGCACCATCTTATCTTATTTTCTTTTCTTCTTTTCCGTACATATATTTGCATACACATAGGGGCTAATCCCCTGTGTCAATAGGGAGGAACCAAGGTGCACATCCGGCGGCTCGCCGGAGTAGGGAGAGGAAGGAGAAGGTGGGAGGAGCACGAATGGGCTCACCGTGCGTTGCCGGGAAGAGGGACGACGAGGCTCGATGGAGCCGGCGTGGAGGATGACGAGGCGGCCGGTGCAGTCCGACGAGGAGGATCTCCCGGTGATGCTGATGGGGAGATGCCCCGGGGCGAGGCACCGCGGCGCCGCCGGCGCGGCCCCGGTGTGGATCCGACGAGGGGGAAAGGGATGAGGAGGCCTCGAGGTGTGGCTGGCGCTCGGGGACGAGGGCTTGGGTGAGGTCGGTGTCGTGGTGGAACCGGTGGAGCGAGGCGGTGGCAGTGGTGGCCCGGGCCGGCCGAGGAGAGGCCGGCGTGGAGGCGGCGGAGGAGGCGCCAGTGAGGCGCGGTGGCTGAGGCGCAGGGAGCGCAGGGGGGGGGGTGAGGGCGCCGGTGGGGGAGCATCGGTGAGGGAGGTGCCAGTCGATGAGCCGCGAGAGGGGAGCCGGCAGCGCGAGGCGAGATGAGAGGAGCGGGGCAATGGGAGGGGCTCAGACGCTGCGGGGGATGGGGGAGGAGGCGACGGGAACTGGGGGGGGGGGGTACGGGCGACGTGGGGGCGACGGGAACTGGGAGGGGGACGGGCGACGTGGGGAGGCTGGGGCGTTAGCGAGAGAGAGAAGGGGCGCTGAACGAGGGAGTTAGTGGGGCGATCTGGGATCTGACGAGGGGTGGGTTCCTGCGGGGATGGGAACGAGGGCAGGGAGTGGCGGCGCCAGGTGGGAGGGCCTCGGTTAGGGTTCCCCTGGGGGTCTTATACCCCTAGGTGGGTTGGTGGGCTGTGGGGTGGCCGGCTGGGATGTCACAACTCTCCCCTACTAATAAGAATTCTCGTCCCGAGAATTAAGAGGTAGAAGGAAAGAGCTCGGGGTATTCATCACGAAGATGATCCTCGCGTTCCCAAGTGGCTTCATCTTCAGAATGATTTGACCACTGCACTTTAAGGAACATGGTGACTTTGCGACGAGTCTGACATTCAGCCTGGTCGAGAATGCGAATGAGATGCTCTTTATAAGAGAGGTCTTATTGCAGCTCGAGCATATCATGATCCACTCCTCGAATAGGATCCTTGAAGCAGCGACGGAGCTGAGACACATGGAAGACATTGTGAACCTGAGAAAGGTTTGCCGGTAGTTCCAATTGATAAGCCACTTTTCCACGCCTTTCGAGAATAGTGAAAGGACCAATATAGCAAGGAGATAATTTGCCCTTGATCCCAAAACGGTGTGCACCTCTCATTGGTGTGACACGAAGATAAGCCTTTTTGCCAGGTTGATGGACCATATCTTGATGATGACGGTCATACTGACTCTTCTGACGAGACTGAGCAGCCTTCAGATTCTCAAGAACAACGCGAATTTGATCTTCAGCATGCTGGGTAACATCCGGACCGAAGAGTGATTGGTCCATTGAACGGTGGCTTTAGAATTCCATACGAAGCCAAGTGTAAAGGATACCTTGAAGTCAAAGATATACACGAGAGTCAGGTTTCAATCCTGTGGAACTTTAGGTTATGGGTCCACCATGTGGGCCGAGAGTAGGGAGAGGGGTGACATATTATATGGTCTTGGTAGCAAGACATGTCAGAGGATAGCCTGTCAGTTATGTTGGCAACAATTTTGGTACCAAGGGCGGGGGACGAACAGAACCATTTTTCCTGCTCGTTGAAACGAGGCGGACCAATAGGCAAGGCTCTCGTCCACCGGCGGCTACCGGAATGTTATCCACAATAGTAACAGGGTCTTGCTGACAGAGTTGTATACCGAGATTTTTACCAAAGCAGGGAATTAACACTGTTTAGATGAGTTCAGATTCAAGAAAAAGTCAAACACACCAATGGAAAGGAAAATGTGTTCACACACACAAGTATTAAAGTATACCATTCCCGAGGAAAAATAGGGTATGATATATGTGATAGGCCATCAAGTATATAACCATTTAGATAAAGATGGAATAAGAATCATGATGTTTACCCATACCATGCGGTTTGGATAATTGATTGGGAACAATTTAGCATTGCGCTTCCATTGTTCCCGTTGAAAGTTGAAGTACCACATCCGTGCTTTAGGGTAGCATCGACATGGTCATCAGATAAAGGTTGGACTTTGGGGTACACAAGGGATTCACCAAAAACAACTTATAAAATAAATCATATAGTTTCCGCATGGAATATGGTGAATCTTACATATGGGAGAATTTATAACAATAGGTCCTTCGGCCCGGTGTGCTAGACAAGATATCACCGTACCAGATTACCTAAGACCAAAGTTATAATTATTGGAAAATGTTCCAACCATCATATCTGCCTGAGATTCATATCTGATTGGTGTCAGGACACCTCAGGCTCAAGATACCTGAGAAGAAAAGATGATGATGCAGGATTCTCAAGATATGAACTACACACACTACTGGAATTGAGAAATTTTCCCTCTGCCATGGCTTTGCCGTTTGTGGATGCATGGCAAAGATACTCTTTGCCGTGAGCTGGCACAAAGCTGATGACAAAGAGGTGGCTGATAGCAAAGGTTTTATTTGCCGCCGGCCACCTCTTTGCCGTCAGCCAGCAGACGGCAAAGGTCCCAAAGGCGGACGACAAAGGGTGGGCAGATGGCAAAGCCCCCCCAAACGTCCGAAACCCACCCCCACCCACCCCCACCCCTTTGTCGTCCACTACCCGGCCTTTGGAGAGGGCAAAGGGGATGTATCCCTAAAGGCTCGCCCTGCCCCCACCCGCTCCCCTAACAGCTCGCCCTGCCCACCCCCTCTCTCTCGCCGTGCCCAACCCCTCTCTCTCATCTCGCCCTGCTCAGCCGCCACCGGAGTTGCTCCGGCCCACCACCCCGCCTCGGCGCACCCCATCCACAACTGCCCTTGCCGTGACCCCTCCTCCGCCTCGGCGCGCCCCCTCCACAGCCGCCTGATAACCCACAAGTATAGGGGATCAATTGTAGCCTTTCTCGATAAGTAAGAGTGTCGAAACCAACGATGAGCTAAAGGTAGGACAAATATTCCCTCAAGTTCTATCGACCACCGATACAACTCTACAGACACTTCACGTTCGCTTTACCTAGAACAAGCATGAAACTAGAAGTACTTTGTAGGTGTGATAGGATAGGCTTGCAAGAAAAGAAAGAACACGTAAATAAAAACTAGGGGCTGGTTAGAAACAATTACGTGAGTATGGAAAAGTGGTGGTAGGAGTTGCGGAATTGTCCCTAGGCAATTGACTACGTTACTAGACCGATAGCAAGTTTTATGTGGGAGAGGCCATTGCTAGCATGTCATCCCTTACATGGAATTCTATTCACTTATGATTAGAACTATTAGCACGCATCCGCAACTACTAACGTTCATTAAGGTAAAACCCAACCATAGCAATAAGATATATTGGTCCCCCTTCAATCCCATATGCATCAATTTCTATGCTAGGCTCAAGCTTCTGTCGCCCTTGCCATCCAATACATAGTCCTATAAACATACTACTAACCCTATGGTGTGATCCACGCACACGCTCATATGATGGGCACCAAAGGACAACAACATAACTACAAGAAAATTATACCAATCATAGCAATTCATCAATCACCAATAGGACAACAAAAATCTACTCAGACATCATAGGATGGCAACACATCATTGGATAATAATATGAAGCATAAAGCACCATGTTCAAGTAGAGGGTACATCGGGTTGCCGGAGAGTGGACCGTTGAATATAGATGGGGGAAGGTGATGGAGGTGTTGGTGAAGATGACGGAGGTGTTGGTGTAGATCGCCACCACACGATGATGTCCCGGGTGGCGTTCCGGCGCCGCTGGGAGAGAGAGAGAGAGGGGGAGAGAGCCCCCCTCTTCTTCTTCCTTGAGCTCCTCCCTAGATGGGTGAAGGGTTTCCCCTCTGGTCCATTCTCTCCATGGCGGCGGAGGGGCGAGAGCCCCTCCGAGATTGGATCTCTCTCTCTATATCCTTCTGTTTATGCGCTCCCAGATTCTGCCTTTCACCGTTTCTTAAATTCCCGGAGATCCGTAACTCCGATTGGGCTGAAATTTTAACACGATTTTATTCCGGATATTATCTTCCTTGCGGAGAAAGAAGGCCCCAACCTCCTTAGGGATTGGTCACAAGCCTGCCAGGCGCGACCCCACCCCCAGGCCGCGGCTAGGGGGCTTGTGACCCCCTCGGGCATCGTTTTGCGTTGATTCTTCTTCCCAAAAATCATAAATATTCACAAAAAATCCCCGTAGGTTTTTTTTATTGCGTTTGGACTTCATTTGGTATGGATAATCTGCGAAACAAAAAATATGCAATAAACAGGAACGAGGACTGGGCACTGCATCTATATGTTAGTCCCAAAAATAGTATAAAAAGTTGCCAACAGTATATGTAAGTTGTAGAATATTGGCATGAAACTATCAAAAATTATAGATACGATGGAGACGTATCAGCATCCCCAAGCTTAATTCCTGCTCGTCCTCGAGTAGGTAAATGATAAAAAAGATAATTTTTGATGTGCAATGCTACCTAGCATAATCTTGATCATATAATCTAATCATAACATGAATACTAAAACACGAGTGATTCGAAGAAATAGTCTATCATTTGACATAAAGACAATAATATTTCAAGCATACTAACAAAGCAATCATGTCTTCTCAAAATATCATGGCCAAAGAAAGTTATCCCTACAAAATCATATAGTCTGGCTATGCTCCATCTTCCCCACACAACGTATTTAAATCATGCACAACCCCGGTTTTAGCCAAGCAATTGTTTCATACTTTAGTGTTCTCAAACCTTTTCAACTTTCATGCAATTCATGAGCGTGAGCCATGGACATAGCACTAGGACTATAGGTGGAATACAATATGGTGGTTGTGGAGAAGACAAAAAGAGGAGATAGTCTCACATCAACTAGCGTATCTACGGGCTATGGAGATGCCCATCAATAGATATCAATGTGAGTGAGTAGGGATTGCCATGCAACAGATGCACAAGATCTATAAGTGTATGGGAGTTCAAAAAGAAACTAGTGGGTGTGCATCCAACTCGCTTGCTCACGAAGACCTAGGGCAATTTGAGGAAGCCCATCATTGGAATATACAAGCCAAGTTCTATAATGAAAATTTCCCACTAGTATATGAAAGTGACAACATAGGAGACTCTCTATCGTGAAGATCAAGGTGCTACTTTGAAGCACAAGTGTGGTAAAGGATAGTAGCATTGTCCCTTCTCTCTTTTCTCTCATTTATTATTATTATTTCTCCTTTTTTGGTGGGCTTCTTTGGCCTCTTTCTTTTATTTGGGCTTCATTGGCTTCTTTTATTACTTCCTCACATGGGACAATGCTCTAATAATGATGATCATCATACTTTTATTTACTTACAACTCGATATTTAGAACAAAATATGACTCTATATGAATGCCTCCGGCCGTGTACCGGGATGTGCAATGATCTAGCGTAGCAATGACATCAAAAAAACGGACAAGCCATGAAAACATCATGCTAGATATCTTACGATCATGCAAAGCAATATGACAATGATGGCGCGTGTCATAATAAACGGAACGATTGAAGTTGCATTGCAATATATCTCGGAATGGCTATGGAAATGCCATAATAGGTAGGTATGGTGGCTGTTTTGAGGAAGGGTATATGGTGGGTGTAATGCACCGGCGAAAGTCGCGCGGTACTAGAGAGGCTAGCAATGGTGGAAGGGTGAGAGTGCGTATAATCCATGGACTCAACATTAGTCATAAAGAACTCACATACTTATTGCAAAAGTCTATTATTCATCAAAACAAGGTACTACACGCATGCTTCTAAGGGAAGGGTTGGTAGGAGTTAACCATCGCGTGATCCCGACTTCCACATAAAGGATGACAATCAATAAATAAATCATGCTCCAACTTCGTCACATAATGGTTCACCATACGTGCATGCTACGGGATCACAAACCTTAACACAAGTATTTCTATGAATACACAATTACTCACTAGCATGACTCTAATATCACATCTTCATGTCGCAAAACTATTGCAAGGAATCAAACATATCATATTCAGTGATCAACAAGTTTTATGTAGGATTTTATGACTAACCATGTGAATGACCAACTCCTGTTAACTCTCTAAATAGGTATAAGTGAAGCATGAGAGTTTAATTCTTTCTACAAAATATATGCCCCGCTCTAACAAATACAAGTGAAGCAAAAGAGCATTCTACAAATGGCGGTTTTCTATGTGTAGGGAAACAGGCAATCTAAACTTCAAATGATATATGTGAAGCACATGAAGCATTATATAAAGCCACCAAGGACTATCTCATACCAGTATGGTGCATAAAATAAAAAGTAAAAATAAACACAAAAGACGCTCCAAGTATTTGCACATATCATGTGACGAATAAAAATATAGCTCCGAGTAAAATTACCGATAGATTGTAGACGAAAGAGGGGATGCCTTCCGGGACATCCCCAAGCTTAGACGCTTGAGTCTTCCTTGAATATTACCTTGGGGTGCCTTGGTCATACCCAAGATTAGGCTCTTGCCTCTCCTTATTCCTTCATCCATCATGGTCTCACCCAAAACTTCAAAACTTCAATCACACAAAACTCAACAAAACCTTCGTGAGATCCGTTAGTATAATAAAGTAAATCACCACTTTAAGTACTGTTGTGAACTCATTCCAAATTCATATTAGCATCATATATACTTTAATCCAACTTCACCATGGTTCATACCCCCCGATACTACCCATAGATTCATCAAAATAAGAGAACAATGCATAGAAAACACAATCTGTAAAAAACAGAACAGTTTGTAGTAATCTGAACTTATACCATACTTCTGATACTCCAAAAATTCTGAAACATTATGAAAATTATGGAAATTTTCATATCAATCAGCAGCAAAAAGAATCAACTCAAAAGCTCTTTCTCGATAGGAATTAAAAATAATTTCGTGAGCACAAAGTTTCTGTCTTTTTCAGCATGATCAAACAACTATCAACCAAACTAATCATAAAGGCTTTACTTGGCACATTATTTTTATAACACAATGGAATTGTAAAAGGGGATAATTATTTTTGCGAGAAACTTCCATGAAAAATTCTACATTGTTTCCATGAGCATGAACACAAGTGTTCAAGGTCGACCCTTACTTCCGCAATGCATCACCTTTCAATCGCTTCTCTTTTTGAAAAAGCTTTAAGTTCCCCTCTATATTTTTTTTGTTTTTAAACTATATAAAAGCACTCAACAGAAATAAATGACTCTCTAGAACTTCCGGGTTGTCTCCCAGGCAGCACTTTCTTTAAAGCCATTAAGCTAGGCATAAAGTGCTCAAGTAATGGATCCACCCGGATCCCAAGGTATATCAAAGCCAATTTTAGTTGACAATGATTTGTGATTTAGTAGTGAGCACAAGGTAACATATATCATGCAATGACGAAGTCTAACTCTCTTCCTATGCATTGGCATGTCATAAAATAACAATTCATGCACATCAAGTAAAGGCCAATACATAGCATAAGCAGTTTCTTGCAATTTTATCGTATTGAAAACATAGAGAGGTGGAGATGTAGTTCCTCTCTCATAATAATTGCAAGTAGGAGCAGCAAGCACATGCATATTATATTCATCAAAATCATCATGTGTAATAGTAGAAGGCAACCCATCTATGTAATCCCTAATAAGAGCAAACTTCTCTGATGTAGTGTAGTTGGGAGAGTTCAAAAAGATAATAGGACTATGATAAGTGGGTGCGATAGCAACAATTTCATGTTTAACATAAGGAACTATAGCAAGTTCATCTTCATAAGCATCATCCATATTGGCATCATGGGCAGAAGCATAGCAAGCATCAAGTTCATCAAAAAGGGATATTTCAAACGAATCCAAGGGATCATAGCAATCAACATAGCATTCATCCTACGGTAAGAACGAAGGGAAATTAAACAATGTATGAGTTGAAGAGTTACTCTCATTAGAAGGTGGGCACGGGTAGCTAGTCCGCTCTTCCTCCTTTTGTTCTTTGCTCTCCTCGTCGTCTTTTTCATCTAATGAGCTCACAATTTGAACATTTTCTTCTTCCATAGTTTCCTGCAAAATATTAGTCTCTTCTTGGGCAGCGTAGAATTTCACCATAAATCGATAAATATGGGCATTATATTCATAATGAGTATAACAATAACGAAGCATAACCAAATTTTCAGATCGGTAAGCATCATCATCATTATCATCACACCCTTTAAACAGAGCTTCAATTTCATAAGCACCCATAAAAGAAACAAACTCTTCTATTTGCTCCACATCATAGTAATCATATATACCATTAGCATAAGAAGCCAAGGTTTCATTAGCATTAAATTTACAAGAAAAGGGAAGGTATTGAGCCTTCATCCTAGAGCAACAAGTAATATCATATCTCAAGCATAGCTCCCAAGCATACCATTTCAACAAATGAATTTGATCCCATAATAGTTTCCCTTTTTGAGTCAAGCGATGATCCCTAAAGTATTCACGTTGATCCAACGTGTATCACATTATATAATTTAATGGGGTTTTCTCAGGATTATTAAAGAAGTGCATAATATTTTCCACATAACGAGCATCGAGTGTTTTAGGAGGTTCCCCATCTCCATGAGTAGCAAGTACACCTATTCTTTTGGTATTTCGTGTTCCATATCCATAACTAAAGATAAAGAACAACTTAAAACAGAAAATAAATCTACTTAGTGATAAAGCAAACAAGCACACACGAGAATATTCACCCCACGCTATTGCTCCCCAGCAACGACGGCAGAAAAAGGTCTTGATAACCCACAAGTATAGGGGATCAATTGTAGCCTTTCTCGATAAGTAAGAGTGTCGAACCCAACGAGGAGCTAAAGTTAGGACAAATATTCCCTCAAGTTATATCGACCACCGATACAACTCTACGCACACTTCACGTTCGCTTTACCTAGAACAACCATGAAACTAGAAGTACTTTGTAGGTGTGATAGGATAGGCTTGCAAGAAAATAAAGAACATGTAAATAAAAACTAGGGGTTGGTTAGAAACAATTACGTGAGTGTGGAAAAGTGGTGGTAGGAGTTGTGGAATTGTCCCTAAGCAATTGACTACGTTACTAGACCGATAGCAAGTTTTATGTGGGAGAGGCCACTGCTAGCATGTCATCCCTTACTTGGAATTCTATGCACTCATGATTCGAACTATTAGCAAGCATCCGCAACTACTAACGTTCATTAAGGTAAAACCCAACAATAGCAATAAGATATATTGGTCCCCCTTCAATCCCATATACATCAATTTCTATGCTAGGCTCAAGCTTCTGTCACCCTTGCCCTCCAATACATAGTCCTATTAACATACTACTAACCCTATGGTGTGATCCACGCGCGCGCTCATATGATGGGCACCAAAAGACAGCTACATAAGCACAAGCAAATTAAACCAATCATAGCAATTCATCAATCACCGATAGGACAACGAATATCTACTCAGACATCATAGGATGGCAACACATCATTGGATAATAATATGAAGCATAAAGCACCATGTTCAAGTAGAGGGTACAACGGGTTGCGGGAGAGTGGACCGCTGAATATAGATGGGGGAAGGTGATGGAGGTGTTGGTGAATATGACGGAGGTGTTGGTGTAGATCGCCGTCACACGATGATGTCCCGGGCAGCGTTCCAGCACCGCAGGGAGAGAGGGGGAGAGAGCCCCCTTCTTCTTCTTCTTCCTTGACCTCCTCCCAAGATGGGAGAAGGGTTTCCCCTCTGGTCCATGTTCTCCATGGCGGCGGAGGGGCGAGAGTCCCTGCGAGATTGGATCTCTCTCTCTGTGTCCTTCTGTTTATGCGCTCCCAGATTCCGCCTTTCACCATTTCTTAAATTTTTGGAGATCCGTAACTCCGATTGGGCTGAAATTTTAACACGATTTTCTTCCGGATATTTTCTTTCTTCCGGCGAAAGAAGGGCCCCAACCGCCTTAGGGATTGGTCACCAGCCTACCAGGCGTGGCCCCACCCCCAGGCCGTGGCTAGGGGGCTTGTGACCCCCTCGGGCATTGTTTCGCGTTGATTCTTCTTCCCAAAAATCATAAATATTCCAAAAAAATTCCCGTAGGTTTTTTATTGCGTTTGGAATTCGTTTGGTATGGATAATCTGCAAAACAAAAAACATGCAACAAATAGGAACTGACACTCGGCACTGCATCAATATGTTAGTCCCAAAAATAGTATAAAAAGTTACCAAAAGTATATTAAAGTTGTAGAATATTAGCATGAAACAATCAAAAATTATAGATACGATGGAGATGTAACACCGCCCTGCCACACATCCGCCTCGGCGCGCCCCTCCACAGCCGCTCCCGCTGTCGACCCCCTCTCATCCGCCCCCGGCATCGAGCCCCTCTCCTCCACAACCGCCCGACCCCCTCTCCTCCACCATCACCGCCCCGACCCCCTCTCCTTCACCACCACCGCAGCCGGCGCCCTACCCCCGCCCGACGCCCCTACCGGCCCCGGCGCCACACTGGTCAGGCCCCCACCGCCCCGGCACCCACTGCCCAGGCCGCCCACTTCCCCTGCAGGTAAGTTTTTTTTCCTTTTTGGCTTTATTTCCTGTTTTTCTTTTAAATTAGATAGTTAATTTAGATAGTTAGTTTATTTTCTATTTTTTCTGTTAAATTGGATAGTTATTTTTTTTCTGTTTTTATGTTAAATTAGATAGTTAGTTTATTAGGTAGAAAAAGTAGATAGAAAATAAGAAAATAGATAGAAAAAAAAACTAAGAAGAAAATAAGAGAATAATAAACTAGAAGAAAAAAGAAGAAGAAGAAGACTCCCAACCCCCGACCCCGACCCTCAACGCCACTAACCCCCGACCCTCGACGCCCGAAGCCACTGACCCTCGACTCCTGACGCCACTGACCCTTGACCCCCGACCCCCGACGCCCGACGCCACTGACCCTCGACTCCCGACGTCACTAACCCTCGACCCCCGACCCCAACGCCACTGACCCTCGACCCCCAACCCCCGACACCACTAACCCCCAACGCCCGACCCCCGACACCTCTTCGGCCTCTTGTTGACCGAAAAGACCCCAACCCCCGACGCCAGTGACCCTCGACCCCCGACGACACTGACCCAACGACACCCAACACCACCGACCCTCGATGCCACTAAGCCCCGACCCTCGACACCTCTTCTGCCTACTGTTGAACGAGAAGGTGCTTTTCGGTCTTCTAGAGGCCGACGAGGTCATAGTTTTGTAAATTATGAGTTAGGTCACATATTTTTCTGATTATGTTAATTATGAAAACATCATATTTGTGTTGATCGGGGAATTTCAATGTGCAGTTGTTCGAAGACCTCCACGTGTGTTGGACGAGCTCTGCCCCTGCGTTTGTTGGTGAGCACAAATGACTTCTCCTCCTACCCCCTTAATTTGCTCTGTTCCGGTCTTCGTACCGATGAAACTTGACAGCTATTGGTTTCTTCAATCATGAGTATGCGTGACCAATATGCGTCTCCCATTCGAAAGGGCGACATATATAAATATGCATGTCTTTGTATATTTATAACCGCCATCCTTTCGAATTGTCCAACGTTATCCATGGACAACCTCAGTATGTGTAGATTGGGTTTGTTTTCCCGTATGTTGTGCTCCGGATCCGATGCAGAATTTTGTCAGTGCCTCCTTGTTGTTCTCCAGGTACACATCCTCTCTGCTTATTGCCGAGACATGTATCAGGAGAATAGCGGGGAGGTGCTGCCAAAATTCTGCGTCGCATCTGGAGCAGAGCATGGGAAAATGAACCCAATCTACACGTACTCGGGTGGGATTAGGACCTTTCTTTACCTATTAGCGTGTAGGTTGCATGGACGTAATAAAACTGAAAAACTTGATTAGCGGATGAATACAGATGATGAATTATATATTTATTTCTTGTGCGCCCATAGGTAGCTAGGCAACATGAGTTATCGTGCTTGCATGTACATTGGTCACCCTAGTCAGAAAGACATGACCCATGAATGTTTAACAAAAACCAGGGTGTTTGTGGGAGCCGCATTTGCAAATGACGAGCAAAAACATGGTGCCCCTGTCCCAACTGCGACAACTGGAAAAAGCAGACAGAGTTTGAAATGGGTAAACACGTGCAGAAGTGTGGTTTTACGCCTAATTATACGGTGTGGACTTTTCATGGTGAGTCTGACCAATGTGCTAGAGCTGAGGTGATTCGTCGTTGCACCGACGAGCATGGTACCGGGATCGAAGACATGGTGCAAGACTTTGATGATGCTCGGGATTCGGACAATGATATGGATGAATCTGCAAAGGCCTTCTATGAAATGTTGGAGTCTTCAAAACGTCCTCTCCACGAGAAGACTGAGCTTTGTCAGCTGGATGCCATCGAGCAAGTAATGGCTCTGAAGGCTCAATTCAACCTAGGTAGAGAATGCTACGACGCGATGATGACTATATTTGGACGCTTTCTATGCAAAGGCCATGTACTTCCTGCAAACCTGTACCACTCAGAGAAAATCCTCCGTGTACTTAAGATGCCCTATGAGAAGATACATGCGTGTGAGAATGGATGTGCCTTATTTAGGCTTGAGTATGCGGCCTTGAACTATTGCCCCATTTGCATTTCTTCCACGTATATTGTGGTAGACAACGGTATGGGTGAGAAGAATCAGACCAAAATCCCCATTAGTGTTCTTCGGTATCTGCCAATCGTACCAAGACTTCAACGTCTTTTCATGGTCGAAGAGACGGCCAGACAGATGACATGGCACAAATTGGGCAAAAGAACCGAACTAGATGCGGATGGGAACAAGATGCTGGTACACACTTCACATGGTTTTGCATGGAGGCACTTCGGTGCATTACATAAGGATAAATCGGCAGATCCAAGGCATCCTAGAGTTGCCATCAGCACAGATGGGTTCAATGTGTATGGTATGACGGCAACACGATACAGTTGTTGGCCTGTATTTTTCATTCCACTCAATCTCCCACCCGGAGAGATTATGAAAAGAAAGAACATTTTCCAGACGTTGATAATTCCAGGGCCCAACTATCCGGGGAAGAATATGAATGTGTACATGCAGCCACTTAAGGATGAGTTGCAAGAAGCCTGGGATAATGGGATCAAGACCTATGACGCCGCTACCAAAACAAATTTCAAAATGCATGTGTGGTACATGTACTCGACGCATGATTATCCGGCGTTTGCGCTATTCGCTGGCTGGTGTGTGCATGGAAGGTTCTCGTGCACCACATGCAAGGCAGCTCTTCAGTTCCGTTGGCTGCAGGCTGGTCGCAAGTTTTCTTGCTTTGACATGCATAGACAGTTCCTGGATCCTAACCATAAGTTTTGAAAAGACAAGAAGAATTTCATCAAAGGTAGAGTTGTCAAAAATACTGCACCAGCTACGTTGACAGGCCAACAGACCCTTGATCAGTTAAACACTCTCGAGCCTGATCCTTTGTGCCGAGGGTACTTCAAAGGGTATAATACGGAGCACGCCTAGACTGACAAGTCATGCTTATGGGATCTGCCTTACTTCAAAGACCTCCTTTGCCCACACAACATGAACGTGATGCACACTGAAAAGAACATTGCGGAGGCCATTTTTGGTACATTGTTTGGCATAGAGGGGAAGTCAAAAGATAATCCTAAGGCTAGAATCGACCTGGGGGCTCTATGTGATAGACTGTTACAAAACTTGCGACAACGGAAAGGAAAGCAAAACATAGCGAAGCCAAAGGCATGGTTCAATCTTGAAAGGCCAGCTATGAGGGAAATGCTATTGTAGGTGAAAATGCAGTTGATGTTCCCTATGGGTATGCTGCGAATCTAAAGAGGGGAGCGAGTCTTGAGAAATTGAAAATATTTGGTCTCAAGAGTCATGATTGGCACATATGGATTGAGCGGGTAATGCCGGTGATGTTGCGTGGATTTATCCCTGAGGATGAATGGCTTGTACTGGCAGAGCTGAGCTATTTCTTCCGTTATCTTTGTGCGAAAGAACTATCGCCTCGCGTGCTAGATGAAATGGAAGAGTTGGCGACGGAGTGGATCTGCAAATTAGAAAAGATCTTTCCATCGGGCTTCTTTAATCCAATGCATCATTTGATTTTGCATCTCCCGACCTAGGCAAGATTGGGGGCCCCCGTTCAAAATCGATGGTGCTACTCAACTGAGAGGATGCAGAAGACGCTTCGAGCTATGTGTAAAAATAAACGTAGAATTTAAGCATCGATGGGCGAGGCATTCATTACTGAGGAGGCGACAAACTTCGTGACAACACACTATGAATCCAAAAATCATCATTTGCATAACCTGAAGACTCGGTACAATGACGGCGATCCAAAAAAAGGTCGATCCAACCTTAGCCTATTCAAAGGGAAGCTCGCACCAACCGGTGCTTCGAACAGGAAATCGTCGGAGGTCAAAGAATGGCGGACCATTTCATTGTATATCTTCACCAACCTAACAGAAGTGCGGCCGTACATCGAGTAAGTTCTCGGTAAATTATTGTTCCGCAACTTCTAATTCCTTTCAACTACTCTTGTTCCCGGATATTTGATATAGTCGATACATCACCGAATTCTCGGATGGAGCGGTCATCGAAAAGGATTCCGTCGAAGAGTATGAGCTTCTCGCAAAGCATGGAGGCGACTATCCCGGTTTGATCTCTTGGTTCAAACAAAGGATAATTAATTACCATTAATGGGCCATTTGATTTCTTGGTCTAATTTGCGGCTAATGCATCCATTCTTTCGTATTAAACTTGTAGGATGATGCAAAGTCTATGGACACCGAGTTGAGACAGGTCGCTAATGGTTTTGACTATAAGGTCCGTTCATTTGACAACTACAACATCAACGGGTATCACTTTCTACCTTTGGAAAAGAGCTATCTATGCCTGACCTAAGGACTACAAATTGTTCCGTCTCTGCTATTGGCGAAAGAGGCACCGAGTATTATGGATGAGTTGAAGCAATTTATGAACTTCTATTCTATGGTGAAAACCCACCGACCGTCGTAGTCTTCAACTGTTATTGGTTTGAGCCGAGGGAGACTAGAAGGACTCATGAACATATAGGACTAGTCGAAATCAACCAAAACACCCACTTATATGTTCCTGATGTCTATATTACGGCTCAACAGGCGACACAAGTTTTCTATCTACCATGGGCGTGCCAAACTGATCCAAATCTGAAAGGTTGGGATGTCGTTTATGAAGTGCCGCCACATTTTAGACCACCTACCCTTAATGAAGAGCATTACGAACCTCACATTAACCCAAACACATGTGAAGGAGAATTCTTCCAAGAAACACGTATGTCCAAGAAACGTTTCAAGAACCACTCTACTTCACCCGAGAACATTGAAGTAGACAGCGACAGTGAATCCATCTTAACCCCTGAGCCCAAATAGGAAGAGCCGGAAGAAGAAGAGGTTACTGCTGTGGATGACCTATCACTTCTGGACTGATTACATAATGGTGGCCTTCCACATGTTCTTCCTCATAGTGATGATGATGATGATGCATTTATTGATGATAGTGATGATCATGATGCATTTATTGACCCCGAAGCATATATAGAAGAGCACGATTGTTATTAGTTCATGTCAGGTATTCAACTATTACTATATATAAATTTTGAGTTTGTGTTAGGTATTCAATTTTTATTAGTCATGTTGGTATTTATGACAATGATACACTTAAATGATATACATTTCATTACTCATGTTGGTATTTATGTTGTATTAATTTCATTTACTCTTTGTTATGGCAGGTGTTGGAAGATGGTGGGAAAGGGTAGAAAGCACTCCGCGGCTCCTTCTTCGTCGGCGGGTGGTGGGATGGGTACTTCCATTCCTGCCTCGCCTCTTCGGAGAGCGGTGCTCTCTACTCTGCATGGAGTGGCTGCTGCTTCGAGTCTCGCGGCCCCCGTGAGAGGAGGTAGACCCCTCCCGCGAAGCCGAGAGGTACTAAAGGTATTACTCATGTTGGTATTTATGTTGTACTCATGTTGGTATTTAGGTTGTACTCATGTTGGTATTTATGTTGTACTCATGTTGGTATTTATATACATTTTATTACTCATGTTGGTATTTATGTTGTACTAAACGTACACGTGGCCGCAGGAGAAGTAGGGAGGTGGCTGCCACGCCTTCCTCGCCACCACCCCAAGCTGATTCACCTGAGTACAAGACTTCTAGGGTGGATTCATCTGAGGTGGAGGCTACATGGTCTCCGGTTCACGAGCCTCAGGTCGACGAGCCTTAGGTCGACACGCCTCAGATCGACGAGCCTCATGTCGACGAGCCTTTGACCCACGAGACTCGTGTCCCAGAGGCTTCGTTCCAGGCGACTCCAGAGCAAAGCAGGGATGAGGGTACATCCCCAGAGACCCAGTGGGATACCTGGGCTGATCTGGGTCAGCCTGAGCCAAGTGGCCATGCAGATAGCAACGAGGAGCTGGGAGAGGGGGCCACCGTCTACCAGCGTGGTAGTTCGGGGCTCCCGCTCGTGTCGGCGACCCACAAGCAGAGGTGGTCGGTTAAGACAAATGGGGACAAGTAAGTTAATTTACTCTTATTTAACATTTTGCCTTCATGTTTTCTCAAATATCTAATGTTTTGGCTTTAATTTGTGAGACTGCAGGGGTTGGATTGTTGCCAAGGGTGTCCGCAAGCCCAACAACGTCCTTGGTGTGCTTTGCTGTCAAAACTTCCCGGGGTTTGTTACGTTGCCCGGTCGGGAGCGAGAGGTAGGAATGACCTGGGAGCACTACTTGGGTTCCCCGGCCACGCCGGAGGTGGAGATCAACGGTGTTTTGTGCCACACGACACTACTCGGAAAAACCTTATAGGTACGAGCCTATTAGTTGCACTGGATAGTAGAAAGCGCTGCTGCTATTAAGCAGTAGCGCTGTACATCACTCAGCTCTACTGCTAATTTCCTTAGCAGTAGCGCACGCCTCATAATATGCGCTACTGATAAACAGGGAACCCCGCAGTAGCTATAGTAGCAGCGATGTTCCTAAACCTGCGCTACTACTAAGTTCAATATCAGTAGCGCTGTGTAGTATCCGGCTCTACTGATAAATGGGGCCCAACGACGTAACCGCAGTAGCTGTAGCAGCATCGCAGGCTTAGTGAAAGCGCTGCTGCTAAGTACAATATCAGTAGCGCAGGTTTAGGAACCACCGCTACTGCTATGTTGAGTTAACACCCCCACCGCAGCCTCGAAATTTCCTAACTCCCCCACTCCCCCACCCCCTCTCCTCGATCTCAAGCCGCCGCCGCCTCCCTTGCTTCCCTCACCGTCGCCGTCGTCGTTGCCGCTGCCTCCCTCATCGTCGCCATCGCCCCCTCCCCTCATCGCCGCCACCGCCCCCCTCGCCGCCGCCTCCCTCACCGTCATTATAAAAGATACATTGTTAGATTTGTACGCATCTATGTATATTTCAGTAAAAGTTCATGGAAATATATAGTAATATTTCCACCTTAACAGTTTTAATCTACACTTAAAGGTTGGTAGTTATAATTAGAAAGTTCAATGCATGCTTTCTGGACAGTATCATGTTTATTCCACAAGGGACACAGGGAGTAGTATGTTTATTAGTTTATATAGAATGAAAATGATAAGACAACTTCTTCGTTGTTTGTGACCACACAAATGGATTTAGTTCATGCTATGCCATGTTGATCATTGGTCATCTAAACTTGGGGAAAATAACCTTTGTCAGATGATCCTTGATCATCTAAAATTGTTGGTGTTGTTCACCTAAAAGTTGATGATTTCAAGTACTTAGACTTAGTAAGAAACACCTCTTGCATAATTTAGGTTTAAAACATAAATCTTATTTTTCTAGACCCTAGAAGCTTAATAAGAATTGAAGTTGGTGAGAAATCAAAAATTAAGCTCATGTTTTTTCTTACCTGGCATCTAGCAAATGTTGTATTTTAAATGTAGTGCACATTATTATTTGAGTGTTGCCAAAATGTCCAAGTGGCCTATGTTTTGCTGAAATGTTGATTCATTTCCGTTCCGCCAAATTTCAGGCGCACCATATGTCCACTATTTAGCAAAGGTCATGCCAAAAATTTCCGCGAATGTCGTCATGACTAGTGCTAGAAACTAGTACATATGGAGTGCTTGGGAGTGTGAATTCTTTCGATATAGTGTCACGATTGTTGTTTACACATTTACCACATTAAAACAGGAAATGTGTGACGATGAATATTGGGAGTGTGAGTATTGCGGCGACTGTCGGGGTATGTGCGACACGCCTCACCTGCGAGACGATAGGTTCTTCAACATGAAGATTAATGAGAATGGAGATATGTTCCTCCCTTGCCATGCAAGAAGATATGTGTTGGAGAGGCTTTGTTTCGAAGACCCTGAGAGAATTGAGACGAGGAGCGCTAACCTGAGAACTATACATGGTCACACATTTGTTATCAAAGTATTTAATTCAGTTTTTCAAACAAAATTTGGGTGCCCAAAGTGGGAAGATCTTTGCAAGGCATATGGATTTCAGGATGGTATGGAAATAACCTTCGATCTTCGTCCCGAAGATAATATGCCAGGCAACATTGACATTTGGGTGGTTGTCGATGATATGCTTCCTGTTTTACCTCCATGTGAGTTTCTCAACCATATTTGTCAAGTAATTTGTTTTTATATTTAAAAATAATTGGTGTTCATCCATATACTAAATTTGTTAAATTATAATTTACAGCTTATTTCGTTTCTTCAAGTGAATTACGGAAATTAATTGACATGACACACTACACGTATAGATCACATCTAACTTGGGAGGAGGAGGATGTTCTTCTCCACTTTCTTGTTGCTGGTGTTCTGGTTTCTAGGGATACCTTCCCGTACAATTTTGGAATTGGCCAAAATTATACATTTTACATGCCACTAGTGCATAGGTTGAGGCCGGATGACATTCGCCGAAATATCTTGGTAAGAGTTTCCTAATTAAGTACGCTCTACTATTAATTGCATAAATGGTGTTGATGCACCCAGAAGGACAAATGAAAATTAAAAGCCCGCCGAGGGCTGAGTACGACGCTCCATACTCGAGTAACCTCAAATCAAAATAAAAAAGGCTACAAATTGAAGCATGGAGAGAAATAAAGAAGGAGCGCAAGCCACAAGTTGGAGATCGTTGGATTTGTGTGATTCATCATGGAGACATAGGTGTTATTATGTTTTATGCCGTTATACCTAAGAGCGAGGACTAGGTCTTATGAGAGACAAGTTATTCTGGTTTATATTAACTTGACATGATCGATTAGGATGCATGCATATGATGACTATTAAGATGTTTCTCCGTTTTACTTTATGATGACTATTAACTTGGTATATGATTAAGATGATGATGAGTTGTTAGATGAGTAGATAAGATGATGATGAGTTATATGACATGATACTCCCTCCGTCCCAAAATTCTTGTCTTAGCTTTGTCTAGAAATGGATGTATCTAAATACTAAATTTGACTAGATACATTCATATCTAAACAAATATCAGACAAGAATTTTGGCATGTAGGGAGTACTTTATGTGTATGATGTGATGCAAATTATGCATGTTTATTACGATATGATGAAACCACTGTATAGAGCATGCACAAATACGTAGGGGGGGACATAAATACGATGCGAATTAAATATTAAAAGCAGGAATATTAGCAGTAGCACTGGAATATTAGCAGTAGCGCTGGTTTAGCAGTAGCGCTCTAATTATTCCTGCGCTACTGCTAACGTAGATATCAGTAGCGCTTTCAATCCAGCGCTACTGCTAAGAGTTAGCTGTAGCACGCTAGCCGTAGCGCTAGCTGCAGTGCTACTAATAAGGCTAAACCCATCGCTACTACTAGGGTTTTCCCTAGTAGTGCGAGGGCCGACATGGTGATCCGACAGTTCTGGGTAATTTCTCCTTTACACAATTACAAATCAACCATAGCTAGTTATTGTACTAATCGGTGTTGTCTCGTTTGTAGACCTACTACAGATGTGAGGAGGGATACGAGGAGGACGCAACAAAGGTTATCGAAACTGAATGTCGCCGCCTACTTCAAAATTTTCGGCACGAGGCTCGGGTGTAGGCTTTTCGAGACTACTATGCCTTGCTGCATATTAGGAAGGACAAGGCGAAGTGCCGCGATTCTAAGATGGAGAAGGGGCATTACATGAAGGTAATTCCATATTATTAAGGCCTTGTAGTTAGTTTCCTTGATTTGATTCTTATGCATTGCACTCAATTTTATCTTTATTAACTTAGGTGCCCCCGAGATGGTGTGTGGATAAGATGGATTGTTGGGAGGCCTTGGTGGATCAGTGGTGCTCCAAAACATGGGAGACCAGCCACAAAAACGCCAAGGAGAGGCGTGGCAATATGGTTGGTGTGCCACACCATCAAGGGAGTGTCAGCTTAATCCAATTTGGCGAGAACTGGCT
The DNA here is from genome assembly GCF_904849725.1 of Hordeum vulgare subsp. vulgare. Taxonomy (NCBI): domain Eukaryota; kingdom Viridiplantae; phylum Streptophyta; class Magnoliopsida; order Poales; family Poaceae; genus Hordeum; species Hordeum vulgare. The sequence goes on along the minus strand of NC_058524.1, from coordinate 482,025,514 downwards.
ATGTGGTTTGCTTCAAGCCTCATGCAATTCATTCTTAATGCTATCTTGAGCCCTTTACTAATACATTTGTCCTCTCTCTCTCTTTTAGGCGCGTCACAATAAGATGGAGGTGCCACAGATGTAGGACCTGTATGCGATGGCCCATACTGCCTCGTACAAGAAGGTCAAGGCATTCTATGAGTCTGACCTCGAGCATCCAGAAAACTTCACCAACATCTCGTCCCACCACAAGCTCGTGAAGTACAGAGATCACGGGAAGGCGAGGAAAGGGGAGGACTTTAACCCGAGCGAGGGGCCTATTGATCCAGAGCTGGTGATGATAGCTGGCAACGGGAGGCCCCATGGCTCGATCGCCATTGGAGACGGCCTTATACGTTGTCCTAGCACTCTCCGGCAGATAAAGGCATGCCAAACGAGCTCCTGTCCTGAGATAACACATCATCCACGGCCAGTCAAGCTCGCCATCGAGGTTAGTTGAATGGACTCAACTATCTTTCCGCATTATGTTGTGCGTGGGAACCAATATGATTAGAGCATCTCTAGTAGAACCCTCAAACCCTTAAATCTAAAATCAGTTTTAAGGGTTGAGAATTGGCAATTTTTGACACTTTTAATGGTTGAAAAACAGGGGCAAAGACTAGAACCCTCAAACCCAACCCTTATAACGGAATATTACGTTATAAGGGTTGGGTTTGAGGATTCTAGTCTTTGCCCCAACCCCAACCCTTAAAACTGTCATTTGGCATTGCATGATTTTCACTAGAAAAACATAATAAACCTGATGGTTGGAGGCACCTGAAATAAGATTAAACAGATCAAAGCATACAGTATGTTCAAAAACCAATATTTTATCACACTAAAAATAAACAGAACGTGAGAACCATACAGTATGCAAAAATATGCAAAGCGTGAGATTGATAACTGCTGTTCGAATAGTGCTAATCGGATATTACACCTAATGCAAAAATCGGAATACAACCAAGACCGTGCGCGCCGGCTGCTGGCGCTCGAGCGCTGCTGCTGCTGCGGCGCCGCCGCGGCGAGCTCCTTCTGCGGCAGGGAGAGGGAAGGGGAGGGGACCTTGTGGGCGAAGGCGGCGGAGGTGGCCTTGGCGGCGGCGGAGATGGAGGCCATGGCGACGGCGGCCGGGGCGGGCGGGGCGCGACGGCGACCTGGGCGGGCGGGGCGGCTGGCGCGACGGCCGGGGCACGGAGGGAGCGCGCGGCGGCGTCCGGAGCGCGGGGGGGAGGCGGGGCGGCGGCGGCCGAGGCAACTTCCTCGTGCGCGCGGGGAACCAACTGCCTCCCGCGTGAGGTGGGAAGTGGAGTGCGGGTTGGGGGCTGTTTTCCCTCCCAACCCTTACTTCTACAGGCTGGGAAAGGGTTTGAGGGCTGGACCTCTACTTTTTTTTATGGGTTTAAGGGTTGGACCTCTAATTTTTTTACGGGTTTAAGGGTTTTAGGGTTCTAGTCTACGTCGTTTTTCCGATGAAAATTGTAAAAAAGCGGTTATTTTTACGGGTTTGAGGGTTTGAGGGCTCTACTAGAGATGCTCTTACAATGCTAACAATGATTTGTGTTGCAGGCTGCTATTCTGAAAGAGAGAGAGGCAATGTAGGCGCTTTTGGCGGACAAGGATAAGGATATGAAGGAGCTGGAGGAGAGGACGGCTGCATTTGTGGAGGCGGAGAGGGCACAAAATGATGCGTCTAACACGGACATGTACGCGCTCTTCGTGGTAAGTTTCTTCTTCATATTATTTCAAATCTTGCATTTTAATGTCCGTTTCATTAATAACTAAAAAGTTCGACTTGTCGAAACCAAATGTACAGTCTATGTGCGAGAAGACCGGCCACTTCCCTCCAGCGATGCCAATCATTAACATGGCGGGGAAGGTGAGTTTCATTTCAATGCAGTGATCTCAAGAGTGTCATCATCCTAACGACACATTGCAAACGATGTTTGGTGCAGAATATCTCCCGAAACGCATCACACGACCCTTCTACAGTGGAGCCTTCTCCAGGGCAGCCTTCTCGAGGTGAAACAAGCCAGAGCCACCGTGCTTCACCACCGTGATGACGATAATGGTATGTTATTTCTAGTGTTTTGCTTAACAACCGCATAATGGTCCAATATGGTTTATTAAGCATACTTAGCTCCAAAATGACATATTTAACCCAAGTTAGCTCCAAACGACATATAGTTAGCTTGGCTTCCACCTAAATGACATAATTAGCTTAATTAGCTCCAAAATGACCTATTTAATAAAAATGACCTATACTTACCTAAGTTCTCTTCTAAATGACATAATAAGGCTATGTAGCTCCAAAATGACCTATTCCACCTAACTTAGCTATTAAATAGTCTACAATTAGCTTAGCTAGCTCCAAAATGGCTTAATAATCATAGTTGGCTCCAAAATGACATATTTTACCCAAGTTAGCTCTAGAATGGCCTATACTTAGCTAGGCTTCCACCTAAATGACATAATTAGCTTAGTTAGCTCCAAAATGGCCTATTTAATAAGAAATGACCTATACTTAGCTAATTATCTGCCAAAATGACATAATTAGCTCGAAAAAGGCATACTTAGCTAATTTAGCTCGAAGAAGAGGACAAGAGGAGAAGAAACACTACTAGAAATAGATAATTTGCCATGTGCCTAATCTTTGCCGTCTGCTGGCGGTCGGCAAAGAAGTTCTTTGCCGTCAGCTTACACGTGGCAGACGGCAAAGAGGAGGCTCATGGCATAGAAATGGTTTGCCATCTGCCTTTTATTTACCGTCAGCTGGCAGATGGCAAAGGACACAAAGGCAGACGACAAAGAGGTGCCAGCCCTTTGCCATGTGCTGGCAGACGACAAACAAAAACAAGGCTGACGACAAAGGGCTGGGTTCTCCTCTTGATTAACGGCCGTCTCCACCCCCACCTCCCCCACCTCTTTGTCGTCCGCCTCCAGACCTCTGTGCCGTCAGCTTCATACAAGGCGGACGGCAAAGAGGACGGCTACTAACGCCCCCCATCTGCCCTCTCCCACAATCCCCACTCTTTCTCTCCCCAATCCGCCTCTCCTCCCCGCGCCGCCACACCACCACCACCGCGTCGCCACCCTCCATCGGAGTCAAAAATGCCCCCCGCGATAAGGTCCCCCGGGCCATCCCTGCGTCCAGCATCCTCCAACACCCCTCCCCTTCCCTCCCTCTCCGACCCAATCCAGAGAGCCCGATCCCGCCATGGCGTCGAAGTTCGAGGTCCTCGAGGACACGATAGCCATGGTCGGGGCCAGCGGGGCGGCTGCCGCGGGGGAGGCGGAGACGGTGGGGGAGTCGCTCAATCTACACGGGTGCCGCGTACGGGGTGGCTAACCCCGCACCGCGCCTCCGCCCCTCCTTGCCCCACCGATTCCGGCCCAATCTGCCGAGCCCTCCCCCTCCCCCCCGCGCGCCGGCAGTCGAAGCACAGATCGCGCAGGTGTGTCTCCTTCCTCCGCGGGCGAATCTGGCAAGCCCCTCCTTGCGTTCGAGCAGCGCTCGGAAGTATATCTAGTTTTGTGGCAAGCAGTTGATCCTGTAGTTCTTGGACGAGGTCGTGGAAGTTGCAGGAATACCTACTTCTGAATGATTTAGATGGGTACCTTCTTTGTTTTTAACCAGGCAGATATTAGCTTCTCCTTTAATCAAATCAATCAAGCTTAGTTACAGCGGTTAATCAACTCTGTAGTCATTTTACTCACTCTGAAATGTTGACTTTGTTTGTTAATGTTGACTCTGATGTATATACTGATTCCTGAGCTGAAACAGGGAGAATCTGAAGAACATCTTGATGTCTGTCTAAGGAAACAAAGACGCCGTGGATGATGAATTGGTAGAGGTAAATATGCTCTGCATCTCTCGGGCCATCACTAAATTTCCATATTATGCAGTTCAAATAGCTAAGTGGCTGGCAAACGGTGGTGGATGCTTTCTTGTCGTGGCGTTGTGCAGATCATAAGGGGGCCGACTGACACCGAAGGAGCTAATAATTAGCTAGCCATCCTAACCGGCCCATCCTTCATTGGCAGCGGATTCGTAAGTCCTTTTCTCTTACTCAGCCAGGTTTCTGTAGACTTGGACATAATTAGCTAGCTTAATTCTCTTCTCTCTGGCCTAACAGTGCAAATTAGTTCTCATTGCTTTTTCTTTCTTTCAAAGCTTTACCCAAAGAAGTAGTAGAAGAAGAGGAGCCTGCATCAGGGATGACTATGAGCGGCAGAGAAGGGGAGGTAGTTGTGTTCTAGAGCCAATTCTATCTATTAACATCCGCAGGTAAGCGGTGCATTTTGCTTTTAATTTTGCCATGTGTTGTATAGGCATGCGAGCTCATGGTACCTACCATGTCATGCCAATTTATTTTGTGGCTTTTACAGAATCAAATGGGAAGATATACCGATCAGTGATAAAAGGAATCTATCGTCAGCACCTTAGTATTTGGCATTACAACCGCCTTGTAGGAAAGAGAGAGCCTAAGTAGCATGTACAGACGGGATACATTCTATCCGACATGACAAACTACATATAACCCGACGGTCTGTCTAGTGCCATAGTGCTTAGTTTCTCTAGTTAGTTCTTTCGTTATATGTTCTGCCAACTACAGACAAAGTTGTGCCTGTGACCTGACTTGCAATTTATCAATGAAATTAGAACACTGTCGGCTTTGTAGTTGGTTGTTCGTAATTGGCTAAGGTCACACCACCGTTTAGTATGCAATGCGGATAGATCACATTTTATTTTGATATCATGTCGCTCTATTTGCATGGTGCGAGAGAGCTGAGCACATTAATAGAGATGAGCCTGTGGCCGGGTATTACAGACGGAAATGCTTTCGAGTCCTTCTTTCTACTCGATTTTACTTACAGTGCTGATTCCTTCAACATGTTACACTGGAAGTGGCAAAAGCCGGTCACCAGAGTCGCGGGCGCCGACCTGGAGCGCCTCGAGTCCATGGCCTTCGGCAATGTCTCCGTCGAGGCCGGCGGCGTGGCACGACCCGATGAACCAAGCCAGGGAGCCGCCTGGGCCGGATCTCCCCACGCCCATGGATGAGTCGCCCGCCCCTGCTGTTGTTCCCGTTGCCGCTGGAGAGGAGCAGCAGCAACTTCCCACCATCGCTGTTGAGGAGCAGCAGCCACTTCCAACCGCAACGCCATCGGCCGCCGCCGCCACATCAATCTTTGATGTCGGGAAGAGGGGCATCCCAGTGCATCATCTCCCTCCAACAACCTCAATTTCTAAGGTGAATCCCCTTCCACAATAGAACCTATAGTTTGAAAATGTTCTTATTTTCCATTCACCTACCACCTATTATGACCAGAGTAAACAATTTACTGTATATAGATAATGAGAGAGCATCACAAAATCACACAGTAAATACAATATGATGGTTTACTTTTCAAAACAGAATCGATACCCATGTAGACATTAGAGACAATTATTATGTTAGCTAGTTTACTGTTCCTCCTTTTATCATATAAAAATATGAAAGCCTATTCTCGAACGGATATAGTGCAAATTAAACTGTAAAATAATGCATAAAGGAAATAGACTTGTCGTCAAGGGGTTGCACTTTTGTGCATCCCTTTGGTTTTGTATTGCTCTAAACATGCCCATTTCATTATATTTATCATTTACTAAAATGAAAATGCTCAAATCTACTATTTTAGTATATAGAGAAAAGTAAAATGGTGTTGGTTGTTTCTTGAATTCTGGTGAATTTGGACACCAAACTGAATTTATAATCAACACAATATTTACCAAAATAACAGTTTGATATTACAAAATAATAATTTGACCATCCACATGCCTTATATCCATTATCTTCGACCCTATATGTGTAGTTACTACAAATTAGCATGCATATTACTATAAAAAACTTTCAACTTCTAATACCAGAATACAATGATACATATGTATATGAGGTGAGAAAACAAAATCAGACTCAGATTACTGCACTATTTAACTTCAGCTCCATGGCATCCAGGAATTCATCTTTCGATGGACTGATTCCATCCAGCTCATTAAAACTTGAAAATCAGATCCCATCAAAGTGTGAGAAACAAAAGAGACTGAGAAGGATGTGATTTACAAATATGGAGACAACACATAATGATACCATTAAAAATATTCTTTCTACGAACACCATACTGTAATAAGTTTTCGTAATAAAAAAGGAAGCAACACATACAATGTATATCTGCACCAATTAGCATGATATTTCAACTAACTAATCTTACTCGTTTTGCCTAGACAGGCCTCCTTAGGTCTACCATCTATATATGCTCTAATATATAAAAGAACTACTATGTGAAATTATTCACTCTTGAATTGGCAATATATCCTGCAATATAGTAAAGGGAAAATAGCGTTGAGGTCAAGGCACAATAGCAGCGATAGGGGTCATAGCACACACTATTTAAAGATATTGTATTAACTGATCACCTATCCCTAAACTACAAACTGTAATCAACTGTCCCAAAGACAGGGCCGCCATGGGGTCATCAGAGTAACCCTTTGCAGCTACTCGTACAGAAGATTATTAGCATAGGCATTGCATATTGGCTAGCTACCAAGTTCGCATCCGTGCTATGGTCCTACATTATCAATAAAATTACATGAAGAAATAAGTTGGCTACAGATGTTACAATCTCATGTGTGTGGGTACTCAGTTTCTTAACAAATCTGAACATAAACATTATCTTAGCACACCCTCCAAACATGTTCCATCTTCGAATTTCAAACATGCAGTATCAAGGTTGAAGAAACACATACTTCAGATTAGGGTGGAAGAAGATGTAATCTTATTGATTTTCACATTAGATGCCTCTTGTAATGTTACTACTTTTTTGTCACGCCTTAACAAGTTGTCTACATATATGCAATGAACATTCCCGCATATATGCACCTTCTACCTCTTCTTCTTCTTTTACTTATTATTATTTTACCCTTCTTTCTTCTTCTACTTCTTCTAACTTTCTTAATTACTCTCCTTTTTGCAGATTTGATTCATTTCATGGAAGTTGGCATTGATGGACTGTTAGTGTTTAGTTTTTTCATTTGTATTGACGAACAATGTAAAACTTATGTATGTATATATATGGATGAACTATGTGAAACTACGTATTGTGCTAGCCTATGTGTTCTCTAGCTTGTTAAATATTTCATGATGATGTTGGAAATATATATGCTGTGAAATATATGTGTTGAAGATGTCTAAAACTATATATGCTGTGAAATATGTATATAGATATAGTATAAAAATGTAGGGAAATAAAACAAAACAGACAAAAAAAGGAGCAATACACGCTCTTTGCCATCTGCCAGCAGATGGCAAAGCCCTTTGCCATCAGCGAGCAGACGGCAAAGGGCCGCCCCACGACAGATGGCAAAGGGTGGAGGGGCGGCAGACGGCAAAGGGTGGAGGGGAGGCAGACGACAAAGCCTCCGTTAGCCCCTAACGGAGATAACGCCTGTCGGCTGCCGTCTCGTGCTCTTTGCCGACTGCTCTTGTGAAAAGATGACGGCAAAGCTCTTTGCCGTCCGCTTCGGGGAGGTAGACGGCAAAGAAGTTACAATGCCGTCATAGGCTGACGCACAATCTTGGCCGACCGGAGGCTGATGGCAAAGGTATTTGCCGTCGGTGTAGATCTCTTTGCCGTCCGCTATGGCGGACGGCAAAGAAGCCGATTCGTGTAGTGAAAGAGGGAAATTGAAAAGAAGGAAGAAGAAGAGAAGAAGAAGGAGAAGGAGAAGGAGGAGAAGAAGGAGAAGGAGCCCTCCTTCTTCTCCTTCTTCTTCTCTTCTTCTTTCCTCCTTCTTCTTTTCTTCCTTCTCCTCCTCCTCCTCCTTCTTCTTTTTCTTCTCCTCCTCCTTCTCTTCTTGCTTCTTCTCTTTCTTCTTCTACGTAGCTTATTTTCCCCAACAAAGACATACTTAGCTAATTATCCTCCAAAATAACATAATTAGCTTAGTTAGGTAAAAACATCATAAGAACCTTGGTTAACTCATTAAAATGACTAATTTAGCTCCAAAATGACATAATAATCTCAAAATGGCATAAGAACCTTGGTTAGCTCATGAATATTATATACTTAGCTTGTTTTCCTCTAAAATTACATAATTAGCCCACTTAGCTCCAAAAAGACATACTTAGCTAATAATCAGCTATTAAATGGCTTAATAATCATAGTTGGCTCCAAAATGACATATTTTACCCAAGTTAGCTCTAGAATGGCCTATACTTAGCTTGGCTTCCACCTAAATGACATAATTAGCTTAGTTAGCTCTAAAATGGCCTATTTAATAAGAAATGACCTATCCTTAGTTAATTATGCTCCAAAATGACATAATTAGCTCCAAAAAGGCATAATTAGCTAATTTAGCTCGAAGAAGAGGACAATAGGAGAAGAAAGAGAAAAAATGAAAAGAAGGAAGAAGAAGAAGAAGAGAAGAAGAAGGAGAAGGAGAAGGAGAAGGAGGAGAAGGAGAAGGAGCCCTACTTCTTCTCCTTCTTCTTCTTCTTCTTCTTCTCCTCTTCCTTCTCCTTTTCCTTCTCCTCCTCCTCCTCCTCCTTCTTCTTTTTCTTCTCCTTCTCTTCTTGCTTCTTCTCTTTCTTCTTCTACATAGCTTATTTTTCCCAACAAATATATACTTAGCTAATTATCCTCCAAAATGACATAATTAGCTTAGTTAGGTAAACACATCATAAGATCCTTGGTTAGCTCATTAGAATGACTAATTTAGCTTCGAAATGACATAATAAGCTCAAAATGGCATAAGAACCTTGGTTAGCTCATAATATTATATACTTAGCTTGTTTTCCTCTAAAATGACATAATTAGCCCATTTAGCTCCAAAATGGCCTATTTAATAAAAAATGACCTATACTTACCTAAGTTCTCTTCTAAATGACATAATAAGGCTATGTAACTCCAAGATGACCTATTCCACCTAACTTAGCTATTAAATGGCCTATAATTAGCTTAGTTAGCTCCAAAATGGCTTAATAATCATAGTTGGCTCCAAAATGACATATTTTACCAAAGTTAGCTCTAGAATGGCCTATACTTAGCTTGGCTTCCACCTAAATGACATAATTAGCTTAGTTAGCTCCAAAATGGCCTATTTAAGAAAAATTCCATATACTTACCTAAGTTCTCTTCTAAATGACATAATAAGGCTATGTAGCTCCAAGATGACCTATTCCACCTAACTTAGCTATTAAATGGCCTATAATTAGCTTAGCTAGCTCCAAAATGGCTTAATAATCATAGTTGGCTCCAAAATGACATATTTTATCCAAGTTAGCTCTAGAATGGCCTATACTTAGCTAAGTTCTCTCCTAAATGACATAATAAGGCTATGTAGCTCCAAGATGACCTATTCCACCTAACTTAGCTATTAAATGGCCTATAATTAGCTTAGCTAGCTCCAAAATGGCTTAATAAGCATAGTTGGCTCCAAAATGGCATATTTTCCCTAAGTAGCTCCAAAATGACATATACTTAGCTAAGTTCTCTTCTAAATGACATAATAAGGCTATGTAGCTTCAAGATGACTTATTCCCCCTAACTTAGCTATTAAATGACCTATACTTAGCTAAGTTCTCTCCGAAATGACCTATACTTCTCTTCTTCATCTAGTCTTCTTCTAACTTTCTTATTTGCCATTTTACAAATTACATTCACTTCACGGGAAGCTTGGATTATATTGATGGAGTGCTTGAATATGGTTGATTCTACCATGGCTTCACGGAAGCTTGGATTGAAACTATTGTAGTATATGGATATATATGAAACTTTGTATGCATGGATGAAACTAGTGTAATATATGGTTTGGTACGGATGCAACTTGCATAATATGTATGTATTATGGATGAAAGTTATTTTAATATGGTTATGAGTATGGAAACAAAATTATTTCTGTCAAATATATATATATATATATATATATATATATCCTGACTATTGTGAAAATTATTCCTGATTTGTGTGAAAGTTGTTGGATATTATAGAAAACAAAATAAACAGGGGCTGTTTTGAGCCTTTGCCGTTCGCCCACACACGACAAAGGGCTTACAGCAGACGGCAAAGGCTCAAACATGCCTGGGCTGAAACACGCTGGGGTGCCCCCTTTGCTGTCGGCCTTTGACATGGCTCACGACAAAGGGGGGAGGGCTGACAACAAAGTGGGGAGGGCAGACGACAAAGGTGTAGGGAGAGAGGGGCTGGGTGCCCCCCTTTGCCGTTGGCCTCAAACATGGCTGACGGCAAAGGGGGAGGGCAGACGGCAAAGGGGGGGGGGTAGGGTCGACGACAAAGGGGGGGGGGTGGGCCCAACAGGCTGCCCTTAGCACTTAACGGGAGCGCTTGCGGATCTGCCGTCCCATTTTGTTTGCCGTCAGCCCCCCCATGGCAAAGATTCTTTGCCGTCCGCCTTCCAAAGGCAGACGGCAAAGAACCTCTTCACCGGATAAATATTTGCCATCTAGTTTGCCGTCCGCTGATGGACGACAAAGGCTTTGCCGTCCGGGGTGCCCCCTTTGCCGTCTGCCATGGCGGACGACAAAGTTTCTGATCCCTGTAGTTTCAAGCAATCCTTGGATCACGAGTTGGATTGTAAGACACATGAACACCATGTCAAGACATTCGTGCCCACGTGGAATTCTTACAACACAATGCAACCGAGTTCTGCTTTGAGAACCATCATCGAGGATATCAAGGCCCTTGTGTAAGACTCGATTAGCTCTTATGAAGACACTTCTTTTCGTTGATCAAATCAGTCAGTGGCTTGGCGTGCTAAGAGAAGTTATATGAAGGGAAGATAACAAATCTTCAAAACATATAACACTTTGCACATGTGTGGATGATTTGGTATTTCCCGAGAGGAAGCGAAACAAAACTTTCACATATTCACGGCGGAAAGAGTGCACATGAACTTTGGGAAATACACTTCTTCTATCAAACACATCCTTCATGAGTTAGGCACAAGTATACTGCTTTTAATAGCTTCATCGTGGAACATGGAGAAGTTGAGGGTGTGGCTGATGGGCTCAACAACAATCTCTCAAGATTTTGAGAGGGATGAATTTCCAAAATTATAATATCAAGGAGATAGCATTTGTCAAATCAAATGGTATAATGTCGTATGCTCAAGGGAACAACAACAATGAAACATTGGTCGAAGGGTGCACTCGGAAATACTGCATGAGTAGCATGACCATTGCTAGAATGGTGAGTCGACAACCAACACACCAAGAATGAAACAACTAGTTATTAACCTCAAGACAATAGGGTTGCCGGAAGCATTAGAATCACACATTAGAGTTCACTTGTTGGTATTCTGGTTTGAAACAACACGGGACCAAGAAATGAATGGTGATGGCGAGAAGTATTACTATATCAAGAATTCTTAAGACATGTGAAATTCTCACGACATTCTTGACATAAAATATAGTAATACTCCAAGGTAGAAGATAACATAAGCTGTATATCAAGGAACTTAAGGGACAACACAAAACACGAACATGTTTTTGTTTGGAGGGAAAGCAAAAAGGTTTCCGATGAAAATACATTTGTGGAAAAGCTTCACGAAGATGTAATCGATCAGCGACGAAAAGGAATGGTGAAGCTAAAGGTTGGCGGAAACACAGTTAAGACTGCTAGCTCAGAACCAAAATTTCCTTTCAAAACTACCAATATGATGTGGAAAGCTCGATGTAAGCTTATCACACAGTTGAAAATCTGTTCCGAGGATGAAGGACAGAGATAGCATGGTCAAGCCCTAGCATAACGAAGATGATGTAGCCTAACAGCTTGGAAGGAGTTGAGCGAGTACAAACTCGTAAGAAAATAATATTACTAAGAGTTGTTGAATCGCAATTCGTACTCAATTCAGTTATCAGTGTCCTTGAGTGTCCATCAACTCAAACACGAGGAAAATGGAATTAATGAAAATATCATAGTTGATGGGGAGCTCACAAGAAGTTATGTAGCTCCGTGATATTCTCGGGGTACGAGGGATAATACTCGGAGGTAGATCAACATTAAGGCTTGGACCGATGTATTGATCTAAAGAAGACAAGTACTTTAACTCGTCTGAAAATGAAATCAAGGTAGGACAACATGGTCGGAACCACGATTGCAAAGGACATGATCACATATACCAGATTTAAACCACATAATGAATGATTATTGATACGAGAAGCTTCTATGATAGGGTCATCGTCATTTCCATGGGCATGAACACAAAGTTCAAGGTCGACGCCCACTTCGTCAATGCATCACCTGCCATTTACTCCTCACCTTTGATCAGGTTGTAGCTTTGAAAGAATAGCCGGTAAAACACCAGAAGAGTAAGACTCATGAAAACTCTTCGGATCATACCATTTTAGGAAGGTATAGGTTCAACCCGTCGGGGCATCTTAGGAACATATACCATACACTCCAAGAGTAATTAAACATGCTTGAAGGGCATGGCTGACAAAAGCGTAGGGTAGAACTTATCATAGGGAGAGGACACAATTTACCAATGGCATTATGTATCAGGGGGAACAATATCACAAGAATTTTGAATGTAAAGGGTGCCATCGGATAATAACCCAGCAATGGGTGTGGCAGTCCACAAGGGACCTGATGTGAGTATCAGTACTCGATCAGCGGGCGATAGGATGCAATGCATCGGGTTGTAGAACATCTGAAAAATATTGATACTTAATCACCAAAGGAATTAGGATTTCCAGGTTGGGGTATCATAATCACATGCTCCGACCAATATACAAGTAAGTTGAATGGACTTAGATGGACAACCAACCAAAGTTGATTTGTCGAGAACTAGCTCTCTCTGCAAGGACGTCTGAGCCGGAAAGATAATTTATGAGTATCAACAGATGATTGTGCGCATTCACACAAAGGTAGAATCAATAAGATCACAGGAAAATCACAAACAATTTTAATGAATGCGGCTAGACATATGGATTTAACCATAACACAAGCAGGTGAGAAAGGTCAAAAGCAATAGGCTACTGGGGATTCCGAAAGATCGAATAGTAATTCGAAGAACCTTCGAAACCCATGACAACTAATGACGGACGAATCCCTGATAAGATAATTCGTTGCCTCTCTTAAAACAAGAGCAATTGGAAAAGAAAGTATGGACGGCATTTGTATGTCGTCATCCATAGGGGTTGACGGATGAAGGAAAATCGCAGAAGCGATGAGCACAACTTCTCGAGAGAACATCAGAGAGTATCCTCGGAGTCTTCTGAGGAATCAAGCCATCGTCTGGCATGGGGGGCTCTCCGGGAGTATTTACGAGGACCTAGAGTTAGAGTTAGCAAAATATTTAACCTGAAAGAGAAGAGAGAGTAGAACCCAGAGTATAGAAAAGGAGTAAAAGATAGTAATACCACCCAATTGAGATGTGGGCCCGTAAGCCACATCATCAATGTTACTAAAGTTTTTCAAACACTAGACTCAACTTCGGCCAAGGAGTTGGAAAGGGGGCTACCTACAGGCAGTCGGCTCTGATACCAACTTGTGACGCCCTCGATTTAATCATACGCTAAACATACATGCAAATGCGTACGATCAAACTCAAGGACTCACGGGAAGATATCACAACACAACTCAAGACACAATTAAAACTATACAAGCTTCATATTACAGGCCAGGGGCCTCGAGGGCTAGAATACAAAAGCTCAATAAACACACGAGTCAGTGGAAGGAACAATATGTGAGTACATACATTAAACATGAGGTGCCTTAGAGAAGGCTAGCACAAAAGATACAACGATCGAACGAGGCGAGGCCTCCTGCCTGGGAACCTACTAACTACTCCTGGTCTTCAGCGGCCTCCACGTAGTAGGCACCGTCGGGGTAGCAGTCGTCGTCGGCGGGATACTCCAACTCCTAGGCTCCATCATCTGGTCGCAACAATGGATCAAGGGGGCAAAGCGGGAGCAAAGCAACGGTGAGTACTCATCCAAAGTACTCGCAAGACTTATATCAGAACTATGCTAGTATGCAACATTATCAAAGAAAGGGGTGTGGGGTTATAGGTGGACTGACTCCAGCAATGCGAGAAAAGGGAGAGAAGGCCTAGTCCTCTCGAAGACTAGCATCTTCAAGGGTCTTGCAGCAATAGACGAGAGTAGAACAGGGTAACACAATTAATAGTCATATTGTTGCAGCAATATTAATATGAGGTCACGCCCAGAGATCCTCCCTCCACTCCCTGCAAGGAAGCAATCCCAGAGCAACTATTCTAGTTAAGTAACAGTTGTAGTTGTATAAGATCACGAGACAACTCCAAGTCGTCCTGTAACCGTGGACACGGCTATCCGAATAGTTAATTTTCATCACTGCAGGGGTGCACCAAGTTTCCTGTCATGCTCGATAACACTTTGACCGGACACACTTTTCTGGGTCATGTCCGGTGATAACCCACAAGTATAGGGGATCACAACAGTTTTCGAGGGTAGAGTATTCAACCAAAATTTGTTGATTCGACACAAGGGGAAGACAAATAATATTCTCGAGTATTAGCAGTTGAGTTGTCAATTCAACCACACCTGAAAGACTTAGTATCTGCAGCAAAGTATGAGTAGCAAAGTGGTATGATAGCAATAGTAGTAACGGTAACAGTAGCAGCAATGACTGCAGTAGTAGTAATAGTAGCAGCAGCGACAACAATAGCGACAGAGTAATGGTAGCAGAAGTGACAACAGTAGGGACAAAGTAACATAGAAAGGACCAGCAGGAAAAACTCGTAGGCATTGGATCGGTGATGGATGATTATGCTGGATGATATTTATCATACAATAGTTATAACACGGAGAAATATGTCTAGCTCCAGTTAGTCAATGCAATGTAGGCATGTATTCCGTATGTAGTCATACGTGCTTAGGGAAAAGAACTTGCATGGCATCTATTGTCCACCCCTCTCGTGGCAGCGGGGTCCTAATGGAAACTGCAGGATATTAAGGTTCTCCTTTTAATAGAGAACCGGAACAAAGCATTAGCACTTAGTGAATACATGAACTCCTCATACTATGGTCATCTCCGGGAGTGGTTCTCGCTATTGTCACTCCGGGGTTGCTGGGTCATAACACATAGTAGGTGACTACAACTTGCAAGATAGGATCAAGAACACACATATATTGACGAGAACATAATAGGTTCAGATCTGAAATCATGGCACTCGGGCCCTAGTGACAAGCATTAAGCATGGAAAAGTAGTAGCGACATCAATCTCAGAACATAATGGATACTAGGCACTATTAGAATCCAGTTCTTTGTCGTCTGCTGGCTGACGGCAAAGAACCTCTTTGCCATCAGTTGACACAAGGCAGACGACAAAGGACTAACACATGGCAAAAATACTATTTGCCATGTGTTGGCCCTTTGCCGTCTGCAAGCGGACGACAAAGAGACCCAGGGCAGACGGCAAAGAGGACGGGTGGGTCCCATGCCTGCCGTGTCCAAAATCTGGGGGCCTTTGCCGTCCATGGGCCTTTGCCGTCTGCCATGGGGCCCTTTGCCGTCGGGGGCGGGACGGCAAAGGGGCGGCCCTAAAACAACCGTTAACCCCCTCCTCGCTCACTGTCTCTCTCCCCCCGGCCACTGTCTCGCTCACTGTCTCTCTCCACGGCGACCCCCTCCCCGCGAGAGCCTCTCCCCGTGGCGAGCCCCTCCCCGCGGCGAAACCCCCGGCGGCGAGCCCCCCCGCGGCGAGCCCCCCCCCCCCCGTGGCGAGCCCCTCCCCGCGAGAGCCCCTCCCCGCGGCAATCCACCCCCGCGGTGACCCACCCCCGCGGCGAGCCCCTCCCCGCGGCGAGCCCCCTGCCGTGTGCCCCCTGCCGCGTGCCCCCTGCCCCCCTGCCGTCGTCCACCGCCGCCGCCGCCGCCCCGTGCCGTCGTCCACCGCGGTGAGTTCTTCTTCCTTTTCTTTTTAAAAAATTTAAATACTTTAGTTAGTTTATTAGGTTAGTTTTTTATTATATATAGGGTAATTTAGTTAGTTTATTTGGTTAGATTATTAGGCTAATTAGGTTAGTTAGTTAGGTTAGAAGAAAAAAAGCAGAAGGAAAAAAAGAGGAAAAGCAGAAGGAAAAAAGTGAAAAAGAAAAAAGGAAAAGAAGAAAATAATTAGAAGAAGAACGAAAAGAAGGAGAAGAAGAAGAAGAAGAAGAAGAGGAGGAGGAGAAAGAAGAAGAAGAAGAAGAAGAAGAGGAAGGAGAAGAAGAAGAAGAAGAGGAGGATGAGGAGGAGGAGGAAGAGGAGGAGAAAGAAGAAGAAGAAGAATAATAAGAAGAAGTAGAAGAAGAAAAAGAATAGGAGGAGAAAAAGAGGAGGGGGAGGAGGAGGAGAAGAAAGAAGAAGAAGAAGAAGAAGAAAAAGAGGAGAGAGGAGAAGAAGAAAGAAGAGGAAAAGGGAACCCCGGCACCCTGAAACTGACCCTCGACCCCCGACCCTTGACGCCCGACGCCACTGACCGCCGACCATCGACCCCCGACGCCACTAACCCCCGACCCCCGACCCCCGACGGCACTGACTCCCGACGCCACTAACCCTTGACCCCCGACGCCACTGACCCCCGACCCAGACCCTCGGCCCACGCCTCCCGACCCCCGACGCTCGACGCCACCAGCCCCCGACCCCCGACGCCACTGACACCCGACGTCACTGACCCTCGACCCCCGACGCCACTGACCCCCCACAACCGATGCCACTAACCCCCCGACCCCCGATGTCACCGACACCCAACACCACCGACCCTCGACGACACCGACTCCCGACGCCACTAAGCCCCGACCCCCGACACCTGTTCTGCCTTCTTTTGAACGAGAAGGTGCTTTTCGGCCTTCCAGAGGCCCACGAGGTCATAGTTTTGTAAATTATGAGTTAGGTCACATATTTTCCGATTATGTTAATTATAAAAACATCGTATTTGTGTTGATCGTGTGAATTTCAATGTGCAGTTGTTTGACGACCTCCACGTGCGTTGGACGAGCTCCGCCCTTACGTTTGTTGGTGAGCACAAATGACTTCTCCTCCTACCCCCTTAATTTGCTCTGTCCCGGGCTTCGTGCTGATGAAACTTGCTAGCTATAGGTTTCTTCAATCATGAGGATGCGTGACCAGTATGCGTCTCCCGTTCGAAAGGGCGACATCTATAAATATGCATTTCTTTGCATATTTATAACCGCCATCCTTTCGAATTGTCCAACATTATCCATGGACAGCCCGAGTATGTGTAGATTGGGTTTGTTTTCCCGTATGCTGTGCTCCGGATCCGATGCAGAATTTCGTCAGTGCCTCCCCTGTTGTTCTCCGGGTACACATCCTCTCTGCTTATTGCCGAGACGTGTATCAGGAGAACAGTGGGGAGGTGCTGCCGAAATTCCGCGTCGCACCTGGAGCAGAGCATGGAAAACCGAACTGAGTCTACAGATACTCGGGTGGGATTAGGACCTATCTTTACCTATTAGCGTGTAGGTTGCATGGACGTAATAAAACTGACAAACTTGATTAGCATATGAATAGATGATGAATTATATATTTATTTCTTGTGCCCCCATAGGTAGCTAGGCAACATGAGTGATCGTGCTTGGATGTACACTGGTCATCCTAGTCAGAAAGACATGACCCATGAATGATTAACAAAAACCAGGGGGTTTGGGAGACCGCATTTGCAAATGGCCAGCAGAAAACATGGTGCCCCTGTCCCAACTGCGACAACTGGAAAAAGCAGACAGAGTTTGAAATGGGTAAACACCTGAGAAGTGGGGTTTTACGCCTAATTATACAGTGTGGACTTTTCATGGTGAGTCTGACCAACGTGCCAGAGCTGACGTGATTCGTCGTTGCACCGACGAGCATGGTACCGGGATTGAAGACATGGTGCAAGACTTTGATGATGCTCGGGATTCGGATGATGAGATGGAGGAATATGCAAAGGCCTTCTATGAAATGTTGGAGTCTTCAAAACGTCCTCTCCACGAGAAGACTGAGCTTTGTCAGCTGGATGCCATCGCGCAAGTAATGGCTCTGAAGGCTCAATTCAACCTAGGTAGAGAATGCTACGACGCAATGATGACTATATTTGGACGCTTTCTATGCAAAGGCCATGTACTTCCTGCAAACCTGTACCACTCAGAGAAAATCCTCCGTGTACTTAAGATGCCCTATGAGAAGATACATGCGTGTGAGAATGGATGTGCCTTATTTAGGCTTGAGTATGCGGCCTTGAACTATTGCCCCATTTGCAATTCTTCCAGGTATATTGTGGTAGACAATGACATGGGTGAGAAGAATCAGACCAAAATCCCCATTAGTGTTCTTCGGTATCTGCCAATCGTACCAAGACTTCAACGTCTTTTCATGGTCGAAGAGACGACTAGACAGATGACATGGCACAAATTGGGCAAAAGAACCGAACTAGATGCAGATGGGAACAAGATGCTGGTACACACTTCAGATAGTTTTGCGTGGAGGCACTTCGATGCATTACATAAGGATAAATAGGAAGATCCAAGGCAACCTAGAGTTGCCAAGCACGGATGGGTTCAATGTGTATGGTATGATGGCAGCACAATACAGTTGTTGGCCTGTATTTGTCATTCCACTAAATTTGCCACCCGGAGCGATTATGAAAAGCAAGAACATTTTCCTGACGTTGATAATTCCAGGGCCCAACTATCCGGGGAAGAATATGAATGTGTACATGCAGCCGCTTAAGGATGAGTTGCAAGAAGCCTGGGATAATGGGATCAAGACCTACGATGCGGCTACCAAAACAAATTTCAAAATGCGTGTGTGGTACATGTACTCGACGCATGATTATCCGGCGTTTGCGCTATTCGCTGGCTGGTGTGTGCATGGAAGGTTCCCGTGCACCACATGCAAGGCAGCTCTTCAGTTCCGTTGGCTGCAGGCTGGTCGCAAGTAATCTTGCTTCAACATGCATAGACAATTCCTGGATCCTGACCATAAGTTTAGAAAAGACAAGAAGAATTTCATCAAAGGTAGAGTTGTCAAAAACACTGCACCAGCTGCGTTGACAGGCCAACAGACCCTTGATCAGTTAAACGCTCTCGAGCCTGATCCTTCGCGTCCAGGATACTTCAAAGGGTATAATACGGAACACGCCTGGACTCACAAGTCATGCTTATGGGATCTGCCTTACTTCAAAGACCTCCTTTGCCCACACAACATTGACGTGATGCACACTGAAAAGAATATTGCGGAGGCCATTTTTGGTACATTGTTCGACATAGAGGGGAAGTCAAAAGATAATCCTAAGGCTAGAACCGACCTGGAGGCTCTATGTGATAGACCGTTGCAAAACTTGCAACAACGGAAAGGAAAGCAAAGCATAGCGAAGCCAAAGGCATGGTTCAATCTTGAAAGGCCAGCTATGAGGGAAATGCTATTGTGGGTGAAAGTGCGGTTGATGTTCCCCGATGGGTATGCTGTGAATCTAAAGAGGGGAGCGAGTCCTGACAAATTGAAAATATTTGGGCTCAAGAGTCATGATTGGCACATATGGATTGAGCGGGTAATGCCGGTGATGTTGCGTGGCTTTATCCCTGAGGATGAATGGCTAGTACTGGCAGAGCTGAGCTATTTCTTCCGTTCTCTTTGTGCGAAAGAACTATCGCCTGGCGTGCTAGATGAAATGGAAGAGTTGGTGCCGGAGTTGATCTGCAAATTAGAAAAGATCTTTCCACCGGGCTTCTTTAATCCAATGCAACATTTGTTTTTGCATCTCCCGACCGAGGAAAGAATGGGGGGCCGTTCAAAATCGATGGTGCTACTCAACTGAGAGGATGCAGAAGACGCTTCGAGCTAAGTGTAAAAATATATGTAGAATTGAAGCATCGATGACCGAGGCATTCATTACTGAGGAGGCGGCAAACTTCGTGACAGCACACTACGAAGCCAAAAATCATCATTTGTATAACCCGAAGCCTCGGTACAATGATGGCAATCCAAAAAAAGTTCAATCCAACCTCAGCCTAAAGGTAAGCTCGCACCATCTGGTGCTTCGAAAGGGAAATTGTTGGATGTCGAAGAATGGTGGACCATTTCTTTGTATAACTTCACCAACCTAACAGAAGTGCGGCCGTACATCGAGTAAGTTCTCGGTAATTTATTGTTCCGCAACTTCTAATTGCTATGAACTACTATTATTCCCGGATATTTGATATAGTCGATACGTCGCCGAATTCTCGGATGGAGCGGTCATCGAAAAGGATTCCGTCGAAGAGTATGAGCTTCTCGCAAAGCATGGAGGATACTATCCCGGTTTTATCTCTTGGTTCAAACAAAGGGTAATTAATTACCATTAAGGGCCCATTTGATTTCTTGGTCTAATTTGCGGCTAATGCATCCATTCTTTCGTATTAAACTTGTAGGCTGATGCAGAGTCTATGGACGCCGAGTTGAGACAAGTCGCTAATGGTTTTGACTATAAGGTCCGTTCATTTGACAAATACAACATCAACGGGTATTACTTTCGTACCTTTGGCAAAGAGCTATCTATGCCCGACCTAAAGACTACAAATTGTTCTGTCTCTGCTATCGGCGAAGGAGACACCGAGTATTATGGAAGAGTTGAAGCAATTTATGAACTTCTATTCTATGGTGAAAACCCACCGACCGTCGTAGTCTTCAACTGTTATTGGTTTGAGCCGAGGGAGACTAGAAGGACTCATGAACATATAGGACTAGTCGAAATCAACCAAAACGCCCAGTTAGATGTTCCCGATGTCTATATTACGGCTCAACAGGCGATACAAGTTTTCTATCTACTGTGGGCGTGCCAAACTGATCCAAATCTCAAAGGTTGGGATGTCGTTTATGAAGTGCCACCACATTTTAGACCACCTACCCTCAATGAAGAGGATTACGAACCTCACATTAACCCAGACACATATGAAGGAGAATTCTTCCAAGAAACACGTATGTCCAAGAAACATTTCAAGAACCGCTCTACTTCACCCCAGAACATTGAAGTAGACAGCGACAGTGAATCCGTCTTAACCCCTGAGCCCGAACAGGAAGAGCTGGAAGAAAAGGAGGTTACAACTGCGAATGACCTGTCACTTCTTGACCGATTACATAATGGTGGCCTTCCACATGTTCTTCGTGATAGTGATGATGATGATGCATTTATTGATGATAGTGATGATCATGATGCATTTATTGACCCCGAAGCATATATAGACGAGCACGATTGTTATTAGTTCATGTCAGGTATTCAACTATTATACTATATGTAAATTTTGAGTTCATGTTAGGTATTCAATTTTTATTAGTCATGTTGGTATTTATGACGATGATACACTTAAATTATATACATTTTCTTACTCATGTTGGTATTTATTTTGTACTAATTTCATTTACTCTTTGTCATGACACGTGTTGAAAGATGGTGGGAAAGGGTCGAAAGCACTCCGCGGCTCCTTCTTCGTCGGCGGGTGATGGGATGTGTACTTCCATTCCTGCCTCGCCTCTTCGGAGAGCATTGCTCTCTACTCTGCAAGGAGCACCCCCCATGAGAGGAGGTCGACCCCCCGCGAAGCCGAGAGGTACTAAAGGTACACGTTGTATTCATGTTGGTATTTATGTTGTACTCATGTTGTATGCATATTGGTATTTATATACATTTTGTTACTCATGTTGGTATTTATGTTGTACTAAAGGTACACGTGGCCGCGGGAGAGGTAGGGCGGTGGCTGCCACGCCTTCTGAGGTGGCGGCTACACGGTCTCCGCCACCACCCCAAGCTGATTCACCTGAGCACAAGACTTCTAGGGTGGATTCGTTTGAGGTGGAGGCTACACGGTCTCCGGTTCACGAGCCTCGGGTGGACGAGCCTCAGGTCGACGAGCCTTCGACCCATGAGACTCGTGTCCCAGAGGCTCCATTCCAGGCGACTCCGGAGCAAAGCAGGGATGAGGGTACGTCCCAAGAGACCCAGTGGGATGCTGGTAGCGACGAGGGGTTGGGTGAGGGGGCTACCGTCTACCAGCGTGATAGTTCGGGGCTCTGGCTCGTGCCAGCGACCCCCGAGCAGAGGTGGTCGATTAGGCCAAATGGGGACAAGTAAGTTAATTTACTCTTATTTAACCTTTTGCATTCGCGTTTTCTCAAATATTTAATGTTTTGGCTTTAATTTGTCATACTGTAGGGGTTGGATTGTTGCCAAGGGTGTCCGCAAGCGCAACAACGTCCTTGGTGTGCTTTGCCGTAAAAACTTCCCAGGGTTTGTTACGTTGCCCGGTCGGGAGCGAGAGGTAGGAATGACCTGGGAGCACTACTTGGGTGCCCCGGCCCCGCCGGAGGTGGAGATCGATGGTGTTTTGTGCGACACGAGGGCGGACATGGTGATCCGAAAGTTCTGGGTAATTTCTCCTTCACACAATTATAAATCAACCATAGCTATTTATTGTACTGATCGGTGTTGTCTTGTTTGCAGACCTACTACAGGTGTGAGGAGGGATACGAGGAGGACACGGCAAAGGTTATCGAAACCGAATGTCGCCGCCTACTTCAAAACTTTCGGCACGAGGCTCGGGTGCAGGCTGTTCGAGACTACTATGCCATGCGGCGTATTAGGATTGACAAGGCGAAGTGCCGTGATGCTAAGATGGAGAAGGAGCATTACATGAAGGTAATTACATATTCTTAAGTCTTTGTAGTTAGTTCCCTTGATTAGGTTCTTACGCGCTCAAATTTCTCTTTATTAACTTAGGTGCCCCCGAGATGGTGTGTGGATAAGATGGATTGTTGGGAGGCCTTGGTGGATCAGTGGTGCTCCGAAACGTGGGAGGCCAGCAACAACAACGCCAAGGAGAGGCGTGGCAAAATGGTTGGCGTGCCACACCATCAAGGGAGCGTCAACTTAATCCAATTTGGCGAGAACTGGGTATGTGGTTTGCTTCATGCCTCATGCAATTCATTCTTAATGCTATCTTGAGCCCTTTACTAATACAATTTCCTCTCTCTCTCTTTTAGGCGCGTCACAATAAGACGGAGGTGCCACAGATGTATGACCTGTATGCGATGGCCCATACTGCCTCGTACAAGAAGCTCAAGGCATTCTCTGAGTCTGACCTCGAGCATCCAGAAAACTTCACCAACATCTCCTCCCACCACAAGCTCGTGAAGTATAGAGATCACGGGAAGGCGAGGAAAGGGGAGGACTTTAACCCGAGCGAGGGGCCTATTGATCCAGAGCTGGTGATGATAGCTGGCAATGGGAGGCCCCATGGCTCGATCGCCATTGGAGACGGCCTTATACGTTGTCCTAGCACTCTCCGGCAGATAAAGGCACGCCAAACGAGCTCTTGTCCGGAGATAACACGTCATCCACGACCAGTCGAGCTCGCCATCGAGGTTAGTTTAATAGACTCAACTATCTTTCTGCATTATGTTGTGCGTTGGAACCTATATTATTACATTGCTAACAATGAGTTGTGTTGCAGGCTGCTATTCAGAAAGAGAGAGAGGCAATGCAGGCGGCTATGGCGGAGAAGGATAAGGAAATTAGGGAGCTGGAGGAGAGGACGACTTCATTGGTGGAGGCGGAGAGGGCACGGAATGATGCGTCTAACAGGGCCATATACGAGCTCTTCGTGGTAAGTTTCCTCTTCATGTTATTTCAAATCTTGCATTTGAATGTCCGTTTCATTAACAAATAAAAAGTTTGACTTGTCGAAACCAAATGTACAGTCTATGTGCGAGAAGAGCGGCCAAGTCCCTCCGCCGATGCCAGTCATTAACGTGGCGGGGACGGTGAGTTTCATTTCAGTGCAGTGATCTTAAGAGTGTCGTCATGCTAACTACACATTGCAAACGATGTTTGGTGCAGAATATCTCCTGAAACGCATCGCACGACCCTTCTATAGTCAAGCCTTCTCCAGGTGAAACAAGCCAGAGCCACCGTGCTTCACCGCTGTGATGACGATAATGGTATGTTATTTCTAGTGTTTTAATAAAAAATAGCTATACTTCCATCTAAATGACATAATTAGCTTAGTTAGCTCCAAAATGTCTATATTGGCTAATTATCCTACGAAATGACATAATTAGCTTAGTTAGCTCCAAAATGACCTATTTAATAAAAAATGAGATATAGTTAGCTAAGTTCTCTCCTAAATGACATAATAAGGCTTTCGTAGCTGCAAGATGACCTATTGCCCCTAATTTAGGTATTAAATGGCCTATAATTTGCCTAGCTAGATCCAAAATGGCTTAATAAGCATAGTTTGCTCCGGAATGACCTATTTTACCCAAGTTAGCTCCGAAACGACCTATAGTTATCTAGGGTTCCACCTAAACGACATAATTAGCTTAGTTAGCTCCTAAATGGTCTATTTAATAAAACATGACCTATACTTAGCTAATTATCCACAAAATGACATAATTAGCTCCAAAAAGGCATTCTTAGCCAATTTAGCCCAAAGAAGGGGACAAGAGGAGAAGAAAGAGGAAAAATGAAAGGAAGGAAGAAGAAGGAGAAGAGAAGAAGAAGAAGGAGAAGGAGGAGGATAAGAAGGAGAAGAAGGAGGAGAAGAAGGAGAAGGAGCTCCTCCTTCTCCTTCTTCTTCTTCCTCCTTCTTTCTCCTTCTCCTTCTCCTTCTTCTTTTCTTCTTCTTCTCCTCTTCCTTCTCCTCCTCCTCCTCCTCCTTCTTTTACTTCTTCTTCTCTTTCTCTTCTTCTACGTAGCTTAGACTCATCCAAGAAATGCTATATTGGCTAATTATCCTACGAAATGATAGAATTAGCTTAGTTAGCTCCAAAATGACCTATTTAATAAAAAATGACCTATAGTTAGCTAAGTTATCTCCTAATTGATATAATAAGGCTTATGTAGCTGCAAGATGACCTATTCCCCCTAACATAGGTATTAAAGGCCTATAATTAGGCTAGCTAGATCCAAAATGGCTTAATAAGCATAGTTTGCTCCGGAATGACCTATTTTACCCAAGTTAGCTCCGAAACGACCTATAGTTAGCTAGGGTTCCACCTAAATGACACAATTAGCTTAGTTAGCTCCTAAATAGTCTATTTAATAAAACATGACCTATACTTAGCTAATTATCCTCAAAATGACATAATTAGCTCCAAAAAGGCATTCTTAGCCAATTTAGCCCGAAGAAGGGGACAAGAGGAGAAGAAAGAGGAAAAATAAAAGGAAGGAAGAAGAAGAAGAGGAGAAGAAGAAGAAAGAGAAGGAGGAGGATAAGAAGAAGAGAAGGAGGTGAAGAAGGAGAAGGAGCTCCTCCTTCTCCTTCTTCCTCCTCCTTCTTCCTCCTTCTCCTTATCGTTCTTCTTTTCTTCTTCCTCTCCTCTTCCTTATCCTTCTCCTCCTCCTCCTCCTCCTTCTTTTACTTCTTCTTCTCTTTCTCTTCTTCTATGTAGCTTAGACTCATCCAAGAAAGGCTAAATTGGCTAATTATCCTACGAAATGACATAATTAGCTTAGTTAGCTCCAAAATGACCTATTTAATAAGAAATGACCTATAGTTAGCTAAGTTCTCTCCTAAATAACATAATAAGGCTTACGTAGCTGCAAGATGACCTATTCCCCCTAATTTAGGTATTAAATGGCCTATAATTAGCCTAGCTAGATCCAAAATGGCTTAATAAGCATAGTTTGCTCCGGAATGACCTATTTTACCCAAGTTAGCTCCGAAACGACCTATAGTTAGCTAGGGTTCCACCTAGATGACATAATTAGCTTAGTTACCTCCAAAATGGTCTATTTAATAAAACATGACCTATAGTTAGCTAATTATCCTCGAAATGACATAATTAGCTCCAAAAAGGCATTCTTAGCCAATTTAGCCCGAAGAAGGGGACAAGAGGAGAAGAAGAGGAAAAATGAAAGGAAGGAAGAAGAAGAAGAAGAGAAGAAGAAGAAGGAGAAGGAGGAGCATAAGAAGAAGGAGAAGAAGGAGGAGAAGAAGGAGAAGGAGCTCCTCCGTCTCCTTCTTCTTCCTCCTTCTCCTTCTCCTTCTTCTTTTCTTCTTCTTCTTCTCCTCTTCCTTCTCCTTCTCCTCCTCCTCCTCCTTCTTTTACTTCTTCTTCTCTTTCTCTTCTTCTACGTAGCTTAGACTCATCCAAGAAAGGCTAAGTTGGCTAATTATCCTACGAAATGACATAATTAGCTTAGTTAGCTCCAAAATGACCTATTTAATAAAAAATGACCTATAGTTAGCTAAGTTCTCTCCTAAATGACATAATAAGGCTTACGTAGCTGCAAGATGACCTATTCCCCCTAACTTAGGTATTAAATGGCCTATAATTAGCCTAGCTAGATCCAAAATGGCTTAATAAGCATAGTTTGCTCCGGAATGACCTATTTTACCCAAGTGAGCTCCGAAACGACCTATAGTTAGCTAGGGTTCCACCTAGATGACATAATTAGCTTAGTTAGCTCCTAAATGGTATACTTAATAAAAGATGACCTATACTTAGCTTATTATCCTCGAAATGACATAATTAGCTCCAAAAAGGCATTCTTAGCCAATTTAGCCTGAAGAAGGGGACAAGAGGAGAAGAAAGAGGCAAAATGAAAGGAAGGAAGCAGAAGAAGAGGAGAAGAAGAAGAAGGAGAAGGAGGAGGATAAGAAGAAGTAGAAGAAGGAGGAGAAGAAGGAGAAGGAGCTCCTCCTTCTCCTTCTTCTTCCTCCTTCTTCCTCCTTCTCCTTCTCCTTCTTCTTTTCTTCTTCTTCTCCTCCTCCTTCTCCTTCTCCTCCTCCTCCTCCTTATTTTACTTCTTCTTCTCTTCCTATTCTTCTACGTAGCTTAGACTCATCCAAGAAAGGCTAAATTGGCTAATTATCCTACAAAATGACATAATTAGCTTAGTTAGCTCCAAAATGACCTATTTAATAAAAAATGACCTATAGTTAGCGAAGTTCTCTCCTAAATGACATAATAAGGCTTACGTAGCTCCAAGATGACCTATTCCCCCTAACTTAGGTATTAAATGGCCTATAATTAGCCTAGCTAGATCCACAATGGCTTAATAAGCATAGTTTGCTCCGGAATGACCTATTTTACCCAAGTTAGCTCCGAAACGACCTATAGTTAGCTAGGGTTCCACCTAGATGACATAATTAGCTTAGTTAGCTCCTAAATGGTCTATTTAATAAAACATGACCTATACTTAGCTAATTATCCTCGAAATGACATAATTAGCTCCAAAAAGGCTTTCTTAGCCAATTTAGCCCAAAGAAGGGGACAAGAGGAGAAGAAAGAGGAAAAATGAAAGGAAGGAAGAAGAAGAAGAGGGGAAGAAGAAGGAGAAGGAGGAGGATAAGAAGAAGGACAAGAAGGATGAGAAGAAGGAGAAGGAGCTCCTCCTTCTCCTTCTTCTTCCTCCTTCTCCTTCTCATTCTTCTTTTCTTCTTCTTCTCCTCTTCCTTCTCCTTCTCCTCCTCCTCCTCCTCCTCCTCCTTCTTTTACTTCTTCTTCTCTTTCTCTTCTTCTACGTAGCTTAGACTCATCCAAGAAAGTCTAAATTGGCTAATTATCCTACGAAATGACATAATTAGCTTAGTTAGCTCCAAAATGACCTATTTAATAAAAATGACCTATAGTTAGCTAAGTTCTCTCCTAAATGACATAATAAGGCTTATGTAGCTGCAAGATGACCTATTCCCCCTAACTTAGGTATTAAATGGCCTATAATTAGCCTAGCTAGATCCAAAATGGCTTAATAAGCATAGTTTGCTCCGGAATGACCTATTTTACCCAAGTTAGCTCCGAAACGACATATAGTTAGCTAGGGTTCCACCTAGATTACATAATTAGCTTAGTTAGCTCCCAAATGGTCTATTTAATGAAACATGACCTATACTTAGCTAATTATCCTCGAAATGACATAATTAGCTCCAAAAAGGCTTTCTTAGCCAATTTAGCCCAAAGAAGGGGACAAGAGGAGAAGAAAGAGGAAAAATGAAAGGAAGGAAGAAGAAGAAGAGGGGAAGAAGAGGAAGGAGAAGGAGGAGGATAAGAAGAAGGACAAGAAGGATGAGAAGAAGGAGAAGGAGCTCCTCCTTCTCCTTCTTATTCCTCCTTCTTCCTCCTTCTCCTTCTCATTCTTCTTTTCTTCTTCTTCTCCTATTCCTTCTCCTTCTCCTCCTCCTCCTCCTCCTCCTTCCTTTACTTCTTCTTCTCTTTCTCTTCTTCTACGTAGCTTAGACTCATCCAAGAAAGTCTAAATTGGCTAATTATCCTACGAAATGACATAATTAGCTTAGTAAGCTCACAAATGACCTATTTAATAAAAAATGACCTATAGTTAGCTAAGTTCTCTCCTAAATGACATAATAAGGCTTACGTAGCTGCAAGATGACCTATTCCCCCTAACTTAGGTATTGAATGGCCTATAATTAGCCTAGCTAGATCCAAAATGGCTTAATAAGCATAGTTTGCTCCGGAATGACCTATTTTACCCAAGTTAGTTCCGAAACGACCTATAGTTAGCTAGGGTTCCACCTAGATGACATAATTAGCTTAGTTAGCTCCCAAATGGTCTATTTAATAAAACATGACCTATACTTAGCTAATTATCCTCGAAATGACATAATTAGCTACAAAAAGGCATTCTTAGCCAATTTAGCCCGAAGAAGGGGACAAGAGGAGAAGAAAGAGGAAAAATGAAAGGAAGGAAGAAGAAGAAGAAGAGAAGAAGAAGAAGGAGAAGGAGGAGGATAAGAAGAAGGAGAAGAAGGAGGAGAAGAAGGAGAAGGAGCTCCTCCTTCTCCTTCTTCCTCCTTCTTTTCTTCTTCTTCTCCTCTTCCTTCTCCTTCTCCTCCTCCTCCTCCTTCTTTTACTTCTTCTTCTCTTTCTCTTCTTCTACGTAGCTTAGACTCATCCAAGAAAGGCTAAATTGGCTAATTATCCTACGAAATGACATAATTAGCTTAGGTAGCTCCAAAATGACCTATTTAATAAAAAATGACCTATAGTTAGCTAAGTTCTCTCCGAAATGACATAATAAGGCTTACGTAGCTGCAAAATGACCTATTCCCCCTAACTTAGGTATTAAATGGCCTATAATTAGCCTAGCTAGATCCAAAATGGCTTAATAAGGATAGTTTGCTCCGGAATGGCTTATTTTACCCAAGTTAGCTCTGGAACGACCTATAGTTAGCTAGGGTTCCACCTAAATGACACAATTAGCTTATTTAACTCCTAAATGGTCTATACTTAGCTAATTTCTCTCCGAAATAACCTATATATACACTTCTTCATCTAGTATTATTCTTCTAACTTTCTTATTTGTCATTTTGCAGATTACCTTCACTTCACGGGAAGCTTGGATTATATTGATGGAATGCTTGAAGACGATTTCTTGTACCATGGCTTGTATTGAAACTATTGTACTATATGGATATATATGAAACTTTGTATGCATGTGGATGAAGCTGGTGTAATATATGGTTTGGTACGGATGCAACTTGCAAAATATGTATGCACTATGGATGAGAGTTATTTTAATATGGTTATGAGTACGAAAAGAAATTTATTTATGTCAAATATATATATATATCCTGATTATTGTTAAAAATGCTGGATATAATAAAAAATAAATTAAAAAGGGGCTGGTTCCCCCCTTTGCCGTCTGCCCCCACATGGCAAAGGGGGGATGGCAGACGACAAAGGAGGGAATCTGCCCCCTCTCTCTCCCCTCTTTGTCGTCAGCCCCCACATGGCAAAGGGGGGTAGGCAGACAGCAAAGAGGGAAATCTGCCCCCTCTCTCTCCCCTCTTTGCCGTCTGCCCCGACATGGCAAAGGGGGGGTGGGCAGACGGCAAATGGGGGAATCATCCCCCTCTCTCTCCCCTCTTTGCCGTCTGCCCCCACATGGCAAAGGGAGGGATGGCAGACGACAAAGAGAGGAGGCCTGTCGTTAACACTTAACGGGGCCGTTGCAGTATGTGCCGTCCCATTTAGTTTGCCGTCTGCCCCCTCATGGCAAAGATTCTTTGCCGTCCGCTTTAAAAAAGAAGACGTCAAAGAACCTCTTCACCGGATTTTTTACCGTCTAGTTTGCCGTCTGCTGACCGACGACAAAGCCTTTGCCGTCCGTGGTTCCCCCCTTTGCCGTCTGCCATGGCAGATGGCAAATTTCTGAATTTCAGTAGTGAGGGATCAATCCCCATCAAAACTAACTTGATTACATGATAGATATCATCCAGCCCATCACCGTCCAGCAAGCCTACGATGAAATTACTCACGAACGGTGAAGAGCATCATGGAATTGGCGATGAAGGAAGGTTGGTGATGACGATGGCGACGATCTCCCCTCTACGGAGCCCAGAACAGACTCTAGATCTGCCCTCCAGAGGAAGAACAGGAGGTGGCGGCGCCTCCGTATCGTAAAACGCGATGAACTCTTCTCCTTGATTTTTTTCTGGACGAAAGGGATTAAATAGAGCTGGAGTTAGAGGCGGCGGGGCTCCGTGGGCCCCACAAGCGTGCTAGGCGTGACCGGGGGGGGGGGGGGGCGCCTGGTGGGCTTGTGGGCTGCACGCTCCACTCCTCCGGTTGATTCTTGCGCCAGTATTTTTTATATATTCCAAAAAAATCCTCGTGAATTTCCAGGTCATTCCGAGAACTTTTATTTCTGTGCAAAAACAACACCATGGTAATTCTGCTGAAAACAACGTTAGTGAGGGTTAGTTCCATTCAAATCATGCAAATTAGAGTCCAAAACAATGGCAAAAGAGTTTGGAAAAGTAGATACGACGGAGACGTATAAACTCCCCCAAGCTTAAATCCTTGCTTGTCCTCAAGCAATTCAGTTGATAAACTGAAAGAGACAAAAGAAAAACTTTTACGAACTCTCTTTGATCTTGTTGTTGCAATTATGTCTAACTCATATCCAGAATTTTAGCAAGATCATAAGCAAACCACATAAGCAATGACATCTAGGTCTCATGGTAAACTCATATCAATGGCATAATCAACTAGCGAGCAATAATAACAAGTTTCGAACGTCAACACTTCAATCAAAACAACCATGAAGCAATATGAACAGGTGGTATCTCGCTAGCTCTTTGTGAGACCGCAAGACATAAATGTAGAGCACCTTCAAAGACCAAGGGCTGACTGAACATTGTAATTCATGGCAAAGAAGATCCAGTCACAGTCATACTCAATATCAATTAAAACAAAAACATAAGAATGACAGAGGTGCTCTCTAATTGGTGCTTTTATAAGAAGAGGATGACTCAACAGAAATGTAAATAGATAAGCCCTTCGCAGAGGGAAGCATTGATTTGCAAAGGTGCCAGAGCTCAATCTTTGAAGACAGAGATAAATAATTTTGGGTGGCATGCTTTCATTGTCAATGCAATGACCAAGAGTTTTCACCATCTTCCATGCTACACATACTATAGGCGGTTCCCAAACAAAAAACTAAAGTTTTGACTCCCCCACCACCGATCAATCACACTCCACGACTAGCCGAATACTCGGGTGCCGTCCATACCAACAACAATCCAGGGGGAGTTTTGTTTGCAATTATCTTTTTGATTTGAGCATGGAACTGGGCATTCTAATTACCAGCCCCTTTCTCGTTAATGATAGTGAATAAACACATATCGAGGATAACACGCCTAGCATGGAAGATACTTATCGCCCCTTGTCACCACATGAGCGGTTCGGGCATGCAAAACAAATTATTTCTTGAATGGTTTAGAGAGTGGCACATGCAAATTTACTTGGAACGGCAGGTAGATACCACATATAGGTAGGTATGGTGGACTCATATGGAACAACTTTGGGTTTATGGAAGTGGATGCACAAGCAGTATTCCCGCTTAGTACAAGTGAAGGCTAGCAAAAGACTGGGAAGCGACCAACTAGAGAGCGACAACAGTCATCAATATGCATTGAAATTAACCAACATTGAGTGCAAGCATGAGTAGGAGATAAATCACCATGAACATGAATATCATACAGGCTATGTTGATTTTGTTTCAACTACATGTGTGAACATGTGCCAAGTCAAGCCACTTGAATCATTCAAAGGAGGATACCATCCTATCATACTACATCATAATCATCTCAAAACTCACGTTGGCATCCAAGACAAACCATTATAAGCTCCTAGCTAATTAAGCATGGCATCAGAAACTATGATCTCTAAGTTGTCATTGCAAACATGTTTCTCTCACAACAAAGCTGAATCAGGAACGATGAGCTAGTCACATTTACAAAAACAAAATAGATCGAGTTCATACCAGCTTTTCCAGGCTCAGTCACTTCATCATATATCGTCATTATTGCCTTTCACTTACACGACCGAATTATGTGAACAATAATAAGAGTGCTCGTGCATTGGACTAAGCTGGAATCTGCAAGCAACAAAAAATAGAAGACAAAGTAGTATGGCTCTTTGACAGATAAACAGTTATGCGTGCGAGAGCCACTAAACATTATAACCATGGTCTTCTACCTTGACCCAAAGAAAAAGAAAACTATTTACACAGGAAAGCTCCCAACAAGAAAAAGAAGAACAAGAAATCTTGTTGAGTTTTTCTCAAACTAGACAAACACACGAGAAGAAAACGGGAAAAAGAAATAAACTAGCATGGATGATACAGTGGCAAAGTGTGAACACCGACTAACAGAGTGAAAGTGTGAACAAGAATATAAAGTCGGTGAGAAACATGTACTCCCCCAAGCTTAGGCTTTTGGCCTAAGTTGGTCTACTCCCAACAAGGGCAATAACCGTGTCCGGGGTACTCCGGAGTGTACGGAGGGTGCCACTCCTGTGTGAGCTCCTCTGGCTCCCACTAATAAACTGGCATCTGGTACTCGACTGGTAGCTCGGACACGGGCGCATGTGGTGGTGCTATGCCCCAATATGCGTAGATGTCCGAGGGCATAATAATGTACCTACCTAGATGAAGATTGAACAAAGAAGGAGCAGGCTAGGTAATAGTCTCACGAGTACCCTGACTAAATACCAGGTTATAAATCATCCTCTTATTTATATCTTTATCAAGAAAGTTATGGCGAACCATGCTATCATAATCTAGATATCTCTCAGGAAGAAGAATCTCTTCTTCCTCGTGCAATCTAATAGGTATCTCAAAATGTCTAGCAAGACGGGTAGCATAGATACCTCCATAAACAACGCCTTTAGAACGGTTCGTGTTCAACCGTTGAGCTACTATAGCGCCGAAGCTATAAGTTTTATCATTATAAAGGGCTTCACGCAAGACCGCAAGATCTGGGGAGGTAAGGGCCCCATCTTTCCCACGACCAATCAAACATTTTCCCACGAATAATGAGAAGTACCGAAGCACGTGAAAATGTATGCTAGCAGCTCTAGCGCAAGACACTCCTCTCTCCTCTCCTACAACAATAGTATCTATGAAAGCCTCCAAGTCCCGTGGACGAGGTTCATGAATATCCCCAACATAAGGTAATTTGCAAACATTGCAAAAATCCCGAAGTAACATGCGCTGGGGGATATCATATAATTTGAACTCAACCATAGGAGGACTATTCCTTGGATAGAAATTAAAGCTTTGCACGAAAATATTAGTGAGGAGGAGGTATTGCAGGCACTTATTTGCAACGAAGGCGGTAAGGCCCGCATTCTCCACTAAGTAGTAAAAGTCCTCATAAAGTCCGGCAGCGCGTAGGAACACATCGCTTGGCCACTCGCACGCTCGAACTTCTGCAACTCGGGGGACTGGATACTTGGGTTTCTTCTTCTCATTTTCATCATCCTTGGGGTCACGGCTTGAAGAGCCTCTTAAGAACCTCCTCATATTTTCCTTTTTCTTTCTCTGAAAATTTCTGAAATTTTTAGTGATTCTAAGGAAAAGTGAAAAAGGCTCAACGAAACTCAGAGCAACTACTCCGACAAGTGCCTAGAGGCCATATCATGCATCAAAACTACTTGTGACCAGCTAAAATTAGCATGCAAAGCTCAAGAACAGGGTCACCAAGGAAACAAAAATACGCAACATATAAGGCACTAGAGCAAAAACTAATTGGACCAATGGAGGAGTCACATACGAAGGGGCAATTTCCCCAAAACAGTTTGGTGAATGGGGCTTTGCACAAGGAGATCGAAAATCGCAGCAAGAAGAGAAAGAACACGGGTTTCAGCCGCGAAACGATTTTTTCTGGAGGTAGGAGAAGGAAATGGGAGCTGGAATAAGTGGAGCGGGGACACGTGGGCCCCATAATCCTGGTAGGCGCGGCCAGGGGGGGGGGGTGTCCGCGCCTCCAGGGCCTGTGGCCCACTGGTGCATCCCCCTGACTAGCTCTCGGTCTCACAATTTTTAAAAAATTCCAGAAAAAATCATACTTGATTTTCATGGCATTCGGAGAACTTTTATTTTCGGGTCACTTTTCTATGGGACGCAAAAAGGAGAAAACAGGGAAAACTAAAGTTAAATCTATCATTTT
This sequence comes from Hordeum vulgare subsp. vulgare, assembly GCF_904849725.1. Lineage (NCBI taxonomy): Eukaryota > Viridiplantae > Streptophyta > Magnoliopsida > Poales > Poaceae > Hordeum > Hordeum vulgare. The sequence continues at coordinate 481,991,024 of NC_058524.1, read as the reverse complement.
TCTTCTAAGCAACTGAAGGTGAAAGCAGGGAACAGAGGTTTGTGACTCCTCGATTCATCCATCCCATGGTCATCAAAAGAAATCCGTCAATGAGGTTGATCAAGTCTCCTTGACAAACTTTTTCGAATCGCATGAAAAAACGGAGAATTTTCGAATAGTCACTAGGTTACCTCAATGGGGATGTGCATATCCCCAACAAGCAAATCATACTTCATCTTGGTAGTAGGTATAGGGCATTCAAAGCTCCCAATAAGAATTTATGAAGTTTTTTCAATAGCATTGATGCCGTGTACTTGATATTGTTTCTTCGGAAAGTGCACCGTATGCTCATTACCGTTGACATGGAAAGTGACATTGCTTTTGTTGCAATCAATAACAGCCCCTGCAGTGTTTAAAAAGGGTCTTCCAAGGATGACCGACATGGCATCATCCTCGGGAATATCCAGAATAACAAAGTCTGTTAAGATAGTGACGTTAGCAACCATAACACGCACATCCTCGCAAATGCCGATAGGGAAAGCAGTTGATTTGTCGGCCATTTGCACAGAGATTTCAGTGGGTGTCAACTTATCCAGTTCAAGTCTACGATAAAGAGAGAGGGGCATAACACTAACACCGGCTCCAAGGTCGCATAAAGCAGTTCTAACGTAGTTTCCTTTGATAGAGCAAGGTATAGTGGGCACTCCGGGATCACCTAGTTTCTTAGGAGTTACACCTTTGAAGGTATAATTAGCGAGCATGATGGAAATCTCAATCTCAGGTATCCTCCTCTTATTAGTCACAATATCCTTCATGTACTTAGCATACAAAGACATTTTGAGCATATCTGTCAAACGCATTTGCAGGAAGACAGGTCTAATCATTTCAACAAATCGCTCAAACTCCTCATCATCCTTTTTCTTGTATGGTTTGGGAGGATAGGGCATGGGTTTCTGAACCCATGGTTATCTTTTCTTTACCATGCTTCCTAGCAGTGAAGTCATTCTTATCGTATCTCCTATTCTTAGGCTGTGGGTTATCAAGATCAACAGGTTCAATCTCCACATGCTTATCATTGCTAGGTTGAGCATCAACTTGAACATCACTATCGATATTATCATTGGGCTCATGTTCATCACTAGATTGTGTTTCAGCTTCCGAAACAGAGACATCGTTTGGATTCTAGGGTGTAACAGCAACAAGGTTGCTAGCGTGCAGGTTCCTATCATCTTTCTTCTTCTTCCTAGGATGACTAGGTGCATGAGTGCTAACTCCTTGAGAATCTTGTTCAGTTCTCTTAGGATGACCCTCAGGATACAACGGTTCCTGGGTCATTCTACCGCCTCTAGTGACGACTCTAACATAATTGTCATTCAACTCATTGAGCAAGTCATTCTGAGCCTTAAGTACTTGTTCTACCTGAGTAGTAACCATAGAGGCATGTTTACTCAAAAGCTTAAGATCATTGACGTTTCTGTCCACACAAGCACTTAAATGACTAAGCATAGGAGTATTCTGCTCCAATTTTCTGCTAACATAATCATTGAAAATTTGTTGTTTGGCAACAAAGTTATCAAATTCATCCAGGCATAAGCTAGTAGGTTTATCAAAAGGAATATCACTCTCATTGAATCTACGAAGAGAATTTACCTCTAGTACCTGTATCGGGTTATCAAGACCATGGATATCTTCGATAGGTGGTAGATTTTTGACATCTTCAGATTTAATGCCTTTCTCTTTCATAGATTTCTTAGCTTCTTGCATATCTTCAGGACTGAGGAATAGAGTACCTCTTTTCTTTGGAGTTGGCTTCGGAGGTGGTTCGGGAATAGTCCAAGCATTCTCATTGCACAAGATATTATTCAATAGGATCTCAACTTGTTCTACAGTTCGGTCCGTGAAAACACAACCGACACAACTATATAGGTGGTCCTTAGAAGCATCGGTTAGTCCATTATAGAAGATATCAAGTATTTCGTTCTTCTCAAGAGGGTGATCGGGCAAAGCATTCAGTAGCTTGACGAGCCTCCCCCAAGCTTGCGGGAGACTCTCTTCTTCAACTTGCGCAAAGTTGTATATTTCCTGCAAGGCAGTTTGCTTCTTATGGGTAGGGAAATATTTTTCAGAGAAGTAGTAGATCATATCCTGGGGACTACGCACACAACCAGGAGTAAAAGAAGTGAACCAAGTCTTAGCATCATCCTTTAGTGAAAAAGGAAACAACTTAAGGATATAGTAGTGGCAGATCTTTTCCTCACTCGTGAATAGGGTGGCTATATCGTGTAGTTTGGTAAGATGTGCTTCAACTGTTTCAGACTCATAACCGCGAAAACGATCAGATTCGACCGAAGTGATTAACTCAGGGTCGACAGAGAATTCATAATCCTTATCGGTCACAAAGATAGGCGAAGTAGCAAACTTCGGGTCGTATTTCATCCTAGCTTTCAGATATTTTTCTTTCCACTTGCGCAGTAAATTCTCAACATCATAGCTATCCTTACAAGCAAGAAAGTCCTCAGCTATCTCTCCCTCCATAACATAACCCTCATGCATATCAGGCAATTCATATCTAGGAGAGCTAGTTCTAACATGGGAAAAAGCAGGTTCTACTTCAATAATCTCAGCAGTTTCAGAAGTATCATCACATCTAGCATTAACTCTAGCAATTTGTGCATCAAGGAATGCACCTAGTGGCAAAGCAGTATCAAGCAAAGCATCATCACAAGCATCATAGATAGCAGAGGTAGCATCATCAAGCACATGCGACACATCAAAATTTATAGCAGGAGGTGCTGTCGCAAACTTACTCATAACTGAAGGTGCATCAAGTGCAGAGCTAGATGGCAGTTCCATACCTGTCCTCGTAGTTGAGGGCAAAACTTTAGTTTTTGGATCTCTCGGGTTCCTCATAGTGATCAGCAGACGTAAATCCCAAGTGACTCAGAGAATAGAGCTATGCCTCCCCGACAACGGCGCCAGAAAATAGTCTTGATAAGCCACAAGTATAGGGGATCGCAACAGTTTTCGAGGGTAGAGTATTCAACCCAAATTTGATGATTCGACACAAGGGGAAGCCAAAGAATATTCTCGAGTATTAGAAGTTGAGTTGTCAATTCAACCACACCTGAAAGACTTAGTATCTGCAGCAAAGTATCAGTAGCAAAGTGGTATGATAGCAACAGTAGCAACGGTAACAGTAGCAGCAGTGATATCAGTAGCAGTAACAGTAGCAGCAGCGACAGCAATAGCGACAGAGTAACGGTAGCAGCAGTGACAACAGTAGCGGCAAAGTAATGTAGCAAAGACCAGTAGGAAAAACTTGTAGGCATTGGATCGGTGATGGATGATTATGCCGGATGATATACATCATGCAACAGTTATAACACGGAGAAATATGTCTAGCTCCAGTTCGTCAATGTAATGTAGGCATGTATTCCGTATGTAGTCATACGTGCTTAGGGAAAAGAACTTGCATGACATCTATTGTCCATCCCTCCCATGGCAGCGGGGTCCTAATGGAAACTACATGATATTAAGGTTCTCCTTTTAATAGAGAACCGGAACAAAGCATTAGCACTTAGTGAATACATGAACTCCTCATACTATGGTCATCTCCGGGAGTGGTTCCGGCTATTGTCACTCCGGGGTTGGCGGGTCATAACACATAGTAGGTGACTACAACTTGCAAGATAGGATCAAGAACACACATATATTGACGAGAACATAATAGTTTCAGATCTGAAATCATGGCACTCGGGCCCTAGTGACAAGCATTAAGCATGGCAAAGTAGTAGCAACATCAATCTCAGAACATAGTGGATACTAGGGATCAATCCCCATCAAAACTAACGCGATTACATGATAGATCTCATCCAACCCATCACCGTCCAGCAAGCCTACGATGAAATTACTCACAAACGGTGAAGAGCATCATGGAATTGGCGGTGAAGGAAGGTTGGTGATGACGATGGCGACGATCTCCCCTCTCCAGAGCCCAGAACGGACTCCAGATCTGCCCTCCAGAGGAAGAACAGGAGGTGGCGGCGCCTCCGTATTGTAAAATGCGATCAACTCTTCTCCTTGATTTTTTCCGGACGAAAGGGATTAAATAGAGTTGGAGTTGGAGGCGGTGGAGCTCCATGGGCCCCACAAGTCTGCTAGGCGCTGCCAGGGGGGGCGCCTGGTGGGCTTGTGGGCTCCATGCTCCACTCCTTTGGTTGATTCTTGTGCCAGTATTTTTTGTATATTCCACAAAAAATCCTCGTGAATTTCCAGGTCATTCCGAGAACTTTTATTTCTGCGCAAAAAGAACACCATGGCAATTCTGTTGAAAACAACGTTAGTCCGGGTTAGTTCCATTCAAATCATGCAAATTAGAGTCAAAAACAAGGGAAAAGAGTTTTGAAAAGTAGATACGACGGCGACGTATCATCCGGCCTCAGAATATCGACACGTCGTAGCCCCACCTAAGCTCAACAGAGAGGCCAACCCATCGGTATAACTCCTAAGCACAAAGGGGTCGTGGGTCCACTTGCCCTCTGTGCTCCTGCACGATGCGTGGGCGGCCGATGTTAATCCTAGCACCCCTTAATCACAAGCGCGATGCATGTCGGGACCACTCGGGCGCGTGCTGCTCCATCTCTGACATCTGAAGAGCTTTGGCTGATACCGCGATGTCGAGTACCCATATTTTTTCCCGCGTAGCCGGCTAGTGGGAAAAGGTCTCCGACCAACCCAAATTAAATACCCAAATCCATTACCATTTTAAGTATGTCATCGACACAAACACACGGGAATCCACCCGCCTAACATCTATTCATCAAAGATCCCAGTAACATGGTCAAGTAACTGTGTGGTAGAAACATCAGGGGGAATCCGAGGTATCACCCTCGTTGGATTCCGGACGATGTATCCGTCAAGGTGGACCTAGAGGAATCACCCTTGAGGGTCCCACACTTGAGGGGTTGGACGACAGAGGCATCATCGGGAATGGTGAAAGAGGAATCGCCCTCGATAGCCACGACTGACTAGCTGTACTACAGAGATATCATCAGGAGTACTTCGCGAGGTGTCACCCTCGGTACCCGATAGTATCTGTCTAGCGTCGCACAACTAAGGGGGTGTAAGTGCTGTGCTGGTTCTGGTTCTTCGATCAGGGATCAAGACTTGATGACAAAGCGGAGCAACTGGACTAAGGGGTCAGAGGGGATGACTGCTCCACCTATACTAAACAGTTTTAAAGTGCAATACTGAAAGTAACAGTTCAACAAGAACAGGCTATGCTTCAGATATAGGAGCTAACTACAACAGTAACAAAATTCTAATGCAAGCAGGAGGAAGAAAGACATATGCGATACAGGAATGATCAAGGGGGGTTTGCTTGCCTTGTTGCTCTGCAGCAAAGGGCTGGTCGTCGGGAGGGTAGATGGACCCGGCAACAACGTCAGTCTTGGGGTCTACCGGTAAGAAGAGGGGGGAGAAACAATAAATAACACCAACATGTGCAACACTAAGCATGACATGGCAATATGCAGGCTAGGCATGAGCTAACGGAGCAACACATGTCGCAGACGGGTCGGAAGAATATGTGACGATATTTTCCGGGTCTCTGGCTACTACCGGACAGACTAAAAACGATGGAAAAGTTCCATGTTTGCTATGCTAGGGATGCGTGATAGACGAACGGATGGCGTATCCGGGTTCGTCTCGTTCTGCCGATCAACTTTCATGTTGATAATATTTTAATCCAACTTACGATTTATTTTATATTAATTATCAAAGTTCTATTAGTATTTAGGAATTTAAAACAGATTTAATTAATTATTAAATGCTATTATGACATCAACATGATGTCATGCTGACATCAACATTTGACTGGTCAAACTGACCAGTGGGTCCCATGTGTCATAGACTCCATTTTTAATTAGGTTAGTTATTGATTAGTGAGATTAATTTAATGGGGGACCCACGTGTCATACTCTAATAGGATAATTTATTTATCCTAATTAACAGATTATCTAATTAACCTATTTACTCATAATCATTATCACTAGTACTTATTTTATCTAATTAATTAAGTAATTAATTAACTTCACTATTTATTTATTTTATTATCTATTATTAAAACATATACATATATATAATTATTATTTGTTTATACTTATACTTATTATTATTTCATTTTTATTGGGGGTTCCTAGGCCCCCTTGTGAGTGGGAGTGGGGGGGGGGGGTGGCCCCACATGGAAGTGACCCAACGGCCTAACGCACACACATACACATTCATACATATACCTTATGTATATTTTTCTACATACATGCATACATACATAATACATACATACATACGTACACAATACATACATAATACATACATACATACATACATGCACCATCTTATCTTATGTTCTTTTCTTCTTACCCATACATATATTTGCATACACATAGGGGCTAATCCCCTCTGTCAACAGGGAGGAACCAAGGTGCACAACCGGCGGCAGCCGGAGTAGGGAGAGGAAGGAGAAGGTGGGAGGAGCCCGAATGGGCTCACATCGCGTTGCCGGGAAGAGGGGCGTTTACTGATACGTCTCCATCGTATCTACTTTTCCAAACTCTTTTGCCCTTGTTTTGTACTCTAATTTGCATGATTTGAATGGAACTAACCTGGACTGACGCTGTTTTCAGCTGAATTGCCTTGGTGTTGTTTTTGTGCAGAAATCAAAGTTCTCAGAACGTCCTGAAAATTTACGGAGAATATTTCTGGAAAATATGAAAAATACCTGCGCAAAGATCCACCGGAGGGGCTGGGCCAGCGGGCCACAAACCCTGTAGCTGCCACCCCCTGGTGGCGGCTAGCAATCTTGTGGGGCCCACGTGGCTCTGCCGTCCCCAATCTCAGCCCTATAAATTCACTTTCATCCCAGAAAAAATCAAGAGACAAGATTTCGTCGCGTTTGCGATATGGAGGCGCCGCCACATCGTGTTCTTCATCTGGAGGGCAGATCTGGAGTCCGTTTTGGGCTCCGGAGAGGGGAAATCGTCGCCATCGTCATCATCAACCTTCTTCCCTCTCCAATTCCACGAAGCTCTTCATCGTTTGTGAGTAATCTATTCGTAGGCTCGCTGGGCGGTGGTGAGTAGGATGAGATCTATCATGTAATCGAGTTAGTTTTGACGGGGATTGATCCCTAGTATCCACTATGTTCTGAGATTGATGTTGCTACTCCTTTGCCATGCTTAATTCTTGTCACTAGGGCCCGAGTGCCATGATTTCAGATCTGAAATTATTATGTTGTCACCAATATATGTGTGTTTTAGATCCGATCTTGCAAGTTGTAGTTACCTACTATGTGTTATGACCCGACAACCCCGGAGTGACAATAACCGAAACCACTCCCGGTGATGACCATAGTTTGAGGAGTTCATGTGTTCACCAAGTGCTAATGCGTTGGTCCGACTCTTTATTAAAAGGAGAACCTTGATATCCCGTAGTTTCCTTTTGGACCCCGCTTCCACGGGAGGGATGGACAATAGATGTCATGCAAGTTCTTTTCCCTAAGCACGTATGACGACACACGGAATGCATGCTTACATCACATTGACGAGCGGGAGCTAGCCACATATCTCTCCGTGTTATAACCGTTGCATTATGAATATCATCAAAACAAATCACCGACCAATTGCCTACAAGTTTGTCCCACTGCTGCTGTTACTTATTTTGCTCTGCTGCTGTTACTTGCTACTGTTGCTGCTGCTGTTACTTGCTCTGCTGTTACTTGCTACTGTTGCTACTTGCTACTGCTGCCACTACTGTTGTTCCTTGCCACTACTGCTACTCGTTACACTGCTGCTACCTGCTACAATTTTGGTTCGCTAGTCATTGACGGGAAAAGACAATTTCCGTCAACGGGCAACTTCTGGCGCCATTGATACAATCGTTTGGAATACTCTGCCGTCAACAGATCGTTTCTGACACCATTGTTATCATACTACTTTGCTGTTGATACTTTGCTTGCAGATACTAATCTTTCAGGTGTGGTTGAATCTGACATATTCAGCTGCTAATACTCGAGAGTATTCTCTCACCTCCTATCGGCGAATCAACGAATTTGGGTTGAATACTCTACCCTCGAAAACTGCCTCAATCCCACGCGCTGGTGGGTTATTTCAAGACAATTTCTAATTGTTGAGCAATCGAGAAAATAATTCGTCTAGCCATTGCCAGAGAGTGCCAGTCAGCATTTTTTTGGCGCTGTTGCCGGGGAGGTATTGCTATATTCTCTGAGTTACTTGGGATTTATATTATCTAATCACTATGAAGAATCTGAAGGATCCGAAAACCAAAGTCTTTCCCTCAACTACGAGGGGAGGTAAGGAACTGCCATCTAGCTCTGCACTTGATTCACCTTCAGTTATGAGTAAGTTTGCGACATCACCTCCTGCTAGAAATCTTGATATGTCGCCTGTGCTTGATGATGCTTATGATGCTATTCCTGATATTGCTTTGCCTGATACAGCTAGAGATGCTATGCTTGATACTGCTTTGCCTGATACTGCTAGAGATGCTATGCCTGATACCGCTTTGCCTGATGATGCTAGAGATGCTATTATGCCGGATGATGCTATGCTTGATACTGCTAGAGATACTTCTTTGCCTGATGTTCCACTAGGGCTGTTCCTTGATGCTCATATTGCTAGACTTACTGCCAATGCTCATGATGCTTTTGAAACTGCCGATACTATTGAGATAGAACCTGCTTTTGCTCCTGCTAGATCTAGCTCTCCTAGATATGAATTGCCTGATATACCTGAGGGTTACGTTATGGAGGGAGAGATAGCTGAGGATTTTCTTGCGTGTAAGGATGCCTATGAGGCTGAGAAATTACTTCTCAAGTGGAAGGAAAAATCTCTGAAAGCTAGGATGAAATATGACCCGAAGTTTGCCACTTCACCTATCTTTATCACCGATAAGGATTATGAATTCTCTGTTGACCCTGAGATAATCTCTCTAGTCGAATCTGATCCTTTCCACGGTTATGAGTCTGAGACGTCGTAGCCCATCTTACCAAACTACACGACATAGCCATCCTTTTCACTAGTGAGGAGAAGATCTGCCACTACTACATCCTTAAGCTGTTTCCTTTCTCTTTAAAGGATGACGCTAAAGCCTGGTTCACCTCTCTTGCTCTTGGATGTGTGAGTAGTCCCCAGGATATGGTCTATTACTTCTGTGAGAAATATTTCCCTGCCCATAAGAAGCAAGCTGCCTTGCAGGAAATATACAACTTTGCTCAACTCCAAGAAGAGAGTCTCCCACAAGCTTGCGGGAGGCTCATCCAGCTACAGAATGCTTTGCGTGATCACCCTCTTAAGAAGAACGAGATACTTGATATCCTCCATAACGGACTTACCGATGCCTCTAGAGACCATCTAGATAGTTGTGCCGGTTGTGTTTTAGGGAATGAATTGTAGAACAAGCTGAGACCCTACTGAATAACATCTTGATCAACGATAATGCTTGGACTATTCCCGAACCACCTCCTAGGCCAAATCCGAAGAAAAGAGGCATTCTATTCCTCAGTCCCGAAGATATGCAAGAAGCCAAGAAATCTATGCAAGAGAAAGGCATTAGATCTGAAGATGTCAAAAATCTACCACCTATCAAAGAGATCCATGGTCTCGATAACCCGATACAAGAAGTAGAAGTGAATTCTCTGCGTAGGTTTGATGAGAGTGATATTCCTTTTGACAAACCTGCTAGCCTATGTTTTGATGAATTTGACAACTTTGTTGCCAAACAACAGAGTTTCAATGACTATGTTAGCAGACATTTGGAACAAAGTACTCGTATGCTTAGCCATTTAAGTGCTTGTGTAGACAGAAATGTCAGTGATCTGAAGCTTCTGAGTAAACATGCCTCTATGATTACTACTCAGGTAGAACAAGTACTTAAAGCTCAGAATGACTTGCTCAATGAATTAAATGACAACTCTGTCAGAGTCATTACTAGAGGAGGCAAAATGACTCAGGAACCTTTGTATCCTGAAGGTCATCCTAAGAGAATTGATCAAGATTCCTAAGGAATTAATGTTGATACACCAGTCATCCTAAGGAGAAGAAGAAGGATGATAGAAACCTACATGCCAGTTCACCAAATACCGTCACACCTGAAGAACCTAATGATATTTCTACGTCTGATGCAGAAACACAATCTGGTGATGAACATGAACCTGGTGACAATATGGACAACGATGTTCATCATAATGCTCAACCGAGCAATGATGAGGATGTGGAGATTGAACCTACGGTTAATCCTGATAACCCACAACCTAAGAGATACGATAAGAATGACTTCACTAATAGGAAGCATGGTAAATAAAGGGAGCCAAGAAAAAGGATGATGAGGATTTTGAGTGGTTCGTTGAGATGATAAGACCCATCTTTCTGCAGATGCGGTTAACTGATATGCTCAAAATGTCTCTGTATGCCAAGTACATGAAAGATATCGTGACTAATAAATGGAAGATACCAGATCTTGAGATCTCCACCATGCTTGCCAATTACACTTTCAAAGGTGGAACCCCTAAGAAACTTGGTGATCCTGAAGTGCCCACTATACCTTGTTCCATTAAAGCAAACTACGTAAGAACTGCCTTATGTGACCTTGGAGCCGGTGTTAGTGTTATGACGCTCTCTCTTTATCATAGACTTGAATTCGATAAGTTGACACCCACTGAAATTTCTCTGCAAATGGCCGACAAATCAACTGCTTTCCCTATCGACATTTGCGAGGATGTGCCTGTTGTGGTTGCTAACACCACTATCTTAACAAACTTTGTTATCTTGGATATTCCCGAGGACGATGCCATGGCTATCATCCTCGGAAGCCCCTTTTTAAACACGACAGGGGCTGTTATAGATTGCAACAAAGGCAATGTCACTTTCCATGTCAATGGTAATTAGCACACAGTGCAGTTTCCGAAGAAACGATATCAAGTACATTGCATCAATGCTATCGAAAAGATTTCATCGATTCTAATTGGGAGTTTTGAGTGCCCCATTCCTCGTGTTAAGCTGAAGTATGATTTGCTTGTTGGGGAGATACATATCCCCATTGAGGTGACTTAGTGGCTATTCGAAAATTCTCCGTTCTCTCTTGCGGTTCGAGAAGGTTTTGTCATGAGGACTTGATCAACCCCATTGACGGATTTCTTTCGATGACCATGAAATGGATGAATCAAAGAGTCACATACCTCTGTTTTGAGCTTTCATTTTCTGTTGCTTAGAAGAAAAATGATAGATTTAGTTTAGTTTTTCCCGTTTTCTGTTTTAGCGTCCCGGAGAAAAATACCCCGGAAATAAAAGTTCTCCGATGGTCGTGAAAATTCAGTATGATTTTTTCTGGAATATTTGAAAAATACTGGGCCTGAGAGCTGGCCTGGGCCCTAGACCAGTGGGCCACAATCCCTGCAGCCACCACCCTCTGGTGGCGGCTAGCAAGCTTGTGGGGCCCACAGGGACCCCCTCCACTCATTCCAGGTCCCATCCTCTTCTTCCACCTCCAGAAAAAATTGTTTCGCAGCTCAAATCCGTGTTCTTGCTCATTTGGCTGTGATTTTGGATCTCCTTGCTCAAAGCATCATTCTCCGAACCGTTTTGGGGAAATTACTCCTTGGTAAGTGACTCCTCCATTGGTCCAATTAGTTTTTACTCTAGTGCTTTATCTTTCGTGTATTCTTGCTACCTTGGTGACCCTGTTCTTGAGCTAGAAATGTTGCTTTAGCTGGTCACAAGTAGTTTTAGCGCGTGATACGGTCCCTAGGCACTAGTAGGAGTAGTTGCTACAAGTTGGGTTAATATTTATTCACTTTTCTTTCCAAGTTTCTAAAAATTTCAGAATTTTTCAAAGCTAGAAAAAGGAAAAGATGAGGAGGTTCTTGAGAGGCTCCTCAAGCCGTAACCCCAAGGAGGATGGGAAGAACCACCCCAAGTACATAGTCCCTCGAGTCACAGAAGATCGAGCGTGCGAATGGCCAAGTGATGAATTTTTGCGCGCCGTTGGGCTTTATGAAGACTTTTATTACTTGGTGGAGAATGCAGGTCTTACTGCGTTCGTTGAAGATAAGTGCTCACAATACCTCCTCCTCACCAATATTTTTGTTCAAAGCTTCAACTTTTATCCGAGGAAGAATCCTCCCATGGTTGAGTTCATGATATACGATGTCCCCCAGTGCATGACGCTACAGGATTTTTGCAATGTATGCAAATTACCTTATGTTGGGGATATCCGTGACCCTCGTCCACGGGACTTGGAGGATTTCATTGGTACTATTGCTGTTGGAGAGGAGAGAGGAGTGTCTCGCGCAAAAATTACTAGCATACATTTTCCTGTGCTTCGGTACTTCTCATTATTTGGTGGAAAATGTTTGATTGGCCATGGGGAGGCTGGATCGCTTAGTTCTCCAGACCTTGCGGTTTTGCGCTAAGGCCTTTATAACGATAAGACTTATAGCCTAGGCGCCATAGTAGCCCAGCGGTTGAACATCAACCGTTCCAAGGGTGCCGTCTATGGAGGTATCTATGCTACCCATCTTGCCAGACACATTGAGATACCCATTAGACTGGGAGAGGAAGGAGAGATGCTTCTCCCTGAGAAATATCTGGATTATGACAGCATGGTTCGCCATGATTTTCTGGATAGAGATGCTAGTAGACAGATGATTTATAACCTGATATTTAGTCAGGGTACTCGAGAGACTATTACCTTGCCTGCTCCTTCTTTGTTCGATCTTCATGCAGGCCGGTACACTATTATGCCCTCGGACATCTACGCATATTGGGGCTTGGCCCAATCACAGGTGCCCGTGCCCGAGCCACCAGTCGAGTACCAGACGCCAGTTTATCATGGGAGCCAGAGGAGCTCACACAGCAGTGGCATCCCAGTCTTCTCTGGAGTATCCCGAAGCTGGTTATTTCCCGCCTTGGGAGTAGACCAAGCTAGGCCAAAAGCCTAAGCTTGGGGGAGTACGTGTTCTCACCGACTTTACATTCATGCTTATGCTTTTACTTTGTTAGCCGGTGTTCACACTTTGCGACTGTATTATCCATGCTGGTTTATTTCTGTTTTCTTGTTTTGTGCCCTTTTGAGAAAACCCAAAAAGATTTTTCTTTCTTCTTTTGCTTGTTGGGAGCTTTCCTGTGTAAATAGTTTTCTTTTTCTTTGGGTCAAGGTAGAAGATATTGGTTTCAATGTTTAGTGGTTCTTGCATGCATACCTGTTTAGCTTTCAAAGAGCCATATTATTTTGTCTTCTCCTTTGTGTTTGCTCGCAGATTCAGCTTAGTCCATTGCACGAGCACGCTTATTATTGTTCACATCGTTCGATCGTGCAAGTGAAAGGCAATAATGATTATATATGATGAAATGACTGAGACTGGAAGAGCTGGTATGAACTCTATCTATTTTGTTTTTGTAAATATGACTAGCTTGTCATGCCTGATTCAGCTTTGTTGTGAGAGAACCATGTTTGCAATGACAATTTAGAGTTCATAGTTTCTGATGCCATGCTTAACTAGCTGAGAGCTTATAATGGTTTGTCTTGAATGCCAACATAGATTTTGAGATGACTATGATGTAGTATGATAGGATGGTATTCTCCTTTGAATGATTCAAGTGGCTTGACTTGGCGCATGTTCATGCATGTTGTTGAAACAAAATTAACATAGCCTCTATGATGTTCGTGTTCATGGTGATTTATATCTTGTTCATGCTTGTATTCAACGTTAGTCAAACTCATTGCATCTTGATGACCGTTGTCGCTCTCTAGTTGGTCGCTTCCCAGTCTTTTGCTAGCCTTCACTTGTACTAAGCGGAATACTGCTTGTGCATCCACTTCCATAAACCCAAAAGTTTTTCCATGAGAGTCCACCATACCTACCTATTTGTGGTATCTACCTGTGTTCCAAGTAAATTTGCATGTGCCACTCTCTAAACCTTCAAGAAATAATCTGTTTTGCATGCCCGAACCGCTCATGTGGTGACAGGGGGCTATTGGTATCTTCCATGCTAGGAGTATTATCCTCGACATGTGTTTATTCACTGTCATTCACGAGAAAGGGGCCGGTAATTGGAATGCCCAGTTCCACGCTTAAATCGAAAACATAACTGTAAAACAAGACTCCCCCCGGATTGATGTTAGTATCGACTGTACCCGAGGATTCGGCTACCCGTGGAGTGTGATTGATTGGTGGTGGGGGAGTTAAAACTTTACTTTTCTATTTGGGAACCGCCTATAACATAAGTAGCATGGAAGATATTGAGAACTCTTGGTCATTGCGTTGACAATGAAAGCATGCCACCCAAAATTATTATCTCTCTTTTCAAAGCTTGAGCTCTGGCACCTCTACAAATCAATGCTTCCCTCTGCGAAGGGCCTGTCTATTTATTTTCCTGTTGAGTCATCCTATTCTTATATAAGCACCAATTAGAGAGCACCTTGATACGTCTCCATCGTATCTACTTTTCCTAACTCTTTTGCCCTTGTTTTGGACTATAATTTGCATGATTTGAATGGAACTAACCTGGACTGACGTTGTTTTCAGTAGAATTGCCTTGGTGTTATTTTTGTGCAGAAATAAAAGTTCTCCAAACGTCCTGAAAATTTACGGGGAGCAGTTTTGGAAAATATCAAAAATATATGCGCCAAGTTCCACCTTAGGGGGTGGGCCAGTGGGCCACAAGCCCCTACTCCACCACCACCCCCGTGGTGGCGAGGGGCAGGCTTGTGGGGCCCACAGGCACTTGCCGCCCCCAACTCCAGCTCTATAAGGCGCCGCCACCTCCTGTTCTTCATCTGGAGGGCAGATCTGGAGTCCGTCTTGGGCTCCGAAGAGGGGAGATCGTCGCCATCGTCATCATCAACCTTCTTCCCTCTCCAATTCCATGAAGCTCTTCGTCGTTCGTGAGTAATCTATTCGTAGGCTCGCTGGGCGGTGATGAGTAGGATGAGATCTATCATGTAATCGAGTTAGTTTTGATGGGGATTGATCCCTAGTATCCACTATGTTCTGAGATTGATGTTGCTACTACTTTGCCATGCCTAATGCTTATTAGTAGCGCCCGAGTGCCATGATTTCAGATCTGAAATTATTATGTTGTCACCAATATATGTGTGCTTTAGATCCGATCTTGCAAGTTGTAGTTACCTACTATGTGTTATGACCCGGCAACCCCGGAGTGACAATAACCGGAACCACTTCCGGGGATGACCATAGTTTGAGGAGTTCATGTGTTCACCAAGTGCTAATGCGTTGGTCCGGTTCTTTATTAAAAGGAGAACCTTGATATCCCGTAGTTTCCTTTTGGACCCCGCTGCCATGGGAGGGATGGACAATCGATGTCATGCAAGTTCTTTTCCCTAAGCATGTCTGACGACACACGGAATGCATGCCTACATCACATTGATGAACGGGAGCTAGTCACATATCTCTTCGTGTTATAACTGTTGCATGATGAATATCATCCAAACAAATCACCGACCATTGCCTACGAGTTTGTCCCACTGCTGCTGTTACTTGTTTTGCTTTGCTACTGTTACTTGCTACTGTTGCTGCTGCTCTTACTTGCTTTGCTGTTACTTGCTACTATTGCTACTTGCTACTGCTGTCATGACTGCTGTTCCTTGCCACTACTGCTACTCGTTACACTGCTGCTACCTGCTACAATTTTGGTTTGCTCGTCGTTGACGAGAAAAGACAATTTCCCTCAACGGGCAACTTCTAGCGCCATTGATACAATCGTTAGGAATAGTCTGCCGTCAATAGATTGTTTCTGACACCGTTGTTATCATACTACTTTGTTGTTGATACTTTTCTTGGAGATACTAATCTTTCAGGTGTGATTGAATCTGACATATTCAGCTGCTAATACTCGAGAGTATTCTCTCACCTCCTATCGGCGAATCAACAAATTTGGGTTGAATACTCTACCCTCGAAAACTGCCTCGATCCCACGCGCTCGTGGGTTATTGCAAGACAATTTCTAATTGTTGAGCAATCGAGAAAAGCATTCATCTAGTCGTTGCCAGAGAGTGCCAGTCAGCGACGATCGATGGAGCAGGCGTGGAGGATGACGAGGAGGCTGGTGCACTCCGGCGAGGAGGAGCTCCCGGTGATGCGGATGGGGAGATGCCCCGGGGCGAGGCACCGTGGCGCCGCCAACGTGGCCCCGATGCGGATCTGGCAAGGGGGGAAGGTATGAGGAGGCCCCGAGGTGTGGCTGGCGCTCGGGGATGAGGGGTTGGGTGAGGTCGGCGTCGTGGTGGAACCGGTAGAGCGGGGCGATGGTAGTGGTTGCCTGGGCTGGCCGAGGAGGGGCCGACGTGGAGGCGGCAGAGGAGGCTCCAGTGAAGCGCGGCGACCGAGGCGCAGGGAGCGCGGGCACGTGGGGGGTGGGGGTGAGGGCGCTAGTGGGGGAGTGCCGGTGAGGGAGGCGCCGACTGGTGAGCTGTGAGAGGGGAGCCGGCCGCGCGAGGCGAGAAGAGAGGAGCGGGGCGACCGGAGGGGCTCGAGTGCTACGGGGGATGGGGGAGGAGGCGACGGAAACTGGGGGGCGGGGGACGGGCGACGTGGGGGCCGACGGGATCTGAGGGGGATGGGCGACGTGGGGAGGCTGGGGCGTTAGCGAGAGAGAGAGAAACGGACGCCGAACGAGGGAGTTGGTGGGGAGATCTGGGATCTGACGAGGGGTGGGTTCCTGCGGGGATGGGAACGAGGGCAGGGAGTGGCGGCGCCAGGTGGGAGTGGGAGGGCCTCGGTTAGGGTTCCCCTGGGGTCTTATACCCCAGGTGGGTTGGTGGGCTGTGGGGTGGCCGACTGGGCCATTTGGCCCAGATGGGTCGGGGCCTTTTGTTTTTACCTTTTTCCTTTTTTTTGTTATTATATTTTTCTAGTTTCTGTTTTCAATATATAGGGGTTTTATATAATTTTAGAAATGCCCGATTCAATTCTATAATTTATAAAAATATATTTGTAACTCATCCGATATTTTGAATTTGACTCGGTTTCAACTAACACGAGATCAAAGATAGAAATCACGGTGACATGGCATCATTAGCGTGTTATCATTGTAGCTTAATTACATTCAACACTGTAGCAAAAGATGAGGATGAGAGTCAAATTCCTCAACCCAACCAAAGTCTTGAACCTACGCATCCGAGGATTGCAAATGAAGTGGAAATTGACAAAATCCTCGATGACATCAATGCACCACGTCCCCTCACTCGGTCAAAATCTTCACATTTGATTAACTTTTGTGGGCACTCTTCCTTTGTGTCTATCACAGAACCTTCAAAAGTTGACGAAGCCTTCATGGAACATGAGTGGATTCAAGCTATGCAAGATGAACATCATCAATTCAAGATGAACAACGTCTGGGAACTCGTCAAACGTCCTGATCCTCTTAAGGACAATATCATCGACACCACGTGGATCTATCGAAACAAGCAAGATGAGGATAGTCAGGTAGTGAGGAACAAGGCACGTCTTGTAGCCCAAGTGTCGGTGAATACTCACAACATATGCCATAGGTAGGCTAAAGTCGGTGAGAACCGAAGGGACAAAGGTGGACGCTGGGAACGAGGTTGGTACACACATGGGACGCACGATATACCCAGGTTCAGGGCTCTCCGTAGAGATAATACCCCTAATCCTGCCGGAGTGTTTGATGTATATGAATAGAGCACAATGTCGCTCCTGGAGCTGTGTTGGGAGGAGGAAGAGGGGAGCAGCCGGCTCGTCTCTGCCTCTCTCTCTGTGGTTGGTGAAGGTGTTGTGTTGTATGACTGGTGAATGATCGCCCCCCTGCATGGAGGGCGACCGGGGGGTTTTATAGACGAACCCGCCGGCCTACAATATGGATAAAGGGTACAAGTGTGGGACCCGGCGGGCAGCCTCGCCGGCTGGCCAGGGGCCCCAAGAGTCTTGTCTTGTCACTTGAGGGGCCCGCCGGCTGCATGGTTTCGATTGCC
Source organism: Hordeum vulgare subsp. vulgare (assembly GCF_904849725.1). Taxonomy (NCBI): domain Eukaryota; kingdom Viridiplantae; phylum Streptophyta; class Magnoliopsida; order Poales; family Poaceae; genus Hordeum; species Hordeum vulgare. The sequence goes on along the minus strand of NC_058524.1, from coordinate 481,973,021 downwards.
CGTGGGACCCGCCGGCTCTCCAATGAGGCTCTCGTGTAAGGTTGACGTCGAGCACGCGCTGTACGTCAAGCGTCGCCCTGCGAGATTCTTCATGGGCAGTAGTACGGCCGCCTCCACTATTCCCCACGCCGAGTGCAGTAATGGAGTGGGAGTGTGATGGTACGACACTATGCTAGGTGATGGATCAGAGCCGGGGTAGGTCATCGGCGTGGCCGCCGACGCTCGTACCTGCCGGGCGTGCCGATCCAGTGAGGGGTTCCTGGCCGGCCAGAAGGATGGCCGCCTCGTCCTCTAGCCGGTAGGTGATGCCTAGACGTCCAGAAGACTTGGGCCTTGGGAATCTGTATACGTTCATGTCCATCGGGCCGGAAATGAAGGAATAGGCTTGACGAGCCTACCCCGAGGTTATTCCACCGACACCAAGGCTACACACAGGTTGAAGGAATTGACTTTGATGAAACTTTTGCACCTGTTGCTAGACTTCAAGCTATTCACATATTGCTTGCTTATGCTAATCGTCACAATATAACTCTATATCAAATGGACATGAAAAGTGAATTCCTCAATGGTAAGCTTGAGTAAGAAGTATATGTTGCTCAGCCCCCAGGTTTTGAAGACCCGAAGCATCATGACAAAGTCTTCAGACTCAACAAAGCACTCTGTGGCCTCAAACAAGCCCCTCGGGAATGGTATGATACATTGAAGGAATTCCTAGTGAAGAAAGCCTTCAAACCCGGTTCACTCGATCCCACTCTTTTCACAAAATCCTATGATAATGAAATGTTTGTATGCCAAATATATGTGGACGATATCATCTTTGGTTGTACTCACAAACGTTACAGTGATGAATTTCCCTACATGATGGGTGAACAATATGAAATGTCCATGATGGGGGAGCTAAAATTCTTCCTAGGGCTACACATTCATCAACAACGCAACGACATATCCATTTCTCAAGAGAAATACCTCAAGGATGTCCTGAAGAAATTCGGCATGAATGAATACAAAGGCGTCAAAATTCCCATGCCTACCAACGGCCCCCTCTCCACTGACGAAAATGGTAAAGATTTTGATCAGCAGGTATATCGCTCTATGATTGGCTCTTTATTGTACCTATGTTCATGTAGGGCACACACTATGCTTAGTGTTTGAATATGTGCCTGCTTCCAAGCAAAACTGAAGGAATCACACCATAAGGTTGCGAAACATATTCTTCGATATCTAGCTCACACACCCACAGTTGGATTATGGTACCCCAAGGGCTCAAATCTTCACCTCGTTGGATATTCTAATTCTGATTATGCTGGTGACCGTGTGGATCACTGATACGTCTCAAACGTATCTATAATTTTTGATGGTTTCATGTTGTTATCTTGTCATCTTTGGATGTTTTATGTATCTTTTATATCTTTTTTGGGACTAACTTATTAATTCAGTGCCAAGTGCCAGTTCCTGTTTTTTCTGTGTTTTTGGTTCTTTTCAGATCTGATTTTGGAACAGAGTCCAAATGGAATAAAATCCCTGAAATAAATTTTTCCCGAACGGAAGAAGATCAGGGGGCTTGTGGGCCAAGCCAGGAGAGCTACAGGGAGCCCACAAGCCCTGTAGCCGCCACCAAGGGGCGGCGGCTAGCAGGCTTGTGGCCTCCCTGGCGCCCCCTTGACCTAGCTCCTTCGCCTATATATTCCCTAAAATACAGAAAAAAATCAGGGAATCCACGAAAACACTTTTCCGCCGCCGCAAGCTTCCGTTTCCGCGAGATCTCATCTGACCCTTCCCGGTGCCGTGCCAGAGGGGACTTTGGAGTTGGAGGGCTTCTACATCAACATCATCGCCCCTCCAATGACTCGTGAGTAGTTCACTTCAGACCTACGGGTCCGTAGTTAGTAGCTAGATGGCTTCTTCTCTCTCTTGGATCTTCAATACAAAGTTCTCCATGATCTTCATGGAGATCAATCTGATGTAATCCTCTTTCGCGGTGTGTTTGTCGAAATCCGAGGAATTGTGGATTTGTGATCAGATTATCTATGATATATATTTGAGTCTTTGCTGATTTCTTATATGCATGATTTGATATCCTTGTAATTCTCTCTGAGTCTTGGGTTTTGTTTGGCCAACTAGATCTATGATTCTTGCAATGGGAGAAGTGCTTGGTTTTGGGTTCTTACCGTGTGGTGACCTTTCCCAGTGACAGTAGGGGCAGCAAGGCACACATTGTGTAGTTGCCATCAAGGGTAACAAGGTGGGCTTTGTCGTAGATATGAGATTGTCCATCTACATCATGTCATCTTGCTTAAGGCGTTACTCTGTTCTTTGGACTTAATACACTAGATGCATGCTGGATAGCGGTCGACGTGTGGAGTAATAGTTGTAGATGCAGAAAATATTGGTCTACTTGTTTTGGACGTGATGCCTATAGATATAATCATTGCCATAGATGACGTCATGACTTTGCGCGGTTCTATCAATTGCTCGACAGTAATTTGTTCACCCACCGTCTACTTGCTTTCATGAGAGAAGCCACTAGTAAACACTACGGCCCCTGGGTCTATTCACACCTATCGTTTCCACTTCGCTTTTACTTCGCTTTGTTACTTTGTTTCTTTCAGTTCTCACTTGGAAAACAATCTATAAGGGATTGACAACCCCTTCATAGCGTTGGGAGCAAGCTTTTGTGTTTGTGCAGGCACTTGTGATACTCCTTCACTGGATCGATACCTTGGTTCTCAAAACTGAGGGAAATACTTACCACCGCTGCACTACATCACCCTTTCCGCTTCGAGGGAACACCAACGCAAGGCTCCAAGGCCACGGGGGAAATCCTTTGCATATTTTCCTAGGAAGTCCCTTAAGGCGTAGTCGTAGCAGAAGGATTCCTGGTGCCGTTGCTGAGGAGAATCAAAGCAAGAATAGTCTCCCGTCAGCACGTGTTTCTGGCGCCATTGGAAGGTCTTTTGTTGCAGTAGCAATCACAAGTCAACATCAGGCACTTACCATTTCCTCGCACGATCTTGGTCCTCAAAGAAGCATAATTGCGTGTCACTTTCCAGTGCTGAAGCTAACTACATTGCTGCTGGTTCTTTTCGTGCTCAACTGCAGTGGATGAAGCAAACCCTCAAGGACTACATCATCAACATGAAGAATGTTCCACTCTACTACAAAAACGAGAGTGCAATCGAAATTGTGTACAACCCAGTAAAACACTCGAAGACCAATCACATCCAGATTCGTCATCATTTTCTTCGTGATCATGTACACAAGGGCAACATCGTCATCAACCATGTGAAGACTGAAGGCCAGCTAGCGGATATCTTCACTAAGCCCTTGGATGAGAAGAGATTTTCCAAGTTGCGGTGTGTGCTAAATATCTTAGAATCTTAGAATGTTCCGTGAAAAAGGCACATATTCTAACACTTATGCAAAATTTATGACTTAGATGTGTAACACACAAAGTAACGTTTTTCTTCAATCAATGAAAAATAACACTACGAGTGCGAAGAAATCAATGAAGAATTTGATTCTCACGGCCCTACGACAATTGTCGCGGTGCCTAAAATCATCATTCTTATACGGTGGGTCACGCCACCACCCAATCTGAAATTCTTCAAGTTAAAAAAATTTGAAGTCGAGATTTTTGGAAATTCTTCAAATTTTCAAAGTCTTCAGATTTTCAAAATCCTCAAGATTGCAAATTTCTCAAAAGTTCAAAATCTTCAAACTTTTTGTTATGATCTTCATTGACTATATACTAAGTTATGAGCTTTCATAGCCCTCAACAGCATTCACTTATAGCCTAGTCTTCATGCGGTGTTTTTCCTCTAAGTGAATGTGATCGGACCCTATCCCCATCTCTACTAATCTCAACCCAGCCCGTTCTCAAATTCTTCGTATGCGTTCTGTTTGAAACTCGTTCAAAGTCTTCACCGATTCCTTGCCAGCTGAAGAATTTGCGAACAAAGTCCTCAAAAATTTAATTCAAAATTTCAGTCGTTACCACTCTAACCGCACCCACTACCCATGATTGGATAAGCACTACCTCCACTAACTCCACCGCTTAATACGTGGGTGCCACATGTCATGCAAAGAGGAAGGGCAAGGGGCATTTAGGTCCAAAACTTTCGAACTCGACCATTTTCACATGAGCTATAAATAGCCCCTACCCCCTTTAGTAAAATATCTTCCTCTCGCTCTCATATTCCTCGCTCGAGCTCTAACCTTAAGTCACCTCTAGAAATCTTCGTCGCCGGTGAGGAAGAGTTTCACTTCTTCGACCTCGCCGTCGCCGGACTCACGCCAGCCGCGGATCATCTTCCTCCACCGCCGCCGTAGCTATCTTCGGCCGCCAAGTTAGGTCGCTAGAGATCTGAACCAACGAGCTTCCGTTTTCACCTCCACAGTTCGTCGTGTTTTTCGTCAAGGGTAATTAAAATCTGATGTTACTGCCTTTGTAGATCTTGTCATTCCCTAAAATCTGCAAAACATGTAATTCCTTAGCACTATCATCAAATGGGCATTATATGTCTAGAACACTTGATGAATTTCACGAGATTCCACAATTGCGTAAATTTTCGGATCTGCACAACTCTGGAACCCAAGACATGAATAATTAGCGAAATTCCTCAACACAATATTGGTCAAATTCCTCAACTTGAGAGTCATTTTTGATATTCCTCAACTCTGAGAACGCATATGACCTCTTCAAATTCTTCACACCTATACTCTGTTCATAGGTACAAAATGTCCGCTAACGAATCACTAGGTTTTCATCAACTTAACTCATTTGCGGCCTTTCTTGAAGAAAATCTGCCTGTGTCTTCAGATTCCTCGAGAATTCAAAGTCCTCAACTGAAGAAAATGGCTAATGACAAGAAAATAAGGGTGGAAAGAAGGCAGAGCAGAACACTGCTTTTGAGACTCCCTAGGACATTTATGATGAATATTGCACACCTGATGAAAAAGTCTATGCGAAAGAAACCAAAGAGAAGCGCAAGATTAGGCTTCACAAAATTGAACGGTGATGGGCGAAAGAATGGAGGGAGTGCATGTATGTGACTTCCAAGTACATGAATAAATTCGCCGTGAAGCCTCCATGCAATAGGGATCCTTTGGGTGATCAACAATCTTCTTATCCATCAAGCATGGCTACTATTGAAGACTATCCTGAAGAAAAAGCAAAGTATCTGGCAAAACTGAGAAAAGTTGCCAAACAAGCTGTGAAGACTTTCAATGAGGAATCTGCTGCTGTAGCTGCTGCTGCCTCCTCCTCTGCTGCTGATGCCTTTGCCACTGAATTAGCTCCAAAGTAGGCCATGATCAAGAAATCAGGTGTAAATCCCAAGTCCTCAACAGCTCCTCAACACAGCAAAATCCTCAGCCAACTTCAAGTGTTGCTGGAAAGCCCTCAAATGCTCTAAAGTCCTCAACTGCAGCAAAGTCTTCAATTCCACTAAAACCCCAGTCATGTAAGCATCAAACAGGGACCCTCAATTCCCTCAAGACCATCTGCCTCTAGCTGTGCACACAATACTTCAAGTGGATTGTGAAGAAAAAGATGACTGCTGGGACAGGAACAAGGCCCAACCCAAACAAAGTTGTCTTAAATGTAATCTGTGGATCAGATGAGGATGAAGCATTGGCTTCTGTCATCACGAATAAGCAACAAAGAGTTGCAATGGCCAAAGGCTCAATCATTCCCCTCGCATTTGATCCGAAAGTGGTTATGGACTTCATTGATCTTTGGTCCGAAGATCCAAACGCACCCATTGATGATTTGAAGCTTCCACTTGGACCTAGTCACATGGTGGCTACCTTCATCAACGAAGAAAATTGGAAGGCCCAGAAAGCAAGACAAGCTCAAAGGGAAAAAGCTCAAAAAGAAAAACTCATACAGAAGAATATTTTATCCTTAATGCTAGTGCAACTTGTATCCACTCAGATTGAGATTAAAAACCTCAGTGAGGAATATACTAGCAACCATGCTGATCAGAAGGGAGCCAAAGTGAGGTTCGTCAAGGCAGCTAGTTCAGGTGTAGCAGACTACAACAACATGGTTGTAGCCCCAATGCAACCATCAATTACTTAGGCCAGCTACACCGTTCAATTGCCCCATGACTCCGATGAAGAACCTGCTACTAATGAACCTCCCACGCCAGCTGAAGAACATGTCGTGCCTGAAGAAACTTCTCTATCACCAAAGTCTTCAAAAGTGAATAAAATCACTCTTCCTTCTACATCAGAAGTGAAGAAAACCAAAGCGGCTGAAAAGCCAAGAAGAGAAAGGCATCAACTGTTTCAGAGTCCTGTGAAGCAAAATGCTTGAGGACTTTGAAAAGTCCCTCAACAACCCAAGTGATGCCACATCAATCAACACTGCACCATCTTATGTGATTGTGCCGTTTTGTGTCGAGCATGTCATCCTATAAGGGGATGATGAAATGGAAAACCCTCATTCTGCTGCTTCCATAGAGCCGTGCAATGAAGAAATTGAAGCTGATCCTCAACCTTCAATTCCTCAAGCCTCATCTCCACAGGCGCATCAAAGAACTGAAATGGGAGATGAAGAAATTGATGAAGATGTGGACATAGGTTGTACAATGCATGTCATCAATGATGACTATTGGGAACAAGCACATGCCAACTCTCCACTAGCAACACCATTCTTTCTCAGTCCTTAGTCCCCTAGAGTTACTGAAGAAATTCATACTAGGGCTAACGAAAGAAGTTCTCCAATGAAGTCTTTCCCGGTGCAAGAATCGGCTGCATCAGCTAATGAAATTGAGAATGTTGAGCAAACTGCTGCACCAGAAACTGATACATCGGCACAACACATTCCTCAGGATGAAGAAAATCTTCAGCAAAATCCTCAACCAAAGCCTCGACAGCCTTACTCCAAAAAGGCCAAAGTTTCAGAAGGAACAATTCTATGATGAACACCACTTCTTCATTGGTGCAAATCCATATGAAAAACTTCATATCATGCACAAGAGATTTTGTACAAGCACACAACTCAACTACTATGGTGCTGTGCTAGTGGACAAGAACAAGATTTTCCACCATCAACATATTCCTCATGGAGATATGGAAGACATCCCACGCTTTACCCTAGCTATGAATGTTCTTCATGATGCAGGGTTACTTCAATTCTGCACCGACATCTGTGATTGGAATGAAGAGCTTATTCTTCAATTCTATGCCACCCTGCGTATCTCTGGTAACCCCCGAAAACATCAACACTTGGGTCTTGGACTCGATGATCAAAAATACTCATTTTACTGCTCCAACCACATAATTGCTTCGAGCTCTGCGGGCTCCAATTCCCTCAGAAGGGGCAAGGTGTTTATATGACGACAAGGAGCTGCTTAATCATAAGATGCAAGTGCTCATGAAGCCCTTAGCTCCTCGCAAGCCTCTAAGGTCTCAATTCCTGGTGAAGGAATTACTATATGTTCCCAGTACAATCTACAAGATATTGGCCCAAACCTTCACTCCTATCAAAGGTCATGACTCTAAAGAAGATGTTGTGGGGATCATGAAGAACATGCTCTTTAACATTATTCATGGAATCCCAATGAATCTTCACGACTTCTTCACGAGGACTTTGGCCACAAATGCCTTGTGACCATTTGAGCTGAAGATATATGCGCCATGGATTATGAGATTCATTAGGACCAGATCCTTAATACACTATCAAGCCAATTATCTGAATCACATCAGTTACTTGCCTCCTTTTGAAGTCCTCAAGAAATATTTTGAACCGACTGAAGGGAAAGGAAAGTCTGTGATAAATGAAGGATCTCGGCTATTGGATGGATAATTTCGTAAGGCTTCATCATATTCTACCAATGACGAAATTGCATCACAAGAGTCTGATGGTAAGGCAAAAGCTCCTAGCCCAACTAATCCACTGGTGATACTAACCAAGAGCTTCTCCTCAGTCTTCATCAGAAAGTTGGTCGAAACCATAAGCAGGTTAAGTGTGTTGGCGCAAAAATGGAATCGCCGCCGACCGATGATCGCCGGAGACAAGATGGGAGAAGAGGGGGATGAACACAAACGGTTTTCAAGCGCAGAAGGACTCTGCCGCCACGACGGCCTTTTCTGAATTTCTCCGAGAACAGACTTGCACAACCCATGATTACAAGCTGCAGGCGAAGCTTCTTATATAGCCGCGTAGCGTGACACTCAAGTTGAGCCTTAGCTCAACATTCTCCTTTAATATGGTTGCTTCACAATAAAGAGAGTTAGTAGCACAATCATCATCATTAACAACAAGAGGAGAAGGCAACTTGGCAACCTCTTTAGCATAAGAAGCTTCAAGTTGAGCATGAGACTCGGTGACTTCGATGAGCGAACTCTTAATAGCCCTTGAGCCATTTTTGAGGTGCTCATAGTCCTCAAGGAGTTTAGTATGTGCAACTTCAAGCTTATCATTTTTAGTTGTAAAATAACTAGACACCTAGAGAGCTCTATCATGGGATTCCTTTAATCTAGATAATTATAGAGAAAATGTCTCCTCAAGAGATTCCTTGGTGGTTTCTTCATTTTCAAGAGCTTGAGATAGCCCCGCGATCTCATCGATGTAATCACGCCCATGACCTTCCATTGTCTCAATGGTGGCCTGATGCTCCTCCATATGAGCTTCCAACTCCTCGATGTATTTCTTGCCCTCGGTGGCAATAGACATGATTTCGATGAAGTTGGAACAAGCAATTTTATTCTTATAAAGAGATTTAAAATCATTTGACCCTTACTTTTTAAGGATGTAATATTATCACTCTCTTCATCATTATCATCATCCTCATTATCATCATCATCATCAAGAGATATATTGGGATTGAAGGTAGGAGATACCTTTGAAGCCTCAGCCATAAAGCAAAAGTGAGAAACAATAGATGATGATGTAGGATCCCTTGAAGCGTAATCCAAGGCCACATCTTGTTCCATGGAGTGATGGATTTCCTCAACATTGTTAGCACAACAACTAGAGGAAATAGATACATTTTTGTCATGGCAACAAGATGTAGAAAGCATATCATCATGAGATTTAGTCAATCCGTTTTTACGTGATATACAAGGACTATCAACACTAGCATGTAAAACATTTAGAGTGCTCGAAGTGTTAACGCCCAAAGATGAAGCACTGCAATAATATAGTGATGAAGGATCATCAACAATAAGCCCATTATCATCATTGCAATGATCACCACTACTCACCATATCATTACCTAGTGGCAATCCACATTTAGGTGAAGTTGATGAAGTTGAGAAGACCACACGACCGGAGGTGGAGGGAGAACAATCATACCTGCAAATCTCGGACACACCATATTTATCTTGAAGCTTTGTACAAAACTCATGAGCATCCCATATGTCATGAGTTGAAATATAAATACATTGCTAAAAGCATAAGAAAGCACATTAGAAGTTTGAGCATTGAGATAAGAGTTTTCTCATCCTCTAAAGATCTGTGTTGAGAATCCTTTGGAGGAGAAAAACCCATATCTACAATTCGCTCCAAATTTGGGTCCATCACCCTAAAGAGATTAAGCATGCAAATTACCCAAACATCAAAATTTGTGCCATCAAAACTAAGAGTGTCAGAGAATCCTAATTCCCTAGTCGACATCCTTACTCTCTTAGTGGTAAAACCTAATAACAAGAGACCTAGATCTGATACCAATTGAAAGGACGTGGATGTCACCTAGAGGAGGGGGGTTGAATAGGCGCTTTAAAATAATCATGGTTTAGGCTTGAACAAATGCAGAATAAAACTAACATTTAATTTGACAAGCACAGAACCTAAAACAACTAGGCTCACCTATGTGCACGAACAACTTATGCTAAGCAAGATAAACAACTAACTGATATCAATATATATATATATATATCAATAAAAATTATGGCTATTACAAAGTAAAGTGCGTAATTAAAGGGCTCGGGTAAGAGATAACCGAGGCACGTGGAGACGAGATGTATCTCGAAGTTCACACCCTTGCGGATGCTAATCCCCGTTTGGCATGGTGTGAAGGCACAATGCTCCCCAAGATGCCACTAAGTCCAGCGTCATCTCCTCATGCCCTCACACAATGCAAGATGTTGTGATTCCACTAAGGGACCCTAGAGGGCGGTCACCGAACCCGTACAAACAAGGTTGGGGAAATCTCCACAACTTAATTGGAGGCTCCCAACAACACCACGAAGCTTCACCACAATGGCAAATGGCTTCGAGGTGACCTCAAAGGCTCGGGGCAATCTCCCCAACTTAATTGGAGACCTCGACGCTTGCCTGGATCTTTACACCACAATGATTGAGCTCCGAGGCACCACCAAGCTTCTAGGATGCCAAAGCATCCACGACGAACAATTTCTAGGGTACCAAGTACCCAAGGGTAATAAGCTTCTCAAACTTCACTTCCACGTATCACCGTGGAGAACTCAAGCCGATGCAACTAATGCAATGTCAAGAACTCACGAAGTGATCAAGTCCCTCACACTCAAATCCCTCCACAACAACAAAAGCTTTGGAGGAATACGAGTAGAAGAACAAGGAGCTCACAAAAAACTCCAAGATCAAGATCCAAGGGTTTCCCCTCACATAGAGGAGAAAGTGATTGGTGGAGATGTGGATCTAGATCTCCTCTCTCTTTTCCCCCAAGAACTAGCAAGAATCATTGGAGGAATTGAGACACAACAAGCTCTAAGAAGGTCAATAATGTGGGGGGGGGCAAACACGAGCTGGAAGGATACGGAACCATTGGGGAAGAATACCCCTTTAAATAGGACCCCACAAATCTAATCGTTACAACCATTTTTACACGGTGGCGGTTTAATCGGTTGCCAGGGCGGTACAACCGGGCTGCATAATTTAGCGGTACAACCGCCCAGCTATCGCCCACAACTAGACCACAACAGAAGGTTGGCTAGCGATTCTACTCACCACACCTGCTGGGCACGACTAAGTCCCAAGCGGTACAACCGCCACGAACACCGGTTGTATCGGCTATACTTAATATATAGCGTTACAACCGGGCCACCACCACCCAACCACCGCATCAAAACAGAACTGTGGCTGGTTGTGGACCGGTGCAGGGCCGGTTCAACCGCCCAGGGTGTAGGTGGTACAACTGCCCTAGGCAACAGTACAACCTCTGGAAGAAAACAGGAAATACCAAAATTGCCATAACTTCTGCAAATGAGCTCCGAATTGAGAAAACTCAAGCTTGTTGGATTCCGGATGACAAGAGCTATCCAACAACGACAATTATGAAAAATGCCAATGATATAAAACCTCTATGAATGAAGAACCAACAAAAACTCCAACATCGAAAACATCATAGAAGATGCACATGAACTTCGTTTTCGATGAACTCGAGCTTGTCATGAAGATGACCATAAGCTCTAAAACTCACAAAGAGAACCAACAAACAAGAACCAAGAAATATGATGCAACGATGCAAATGGTTTGAGCTCTCAACGAACGCTACGATCAAGCTACTCACTTGAGAGCCCCCCTTGATAGTACGACAGTCTTTCCTAAAATAGAAAAACCTATCAAAGGCAAACCTATACCTTGTAGCTAGTCCACTTGAGCTAGATGATGATGATCTTGACTTCCTCAAGATGCAAGACATTTCTTCATTGTGTTGGCTTGATGAAGACTAGTTGATTGCTCCCCCATACTCACTATGGGTGAGACACCCTTCAACACATCTTCACAAGTCCATTGCCACCACAACGGACGACAAGCTTCAAGCATGATATCTTCATGATGCTCCACTTGAACTTGCATACCGCCACCTTGATGACGATCACCACTTGACGTCATCCTTCGTGGGTTGTATAAGATCTTCCTCTTGACGCAAGCCCATGGAAGCACACCCAACCCCAGATAGAACTCTCACAAAGACATGGGTTAGTATAGAAAATGTAATGGACACTGCTTACCATACCATGGGATCACTTGATCCCACTCGTACATCTTGTATGCTTTGTGTGTTGATCAACTTGATTCACTCTTTGACTTAGTCTTGATCAACCTCGTGTATTTATGACCAATCTTTGGATAACACCTTGAATGCCACCTTGGTCATCATATAAACTCCTTGAAACCAACACATGGACTTCAAAAAGCGCCTATGGACAAATCCTACAAATATAACTTAAGGCAACCATTAGTCCATAGGGATTGTCATCAATTACCAAAACCACATATGGAGAAATATGCTCTAACACGCGGAGTAAGCACCAGCCGCCGGCGCACTGCCTTCGAAGATCATGTTCTCGAGGAAATGGTTGTCCATGTCATCGCCGATGACCGCCGGCATTCCGTCGAACAGATTGCGGGTGACAGTGAGCATGTCGACTCACATCTCGTGCTGGCTTTTCCTCGTGCCTCCGAACGATGATCTGCCTGCCACCCGCGTGGCATTGAGGTCGAAGGTCACCGGCGCAGGCGTGGAAGGGGCCACAATGCTCACCCTAGCGAGCATTCCCTAGAGAAGCGGCTGCCTTGAAATTAGACGTGGAAACCGGGAATCGGCTGCGGGGAAGACGCGCGCGGCGACTCCGGTAGCATCAATTGAGGATATGTTGACAAGCCCGTGCTAGCCGCGGCCGCGGCAACAACGGCGTTGATAAGCTCGTGCTGGCTAAGGTTTACCCCTAGGTACAACAAGGCCTCCCTCATTGCTGCCTTCACTCGGGCGTTGGTGTCTTCCTGCTCGTGGCGGCGGCAGCTGCCTCGCCCCTTGCATCCAGTGCGTGCCTTCGACCCTTTCTCTTGGCCGACTCCAGGGCCTGCTCCTCGGGCATCAACTCCTTCTTCTTCTTCTTCGGTGGCGCCGCAGCCTTGTAGGTGTGTGGGGCTTGCCTCGGTCTGCGACGGCAGTGCCTGACAAGGCGATGGAGGCGGCAGCCTCAAGGTCATCGTCCATGATGGTGGGAGCGGGCGCGGGAGCGAGGGAAAAAGTGGTTGCTTTACCGCCGACTTGCGGGCCAGGGAGGGGAGTAGGCGCGCATCGCACGCGTTCACTTCGTGTTCGTGCTGACGCAAATCAGGCTCAAAATTGGGCCGAGAATGGGTTGACATGTGAACAAAAAGCGGACGCGCATCCATTTGGGTCGTCGCGTTGGGACAACTTTTTTCCACGTGGACCCAAATAGACGGCAGCGGATGAAATGGGCTGCCGTGTTGGAGTTGCTCTTACGTCCACTAAAGAGGGTTCAAACATGTATAATTCCTCGAGCGTACTCCCATCCACACTGTTTGATTGATACAATTGCGTCTACACACCCCCCTATAGTATTATCAAGATTGCATCCACGACTGTTGATGCCACCATGGGGGAAAGCGTCTATCGACATCATGGTGCAGATGATTTCTTCATTGACTGCTACTTCCAACATCTATTTCGGCGTGCTCGATTTTGCCATTAATGGTTCAGTGTGGCACCATATGTTCCGTTGAATAGTATGGCATGTCTGCACATGGAAGTTTCCACTCTCGGGCCAATATCTTGAGAGTTTTGAGCTTTCAACTCCTCGTTTCACAGCAGCCGGCCAGAATGGCACCACGACGCTTCTGTAAGCGCTTAGGCAAGCCTCACCCATAGTTTCTTCATTCCACGAGTCAGCTCATAGGGAAGAAGGACACTGATTTTTTGATACCTCCGCTGGAGTCTGACTCTAGGAGGAAGAGAGCTGCAGGACTCAGAGTTCCATAGTAGAAGTTTTCATGGTTGTCAAACTTGCCCTCGAGTCTAGCCTTTGAGGAGGTTCCCTAGTCAATCCATCTGCCGCAATTGGCGATGCTGCAGCAGGCGACAACTCATTCGAGAGGAGCGGGAGGCCATCGAGTAGCTTCTCAACACCCCAATCTCAGGGGATTCGTGTGCTAACAAATCCTTGGAGGTGACGCGCTAGACAAATTTGGATGATACACCTTCATAGTGTGACAAAGCTAGCACCGATGCTTCAACAAGAGCCTTCTTCAAGGTACATAAAGTTGTATCAGTAACATCAGGCCATACAAATGGAACACCCTTTTTGAGCAACTCAGTCAAGGGCTTGCTGATCATACCATAATGTGTGATGAATTTCCTATAGTAGCCACTCAAACCCAAGAAACCCCTGACTTCCTTCACAATAGTAGGAGTTGGCCAATTTGCCACAACCCAAATTTTACTCGAGTCAGTAGCAACTCTAGCAGCGCTGATGGTATGTCCCAAGTAACCAATTTGTTCCGGAGCAACAACACACTTAGATAATTTCACTTTGCACTGGTCAGCTCTGAGAATAGCCAAAACCTCCCTTATGTGAGCCAATTGTTACTAATAAGTTTTGCTGAAGATTACTATATCATCAAAGAAGACCAATGTGTTTTCTCTATTAACAGGAGCAAGTGAAGTGTTCATGGCTCCTTGAAATGTTCCAGGGCCACCACTAAGACCAAAGGCTAGGACAGAGAACTCATAATGTCCCAAATGAGTTTGAAATGCTGTTTTACATTCTTCACCTTCAGCAATCTTATTTGATGATAGCCAGCTCTCATATCTAATTTAGTAAACCAAGAAGCTCGAGAAAGTTCATCTAATAACTCATCAATAACACGCACTGGAAATTTCCCTTTAATAGTAATGGCATTTAACATTCTGTAATCTACTACCAATCTCCATTCACCTCCTTTTTTCTTGACTAGCAACACTGGGGAAGAAAAAAGACTCTTGTTGGGCCTTATCATACCAGATTTAAGTAGTTACTTGATCTGTTTTCTAACTCATCCTTAAGTTGAGGAGCTATCCTATAAGGTCTCATAGCTACAGGTGTGGCTCCTGGGCTAAGAGGGATGGTATGATCACAACTTCTCCTTGGTGGCAGTTCTGTTGGTGCTTCAAACACATGAGCAAATTCCTCCATCATCACTTGGATATCAGGTGGAACTGGTGCTTTATCATCTATGTCATCAAGGGATATAGCAGCACACACCAAATGATATTCTTATGCAGAAACACCATGTAAAGTAATGGTTTGCCCTTCCTTAGAAAAGGATAACCACTTGTTCACCCAATCAATATACATAGGACTATGGAGAACTAGACAATCGAGACCCAGAATACCATCATAAGTACGAAGGGGTAATAGTTTAAAAGTAGAAGAGAACTAATATTTATCGCACTACCAATTACAATCCACAATATGATGTTGACACTGTATGGTGGAACCACCAGCAACTGTAACCTTGATGGGATTTAAAGAGGTGATACCTGAGAGAATTTCATACTTCATGTACAAAAATGAATGAGTGCTACGAGAGTCGACTAAGAACTAAAGAGTATGGCCTTGCAACTCAATTTCTAACTGTAACACACAAGCTTCTGGTTCTTTCCCCAAAGGAGCAGCAGACAACTTAATAGAATGCAGTGAAGATTGAGTTTGCTGATCACTGTCAATATTAGATTATTCAGCATTAGAAGGTTGTAGTTGTTCAATCAATTCTTGCACAAAATGCAATTGGACAGTGGAATTGCAAACATGACCTGTGGACCACTTCTCACGACAAACAAAGCATAAGCCCTTAGACTTCCTATAGTTCCTCAATGCTGACCATTTATCCTCTTGAGAACTGCCATTAACTGAGTCCGCGTGTCTTTTCTCCCCAGGCTTAAGTGGTTTAGAATTTGCAAAAGAATATGCCACAGAAGTTTTCCTAGTGAAGGAGGAATTAGTTGTTGTGTAAGATTCATCCAATTCTTCATGCAATAAAGCTAATTCATAAGCTGCATCTAAATCCTTGGGCTTCTCCAGAGCCACTACCATTCTAACACCAGGTTTTAGGACATCTAAAAGCCGGGTGATGTAATGCAAGGAATTAAGAGTCTCTTCATATGCTGTCAATTGGTCATTCAACTCAGCATAACGTTCCACATAATTTTCAACTGTATCAGTCTGGGCAATTCTAAACAACTTTCTGAGGAATGTTTGATGCTGATTGCGACCGAATCGACCTTGCATAGCTGCACAAAAATCATACCACCCGACATTCGACATCCTTTACTGCATTGCCTCTAGCCATCGAGCTGCTACTCCTTCAAATTGTGTAGTAGCCAGAGATAACCAGCGATTAGCTAGCGTATTCCACAACTTGAACTGGTCTTCACATCGATTCTTCCACAACCTTGGGTTCGAGCCATCAAATTTGGGCAGCTCCAGGTGCAGAGAAAATTAAGAATGATCAGAAGTATCGAAAACTTGAGAATCACGGGGTGAAAAAATCTTGGGGGAAAAGACGGAATCACCCGCACCTCGGACCGGAGGAGGGACATAGATGTTATGTGCGTTCCCCCGGTTATCATTGTCGATGCCAAGGGGGTTGGTCGAAGCGGCACCGCGACCAAGCCCAACATGACGCTAGGAGCTGTTGTCATTAACTATGGCTGTCGGATCTGGGGCTTCAAGCTTGATGTGATCCACCCGAATTTGTTCGAGGTCGAGGGCCAACTCGCCCCGGATCCCGTGAGCCCGAGCCGTCATGAGAGTGTCAAGGGTGGTGTTGTTGCCCGCCAGTATTTTGCTTATCGATTGGAGAAGGGACTCACCATGAGACCGAAGCTTGTCTTCCATGTTGTTGTTGAACTCGTGACGCACGATGTCGTACACCACACACTCCTCGATGCTGAGCTCCTCCATGGCTTGCTGCTATCGCCGGTCACCGAACCGCGTCATGTAGCGGTGGCACGGAGACTCTAGATCGGTGTCTCTGATACAAGATGTGAGGAGGATACTACTAGCTAACTACCAGGATCACGAATTGCATCTCAGCTTGGATTCAAAATTGAATTCAGGGAGAGGAAGAGGAATTCCTCCCAACCACCCGCACTTCTATCCCTTCTCCTGTCCAAGTACCGGTATAGCCGGTCAAATCCTAGCCAAAGCTATAGATAGAACTAGCAGCGCTATGCCGCTATATATAACGTTCCACCCTTAGCGGGCCTAGTTTGGGCTTGCAAGCCACTTGGGAATGTTCTTGGGCCTAGTGGACCTTGTCCTTTTCCGCATTTCCACCCACGCCTCACTCATGTCTTCAGCATCAGCGGCTTCACGAGCTTCAGTGTCGACGCGTCGACCCGTGTCATGTTCAGTATCACCAAGCATGCTGACAGCATGCCCGTTTGGCACAAGTTGAGCACAACCTGATCGTGCGAGAGCAAGCTCTTTCGGAAAATTGTCAGCAACATCAACAACCAACCAAATATGTAGTTTTGCGCAGGCGTAACACCAACAATGACTTCTGTGTCAGAGGCCGAGGTGACCTTTAGGGTCCTTCGCACCCAGATAGAAAACTTCCATGATGTGATCAAACTAGAGGATGCAACCCAACAACCGAGGGAAGGAGTGGCCACTGATGGCATTCAGCGGTTGGCAAACTTTGTGAAGGTAATAGTCACACAAAACAAGCTTATTTCTCAGTCTCATGACCGACTTGCTTCTCATAGCACACTGCTTGGTGGAACCAATGCTGAGTGCCAATAGTAGCCTCCTCGCACCCGTGAAAGTAGGACGTTCAAAGGGTCGACAATCAAGTGAGGGATAGGCATGAGCCGTTGCCTAGAGGATCCTCCTTGATGGCGTGATGACCTTTCTCCGTGACGCCGAGTAGATCCTCCTCCGCATCTTGATGACGTCTCACCATGCGGACACTAAGAGATGCTCCTCGTGGTTGCGACCATTACTCGCCATGAAAACAGAGGACCCCACCTTATCGGCAAGTGATTATGCGACTTCGCATGTTTTTTCCCAAAATAATTGTATTAAATCGGAAGGTGAATTAGAACTCCTTAGATATTGATTTTGTACGAAGCCGAGAACAAGCAAAAAACAAGAATTAACACTTGGCATTTCCAGAAAAAATTGCTATAGAAATATATATAAATAATAAAATAATATCATGAATAATTGAAAATTATGGATATGTTTGAGAAATATTCTTGGTGTTTGTAGAATATGCTACTGATCTTACCAAGTGCACTACTACCCTATGGGGTGGGTTGACCTAGGCACATGGCACGGTGTATCAAGCATGGTGGGCTTGGGAACCCTGCACACAACAGTAGGGGGTCGCATTAGAAAATTTTGTCAAATTTACATTGCGGGTTTAGTTCTCAGATAAGTGATATGATGGACTTGAGTCGTGGTCGACACCCTCATCGACTTTCGCTTGAATTTTGCAAAGTACATGGTGGTAAGTGGTGAACACATGTGTGGATAAGTACACCACTAAATGTTTAATGATCTATTCAAATAGCCGCGTCTGCTAATAAGGACTATATGGAGACTTATATTAATCATAGAGAACTTTAATGGTTACACTAAAACCATCCAGATAAGTGTGAATACCTTGGATCACTTCATCGTGGATACACGATGATATGGTAGTATATTCATGTGCTGACTAGCTAGATGGATTCGTGTGTGCTCTCTTAACTCAATTAGAATACCAATGGTCATAGTTCAGGTTAGGAAAAGGTCAAAGCAAACATTTCCGCAATCAAATCCATAATCCCGTGAATTGATACTTGTGCATAAATAGTCGGGTCTGATGTATGTCTTGCTGAGTACCTTTGTACTCACCCTTGCTTAATTTAACTTTCTGCACAGGGTACCACAGTCTCATTATTTATTTTCTACGTGGAGCTCAACATTGCCCGAGAAGCTTGAAAGTCCCAACAACAGTTGGGTACCTTTGGTAGGGTCTTTTGTTTTGTTCAAGGCTTGTTTAGCCATTTGTTAAACTTATGTTCACCAAGACATAATTTGCTTCCGTTGAGGCATGTCGTGTGTTGGGTCAATAGATCCATTGAATATATATTTTTTGAGTCGTAGAGTTTGTGTTGTGATACCTTGTTGTACATAACGTGCATATTGTGTGTATGATTTTGAAATTAAAATTGTTTCTGGGGTTCGACATCTAGTTGTTAACCCGCTAGTGGTCTTTCATACAAAGAATTGTCTCGTTGTGCTTCCATGAGCCCCTGTAGTTCACTACTTGTTAGGAATACAATGTTCGAGCGACATGTGCACTACAGTTGCACATCGTCAACCACTATACAATCGAGCCCACATGAGTTATATGACTAGAAATGTCGACCGAGATCTCTATCATGTATTTGCCAGTGATAGATGCATATAAGTTTGAGACAAAATACGCAACATACTGGCCAGCTAAGGCGCAACTGTTATTGTTTCCATGCATGAGTCTTGTGTTACTTATATAGTTTGTTTTAGAATAGATCTATGTGCATAGACCTCGCGTCTCGATAGTATACAAAAGTGATATTATAATAGCATGAAACAATAATAAAATATAGATACGTTTGAGAGGTATCAAAACCCACTTCACATTTAATTGTTTTGAGATGATAAGATCTTGTAGAGCTTCCAGGACGAGTTGCTCAAAATTGTCCATAATTGGGGACACATCCAATCATGATCAATTTTTAGACTCTGCAGAGTTTTGTACACTTACCTACAAGACTAAGTCCGAAGATTGAGACATAGTCTTCTGGAAGAGGTCATCTCCACCACCTGGTAAGACGATACACCTATCCCTGCTACATCTGCTAGCTTACATGGGAGAGGCTCCCTTCAACTTACACAACAATGCGAGAGGCCATAATGGCTTGTGGCTTGTGGAGCTGTGGTTGTACATGGAAGCTACTTGAGAAATCAATAAGCCATTCCTCCTAGATGATTCTAATAGTGTAGAATATCGCCAGATCTCTCGGTAGGGGTCCAAGCAGAGCGGGAAGTCACATATTGGATGTCATGCAAGGGTTTTACCCAGGCTCGGGCCTTCGTAGAGTAATACCCTACACCCTACTTGCTTTTATTATTCATGGTGGAGGGATATACCTCGTGTGAAGGGTTACAATGTTGTATGAGGTTGCTACAAAGAGTTCATATCTAAGAGTCGATGGGAATGAGAGGCCTCAAACCTCCCCTTATATACATGATGGAGGCTAAGGCTAACAAATAGACACATGTGATCTTGGCTAGTGCCCTAGACTTGAATGGCAAGAAGGTATACCACACCATCCTTAGGGTTCCCCTTGATCCGCAGGCCTTATCGGCCTTTGGACATGCCTGATGTCGTGCTCCCTTTAGTGAGCCACCCCCGGTGCTTGACACCATCAACTCATATGGTGCATTGCCATTGTCTCCATTGGCCACCTCAATTGTCGTGAGATAATCGTTGAGGCAATGATTAGGTCTCATTTTGCCTAAGTACTTCACGACACCACACATAATGAACGGCTGCATGAATGGGTGTAAATAACCACAAGGTTGAAGCATGGAGGTGCGATAATGGACATGAGCGATTTGAAGTGCGACGGCGAGTGATACGTCTCCAACAACAACAACAACAACAACCAAGCCTTTCAGTCCCAAACAAGTTGGGGTAGGCTAGAGTTGAAACCCATAGATCTCGAAACCAAGTCATGGCTCTGGAACGTGGATAGCTAACTTCCACGCACCCCTGTCCATGGCTAAGTCTTTGTCGATATTCCAAACCTTCAGGTCTCTCTTAACGGACTCCTCCCATGTCAAGTTTGGTCTACCACGACCCCTCTTAACATTCTTAGCACGCTTTATCCATCCGCTATGCACCGGCGCTTCCGATGGCCTCCGTTGGATATGTCCAAACCATCTGAGACGATGCTGGACCAGCTTCTCTTCAATCGGTGCTACCCCAAGTCTCTCTCGTATATCTTCTTTCCGTACCCGATCCTTCCTTGTGTGGCCACATATCCATCTCAACATGCGCATCTCTACTACACCTAACAATTGGATATGCCGTCTCTTGGTTGGCCAACACTCCGCGCCATACAACATCGCATGTCGGATAGCTGTCCTATAAAACCTGCCTTTTAGCTTTTGTGGCACTCTCTTGTCACAGAGTACGCCAGAAGCTTGGCGCCACTTCATCCACCCAGCCTTGATTAGGTGACCCACGTCTTCATCGATATCGCCATCCTTCTGCAACATGGACCCCAAATATCGAAACGTGTCTCTCTCCCGTACCACCTGCCCACCAAGGCTAACCTCTCCATCCTCGTGCCTAGTAGCACTAAAACTGCACCTCATGTATTCAGTTTTAGTTCTACTAAGCCTAAAACCTTTCGATTCTAGAGTCCTCCTCCATAACTCTAACTTTCTATTAACCCCCGTTCGGCTATCATCGACTAGCAACACATCTTCCGCAAAGAGCATACAATGTATCAATTCTTTTTGACTATTCCATGCTATTATATATTATCAATCTTGTATACTTTACATGAAAATTATATGCTATTCTAATCATTTTTGGGTACTAACCGATTAACCAAGTGCCAAGTGCCAGTTGTTGTCTTCTACTTGTTTTTGGGTTTCTAGAAAATCAATACCAAACGAAGTACAAATGCTACGAAACTTTTGATGATTTTTTTACAAAAGAGGAGTTGGAAGCTTTGGAAGAAGACGAGAAGACACACGAGGAGACGACAAGGCAATAGGGCATGCCCAGGGGGGTAGGTGACGACCCACAACTATAGGGGATCAAAAAGTAATCCATTTTATAAGTAAGAGTGTCAAACTCAATGAGGATCAGAAGGGAATGATAAGCAATTTTCAACAAGGTATTCTCTTCAAGTGTTTGTGAGTAATAGTGGTGGATAGTTTTGTAGTAAGATAATTTGTAACAAGTGACAATAAAAAAAGTAGGAAATCTGCAGCAAGATAGACCAACCATTTTTGTAGAAAAGGACATGCCTGAAAATACTCTTATATAAAGCAAAGCGCTCTTGAAGACACATGGGAATTTCTTGTTCATCATGTTGAGTAGATTCACGTTAGTTAGTTCGATAATTTTATATGTGGGTGGACCGGTGCTTAGGTATTGTTCTTACTTGAACAAGCAACCTACTTACGATTACCCCCTCTCGCAAGTATCCGCAACTACGAAAGAAAAATTAAGATAAATCTAACCATAGCATGAAACATGTGGATCCAAATCAGCCCCTTATCAAATAACACATAAACTAGGTTTTAAGCTTCTGTCGCTCTAGCAACCCATCATCTACTTATTACTCCACAATGGCTTCCCTTAGGCCCAAGTATGGTGAAGTGTCATGTAGTCGATGTTCACATGACACCAGTAAAGGAAGAAACAACATACATATCATCAAAATATCGAACGAATACCAACTACACATGATTACTTATAACAAGACTTCTCCCATGTCCTTAGGAACAAAAGTAACTACTCACAAATCATCACGATGTTCAAGGTCATAGGTGTAATAATTATGAATAAGGATCTGAACATATTATGTTCCACCAAGTAAACCAACTAGCATCAAATACAAGACATAATCAACACTACAAGTAACCCATAGGTACCAATTTGAGGTTTTGAGACAAAGATTGAATACAAGAGATTAACTATGCTTTGAGATGAGATGGTGCTCGTGAAGATGTTGATGAAGATTGATCCTCCCTAGAAGAAGGAAGCATTGGTGATGACGATGGCTTCGATTCCCCCCTCCCGGAGGGAAGTTTCGCCGGCAAAATCACTCTGCCGAAGAGCAAAAAGGCCTTTGCCAAGGTTTCATCCTCGAGATGGCGGCACTTCATCCTAAAGTATCTTCTTATTTTTTCAAGGTAGGTATGAGCACATGGGAGGTGACCCCAAGACACCAGGGCGCGGCGAGGCGGTGTGGGCACGCCGTGTTAGCTTGGCACCAATAGGTTGCTCCTGCTGGTATATTCTTGCTCCATAAATTAATATATATATATATTACACAAAAATTCCTCGTGAAGTTTCAGGTCATTTGGACTCCACTGAATTTTCATCCTTTTTCTTGGTTTTCACGTCCAGAATTCCAATTTCCGGCAATTTCCTTATTTGTGATGTACCTTACAAATTCAAAGAGAAAATGCAGAAGAATTGTATCATAAAGTGCAATAATGACAAAGAATCATATAAATACTAATTAGAAAGTATGATGCAAAATGGACGTATCAACTCCCCCAAGCTTAGACCTCGCTTATCCTCAAGTGAAAGCCAAAATTGATAATTATGACCACATAATTTGAGAGAGAGGTGTCGATAATAATAGAATACGGACATGAGAGCATCATGAATGTTAACATAGCATCAATATTTCATCATACGACTTCTCATAAACAAGTAACAATCTATCCACAACTTTAGTGACAATCAACAAACTATGTTCTTAGTCATTGAGACAATCATAATTCATCATTTTGCACAAAATATTCTATGTAAGAGTTTTCATTTTAGCAAGTTCACATACTCAACTATCATTTAGTCTTCTATTATTGCTGACACTCAATGCATATTTTTGGAGAAAACGTCTCCATTGGACACATAGGAAGACAGGGGCTTAATTGTTTCCGCCTCCCAACTTATTTAGCTCAAGGATAATGTCAACAATAATGACTCATGATTACCTACATCCAACTAGATATATCTGTATCTTTCCGCAACACATGATGCTTGCCAACTAAAGAATTAAAAGTTTGGAATAGGGATAAACATTATTGACCCTTGCATAAAAGTAAATACATGAAAGTAAAATATAGGCCATTCATAGGGGGGAGCAGCGGTGGCCATCCACTCTTTAATTTAGGATGTGCAAACTCTTAATGTAAAGTAACGTCACTTTATATTTCTCCTCATGATAGCAACCTTTATTATGCAGTATGTCACTTTTATTTCTTTGCCATCACAAAATCGTACAAAGCTTATTTCCCCTTACAATGCAAGATCATACACATTTAGGAGCAATTTTTATTGCTTTGTGCATCGATGACAACTTAATTGAAGGTTCTTATTCAGTCCATAGGCACGCATGGTGGAATCTCATGGCAAGAAACTGGGTTTAAGGGTTATGGATGCAGAAGTAGTATCTCTACTTAGTGCGAATTTTTGGGCTAGCAAAAGATCCTAAGAAAGCACCACATGTTAGAGGATCCATGACAATATAACTTCTATGTGAATGTAAACAAACATAAATCATTACACTGTCTTCCTTGTCCAACATCAACAATTCAATCATTATATAATATTTGATGGGGGATCACAATCATAAAAGGTGTCCACGATAGTATATTTGTATGTGAATCTCCTCTCTTCTATAACAATTTTGCATGTATTGTATCAATGACTAATGCTATGTTTGTCAACTCCCAACAACTTTTATCAATCATACATTTTCTATTTGAAGACATTACTACCCATGGGATTAGCATATGATTTTTCTATTTCTTTTATTTCATTGCTATGGTTGATGCATGAGATTAAAGCAAGAAAAATCAAACTACTCTTTTTTATACAACTCTCACACACGGTCCCATGGTTATATAGATCACAAAGCAAACACTCTAAGCAAAAAGATACTAAACTTTATTATTCTAGATCATGAAATAATCAAGGACCAAACTAAGATAAATGATGATGTAAAAGTGATGGTGATACAATACCGGGGCACCACCCCCAAGCTTAGAACACGCTAAGGGTAGTGCCCATACCCGTGTACTCAAGTGTCCTTGGCTGATGATGGTGATGGTGTAGTAGGCTTATTCTTCAAGAGGTATTCTCGATTATTGTTATCCTCCAAAGGGCACAATTCTGCTCTTCTAACAAAATAACTTCATGGGTGAGTGCCGTATTTTGAGCACACATAGATTCCATGGCATTCAATGCATCTATTTCGGGTAAAGAAATATCATCACGAAGAGGTAATAGCGATTCTCCCTTGTTCGAGGCCCCAGAAGGGTTGGTTTGCATAATCTCCTTTGGATTCTTTAGCTTCTTCCTTGTCCTTTCTTACAGAATCTCTGGGGACCACCGACATATCCTCCTCCCAGAAGACAACTCGTAATAGGCATCGTTGTAGGGGTGTCTGCCTGGTGAAGGCCGGACTATACGATGTTTCCTGCGGAGGATCGGGGGAGCAATGGATTCCTCAACAGGATATACAAGCCTTGATAGTTAAACAACCCAAAATAAGAACAAAGGAGAAACTTGCGATGCGGTCGTGAAGACATACATGAGTATATAGAAGGAATCTTTCCAGGTTAGAATACGAGTCCATGAAGAAAATGGAGTCTGGGAGGCACACGAGGTGCTCCCAAGCCACGAGGGCACGCCGAGGGGGTGTCCATGCCTTGTTGGCTTAGGACTCCCTAAATGGTTTTTATTTTTGTAATTTTTCTAATATACCAAAACCAATAGAAAATATTTTTATGGAACTTTTGTAGTCAGTTTACTTACTGTATCACATACTGATACGTCTGCATCGTATCTACTTTTCCAAACTCTTTTGCCCTTGTTTTGGACTCTAATTTGCATGATTTGAATGGAACTAACCCGGACTAATGTTGTTTTCAGCACAATTGCCATGGTGTTGTTTTTGCGCAGAAATAAAAGTTCTCGGAATGACCTGAAAATCTACACAGAATTTTTGTGGAATATTTTAAAAATACTGACGCAAGAATCAGCGGAGGAAGTGGAGCGCGGATCCCACAAGCCCACCAGGCGCCCCCCCCGGCCGCGCCTGGCAGGCTTGTGGGGCCCACAAAACTCCACCGCCTCCAATCTCAGCTCTATTTAGCCTCTTTCGTCCGAAAAAAAATCAAGGAGAAGAGTTCATCGCGTTTTACGATACGGAGGCGCCGCCACCTCCTGTTCTTCCTGTGGAGGGCAGATCTGGAGTCCGTTGTGGGGTCCGGAGAGGGGAGATCGTCGCCATCGTCATCATCAACCTTCCTTCATCGCCAATTCCATGATGCTCATCACCGTTCAGTAATCTCATCTTAGGCTTTCTGGACAGTGATGGGTTGGATGAGATCTATCATGTAATCGAGTTAGTTTTGACGGGGATTGATCCCTAGTATCCACTATGTTCTGAGATTGATGTTGCTACTACTTTGCCATGCTTAATGCTTGTCACTAGGGCCCGAGTGCCATGATTTCAGATCTGAACCTATTATGTTGTCGCCAATATATGTGTGTTCTTGATCCTATCTTGCAAGTTGTAGTCACCTACTATGTGTTACGACCCAGCAACCCCGGAGTGACAATAGCCGGAACCACTCCCGGAGATGACCATAGTATGAGGAGTTCATGTATTCACCAAATGTTAATCGTTGGTCCGGTTTTTATTAAAAGGAGAACCTTAATATCCCGTAGTTTCCGTTAGGACCCCGCTGTCACGGGTGGGATGTACAATACATGTCATGCAAGTTCTTTTTCCTAAGCACATATGACTACATACGGAATACATGCCTACATTACATTGACGAACTGGAGCTAGTTACATATCTCTCCGTGTTATAACTATTGCATGATGAATAGCATCTGGCATAATCATCCATCACTGATCCAATGCCTACGAGTTTTTCCTACTAGTCCTTGCTACGTTACTTTGCTGCTACTGCTATCACTGCTGCTACTGTTACTCTGTTGCTACTGTTGTTACTTTGCTGCTACTGGTTACCGTTGCTACTGTTGCTATCACACTACTTTGCTACTGATACTTTGCTGCAGATAGTAAGTCTTTTAGGTGTGGTTGAATTGACAACTCAACTGCTAATACTTGAGAATATACTTTGGCTTCTCCTTGAGTCGAATCAATAAATTTGGGTTGAATACTCTACCCTCGAAAAGTGTTGCGATCCCCTATACTTGTGGGTTATCAAGACCTTTTTCTGGCGCCGTTGCTGGGGAGGCACAACTATATACTCTGAATCACTTGGGATTTACATCTGTTGATCACTATGAGGAATCTGAAAGATCCAAGAACTAAAGTCTTGCCCTCAACTAGCTCTGCACTTGATTCACCTTCAGTTATGAGTAAGTTTGCGACACCACCTCCTCCTAGAAATCTTGATATGTCGCGTGTGCTTGATGATGCTACTTCTGCTGCCCATGATGCTTATGATGATGCTATGCTTGATACTGCTTTGCCACTTGGTGCATTCCTTGATGCACAAATTGCTAGAGTTGCTGCTAGATGTGATGATACTTCTGAAACTGCTGATACTATTGAAGTAGAACCTGCTATTTTGCCTGCTAGAACTAGCTCTCCTAGATATGAATTGCCTGATATGCCTGAGTGTTATGTTATGGAGGGGGAGATAGTTGAGGACTTTCTTGCTTGTAAGGATAGCTATGATGTTGAGAAATTACTGCTCAAGTGGAAAGAAAAATCTTTGAAAGCTAGGATGAAATACGACTTGAAGTTTGCTACTTCGCCTATCTTTGTGACCGATAAGGATTATGAATTCTCTGTCGACCCTGAGTTAATCACTCTGGTCGAATCTGATCCTTTTCACGGTTACGAGTCTGAAACGGTTGTAGCCCATCTTACCAAACTGCACGATATAGCCACCCTATTCACTAGTGAGGAAAAGATCCGCTACTATTATATCCTCAAGCTGTTTCCTTTCTCGCTAAAGGATGATGCTAAGACCTGGTTCACTTCTCTTGCTCCTGGTTGTGTGCGTAGCCCCCAGGATATGATCTACTACTTTTCTAAAAAATACTTCCCTGCCCATAAGAAGCAAGCTGCCTTGCAGGAAATATATAACTTTGCGCAAGTTGAAGAAGAGAGTCTCCCACAAGGTTGGGGGAGGCTCGTCCAGCTACTGAATGCTTTGCCTGATCACCCTCTTGCAAAGAATGAAATACTTGATATCTTCTATAATGGACTTACCGATGCTTCTAGAGACCACCTAGATAGTTGTGTTGGTTGTGTTTTTAGGGAACGAACTGTAGAACAAGCTGAGATCCTATTGAATAATATGTTGTGCAATGAGAATGCTTGGACTATTCCCGAACCACCTCCTAAGCCAACTCCGAAGAAAAGAGGTATTCTATTCCTCAACCCTGAAGATATGCAAGTAGCTAAGAAATCTACGAAAGAGAAAGGCATTAAATATGAATATGTCAAAAATCTACCACCTATCGAAGAGATCCATGGTCTTGATAACCCGATACAGGTAGTAGAAGTAAATTCTCTGTGTAGATTCAATGAGAGTGATATTCCTTTTGATAAACCTGCTAGCTTATGCCTGGATGAATTTGATAACTTTGTTGCCAAACAACAAAGTTTCAATGATTATGTTAGCAGACAATTGGAACAAAATGCTCGTATGCTTAGTCATTTAAGTTCTTGTGTGGACAGAAATGTCAATGATCTTAAGCTCCTGAGTAAACATGCCACTATGGTTACTACACAGGTAGAACAAGTACTTGCTCAATGAGTTGAATGACAATTCTGTCAGAGTCATCACTAGAGGCGGTAGAATGACCCAGGAACCTTTGTATCCTGAGGGTCATCCTAAGAGAATTGAACAAGATTCTCAAGGAGTTAGCACAGATGCACCTAGTCATCCTAGGAAGAAGAAGAAAGATGATAGGGATTTTCACGCTAGCAACCCTGTTGCTGCTACACCTAAAAGTCCAAACGATGTCTCTGTCTGTGACGCTGAAACACAATCTGGTGATGAACATGAGCCTAATGATGATATCAATAGTGATGTTCATGTTGATGCTCAACCTAGCAATGATAAGGATGGGGAGATTGAACCTGTTGATCTTGATAACCCACAGCCCAAGAATAGAAGATACGATAAGAACGACTTCGCTGCTAGGAAGCATGGTAAAGAAAGGGAACCATGGGTTCATAAACCCATGCCCTTTCATCCCAAACCATCCAAGAAAAAGGATGATGAGGATTTTGAGCGATTTGTTGAAATGATTAGACCTGTCTTTCTGCAAATGTGTTTGACGGATATGCTCAAGATGTCTCCGTATGCTAAGTACATGAAGGATATTGTGACTAATAAGAGGAGGATACCTGAGGTGGAGATTTCCACCATGCTTGCTAATTATAACTTCAAGGGTGGAACTCCTAAGAAACTAGGTGATCCCGGAGTGCCCACTATACCTTGCTCCATTAAAGGCAACTACGTTAGAACTGCTTTATGCGACCTTGGAGCCGGTGTTAGTGTTATGCCTCTCTCTCTTTATCGTAGACTTGAACTGGATAAGTTGACACCCACTGAAATCTCTGTGCAAATGGCCGAAAATCAACTGCTTTCCCTATCAGCATTTGCGAGGATGTGCCTGTTGTGGTTACAAATGTCACTATCTTAACATACTTTGTTATTCTGGATATTCTCGAGGACGATGCCATGGCGCTCATCCTTGGAAGACCCTTTTTAAACACTGCAGGGGCTGTTATTGATTTCAACAAAGGCAATGTCACTTTCCATGTCAATGGTAATGAGCATACGGTGCACTTTCTGAAGAAACAATATCAAGTACATTGCATCAATGCTATCAAAAAAACTTCATCGATTCTTATTGGGAGCTTTGAATGCCCTATTCCTCCTATTAAGATGAAGTATGATTTGCTTGTTAGGGAGATTCACATCCCCATTGAGGTAACCTAGTGACTATTCGGAAATTCTCCGTCTTCTTTTGCGATTCGAAAAAGTTTGTCAAGGAGACTTGATCAACCTCATTGACAGATTTCTTTCGATGACCATGAGATGGATGAATGGAGGAGTCACAAACCTCTATTCCAAGCTTTCACCTTTGGTTGCTTGGAAGAAAAATGATAGATTTAGTTTAGTTTTCCTGGTTATCTGTCTTAGCGTCCCGTAGAAAAGTACCCCAAAAATAAAAGTTCTCCGAACGTCCTGAAAATCAAGCATGTTTTTTCTGGA
This sequence comes from Hordeum vulgare subsp. vulgare, assembly GCF_904849725.1. Classification (NCBI taxonomy): domain Eukaryota; kingdom Viridiplantae; phylum Streptophyta; class Magnoliopsida; order Poales; family Poaceae; genus Hordeum; species Hordeum vulgare. Next base: position 481,943,228 of record NC_058524.1, on the reverse strand, counting down.
ATTTTTGAAAAATAATGAGACGAAGAGCTAGTGAGGGGGCTGCACTAGTGGGCCACAAGCGCTGGAGGCGTGGGCACCCGCTGGCCGCACCTACCAGGCTTGTGGGGCCCACGTGCACCCCCTCCACTCATTCTAGCTCCCATCTGCTTCTCCTACCTATAGAAAAAATCGTTTCGCAGCTCAAACCCGTGTTCTTGCTCTTCTTGCTGCGATTTTCGATCTCCTTGCTCAAAGCACCATTCTCCGAACTGTTTTGGGGAAATTGCTCCTTGGTATGTGACTCCTCCATTGGTCCAATTAGTTTTTGCTCTAGTACCTTATACATCGCGTATTTTTGCTGCCTTGGTGACCGTGTTCTTGAGCTTTGCATGCTAATTTTAGCTGGTCCCAAGTAGTTTTCATGCGTGATATGGCTTCTATGCACTTGTGGGAGTAGTTTCTATGAGTTTCGTTGGGCCTTATTCAATTTCCCTTAGAGTCACTAAAATTTTAGAAATTTTCAGAGATAGAAAAGGGAAAAGACGAGGAGGTTCTTAAGAGGCTCTTCAATCCGTGACCCCAAGGATGATGGAAGTGAGAAGAAGAAACCCAAGTATCCGGTCCCTCGAGTTGCAGAGGTTCGAGCGTGCAAGTGGCCAAGCGATGTGTTCTTACGCGTCGTCGGACTTTATGAGGACTTCTATTACTCGGTGGAGAACGCAGGCCTTACCGCCTTCGTTGAATATAAGTGTCCGCAATACCTCCTCTTCACTAATATCTTCGTACAAAGCTTCAACTTCTATCCAAGGGAGAATCCTCCTATGGTTGAGTTCAAATTATATGATATCCCCCAGCGCATGTCACTCTAGGATTTTTGCAATGTTTGCAGATTACCTTTTGTTGGGTATATTCATGAACCTCGTCCACGAGACTTGGAAGCTTTCATCGATACTATTGCTGTAGGAGAAGAGAGAGGAGTGTCTTGCGCTAGAGCTGCTAGCATACATTTTCCCGTGCTTCGGTACTTCACATTATTCGTGGGAAAATGTTTGATTGGCTGTGGGAAAGCTGGGTCCCTTAGCTCCCCAGATCTTGCGGTCTTGCGCGAAGCCCTTTATAATGACAAAACTTATAGCTTGGGCGCTATAGTAGCTCAACGGTTGAACACGAACCGTTCTAAAGGCGTTGTCTATGGAGGTATCTATGCTACTCGTCTTGCTAGACATTTTGAGATACCTATTAGACTAGACGAGGAAGAAGAGATTCTTCTTCCCGAGAGATATCTAGATTATGATAGCATGGTTCGCCATGACTGTCTGGATAGAGATATAAATAGAAGGATGAATGATAACCTGGTATTTAGTCAGGGTACTCATGAGACTATTACTTTTCCTGCTCCCTATTTGTTCAATCTCCATACAGGCATGTACATTATTATGCCCTTGGACATCTACGCATATTGGGGCATAGCCCAACCACAGGTGCTCGTGCCCGAGCCACCAGTCAAGTACCAGACGCCAGTTTATCAGTGGGAGCCAGAGGATCTCACACAGCAGAGGTACCGTGAGTACACTCCGGAGTACCCCAGAGCTGGTTATTTCCCTCCTTGGGAGTAGACCAACTTAGGCCAAAAGCCTAAGGTTGGGGGAGTACGTGTTTCTCACCGACTTTATATTCTTGCTTGTGCTTTCACTTTGTTAGTTGGTGTTCACACTTTGCCATTGTATCATGCATGCTAGTTTATTTTTTTTCTCGTTTTCTTTTCATGTGTTTGTCTAGTTTGAGAAAACCCAAAAAGATTTTCTTGTTCTTCTTTTGCTTGTTGGGAGCTTTCCCGTGTAAATAGTTTTCTTTTTCTTTGGGTCAAGGTAGAAGACCATGGTTACAATGTTTAGTGGCTCTCGCATGCATATCTGCTTATCTGTCAAAGATCCATATTACTTTGTCTTCTCCTTTGTGTTTGCATGCAGATTACAGCTTAGTCCAATGCACGAGCACTCTTATTATTGTTCACATCGTTCGGTCATGCAAGTGAAAGGCAATAATGACGATATATGATGAAGTGACTGAGCCTGGAAAAGCTGGTATGAACTCGATCTATTTTGTTTTTGTAAATATGACTACCTCATCGTTCCTAGTTCAGCTTTGTTGTGAGAGAAACATGTTTGCAATGACAACTTGGAGATCATAGTTTCTGATGCCATGCTTAATTAGCGAGGAGCTTATAATGGTTCGTCTTGGATGCCAACATGAATTTTGAGATGACTGCGCTGTAGTATGATAGGATGGTATCCTCCTTTGAATGATTCAAGTGCCTTGACTTGGCGCATGTTTACGCATGTAGTTGAAACAGAATCAACATAGCCTCTATGATATTCATGTTCATGGTGATTTATGTCCTACTCATGCTTGCACCCAATGATAGTTAATCTCAATGCATTTTGATGACTGTTGTCGCTCTCTAGTTGGTCGCTTCCCGGTCCTTTGCTAGCCTTTACTTGTACTAAGCGGGAATACTGCTTGTGCATCCACTTCAATAAACCCAAAGTTGTTCCATATGAGTCCACCATACCTACCTATATGCGGTATCTACCTGCCGTTCCAAGTAAATTTGCATGTGCCACTCTCTAAATCTTCAATAAATAATCTGTTTTGCATGCCCGAACCGCTCATGTGGTGACAGGGGGCTATCAGTATCTTCCATGCTAGGCGTGTTATCCGCGATATGTGTTTATTCACTATCATTCACGAGAAAGGGGCCGGTAATTGGAATGCCCAGTTCCATGATCAAATCGAAAAGTTAATTGCAAACAAAACTCCCCCTGGATTGATGTTGGTATGGACGGCACCCGAGTATTCGGCTAGTCGTGGAGTGTGATTGATCGGTGGTGGGGGAGTCAAAACTTTACTTCTTTGTTTGGGAACCGCCTATAGCATGTGTAGCGTGGAAGATGGTGAACACTCTTGGTCATTGCGTTGACAATGAAAGCATGCCACCCAAAATTATTATCTCTGTTATAAAATCTTGAGCTCTGGCACCTCTGCAAATCAATGCTTCCCTGTGCGAAGGGCCTGTCTATTTATGTTCCTGTTGGGTCATCCTCTTCTTATAAAAGAACCAATTAGAGAGAACCTCTGTCATTTTTATGCTTTGCTTTTGACTGATATTGAGTATGACTGTGACTGGATCTTCTTTGCCATGAATTACAATGTTTAGTCAGCTCTTGGTCTTTGAAGGTGCTCTGCATTTATGTTTTGCGGTCTCAGAAAGAGCTAGCGAGACACCATCTATTCGTACTTCTTCATGATTGTTTTGATTGAAGTGTTGACGTTTGAAACTTATTATTATTTGCTCGCTAGTTGATTATGCCATCGATATGAGTTTACCGTGAGACCTAGATGTCATTTGCTTATGTGGTTAGCTTGTGATCTTGCTGAAATTCTGGATATGAGTTAGACATAGTTGCAACAACAAGATCAAACAGAGTTCGTAAAAGTTTTTATTTTGTCTCTTTCAGTTTTTCAACTGAATTGCTTGAGGACAAGCAAGGTTTTAAGCTTGGGGGAGTTTCAGGTTTCAACTGGATCTTCTTTGCCATGAATTTGCATGATTTGAATGGAACTAACCCGGACTAATGTTGTTTTCACTAGAATTGCCATGATGTTGTTTTTGCACAGAAATAAAAGTTCTCGGAATGGCCTGAAAATTTACGGAGAATTTTTGTGGAATATATTAAAAATACTGGCGCAAGAATCACCAGGGGAAGTGGAGCGTGGAGCCCACAAGCCCACTAGTCACGCCCCCCTGGCCGTGCCTGGCAGGCTTGTGGGCCCCACAAAACTCCACCGCCTCCAATCTCAGCTCTATTTAGCCTCTTTCGCCCAGAAAAAAAATCAAGGAGAAGACTTCATCGCGTTTTACGATACGGAGGCGCTGCCACCTCCTGTTCTTCCTCTGGAGCGCAGATCTAGAGTCCGTTCTGGGCTCCAGAGAGGGGAGATCGTTGCCATCGTCATCATCAACCTTCCTTCATTGCCAATTCCATGATGCTCTTCACCGTTCATGAGTAATCTCATCGTAGGCTTGCTGGACGGTGATGGGTTGGATGAGATCTATCATGAAATCGAGTTAGTTTTGACGGGGATTAATCCCTAGTATCCACTATGTTCTGAGATTGATGTTGCTACTACTTTGCCATGCTTAATGCTTTTCACTCGGGCCCGAGTGCCATGATTTCAGATCTGAACCTATTATGTTGTCGCCAATATATGTGTGTTCTTGATCCTATCTTGCAAGTTGTAGTCACCTACTATGTGTTATGACCTGGCAACCCCGGAGTAACAATAGCCGGAACCACTCCCGGAGATGACCATAGTATGAGGAGTTCATGTATTCACCAAGTATTAATGCATTGGTCTGGTTCTTTATTAAAAGGAGAACCTTAATATCCCGTAGTTTCCATTAGGACCCCGCTGCCACGGGAGGGATGGACAATAGATGTCATGCAAGTTCTTTTCCCTCAGCACATATGACTACATATGGAATACATGCCTACATTACATTGACGAACTGGAGCTAGTTACATATCTCTCTATGTTATAACTGTTGCATGATGAATAGCATCTGGCATAATCATCCATTACCGATCCAATGCGTACGAGTTTTTCCTACTTGTCCTTGCTACGTTACTTTGCTGCTACTGCTGCTACTGTTACTCTGTTGCTAGTGCTGTTACTTTGCTGCTACTGGTTACCGTTGCTACTGTTGCTATCACACTACTTTGCTACTGATACTTTGCTGCAGATACTAAGTCTTTCAGGTGTGGTTGAATTGACAACTCAAGTGCTAATGCTTGAGAATATTCTTTGGCTTCCCCTTGAATCGAATCAATTAATTTGGGTTGAATACTCTACCCTCGAAAACTGTTGCAATACCCTATACTTGTGGGTTATGACATACCTACCCCCTTTTCAAGGTACTCAAATGTTCCAGAAGGTCTCTCTTATGTGGTCTTCCGGCGTAATCACTTGAATAATATTAGTTTCAAATTTAAAGGGCGTAGGTGATATGTAATGTTTAATTCTTTTCCCATTTAACACTCTCGGATTTATGCCTTCAACATTATTGATCTAGATAGCACCGAAGCGATGAAACTCTTCGATGACATAAGGTCCTTCCCATTTGGAGAGAAGCTTACATGCAAAGAATCTGAAACAAGAATTTTACAAAATAACTAGGTCTCCTACATTGAATTCCCATATTTGGATTCTTTTTTCATGACATCTTTCAACATTTTATTTAAAAAACTTGGCATTTTCATAAGCTTGTGTCCTCCATTCATCTAATGAGCTAATCAAATAACCTCTTATCACTCAAGAGGTGCAATAACTGCAAATGACATAGTTAAATTCTTTAATTGCCCGATAAGCTTTATATTCGCAGTCAAGAGGTGAATGAGGCCATTAACAATTCCATAGGATTTTTATTAACAATTCTATAAGGCCATTAAGCATCATCAAATTACTAAGATAAATTATTTCAATATCTATTAACAGTCTTTTGAAAGATTAATTTTATTTCTAGGTTACTTAATTAAACCCGACCCCTAAACTCAGGGAGATAAGGTGATGCAATTCTATCGTTAACATAATATTTAGCTAGAAGTTTATAGAATGCACCATGAATAAAATGTGAACCACCATCAGTCATTAAATATCCAGGGACTCCAAACCTTGGGAAAGTAACATCTTTAAGTATTTTTTTGCATCAGTGTTGTGATAAACACTACTAGTTGGAATAGCTTCTACCACTTAGTAACGTAATCAACATCAACGACAATATGAGTATACCCATCAGAGGAAGGAAATGGTCCCATATAATAAAAACCTCAAACATCAAATGATTTAATAGCAAGTGAATAATTCATAGGCATTTCCTGACATCTACCAATGTTACCAATTCTTTGACATTCATCACAAGAGACGATATACGCACGAGCATCTTTGAAAAGAGTAGGCCAATAAAAGCGTCACTGTATACCTTGTGTGAAGTTATGTCACAAGCGTGGTGCCCTCCGTAGGCCTCGGAATGACACTTCCATAGGATGTGTTCATATGCATGCTTAGGTACACAACACCTAATAAGAACATCTACTCCTTCTTTATAAAGATGTGGGTCATCCCAAAAGTAATGTCTTAAATCATAGAAGAACTTTTTTCTTTTGTTGATAGGTGAAACTAGGTGGTATATGTTTAGCAGCAATATAATTAGCATAATCTGCATACCAAGGAGTGATATGAGAAGCATTTGTAACAACTAGTTGCTCATCAAAAAAATTATCATCAATAGGCAGTGGGTCATCAAGAACATTTTCCATTCTAGAAAAATTATCTACTATCGGGTTTTCAACTCCCTTCCTATCAACAATATGCAAATCAAACTATTGAAGTAAAAGCACCCACCTAATCAGTCTGGGCTTAGAAGCCTTATTTTCCATAAGGTATTTAATAGGAGCCTGATCAGTGTGAATAGTAACTTTGGAATCAACAATATAAGGTGTAAGCTTATCACATGCAAACCCAACTGCAAAAAATTCCTTCTCAGTAATAGCATAATTTCTTTTGACACCTTCTAGATTTTTACTAGCATAATGGATAATATTCAATTTCTTGTCTACTCTTTGCCCTAGAACAACACCAATGACATAATCACTAGCATCACACATAATTTCAAATGGTAAATACCAATCAGGTGGTTGAACAATAGGTGCAAAAATTAAGGCTTTCTTATGTATTTCAAAGGCTTCTACACAATCCTCATCAAAAACAAATGGAATATCCTTTTGAAGAAGATTAGTTAATGGCAAAGAAATCTTCAATGAATCGCCTATACAAACCAACAGGACCAAGAAAGCTTCTTATACCTTTAACATATTTCGGACATGGCATATTCTCTATTGCATCAACTTTAGTTTTGTCCACCTCAATACCTCGTTCGGGAATTTTATGCCCAAGTAGTATACCTTCATTCACCATAAAGTGGCACTTCTCCCAAGTCAAGACAAGGTTAGTTTCTTTGCATATCTGCAAAACTCAATCAAGGTTTGCTTAAGCAGTCATAAATAGCAGTCTTGTAAATGAAAAAATCATCCATAAATACCTCAACAATCTTTTCGCATAAGTTAGAGAATATAGTATTCATACATCTTTGAAAGGTAGCAGGTGCATTGCATAAACCAAAAGGCCTACGTCTACAAGTATAGGTTCCAAAGGGGCAAGTAAAACTAGTTTTCTCCTGGTCTTCTTTTGACACGGGTATTTGAGAAAAACCAGAATATCCATCAAGGAAGCAAAAGTGTGTGTGCTTACACAATATTTCTAACATTTGATCAATAAAAGGCAACGAGAAATGATCTTTTCTAGTAACTTTGTTTAATTTCCTAAAATCAATTACCATCCTATAACTAGTTACTATTCTTTGTGGGATACGTTCAATTTTATCATTAGGAACAACGATTATACCTCCTTCCTTAGAAACACAATGAACATGACTTATGCATCTTCTATCAGCAATAGGATAAATTATACCTACCTCTAGAAGCTTTAGTATTTCAGTTCTTACCACTTCCTTCATTTTAGGTTTCAAGCGGCGTTGATGATCAACTAGAGATGTAGCATCCGGTTTATTAATCTAGTGCTGACATAGAGTGGGACTAATGCCCATAAGATCATCTAGAGTATATCCAATAGAAGCTCTGTGCTTCCTCAGGGTTTCAAGTAATCCCTTTTCTTCATGCTCTGAAAGGTTAGCACTAATAATAATATGTTATATTTTCTTTTCATCTAGATAAGCACATTTCAAAGTATCACGTAATTCTTTAGCTCAAATACGATACCTCCCTTAGGTGGGCGAGGATTTCACTAAATACTAACATGCAGATTGTGCTGAAGAATATTGTCCAGAGAATATTTTCATCTGTTTCATTTATCTCATTCTCATATGTATATCATTCTCATGGTCTAGCAGATATTGTTCTAATGGATCAGTAGGAGGTACAACAATAGAAGCAAGACCAATTATTTCATCCTTAGTAGATAATTCTTTCTCAAGTGGTTGTCTACCCAACATAGAGAAATTAAATTCATGAAACTGATCACCAAAGTTTACATTAACCTTCTCCTTAACGCAAGTAATTCAGGTTTAGCGGTATTCAAGAAAGACCTACCAAATATAATGGAACAAAAACTATCTTGTTTTGAACAAAGTACTAAGAAATCAGTGGGGTACTTTATTTTTTCCACACGATACTTCAACATCTCTAACAATCCTAAGTGGTGAAATAGTAATATCAATATCTTCAATCTCAAAGGGTTCTATATCATTCATAATTTCTTGATATAAGGTAAAAGGCATATCACTAACACTAGCACCCATGTGACACAAACCATGATAGAAATAACCCCCAATCTTAATAGAAACGATAGGCATGCCAACAACTAGTTTATTTTTATCTAACTCATCGTGCTTGTTTCTAACGGGTTTGCAATTCCAGCAGCTTCATCACAGAAGTAAATAACCTGACCGTCAATATTATCAACTAGGAGATCTTTAACTTTATCAATATTATGTTCTACATTGATTTGTTCAGAAGGTTTAGTTGTCCTAATATGGCTTTTGTTAACCACAGTTGCAGCTTTAGCATGTTCCTTAATCCTAACAGGAAAATATGGTTTCTCAATATAAGTAGTAGGCACAATTGGATCAACATGGTAAACAATTGTTTCTTCCTTAACTTTAATAGGTCCCTCTAATAATTTTTCAATAGGGGGTGAGATTTAAACCACTTATCCGTAGGGAGATCAATATGAGTAGAAAATGATTCACAGAAAGAAGCTACTATCTGACACTCAAGCCCATATTTATTGCTAAACTATGAAAAATATCAGTTTCCACAAAAGATTTAACACAATCAAACTCAAGCTTTGTACTTCAATATTTACCTTTTTCGAGTTCCCAATATTCATAGTTGTGTTCAATTCTTTCCAAAAGACCCCATTTCAATTAGAGAGTTCTCTTCATGTAGGAATAAGTGGAAGAAGAATTGAGTGTGAATTGATCATCACGAGACAGACGAGCATACAAGTTTTGTATAATCATTTCTCTTGAGAACTCAAGATTGGGACAAGTGTGCATCATTGATTTAAGTCCCCCAAACTTGATAGATGATTTCCCCTTCATGAGGCCAGAAACTGTATATATAGTTCGGGTATGATGAACTAGATTCATAGGATAAAACTTCTGATGAAATTCCAGCTTCAAGTGATTTCAGTCCCATGATCCAATATCGTCTAATAGCACATACCAAATTAATGATTTTCCTCCAAATATAAAAGTAAGACTTCTTCTTGAATTAGTCCTCAAATAAACCCACAAGCTTAAATAATCCACAAATCACATCTACATATATCAAGTGGTAATCAGGATGAGTTGTATCGTCTCCTGCATAAGGATTAGCTTGCAGTTTTTCTATTATACCCGAAGGAATCTCATAATAAATATTTTCAGAAACATCAGAAGCTTGAGGGGAAACTTTTTCCACTTCTGATCGGTGTGAAAATACCCTAAACACGCCCTTCAAAGGATTACTATCCATAATAACAAGCAACAGTAAATTTAAGCACGTACCAAAAATGTTACCTTACCAAATTCCACTCACGAGAGGTGCTTCACTCCCCGAAAACGGTGCCAGAAAAGAGTCTTAATGACCCATAGTTATAGGGGATCAATCGTAGTCCTTCCGATAAGTAAGAGTGTCGAACCCTATGAGGAGTAGAAGGAAATGATAAGCAATTTTCAACAAGGTATGCTCTCAAGTGTTGTGAGTAACAACAATAGATAGTTTTGTAGCAAGATAATTCATAACAAGTGACAAGTAACAAAAGTACCAAGGTGCATGTATATAGACCAATCCCATTTGTAGCAAAGTACACGCCAAAAAGTACTCTTATATAAAGCAAAGCAGTCCCGAGAACTGATGGGAATTTCTACTTAGTCATGTTCATCATGTTATGTTGATTCACGTTTGTTACTTTGATAATTTGATATGTGGGTGGACCGGTGCTTAGGTTCTCTTCTTACTTGAAAAATAAAGCTACTTATGATTGCCCCCTCTCGCAAGCGTCCGCAAGTACGAAGAAGAATTAAGATAAATCTAACCATAACATGAAACGTGTGGATCCAAATCAGCCCCTTATGAAATAACGCATAAACTAGGGTTTAAGCTTCTGTCACTCTAGCAACCCATCATCTACTTATTATTCCACAATGCCTTCCCTTAGGCCCAAGTATGGTGAAGTGTCATGTAGTCGATGTTCACATGACACCACTAAAGGAAGAAACAACATCCATATCGTCAAAATGTTGAAGGAATACCAACTTCACATGATTACTTATAATAGGACTTCTCCCATGTCCTCGGGAACAAAAGTAACCACTCACAAATCAGAACCATGTTCAAGATCATAGTTGTGATAATTATGAATAAGGATCTGAACATATTATGTTCGACCAAGTAACCAACTAGCATCAACTAGAATACGCAATCAACACTACAAGTAACCCACATGTACCAATCTGAGGTTTTGAGACAAAGATTGATACAAGGGATGAACTAGAGTTTGATATGAGATGCGTTGGTGTGGATGTTGATGAAGACTAATCCTCCCATGAAGGAGGAAGCGTTGGTGATGCCGATAGCTTTGAATTACCCCCCCCCCCCCCCCGAAGGGAAGTTTCCCTGGAAAAATCAGTCTACCGGAGAGAACAAGGGCCTCTGCCCAGGTTTCCGCCTCGAGATAGCGGTGCTTCGTCACGAAAGTATCTTCTTATTCTTTTTCTATGTCAAAGCCCAACTTATAGCAGTAGAGGGAGGCCGAAGCACCTAGGAGGTGGCCCCAAGCCATGAGGTCGCGTCTAGGGGGTGTGGGTGTGCCCTGTTGGCTTGGCGCCAACAGGTGGACCTCTCTAGTATATTGTTTATCCATAAATTCATATATATTACACCAAAATTCCTCATGAATTTTCAAGTCATTTGGAGTCTGGTGAATTTTCACCTTTTTTTTGGTTTTCAAGTCCGGAATTCTAGTTTGCGACAATTTCCCTCTTTGTGACGTACCTTGCAAATTTAGAGAGAAAATGCATAAGAATTGCATCCTAAAGTGTAATAATGTCCAAAATCTTATAAATACTAAGAAGAAATCATCATGAAAAATGGACATATTAGTGGGCGAGCCTCATGCCTTGTGGGCCCTCATGGCTCTGTGTGACGTAATTCCACCTCCATAATTCTCTAATATAGGGAAACCAACAGAGGACCAACCAAAGAACTTTTTCCTTTGCCACAAGTTTCTGTTCCGAGGGAGGTCTTCTGGAGACCCATTCTGATGCCTTGCCGGAGGGAGAATCGATCAGGGAGGCCATCTACATTAACCTTGTCGCCTCCATGATGATGTGTGGTAGTCCATCATGACCCACAAGTATAGGCGATCAATCGTAGTCCTTTTGATAAGTAAGAGTGTCAAACCCAACGAGGAGGAGAAGGATCTGACAAGTGGTTTTCAGCAAGGAAGTATCTACAAGCACTGAAATTATCTGTAACAAGTAGTTGTGTGGTGAGATGATTCATAGCAAGCAACAAGTAACAAAAGTAGCAACGGTGCAACAAAGTGATCCAATCCCTTTTGTAGCAAGGGACAAGCCTGGACAAAATCTTATAGGAGGAAAAACTCTTGCAAGCATCCCACTTATCATTAACCCCTCTTGCAAGCATCCACAACTACGGAAGAAGAATTAAAACAAAGTCTAACCATAGCATTAAACTAGTGGATCCAAATCAGCCCCTTACGAAGCAACGCATAAACTAGGGTTTAAGCTTCTGTCACTCTAGCAACCCCTCATCTACTTACTACTTCCCAATGCCTTCCTCTAGGCCCAAATAATGGTGAAGTGTTATGTAGTTGACATTCACATAACACCACTAGAGGAAAAACAACATACATCACATCCAAATATCGAACGAATACTAAATTCACATGACTACTATTAGCATGACTTATCCCATGTCCCGAGGAACAAAAGTAACTACTCACAAAGCATAATCATATTCATGACCAGACAGGTAGTGAGTAGCATCAAGGATCTGAACATAAACTCTTCCACCAAATAATCCAACTAGAATCAACTACAAAGAGTAATTAACACTACTAGCAACCTTACAAGTACCAATCGGAGTTGCGAGACGGAGATTGGTTACAAGTGATGAACTAGGGTTTGGAGATGAGATGGTGCTGATGAAGATGTTGATGGTGATGAGTCCCCTCCGATGAGAGGAGTGTTGGTGATGACGATGGTGACGATTTCCCCCTCCGGGAGGGAAGTTTCCCCGGTAGGATCGTCCTGCCGAAGCTCTAGATTGGTTCTACTCAAGTTCCGCCTCGTGCCGGTGACGAATCCTCGAAAAAGCCTCCTCCTGATTTTATTCCGGACGAAACCCTTCATATAGAAGAAGAAGGGGGCCAGAGGCCAGCTGGGTGCCCACAAGCCCCCTAAGAACGACCAGGGGGGTGGCCGCGCCTAGCAGGCTTGTGGCCAGATGCTGGCACCCCTGTGGCGCTTCTTCGGCCCAGTATTTTTTATAAATCCAGAAGAAATCATCGTTGATTTTTATGGCGTTTGGGTTTGCGCACAATAGGTATCTCAAACTTGCTCCAATTTCAGGCGAGAATTCCAGCTACCCGTATTCTCCCTCTTCATGTAAACCTTGCAAAATAAGAGAGAAAAGGCATAAGTATTGTACCATGAAGTGAAATAACAGCCCAAGAAGCGATAAATATCAACAGGAAAATATGATGCAAAATGGACGTATCAACTCCCCCAAGCTTAGACCTCGCTTGTCCTCAAGCGAAAGCCTAGCGCAATAAATATGTCCACATGTTTAGGGAGAGAGGTGTCGACAAAACAAGATACGAACATGCATGCATCATGATCATGATCAGAACAACAATACAAACATATAATCTCTCATGCTAAAGTGATAATTCCTTCACAAAGTAAAGCATGGATCAAGAACCTTACCGAGAAGTAACAACCGATAGCCTTTAGTCATTGAAGCAATTGCAATTTATCACAACATCAGAAAGAGTCAAACAAGAGCTTGTAAAGCAAATCCACATACTCAATCATCTTTTCATTCTCTACAATTGCTACAACTCATGTGGTACCCATGAGATCAAAGATTCAGCTGGACACAGAGAAAGATAGGTTCTTATAGTTTCGCCTCCCAACCTCTTACCTCAAGGGTAATGTCAACAATAATAATTCATGAATGCTTACCTCCAAGTTGACATATGAATATAGATCTTTCCCTAGCATATGACGTTAGCCAAGACAAAGATGAAACAAGGAATTGGTGAAGATTACCATGACTCTTTCAAGGGAAAAAAAGTAATGATACAAGATATGCCCTTCGCAGACGGAAGCAGAGGTTGTCATGCGCTTTTGAGGTTTGGATGCGTGTCCTCTTAGTGCGGAGGAACGTCACTTTATATTCCCTCCTGTGATCAAGAACTTTATTATGCAGTTTGTCGCTTTTATGTCTTCCTCATCACAGGTTCGTACAAAGCTTATTTTCCACACACTAATAGGTCATACATATTAGGGAGCAATTTTTATTGCTTGCACCGATGACAACTTACTTGAGGGATCTTATTCAATCCATAGGTAGGTATGGTGGACTCTCATGGCAAAACTGGGTTGAAGGTTTATGGATGCACAAGTAGTATCTCTACTTGGTGCGGGAGTTTTGGCTAATATGAGGTGGAAGAAATAGACACGTGCTAAGGGATCTTTAATCATATAACATTGTTCGGAACCACGCAAACACAATTCCTTATGTTGTCTTCCTTGTCCAACATCTACTTCTAGGCATGCAATAGTTTAGTGAGTGTTCACAATCATAGATGGTGTCAAAGATGATGTATTTATATGTGAACCTCTCCTTGCTTATCACTTCCTATTAATTGCAACAATGACCAAGGTCTACGTTCGTCTACCCTCAATAAGTTTCAATCATCATTTTTTATGTGAAGCCATCACTTCCCATAAGATCATTACATGATCTTTCATGCTTTCGATCTTTTCTCACTCTTTTGATCATGGCATGAGGCAAAGCCCTTCAAGTAAGACACTCTTTATTATATGACTCATGAGATCGAATACATCGGGGGTGACACAAAGAAAAACTCAAGACTAAAACACTAAGACTTTTAATCTACTAGAGAAAGAGAAAAACTGAAAAGGAAAACTAAAAAAAGGTAAAGGCAAAAGATGTGATGGTGATACGATACTGGGGCAACTCCCCCAAGCTTGGCACAAGCCAAGGGGATTTCCCATACCCATGTTTAGTTGTCTTCCTTTGGAGGTGATGGTGGTGGAGTTATTGCAATCTTTGATTCCAAGAGGGCCATCAATCTTTGATTTATACCTTGGAGATCTGTGATATGTTTCTCCAGCAAAACAACTTCACGAGTGAGATAAGTATTGCGAGCACGAGTTGTTTCACAAAACCTCAAGAGTTCAATGAAGGATGGAGACAGTAGGTGGAGGTAGGGTTGGAGGAAATCCACTTCTTCAACTTCTTCCTTGTTGAGCACAGCTTGCACTTCATCCCATGCCTGATTCTTCTCCTTAGTTTTGCCCTTGGATTCTTTAGGTAGCCTTTCCTTGGCCTCCATTCTTTTTAGATCAGCATTTACTTCTCCATAGGCTTGAGGGAGATTGTTCTCCCCCACAGATTCCTGGGACGACATCTTGACCTAGATCTGCGGCAGAAAATAGGCTCGAAACAAAAATAGAGGAAATCTGCGTGATATGAGGGTCATACCTTACAGGAGAATATATATTGATTTTTTCCAGACCAGAAGGAGTACTTCGCACGAAAACGGAGTCGAGGAGGCGCACGAGGTGGCTAGAAGCCCCCAGGTGGGCTAGGGGTGGGCCCGCGCCTGGCAGGCTTGTCGCCTCCTCGCACGCTTTCCGGACTACTTCCAATTTTTGTATATTTTCAAATATTCCAAAACGGAGAAAATTTCGTACTGGAAAAGTTTTGGACTCTATTTTCTTACCGAATGACATACCTCTTCGTTTTCGGAGTCTGAAACAGGCTAATAAATGTCCCTTACCTATTGTTCCGGAGTTATGGTATTGATGATATTGCTTTCAACATTCATCGGAGTACCTGAGATATAATGCTTGATTCTCTGCCCATTTACAACTCTCGGACAATTACCTCCCGTGTTGTTGATCTTGATAGAACCGGAACGATATACTTCCTCAACAACATAGGGACCTTCCCATTTAGAGAGAAGCTCGCCTGCAAAGATTCTCAAACGAGAGTTATATAGCAAGACATAATCACCTACATTGAACTCACGCTTTTGTATCCTCTTATCATGCCACCTCTTAACCTTCTCTTTGAACAACTTGGCATTCTCATATGCCTAAGTCTACCATTCATCAAGCGAGCTAATGTCAAATAACCTCTTCTCACCAGCAAGTTTGAAATCAAAGTTGAGCTCATTGATTGCCCAATAAGCTTTATGCTCTAGCTTAAGAGGTAGATGACATGCTTTACCATACACCATTTTGTACGGAGACTTGCCCATGGGATTCTTATAGGTAGTTCTATAAGCCCACAGTGCATCATCGAGCTTCTTAGACCAATTCTTTGTAGACCTGTTGACAGTCTTTTGCAGAATTAGTTTAATCTCTCTGTTGCTTAGCTCTACTCGACGACTGGACTGAGCGTGATAGGGAGACGCAATTCTATGGTTGACATCGTACTTAGGAAGCGTTTTACGGAAAGCACCATGAATGAAATGTGAACCACCGTCGGTCATTAGATATCTAGGGACTCAAAATCTAGGGAAAATAACTTCTTTAAGCATCCTGATAGAAGTGTTGTGATCAACACTACTAGTGGGGATAGCTTCTACCTACTTAGTGACGTAATCAACAATAACTAGGATGTGAGTATACCCGTTGGATTTTGGAAAAGATCCCATATAATGAAAGCCCCAGACATCAAATGGTTCGATGACAGGTGAATAGTTCATAGGCATTTCCTGACGTTTACTAATATTACCTATTCTTTGACATTCGTCACAAGACAATACAAACTTACGTGCATCCTTGAAGAGAGTGGGCCAATAGAAACCTGATTGCAATACCTTGTGTGCAGTTCTATCTCCCGCATGGTGTCCTCCGTAGTCCTCGTAGTGACACTTCTGTAGGATCTGTCCCTGTTCATGTTCAGGTACACAACGTCTAATAAGACCATCTACTCCTTCCATATAAAGGTGAGGATCATCCCAAAAGCAATGTCTCAAGTCAAAGAATAATTTCTTCTTTTGCTGGTATGTGAAACTAGGTGGTATATATTTGGCAACGATATAGTTTGCATAATCAGCATACCACGGTGCACTAGGTGAAGCATTGATGACATTCAGTTGCTCATCGAGAAAGCTATCATCAATAGGTTGTGGGTCATCAAGAATGTTCTCCAACCTAGACAAGTTATCTGCTACAGGGTTATCAGCACCCTTCCTGTCGACAACATGCAAATCAAATTCTTGTAGCAAGAGAACCCATCTGTTAAGTCTAGGTTTAGCGTCCTTCTTCTCTATGAGGTACTTAATAGCAGCGTGATCAGTGTGAATAGTGACTTTGGAATCAACTATGTAAGACCTGAACTTTTCACATGCAAACACGACTGCTAAAAATTCCTTTTCCGTAGTGGCATAGTTTCTCTGGGCACTGTCTAGAGTTTTACTAGCATAGTGAATGACATTCAACTTCTTATCAACTCTTTGCCCTAGGACAGCACCAACAGCATAATCACTAGCATCACACATGAACTCTAAAGGTAAGTTCCAATCAGGTGGTTGAACAATAGGTGCGGTTATCAAAGCCCTCTTAAGTCTTTCGAAGGCTTCCTCACAATCATCGTCCAAAACAAAAGGAATATCCTTTTGCAAGAGATTGGTAAGAGGCCTAGAAATCTTAGAGAAGTCTTTAATGAACCTTCTATAGAAACCAACATGACCAAGGAAACTTCGTATACCTTTGATATCTATGGGGTATGGCATTTTCTCGATTTCATCAACCTTAGCCTTATCGACTTCAATACCTCTTTCAGAAATTTTATGTCCTAAGACAATGCCTTCATTAACCAAAAAGTGGCACTTCTCCCATTTCAAGACAAGATTGGTATCTTTACATCTCTGCAAAGACTCAATCGAGGTTGCTGAGGCAATCATCAAAAGAAGACCCGTAAACGGAGAAGTTATTCATGAAGTCCTCAACAATGTTTTCACAAAAGTCAGAGAATATAGCCATCATACATCTTTGAAAGGTGGCAGGTGCATTACATAAGCCAAAAGGCATACGTCTATAAGCAAAGGTACCGAAAGGGCAGGTGAAAGTGGTTTTCTCCTGATCAGATTGTGCAACTAGTATTTGGGAGAAACCAGAATAACCGTCTAGAAAGCAGATGTGTGTGTGTCTAGACGGTCTTTCTAGCATTTGGTCGATAAAAGGCAGAGGGTAATGATCTTTCCTAGTGGCTTTATTCAATTTCCTCAAATCGATCACCATCCCATAGCCAGTAATAATCCTCTGTGGGATCAATTCATCCTTATCATTAGGGACAACGGTAATGCCTCCCTTCTTAGGGAGACAATGCACCGGACTCACCCAATCGCTATGAGCAACAGGATAGATGATACCCACTTCCAGGAGCTTTAGTATTTCTTTTCTTACTACTTCTTTCGTCTTAGGATTTAATCTCCTTTGATGATCAGCAACTGGTTTGAAATCAGGATCAGTTTTAATCTTGTGCTGGCATAGAGTGGGACTAATGCCCTTAAGATAATGAAGAGTATATCCGATAGCAGCACGGTGCTTTCTCGGAGTTTTTAGTAACTTCTTTTCTTCATTCTCTGAGAGGCTAGCACTAATTATGACAGGATATATCTCTTTTTCATCAAGATAAGCATACTTAAGAGTATCAGGCAACTGTTTAAGCTCGAACACAGGATCACCCTTTGGTGGGGGTGGATCCCCAAGCAGTTCAACATGCAAGTTATTCTTAAGGATAGGATATTGTTCAAAGAAAATTCTATCTATTTCATCCCTTTCATCCATATGCATATCATTTTCATGCTCAAGCAAGTATTGCTCTAAGCGATCAGTAGGAGTCACGTCAATAGAAGCTAAGGCAATAGTTTCATCCCTACTAGGCAACTCCTTTTCATGAGGTTGTCTACCAAACTTGGAGAAATTGAACACGTGTGACACACCTTCAAAGCCAACAGTGACAATTTGCTTCTCACAATCAATATGAGCATTGACAGTATTGAGAAAAGGTCTACCAAATATGATGGGACAGAAGCTATCTTGTGCAGTAGCAAGAACGAGGAAATCAGCAAGATACTTGGTTTTACCACACAAGACTTCAACATCCCTAACAATTCCCGCAGGGCAGATAGTATCTCTATTGGCAAGCTGAATAGTGACATCAATGGGTTCTATCTCAACAGGTGCAATCTCGTCTTTAATTTCATCGTATAAGGATTGAGGTATTGCACTAACACTAGCACCCACGTCATATAAACCATGATAGCAATGATCTCCTATCTTAACAGAAACAACAGGCGTGCCAACAACATGCCTATGTTTGTCTCTAGCATGAGGTTTAGAAATTCTAGCAGCATCTTCACATAAGTGAATATTATGTCCCTCAACATCGTCGGACAGAAGATCTTTGATAATAGCAATGCTAGGTTCAACTCTAATTTACTCAGGGGGTGTAGGTGTTCTAATGTAGCCCCTACGTATCATAGTTGAAGCTTTATAATGATGCTTTGTCCTAACACGGAAAGGTGGTTTCTCAATGTAAGCACTCGGAACAATAGGATCATTATAGGCAATGACTTTCTCTTCAACTAGAGTGGGTTTAACTACATTGACTTCTAAAGGAGGATGATATTTAAACCACTTCTCTTTGGGGAGATCAATATGAGCAGCAAAGGATTCACATAGTGAAGCTACTATCTCAGAGTCAAGTCCATACTTAGCGCTAAAGTCACAAAAAGTATTTGTTTCAACAAAGGATTTAACGCAATCAAACTTGAAATTCATACCTGACTCCTTACCTTCTTCAAGCTCCCAATCTTCAGAGTTGCGTTTAATTCTCTCCAATAAATTCCATTTGAAGTCAATATCTCTCTTCATAGAAGAACCGGTACAAGAAGTGTCAAGCATGGTGCGATCATCATGAGAAATCCGAGCATAAAAGTTCTGAATGATAATTTCTCTCGAGAGCTCATGATTGGGGCATGAAT
Organism: Hordeum vulgare subsp. vulgare; assembly: GCF_904849725.1. Taxonomy (NCBI): domain Eukaryota; kingdom Viridiplantae; phylum Streptophyta; class Magnoliopsida; order Poales; family Poaceae; genus Hordeum; species Hordeum vulgare. The sequence continues at coordinate 481,923,791 of NC_058524.1, read as the reverse complement.
ATAACATTGATTTAAGCCTCCCCCAAGCTTGAGCGATGCTTTCTCTGTCACGAGGAAAAAAATTATAATACATAATTTCGATCACGATGTACTAAATGCATAGGATAAAACTTTTGATGAAATTCCAATTTCAACCGATTGTAGTCCCATGATACAGTATCATCACATAGCCTATACCATGTCAACGCCTTATCCTTCAAAGATAAAGGAAAGACCTTCTTCTTGACCTCATCCTCGGGCAAACCTGCAAGCTTAAATAAACCAAAAACTTCATCTACATAGATTAGATGCAAGTCTGGATGTGATGTTCCATCTCCTGTAAAAGGATTAGCCAGCAGTTTCTCAAGCATACCCAAAGGAAATTCAAACCAAATATTTTCAGTAGATGCAGCAGGTTGAGGAGAAACTCTTTGTGCTTCCGTTCGAGATGAAGATACCCCGAACAAGCCCCTCAAAGGATTAGTATCCATAGTGACAAGTGACAATAAATTTCAGCACACTATATGAATGTTTCCTTACCAAGTTACACTTACCAAAGGCGCTTCACTCCCCGACAACGGCGCCAGAAAAGAGTCTTGATGACCCACAAGTATAGGGGATCAATCGTAGTCCTTTCGATAAGTAAGAGTGTCGAACCCAACGAGGAGCAAAATGATCTGACAAGTGGTTTTCAGCAAGGAAGTATCTGCAAGCACTGAAATTATCGGTAACAAGTAGTTGTGTGGTGAGATGATTCGTAGCAAGGAACAAGTAAAAAAAGTAGCAACGGTGCAGAAAAGTGGCCCAATCCCTTTTGTAGCAAGGGACAAGCCTGGACAAAGTCTTATAGGAGGAAAAACGCTCCCGAGGACACACGGGAATTTCTGTCATGCTAGTTTTCATCATGTTCATATGATTCACGTTCGTTACTTTGATAGTTTGATATCTGGGTGGATCGGCACTTGGGTACTGCCCTTACTTGGAAAAGAATCCCACTTATGATTAACCCCTTTCGCAAGCATCCTCAACTACGAAAGAAGAATTAACACAAAGTCTAACCATAGCATTAAACTAGTGGATCCAAATCAGCCCCTTACGAAGCAACACATAAACTAGGGTTTAAGCTTCTGTCACTCTAGCAACCCCTCATCTACTTACTACTTCCCAATGCCTTCCTCTAGGCCCAAATAATTGTGAAGTGTTATGTAGTCGACGTTCACATAACACCACTAGAGGAAAAACAACATACAACACATCAAAATATCGAACGAATACTAAATTCACATGACTACTATTAGCATGACTTATCCCATATCCTCAGGAACAAAAGTAACTACTCACAAAGCATAATCATATTCATGATTAGAGAGGTAATGAATAGCATCAAGGATCTGAACATAAACTCTTCCACCAAATAATCCAACTAGCATCAACTACAAAGAGTAATTAACACTACTAGCAACCTTAGAAGTACCAATCGGAGTCGCGAGACAAAGATTGGTTACAAGTGATGAACTAGGGTTTGGAGATGAGATGGTGCTGATGAAGATGTTGACACTGACGAGTCCCCTCCGATGAGAGGAGTGTTGGTGATGATGATGGCAACGATTTCCCCCTCCGGGAGGGAAGTTTCCCCGACAGGATCGTCCTGCCGGAGCTCTAGATTGGTTCTGCTCAAGTTCCGCCTCGTGGCGGCGGAGAATCCTCGAAAAAGCCTCCTGCTGATTTTTTTTGGATGAAACCCTTCATATAGCAGAAGAGGGGGCCAGAGGGCCAGCTGGGTGCCCACAGGCCCTTAGGCGTGGCCAGGGGGGTGGCCGCGCCTAGCAGGTTTGTGGCCACCTACTGGCACCCTTCTGGCGCTTCTTTGGACCAGTATTTTTTATAAATCCAGAAAAAAATAATCGTTGATTTTTACGGCGTTCGGAGTTGCGCAGAATAGGTATCTCAAACTTGCTCCAATTTCAGGCCAGAATTCTAGCTGGCGGCATTCTCCCTCTTCATGTAAACCTTGCAAAATAAGAGAGAAAAGGCATAAGTATTGTACCATGAAGTGAAATAACAGCCCAAGATGCGATAAATATCAACATGAAAACATGATGCAAAATGGACGTGTCAGTCCACCATAGACCTACGGATCCATTGCTAGTGCCTAGATGGCTTCTTATATCTCTTTGATCTTCAATACAAAGTTCTGTGCGATTCCCGTGGTGATCTATCCGGTGTAATCCTCTTTTGCACAATGTTTGCTGGGATCCGATGCATTATGGGTTTATGATCTGATTTTTCATGAAAATCTATTGATTCTTCTCTGAATTATTTTATGCGTGATTGCTATAGCTTCGTATTTCTATCCAATCTATCGGTTTTGTTTGCCAACTAGATTGAGTTATCTTCAGTGGAAGTGGTGCGTTGTCATGGCTTTAATTTTGCGTTGCTCAATATCGCTGATAGAAAGGGAATTGACATGTATTCTATTGCTGCGACTAAGGATAAAACAACATGGTCTAAAAATATTGCTTGTATTATTTTGTCTACATCATGTCTTCTTGCTGCAAGGATTACTCGTGTTTCGTATTTAATACTCTAGATTCATGCTGGATAGAGATTGATGACTGGAGTAATAGTATGAGATGTAGGGAGGATTCGGTCTACTTCTTTGTGGACATGATGCCTATATACATGATCATTGCCGGGACTACTTAACCATATTTACTAAAACCTTTTTTACTTTTCTGCAATTTATGTATTGTTATTTACTTTTATTTATTTCTATTATCTATCTACCAAAATTTAGTCTATGCAAGTAACGATTTCAAGGAGCCTGACAACCCTCATTCCCGCATTGGGTGCAAGTGTTTGATTTTGTGTGTGTGGATGCTGTCGAAGGGGGTTCACATGATTCTCCTATTGGTTCGATAACCTTGGTTATCACTGAGGGAAATACTTATCTCTATTGTGCTGCATCTCCCCTCCTCTTTGTGGAGAATCCCAACGTAGTATACAAGTAGAACAAGAATTTCTAGCGCCCTTGCCGGGGATACATCATCAAATTCTTGTCAGGTTCCTGATGGCCCACAAGTATAGGGGGTCAATCTTAGTCCTTTTAATAAGTAAGAGTGTCGAACCCAACGTGGAGCAGAAGGAAATGATAAGTAGTTTTCAGCAAGGAATTCTCTACAAGTGTTGTAAGTAAAAGTGATAGGTAGTCTTGTAACAAGATAATTTGTAACAAGTGACAAGTAAAAATAGTAGAAAAGTTGCAGCAAGGTAACTAAATCCTTTTTATAGCAAAGGATATGCCTGAAAGTTCTCTTATATAAAGGAAGCACTCTCGAGGACACATGGGACTTTGTGTCTAATCATGTTCATCATATTAAGTTGATTCGTGTTTGCTACTTTGATGATTTGATATTTTGGTGGACCGGTGCTAAGGTGTTGTTCTTACTTGAACTAACAACATACTTATGATTACCACCTCTCGCAAGCATCCACAACTATGAAGAATTAAGAATAATCTAACCATAGCATGAAACATGTGGATCCAAATCAGCCCCTCGTGAAGGAACTTATAAACTAGGGTTTAATATTCGGTCACTCACATAACCCATCATCTATTTTTTTACTCCATAATGACTTCCCTTAGGCCCATAGAATGGTGAAGTGTCATGTAGTCGACCTTCACATGACACCACTAATAGAAGTAACAACATCCATATCATCAAAATATCAAATGAAGACCAACTTTACATGATTACTTATAACAAGACTTCTTGCATGTTCTTAGGAACAATAACTACTACTCACACATCATCAACATGTTCAAGATCAGAGGTGTAATAATAATAATTAAGGATCTGAACATAATATCTTTCAACAAGTAATCCAACGAGCATCAACTATAAGATGTAATCAACACAACTAGTAACCCACATGTACAAATATGAGGTTTTGAGACAAAGATTGAATACACGTGATGAACTAGGGTTGGAGATGAGATGGTGCTGGTGAATATATTAATGGAGATTGCTCCTCTCACGAAGAAGGAAGCGTTGGTGATGATGATGGCTTCGATTTCCCCCTCCCGGATGGGAATTTCCCAGACAGAATCTCTCTACAAGAGAGCAAAAGGGCTTGTGCCCAGTTTTCCACCTCGAGACGGCGACGCTTCGTCCCAAAATATGACTTATGATTTTTATAGGGTAAAACACACCATACAAGAGAATATGGTTGCCAAAGGGCCAACTGGGGCCCCACAAGCCATCAGGGCGCGGCCACGGAGGCACCATGTTGGCTTGTGCCTAGCTGGTGGCCCCTCTTCGATATATTTTTGTCCCAAAAATTCTCAAATATGGGAGAAAACTTATCCATATAGTTTTAGGTCATTTGGAGCAAGTGTTTTTCTGCCTTTTTCTCGGTTTTCTTGTCGAGAATTCTAGTTTCCTGATATTTCCCTATGAGTGATGTACCTTGCATATTTGGAGAGAAAGGGCATACGAATTGTATGATAATAATGGATAATGGATAGGATCAACACATATATCAATAGTAAAAGACATGTGATACGTCTCCAACGGATCAATAATTTTTGATGGTTTCATGCTATTATCTTGTCAAACTTTGGATGTCTTGCATGCCTTTTACTCCCTGCGTCCGGAAATACTTGTCCTAGAAATGTACAAAATGGATGTATCTATAACTAAAATAAGTCTAGATACATCTATTTCTAGGACAAGTATTTCCGGACGGAGGGAGTATATATTTTTTGGGACTAACTTATTAACTCACTATCAAGTGCTAGTTCCTGTTTTTTCCATGTTTTTGACCCCTTTCAAAGGAGATTTTGAAACAGAGTCCAAACGGAAGAAAATCCCCGAAAAGATTTTTTTTGGAACGGAAGAAGATCAGAGAACTTGGGAGCCAAGGCAGGGGAGCCCCAGTGGTCCCACAAGCCCCCACCCTGCAGCTAGGGGGGCCGCGCCATCCAGGCTAGTGGGCCCCCTGGAGGTCCCCTAACCTAGGTCTTTCGCCTATATAATCCCATAAATATCAGAAAAAATCAGGAGATCATCGCAATCGCTTTTTCGCCGCCGCAAGCTTCTCTTTCCGGAAGATCCCATCTGGGGCACGTCCAGGTGCCCTGCCGGAGGGGGGATTCGGACATGGAGGGCTTCTCCATCAACACCATGACCTCTCCGATGATGCGTGAGTAGTTCAGCATAGACCTACGGGTCCATAGCTAGTAGCTAGATGGCTTCTTCTCTCTCTTGGATCTTCAATACAAAGTTCTCCATGATTTTCATGGAGATCTATCCGATGTAATCTTCTTTTGCGGTGTGTTTGTCGAGATCCAATGAATTGTGGATTTATGATCAGATTATCTATGAATCTTATTTGAGTTTCTTCTGATCTCTCTTATGCATGATTTCATATCCTTGTAATTCTCTTCAAGTTGTGGGTTTTGTTTGGCCAACTAGATCTATGATTCCTTCAATGGGAGAAGTGCTTGGTTTTGGGTTCATACCGTGCAGTGACCTCACCCAGTGACAGAAGGGGTAGCGAGGCACACATCGTGTTGTTGCCATCAAGGGTAAAAAGATGGGGTTTACATCATTGGTTTGAGATTATCCCTCTACATCATGTCATCTTGCTTAAAGCGTTACTCTATTCGTCATGAACTCAATACACTAGATGCATGCTGGATAGCGGTCGATGTGTGGAGTAATAGTAGTAGATGCAGAAAGTATCGGTCTACTTATCTCGAACGTGATGCCTATATGCATGATCATTGCCTTAGATATCGTCATGACTCTGCGCGGTTCTATCAATTGCTCGACAGTAATTTGTTCACCCACCGTGATACTTACTATTTTGAGAGCAGCCTCTAGTGAACACTATGGCCCCGAGGGTCTACTGCACACCATAATTTCAGCCTCACACTTTTTACTTCGTTGCACTTTCCGCCTTCAGATCTCACTTCGCAAACAATCTTAAAGGGATTGACAACCCCTTTCAAGCATTGGGTGCAAGCTTGTTTGTGTTTGCGCAGGTACTCTGGACTTGACGAGACCCTCCTTCTGGATCGATACCTTGGTTCTCAAACTGAGGGAAATACTTACTGCTCCTGTGCTGCATCACCCTTTCCTCTTCAAGGGAAGAACCAACGCAAGCCCAACCTCTGTCAACGTGTCAACTTCATGCGTTGTTGTCTCTGGGATAGCAGAAGAATTTCTGGCGCCGTTGCCGGGGAGGAAGATCAAGTCAAGAACTCATCCAAGTAGGTGTCGCAAACTCATCTCTTGCATTTACTTTGTTTTCCAGTTGCCTCTCGTTTTCCTCTCCCCCACTTCACCAATTTGCCTTTTTTGTTCGCCTTTTCGTTCACCCTTTTCGTTGGCCCTTTTTCTCGCCTGCTTTTTGTTTGCTTGTGTGCTTGCTTGCCTGCTAAAGCCCGAATGGCCCCACTAAGGGATTTTGATGCTCGCTTTGCGAAGTTAGAAGAGATTGAAACTAGTGTTAAAGGCTTCATGTCTACACAGTTTGAATATAATAGTTATTTTCGTAGAGAGCTGAAGGAGCAAAATTCTTTTCTAGCTTTTATGAGTAGAGAAGTTGATGATATGGCCGAAGAATTACTTGCACTGAATTCTTAGTTTGCTCGTCTTGAAAAGCTAGTGGGCCAGATTTCTGATAAGAAAGCTACTTTAGTCAATAAAATGGCTGCTAAACCCGAAACTCATGATGAGAATCACGAAGATCTTAAAGTGCTTGGTGTGACTCCCATTGATTCTTTGTTTTCTTGTGCCAAACCTAATGATTATGGGGCTGGATATGAATCCACTTTGGTTGAAAAGTGCCCCAATGATTCGGAGTCCATCTATCTTGATGCTAAAAGCATTAAAAGTGGAGTAGAAGACATTAAAACTTTGAGTAGTAATGAAATTACTACCGTGGATTTCAAGGAATTCAATTATGATAGTTGCTCCTTGATTCAATGCATTTCTTTGATGCAATCCATGTTAAACTCTCCACACGCTTATAGCCAAAACAAAGCCTTTACCGATCATATCGTCGAAGCTATGATAAAACCTCTTGAAGAGAAACTTGAATTGGAAGTCTCTATCCCTAGAAAGCTTCATGATGATTGGGAACCTACCATCAAAATCAAAATAATAAACTATGAGTGCAATGCTTTGTGTGATTTGGGTGCTAGTGTTTCCGCTATTCCAAAGTCTTTATGTGATGTTCTGGGTTTTAATGAGGTTGAAGAGTGTTCTCTTAATTTGCATCTTGCTGATTCTACTGTCAAGAAACCCATGGGAAGGATCAATGATGTTCTTATTGTTGCAAATAGGAACTATGTACCCGTGGATTTCTTTGTGCTTGACATTGATTGCAATCTTGCTTGCCCTATTATTCTTGGTAGACCTTTCCTAAGGACTATCGGTCCTATTATCAATATGAATGAAGGGAATATTAGATTTCAATTTCCTTTAAGGAAGGGCATGGAACACTTTCCTGGAAAGGAAATAAGATTGCCTTATCCATGATGAGGGCCACTTATGGTTTGAGCACCAAAGACGACGATACGTGATTCTATCGCTTCTATGCCTAGCTAAGGGCGTTAAACAATAGCACTTGTTGGGAGGCAACCCAATGAATTTATCTTTTTGTTTCTGTTTTGTTGCGTCCACACTTTCATAATTCTGTTGTGATTGTGTTTTTTGTGTTTCTTTTTGTGTTTGAGCCAAGCAAAGCCTTTATGACTAATCTTGCTGGAAAAAGACAGAAACTTTTCGCTCACGAGATGATTTTTCATTTTTATTCAGAAATAGCTTTTGAGTTGATTCGTTTTGCTGCTGATTTATATGCTTTTTTCCTAGGCCATCGTAATTTTTCAGATTGTCTGAGGTACCAGAAGTATACGAAGTATACAGATTGCTACAGACTGGTCTATTTTTGACAGATTCTGTTTTTGTTGAGTTGGTTGCGTGTTTTTATGAAACTATGGTTAGTATCGGGGGGGGGGGGGGGGGGTACTAGCCATGGAAAAGTGAGAATACAGTAGCCCATCATCAATATAGATATAATTCAAGTTTGCTACAGTACCAAAAGAAGTGGTAGTTTGTTTTCTTGTACTAATGTTATCACAAGTTCCTGTTTTAGTTTTGTGTTGTGAAGTTTTCAAGTTTTGGGTGATGTTCTCATGGACAAAGAGATAAGGGGTGGAAAGATCTCAAGCTTGGGCATGCCCAAGGCATCCTGTTGACCCACAAGTATAGGGGATCAACCGTAGTTCTTTCGATAAGTAAGAGTGTCGAACCCAACGAGGAGCAGAAGGCTCTGATAAACGGATTTCACCAAGGTAATAAGTGCAAGCACTGAAAGTAGCGGTAACAAGTGATGGTGTAGTGAGGTGAAACGTAGCAAGCGAAAAGTAACAAGTCACAAGTAGTAGCAATGGTGCAGCAAGTGGCCCAATCCCTTTTGTAGCAAGGGACAAGCCTGAACAAAGTCTTATAGAAGGAAAAACGCCCCCGAGGACACAAGGGAATTTCTGTCATGCTAGTTTTATCATGTTCATATGATTCACGTTCGTTACTTTGATAGTTTGATATGTGGGTGGACCGGCGCTTGGGTACTGCCCTTACTTGGACAAGAATCCCACTTATGATTAACCTCTCTAGCAAGCATCCGCAACTACAAAAGAAGAATTAAGACAACGTCTAACCATAGCATTAAACTAGTGGATCCAAATCAGCCCCTTACGAAGCAACGCGTAGATTGGGGTTTAAGCTTCTGTCACTCCAGCAACCCATCATCTACTTACTACTCCCCAATGCCTTCCTCCAGGCCCAAATATGGTGAAGTGTTATGTAGTCGACGTTCACATAACACCACTAGAGGAAAAAGAACATACAACATATCAAAATACCGAACGAATATCAAATTCACATGACTATTATCAGCATGACTTATCCCATGTCCTCAGCAACAAAAGTAACTACTCACAAAGCATAATCATAATCAAGATCAGAGGTGTAATGAATAGCATCAAGGATATGAACATAAACTCTTCCACCAAGTAATCCAACTAGCATCAATTACAAAGAGTAATCAACACTACTAGTAACCTTACAAGTACCAATAGGAGTTGTGAGACGGAATTTGGTTACAGGAGATGAACTAGGGATTGGAGAGGAGATGGTGCTGATGAAGATGCCTCCCCTCCGATGAGAGGAGTGTTGGTGATGACGATGGCGACGATTTCCCCCTCCGGGAGGGAAGTTTCCCCGGCAAGATCGTCCTGTCGGAGCTCTAGATTGGATCTGCTCAAGTTCCACCTCGTGGCGGTGGCGAAACCACGAAAAAGCTCTGGAATGATTTTTTTTCTGGACCAAAACCCTTCATATAGCAAAAGAGGGGGGCTAGTGGGCCGTCAGGGAGCCCACAAGACCCCACTCCGCCACCAGTGGGTGGCGGTGGCAGGGCTTGTGGCGCCCTGGCAGCCCCCCTCCGGTAGTTCTTTTGCCCAGTATTTTTTAGATAATCCCAAAAAAATCCTTGTAACTTTTCAGGGCATTTGGAGATGTGCAGAATAGTGGACTAAGATTTGCTCCTTTTCCAGTCCAGAATTCCAGTTGCCTAAATTCTCCCTCTTCAAATAAATCTTGCAAAATAAGAGAAAAAAGGCATAAATATGGTACCACAAAGTAATATAATAGCCCATAAAGCAATAAATATCAACATGAAAGCATGATGCAAAATGGACGTATCAACTCCCCCAAGCTTAGACCTCGCTTGTCCTCAAGCGAAAACCAAGTTCCGTCAACATGTCCACATGTTTAGGGATGAAGGTGTCGATAAAACATAATACGGACATGAGGGCATCATGATCACACATAGAATAGTCATACATCATAAAGATTCTTACGGGAAAGTAAAAATTCCTTCACAAAGCAAAGCATGAAGCAAAAACCATACCGAGAAGTAACCAACAATAATCCATAGTCATTGAAGCAATTGCAATTTATCACAACATCAGAAAGAGTCAAATAAGAGCTTGTAAGGCAAACCCACATACTCAATCATCTGTTTTGTTTTCCACAATTGTTACAACTCACGTGGTAATCATGGTGTCGAAGTTTCAGCTGGACACAGAGGAAGATAGGGGCTTATTGTTTTGCCTCCCAATGGTTTACCTCAAGGGTAAAGTCAACAACAATAAAGCATAAGTACTCAACTCCAAGTTGATATATGAATATAGATCTTTCCCAAGCATGTGACGGTAGCCAACACTAAGGCAAAAATAGGGAATTGGTGAAGGTCACCATGACTCTTACAAGGGCAAAAAGTAAAGGTACAAGATAGGCCATTCGCAGAGGGAAGCAGAGGTTGTCGTGCGCTTTTGAGGTTTGAATGCGTGTCCTCTTAGTGCGGAGGAATGTCACTTTATATTGCCTCCTCTGATAGAGAACTTTATTATGCAGTCTGTCGCTTTTATGTCTTCCTCATCACAGGTTCGTAAAAAGATTATTTTCCACACACTAATAGATCATACATATTAGAGAGCAATTTTTATTGCTTGCACCGATGACAACTTACTTGAAGGATCTTATTCAATCCAATGGTAGGTATGGTGGACTCTCATGGCAAAACTGGGTTGGAGGTTTATGGATGCACAAGTAGTATCTCTACTTGGTGCGGGAGTTTTGGCTAATATGAGGTGGAAGCAATCGTCAAATTCTAAGGGATCTCTAATCATATAACATTGTTTGGAACCAAGCAAACACAATTCATTATGTTGTCTTCCTTGTCCAACATCTACTCCTAAGCATGTAATAGTTTGGTGAGTGCTCACAATTGTAAAAAGTGTCTAAGATGATATATTTATATGTGAACCTCTCTTTCCTAATTACTTCTTATTAATTGCAACAATGACTGAGGTCTGTGTTGATTTATTCTCAACAAGTTTCAATCATCATACGTGTCATAAGTGAAGTTATCACTTTCCATAAGATCGTCTCATGATCTTTCATGCAATCATTCTATTCATACGTTTTATCATGGCACAAAGCAAAGCTCTTGACTAAGATACTCTTTATTATATAGCTCGTAAGCTCGAATACATCGGGGGAGAGACAAAAGCAAAAGACTCAAACTAAAACCTAAAGACTTATTCCTCTAAGAGAAGAAATAAAAACTGAAAAGGAGAGAACTAAAACAAAGGTAAAAGAAAAAGATATAAAGGTGATACGATACCAGGGTAGCTCCCCCAAGCTTGGCAGAAGCTAAGGGGATTGCCCATACCAATGCTTAGTTGTCTTCCTTCGGTGGTGATGGTGGTGGAGTTGTTGAAGTAGTATGATCCTCCGTCTTCCAAGGCATAGGTGCTCCATCATGGCAGGATGAACGAGTCGCCGTAGTCCTCAAATATGCAGCCAACCTTATTGATTTAAATCTGTACTTATACTCAAAGTTTTGGTTCTGCAGGTCATAGATCTGGCCCTAAAGTTGATCAACCCTGTCATAGAGCCTGGAGAGGTGTTTCCCAATACCAATGGCATCCATCTTGTGATTGCTAGTGAACTCCGTGATCATCATGTGGTTGGCGTTGAGTCCACGCTCCACCATCCCTAGGCACTTGAAGATTTGTTGCTCCATTGCTTCGAGCCTCGTCTCCACCCTTCCGGTCTTCTTAGGCCCCTCAACATCACGGATGTGCAACATCCCCTCGCTCATCTTGATAGATTGAGGGTGTTTCAGCACTTCTGTGAGGTAGGGATTGATGACCTTCTCGAAGATCTTGTCCTTAGGAGCGTTTGGGGAAGTCATGATGATCTAGATCTGCCACAGAAACAGGCTCGAAACAAAACAGAGGAAGAATGCGCGATACGGAGATCAAAACCTTCGGGCGAGTATATATTGATTTTATCTGGACCAGAAGGAGTTCTCCGCAAGAAAACGGAGCCCGGGAGGCACACGAGGTGCCCACAAGCTTGCCCTCCGCCACCAGGGGGGTAGGGGCGGTGGCAGGGCTTGTGGCCGCCTCGTGCGCTCTCCGGACTGCCTTTTATTTTTATAATTTTCCAAAAATTCCAAAACGGAGGAAATTTCCTATTGGGAAAGCGTCGGAGTCCAATTTCTTACCAAAGTAGACACCTCTTCGTTTTCAGGGTTTGAAACAGGATGATAAACATCCCTTATATACTCCTCTGGAGTTATGACATTGATGATATTGGTCTCAACATTTATGGGAGTACCAGAGATGTAATGCTTGATTCTTTGCCCATTTACCACTCTAGGAAAATTTCCTTCCGTGTTATTGATTTTGATGGCATCGGAACGATATACTTCCTCGATAACATAGGGACCATCCCATTTAGAGAGAAGCTTGCGTGCAAAGAATCTCAAAGGAGAATTGTATAGTAGGACATAATCACCTACATTGAACTCTCGTTTCTGTATTCGTTTATCATATGCCATCTCTTAACCTTTTCCTTGAACAACTTGGCATTCTCATATGCGTGGGCCCTCTATTCATCTTACGAGCTGATATCAAACAACCGCTTCTCACCGGCAAGTTTGAAATCGAAGTTGAGCTCTTTGATTGCCCAATAAGCTTTGTGTTCCAGCTTAAGAGGTAAATGACAGGCCTTACCGTAAACCATTTTATACGGCGACATGCCCATGGGATTCTTATAAGCAGTCCTATAAGCCCATAGTGCATCGTCAAGTTTGCTAGACCAATTCTTTTGAGATCTATTGATTGTCTTTTGTAGGATCAATTTGATCTCCCTATTACTCAACTCCACTTGACCACTAGACTGAGGATGATAACGAGATGCAACTCTATGGTTGACATCATACTTAGCGAGCATCTTGCGGAAAACACCATGAATGAAGTGTGAACCGCCATCAGTCATCAGATATCTAGGGACTCCAAATCTTGGGAAAATGAATTCATTAAGCATCTTAATAGAGGTGTGGTGATCAACATTTTTAGTGGGGATAGCTTCTACCCACTTAGTGACGTAATCCATAACAACTAAGATGTGAGCGTACCCATTGGAACTCGGGAGGGGTCCCATATAATCAAAGCCCCAGACAAAAAATGGTTCAATGACAAGTGAATAGTTCAAAGGCATTTCCTGACGCTTACTGATATTCCCTATTCTTTGGCATTCGTCACAAGACAAGACAAACTTACGGGCATCCTTGAAGAGAGTGGGCCAATAGAAACCTGATTGCAATACCTTATGGGCAGTTCTATCTCCAGCATGGTGTCCTCCGTAGGCTTCGGAATGACACTTCTGCAAGATCTGTCCCTGTTCATCTTCAGGTACACAACGTCTAATAACACCATCTAGTCCTTCCTTATAAGGTGAGGATCATCCCAAAAGTAGTGTCTCAAATCAAAGAAGAATTTCTTCTTTTGCTGATAGGTGAAACTGGGTGGTATGTATTTGGCTACGATATAATTTGCATAATCAGCATACCACGGTGCACTATGTGAAGTGCGGATGACATTAATTGCTCATAAGGAAAGCTGTCATCAATAGGTAGTGGGTCATCAAGGACATTCTCTCGCCTAGACAAGTTATCTGCTACAGGGTTATCAGAACCCTTTCGGTCAACGACGTGCAAATCATATTCCTGTAGCAGGAGAACCCATCTGATCAGCCTAGGCTTAGCGTCCTTCTTCTCCATGAGTTACTTAATGGCAGCATGATCAGAGTGAATAGTGAATTTGGAGTCAACTATATAAGATCTGAACTTTTCACATGCAAACACAACTGCTAAAAACTCCTTTTCCGTAGTGGCATAGCTTCTTTGGGCACTGTCTAGAGTTTTACTAGCGTAGTGAATGACATTCAATTTCTTGTCAACTCTTTGTCCTAAAATAGCAGCAACAGCATAATCACTAGCATCGCACATGATTTCAAAGGGCAAGTTCCAGTCAGGTCGTTGAACAATAGGTGCGGTTATCAAAGCCTTCTTAAGTATTTCGAAGGCTTCCTCACAATCCTCATCAAAAACAAAAGGAACATCCTTCTGCAAGAGGTTGGTAAGAGGCCTCGAAATCTTAGAGAAGTCTTTAATGAACCTTTTATAGAAACCAGCATGACCTAGGAAACTTCGTATACCTCTGATATCTGTGGGGCAAGGCATTTTCTCAATTGCATCAACCTTAGCCTTATCAACTTCAATGCCTCTTTCAGAGATTTTGTATCCTAAGACGATACCTTCATTAACCATAAAGTGGCACTTCTCCCAATTCAAGATGAGGTTGGTATCTTCGCATCTCTGTAGGACTCGATCAATGTTGCTGAGGCAATCATCAAAGGAAGACCCATAAACGGAGAAGTCATCCATGAAAACCTCGACAATCTTTTCACAAAACTCGGAGAATATAGCCATCAGACATCTTTGAAAGGTGGCAAATGCATTGCATAGGCCAAAAGGCATACGTCTATAAGCAAAGGTATCGAAGGGGCAGGTGAAAGTGGTTTTCTCCCGATTAGATTGTGCAACAGGTATTTTGCGAGAAGCCTGAATAACCGTCTAGAAAGCAGAAGTGTGTGTGTTTTGATAGCCTTTCTAGCATTTGGTCGATAAACGACAAAGGATAATGATCTTTCCTGGTTTCCTTGTTCAGTTTCCGGAAGTCTATCACCATTCTATAGTCGGTAATAATCCTTTGTGGGATTAGTTCATGCATCCTTATCATTAGGAACGACGGTGATACCTCCCTTCTTAGGTAAGCAATCTACTGGACTTACCCAATCACTATGAGCAACAGGATAAATGATTCCTGCTTCCAGAAGCTTTAATATTTCATTTCTAACGACCTCTTTCATCTTAGGATTTAATCTCCTTTGACGATCAGGAACTGGTTTAAAGTCAGGACCGGTTTTAATCTTGTGCTGACATAGAGTAGGACTAATACCCTTAAGATAATCAAGAGTATATCCAATAGCAGCGCGGTGCTTCCTCAGAGTCCTTAGTAACTTCTTCTCTTCGTGCTCTAAGAGGAGAGCACTAATAATGACAGGATATATCTCCTTCTCATCAAGATAGGCATACTTAAGAGTATCAGGCAACTGTTTAAGCTCGAACAGAGGATCACCTTTTGGTGGGGGAGGATCCCCAAGAACTTCAACAGGCAGATTATTCTTGAGAATAGGATATTGTTCTAAGACAATTTTATCTATCTCATCTCTCTCCTCCATATGCATATCATTTTCATGCTCAAGAACATATTGCTCTAAAGGATCCGTAGGAGGTACGGCAATACATGCAAGAGCAATAATTTCATCTCTACCAGACGACTCTCTTTCATGAGGTTGTCTTCCAAACTTGGAGAAGTTAAATTCATGAGACACACCCTCGAAACTAACTGTGACAGTCTGCTTAATGCAATCAATGTGAGCATTGACAGTGTTGAGAAAGGGTCTACCGAATATGATGGGACAAAAGCTATGTTGTGCAGTACCAAGGACGAGGAAATCAGTAGGATACTTCGTCTTACCACACAGGACTTCTACGTCTCTCACAATTCCCAGAGGGCAGATAGTGTCTCTATTAGCTAGCGTAATAGTGACATCAATGGGTTCTAACTCAGCAGGTGCAATCCCATCTTTGATTTCATCATATAGAGAACGGGGTATTGCACTAACACTAGCTCCCATATCACATAAACCATAGTAACAGTGATTTCCTATCTTGACAGAAACAACAGGCAGGCCAACTACAGGTCCGTATTTGTCTTTCGCGTGAGGTTTAGCAATTCTAGCGGAGTCCTCACAGAATTTGATAACATGCCCATCTATGTCTTTGGCTAAGAGATCTTTGATAATAGCAACACTATGTTCAACTCTAATCTCCTCAGGGGGTGCAAGTGGTCTAATGTAACCCCTACGTATCACAGTTGGAGCTTTAGAATAATCCTTTATCCTAGCAGGGTATGGTGGTTTCTCAGTGTAAGCACAAGGAACAACAGGATCACTAAAAGCAATGACTTTATCCTCAACTAGATTGGTTTTGGCGATGTTGCTTTCTATAGGAGGATGATATCTAAACCACCTCTCTTTGGGAAGATCAACATGAGCAGCAAAAGATTCACATAGAGAAGCTACTATCTCAGAGTCAAGTCCATACTTGGCGATAAAATCTCTAAAAGTGTTTGTCTCAACAAAAGATTTAACGCAATCAAACTGGAAATTCATACCTGACTCCTTACATTCCTCCAGCTCCCAATCTTCATAGTTGCGTTTGATTCTCTCCAATAAATTCCACTTGTGGTCAATATCCTTCTTCATAAAAGAACCGGTACAAGAAGTGTCAAGCATGGTACGATCTTCATGAGAAAGCCGAGCATAAAAGTTTTGAGTGATAATTTCTCTCGAGAGCTCATGATTGGGGCATGAATATAGCATTGATTTAAGCCTCCCCAAGCTTGAGCTATGCTTTCCCTGTCACGAGGCCAAAAGTTATAAATAAAGTTCCGATCACGATGTACTAAATGCATAGGATAGAACTTTTGATGAAATTCCAATTTCAACCGATTGTAGCCCCATGATCCAGCATCATCACATAGCCTATACCATGTCAACGCCTTATCCTTCAAAGATAAAGGAAAGACTTTCTTCTTTACCTCATCCTTGGGCAAACCTGCAAGCTTAAATAAACCACAAACTTCATCTACATAGATCAGATGCAAGTCTGGGTGTGAGGATCCATCTCCCGTGAAAGGATTAGCCAGTAGTTTCTCAAGCATAGCCGAAGGAATTTCATAAAAGATATTTTCAGTAGGTACCTCAGGTTGAGGAACAACTCCTCGTGCTTCCGTTCGTGGTGAAGATACCCCGAACAAGCTCCTCAAAGGAACAGTTTCCATAGTGACAAGTGACAATAAATTTCAGCACAATATATAAATGTTTCCTTACCAATTTCCACTTACCAAAGGCGCTTCACTCCCCGGCAACGGCGCCAGAAAAGAGTCTTGATGACCCACAAGTATAGGGGATCAATCGTAGTCCTTTCAATAAGTAAGAGTGTCGAACCCAACGAGGAGCAGAAGGCTCTGATAAACGGATTTCAGCAAGGTAATAACTGCAAGCACTAAAAGTAGCGGTAACAAGTGATGCTGTAGTGAGGTGAAACGTAGCAAGAGAAAAGTAACAAGTAACAAGTAGTAGAAATGGTGCAGCAAGTGGCCCAATCCCTTTTGTAGCAAGGGACAAGCCTGAACAAAGTCTTATAGGAGGAAAAACGCTCCCGAGGACAAACGGGAATTTCTGTCATGCTAGTTTCATCATGTTCATATGATTCGCGTTCGTTACATTGATAGTTTGATATGTGGGTGGACCGGAGCTTGGCTACTGCCCTTACTTGGACAAGCATCCCACTTATGATTAACCTCTCTCGCAAGCATCCACAACTACAAAAGAAGAATTAAGACAATGTCTAACCATAGCATTAAACTAGTGGATCCAAATCAGCCCCTTACGAAGCAACGCGTAGAGTGGGGTTTAAGCTTTTGTCACACCAGCAACCCATCATCTACTTACTACTCCCCAATGCCTTCCTCTAGTCCCAAATATGGTGAAGTGTTATGTAGTCTACGTTCACATAACACCACTAGAGGAAAAACAACATACAGCATATCAAAATACCGAACGAATATCAAATTCACATGACTATTATCAGCATGACTTATCCCATGTCCTCAGGAACAAAAGTAACTACTCACAAAGCATAATCATAATCATTATCAGAGGTTTAATGAATAGCATCAAGGATCTGAACATAAACTCTTCCACCAAGTAATCCAACTAGCATCAACTACAAAGAGTAATCAACACTACTAGTAACCTTACAAGTACCAATCGGAGTCGTGAGACAGAGATTGGTTACAAGAGATGAACTAGGGATTGGAGAGGAGATGGTGCTGATGAAGATGTTCATGAAGATGCCTTCCCTCCGACGAGAGGAGTGTTGGTGATGACGATGGCGACGATTTCCCCCTCCGGGAGGGAAGTTTCCCCAGCAGGATCGTCCTGCCGGAGCTCTAGATTGGATCTGCTCAAGTTCTGCCTCGTGGCGGCGGCGAAACCACGGAAAAGCTTCCGAATGATTTTTTTTCTAGACCAAAACCCTTCATATAGAAAAAGAGGGGGGCTAGTGGGCCGTCAGGGAGCCCACAAGCCCCCACTCCGCCACCAGGGGGTGGCGGTCGCAGGGCTTGTGGCGCCCTGGCAGCCCCCTCCGGTACTTCTTTTTCCCAATATTTTTTATATAACCCCAAAAAAATCCACGTAACTTTGCAGGGCATTTGGAGATGTGCAGAATAGTGGACTATGATTTGCTCCTTTTCCAGTCCAGAATTCCAGCTGCCTGAATTCTCCCTCTTAAAATAAACCTTGCAAAATAAGAGAGAAAAGGCATAAATATGGTACCACAAAGTAATATAACAGCCCATAAAGCAATAAATATCAACATGAAAGCATGATGCAAAATGGACGTATCACATCCCAAGCCAAATTCAAGGACACCAAAAAGCCTAAGCTTGGGGATACCCCGGGAAGGCATCCCCTCTTTCATCTTCAATCCATCGGTAACATTACTTGGAGCTATATTTTTATTCACCACATGATATGTGTTTTGCTTGGAGCGTCTTGTATCTTAGGAGTCTTTTCTTTTTTTTGTGTCACAATCATCCTTGCTGCACACCTTTTTGAGAGAGAGAGAGACATGCACTCATCGTGATTTTGCTAAAATGCTCATAGTGCTTCACTTATATCTTTTGAGCTAGATACTTTTGCTCTTGTGCTTCACTTATATCTTTTGAGCTAGATACTTCTACTCTTGTGCTTCACTTATATATTTAGAGCACGACGGTGCGTGATTTGTTAGTTGGCTTATGCTATGAAAGTAGTCCCAAATGTGCTAGGTACCCAAAGAGGATGCAAAAACCTCCATCTTCGTGTGCATTGAGTAGTAAGAGAAGTTTCGATTCCTCTCAATTAGTTTTGAGACGTGGATTCGGTAATATTAGGAGTTATGTTAGTAGGGTGTTGTAAATCTAGAAATACTTGTCTTGAAGTTAGTGATTCCCTAGCATGCACGTATGGTGAACCACTATGTTAGGAAGTCGGAGCATAATTGATCTATTGATTGTCATCCTTTGTGTTGAGGTCGGGATCGCGCGATGGTTTACACCTACCAACCCTTCCCCTCGGAGTATGCGTTTAGCACTTTGCTTCGATTACTAATAAAAAATTTCGCAACAGGTATGTGAATTCTTCTTGACTAATGTGAGCCCATGGTATAGATGCACTTTCACCTTCCACCATTGCTAGCCTCTCTAGTACCGCGCAATTCTCGCCGGTGCACAAACCCACCAAATTCCTTCCTCAAAACAACCACCATACCTACCTACTATGGCATTTTCATAGCCATTCCGAGATATATTGCCATGCAACTCCCACCGTTCCGTCTCATGACTTGTGCCGTCACTCTCATATTGCCATTGCAAGAGCGTAAGATAGCTAGCGAGATGTTTCAATGTCATACGCCATGCTAGATCGTTGCACATCCCGGTACACTACCGGAGGCATTTCCTATGGAGTCATCATCATTGTGATCTTTGAGCTGTGAGTAAATAAAAGTGTGATGATCATCATTATTAGGGCATTGTCCCATGTGAGGAAATAAAAAAATAGGCCAAAGAGCCCAAAAAAAATAGAGAAAAGAAAAAAAAGAAAAAAAAGAGGCCTAAGAGCGCAATTAAAAAAAGAGAGAAAAAGAGAGAAGGGACAATGCTACTATCTTTTTCCACACATGTGCTTCATGATAGCACCATGTTCTTCATGATTGAGAGCTTCTTGCTTTGTCACTACCATAAGCTAGTGGGAATCTTCATTATATAACTTGGCTTGTATATTCCAATGATGGGCTTCCTCAAAATTGCCCTAGGTCTTCGTGAGCAAGCAAGTTGGATGCACACCAACTACTTTTCCTTTTGAGCTTTCACATATTTTATAGCTCTAGTGCATCTCTTGTATGGCAATCCCTACTCATTCACATTGATATCTATTAATGGGCATCTCCATAGCCTATTGATACGCCGAGTCAATGTGACCATCTCCTCCTTCTTGTCTCACAACCACCACCACACTCTATTCCACCTATAGTGCTATATCCATGGCGCGCGCTCATGTATTGCGTGATAGTTATAAAAAGTTTGAGAAAGTAAGAGTGCGAAAAAAATTACTTGGCCAATTCCGGGGTTGTGCATGATTTACATTAGTTGTGTGAGGATGATGGAGCATAGCAAGACTATATGATTTTGTAGGGATAACTTTCTTTGGCCTTGTTATTTTGAAAGTTCATGATTACTTTGCTAGTTTGCTTGAAGTATTACTGTTCACATGTCAATAGCAAACTATTGTTTTGAATCTTACAGATCTGAACATTCATGTCACGTGAAAGAAGTTGCAAAGGACAACTATGCTAGGTAGCATTCCACATCAAAAATTCATTCTTTATCACTTCGCTACTCAAGGACGATCAGGAGTTAAGCTTGGGGATGCTTGATACGTCTCCAACGTATCTATAATTTTTTATGGTTTCATGCTATTATCTTGTCAAACTTTGGATGTCTTGCATGCCTTTTATATATTTTTTGGGACTAACTTATTAACTTAGTGACAAGTGCGAGTTCCTGTTTTTTCCATGTTTTTGACCCCTTTCACACGAGATTTTGAAACGGAGTCCAAACGGAAGATAATCCCCGAAAAGATTTTTTTTGGAACGGAAGAAGATCGGAGAACATGGGAGCCAAGGCATGGGAGCCCAATGGGGCCCACAATCCCCCACCCCGCGGCCAGGGGGGAGCCATCCAGGCTTGTGGCCCCCCTGGAGGTCCCCTGACCTAGGTCTTTCGCCTATATAATCCCATAAATTCCAGAAAAAATCAGGAGATCATCGCAATCGCTTTTCCGCCGCCGCAAGCTTCTGTCTCCGCAAGATCCCATCTGGGGCACATCCTGGTGCCCTGCCGGAGGGGGGATTCGGACACGGAGGGCTTCTCCATCAACACCATGACCTCTCCGATGATGCGTGAGTAGTTCACCATAGACCTACGGGTCCATAGCTAGTAGCTAGATGGCTTCTTCTCTCTCTTGGATCTTCAATACAAAGTTCTCCATGATCTTCATGGAGATATATCAGATGTAATTTTCTTTTGCGATGTGTTTGTCGAGATCCGATGAATTGTGGATTTATGATAAGATTATCTATGAATCTTATTTGAGTTTCTTCTGATCTCTCTTATGCATGATTTCATATCCTTGTAATTCTCTTCGAGTTGTGGGTTTTGTTTGGCCAACTAGATTTATGATTCTTGCAATGGGAGAAGTGCTTGGTTTTGGGTCATACCATGCGGTGACCTCACCCAGTGACAGAAGGGGTAGCGAGGCACGCATCGTGTTGTTGCCATCAAGGGTAAAAAGATGGGGTTTTCATCATTGGTTTGAGATTATCCCTCTACATCATGTCATCTTGCTTAAGCGTTACTCTGTTCGTCATGAACTCAATACACTAGATGCATGCTGGATAGCAGTCGATGGGTGGAGTAATAGTAGTAGATGCAGAAAATATCGGCTACTTATCTCGGCATGATGCCTATATGCATGATCATTGCCTTAGATATCGTCATGACCTTGCGCGGTTCTATCAATTGCTCGACAGTAATTTGTTCACCCACCATGATACTTGTTATTTTGAGAGAAGCCTCTAGTGAACACTATGGCCCCCAGGGTCTACTCCACACCAAATTTTAAGCCTTACACTTTTTACTTCGTTGCACTTTCCGCCTTCAGATCTCACTTTGCAAACAATCTTGAAGGGATTGACAACCCCTTTGAAGCGTTGGGTGCAAGCTTGTTTGTGTTTGCGCAGGTACTCTGGACTTGACGAGACCCTCCGTCTGGATTGATACCTTGGTTCTCAAACTGAGGGAAATACTTACTTCTCCTGTGCTGCATCACCCTTTCCTCTTCAAGGGAAGAACCAACGCAAGCCTAGCCTCTGTCAACGTGTCAACTTATGGCGCTGTTGTCTGTGGGATAGCAACATGCCCTTCACAGAGGGAAGCAGAGGTTCTCATGCACTCTTAATTTGTTGGATGTGTCAACTCTTAATGCCAAGGAATGTCACTTTATATTGCCGCTTATGATAACAAAATTTATTATGCACTCTATCGCTTTTATTTCTTTGCCATGACAAGATCGTACAAAGCTTATTTCCCTCTGCAATGAAAGATCATACATATTTGGGAGCACTTTTTATAGCTTGATGCACCGATGACAACTTACTTGAAGGATCTTACTCAATCCATAGGTAGGTATTATGGACTCTCATGGCAAAAAACTGGGTTTCAGGGTTATGGATGCACAAGTAGTATCTCTACTTAGTGCAGATTTTTTGGGCTAGCAACGGATCTAAAGCAAGCATCACATGTTGAAGAATCCTAGATCATATAACTTCTATGTGAATATGAACTACCATGATCATTACATTGTCTTCCATGTCCCATATCAACACTTGATCATTATGTAATATTTGATGAAAGCTCACAATCATAAAAGATGTCTAGGATAATGTATTTATATGTGATTCTCCTCTCCTCTATCATAATCTTGCTTATATTGCAACAATGACTAATAATATGTTTGTTTACTATTAACAAGTTTTATCAGTTACACCCTTTTTGTGTGAAGTCATTACTTCTCATGAGATGAGCATATGATCTTTATCTTTCTTTTTATTGCCATGCTACGATGATGGGTGCCCACAGGTATACCACAAAAACTCAACTTATCTTTATTATATAACCCACATACTCGATTACAAGGTTAGGTGGAACTCAAAGCAAAAATTCTAAGCAAAGAAAATCTGAAATTTATTTCTCTAAATCACGAAACAACTAGGATCGAACTAAGAGAGATAGTAATGATGGAAGTGATGGTGATACGATACAAGGACACCTCCCCAAGCTTGAAACGAGCCAAGGGTCCTCCTCGCGTGATGGTGGCGGTGTAGTAGTGGTGTCCTGAGTACTCCAAGGCATAGACACCCCGACATAGAAAGAAAATTTTGTCTTGGGAGTCCTGAAACGAGCAGCGAGGCTCATCTTCTAAAACCATAAAATTCTCGTTTT
The DNA here is from genome assembly GCF_904849725.1 of Hordeum vulgare subsp. vulgare. Taxonomy (NCBI): domain Eukaryota; kingdom Viridiplantae; phylum Streptophyta; class Magnoliopsida; order Poales; family Poaceae; genus Hordeum; species Hordeum vulgare. The sequence continues at coordinate 481,900,585 of NC_058524.1, read as the reverse complement.
TGAATTCTCTTGCCATATATTTGATCTTGGAGGAGATCGATCTGATCTTGAAGGTTAGAGAGAATCTCCCCTTGTTCTTTGTGTCTAGGTTGTTTCCCAGATAAAATCCGTGATCATGGAGTGGTTAGCACTCAGACCACGCTCAACTATCCCTTGGCACTTGAAGTTCTCCTGTTCCCCCACTTCAAGCCTGGTCTTCTCACTTCCCTCCTTCTTGGGACCTTGAACATCCCGGATGTGAAGCACCCCCTCAAGCATCTCAATGGCGTGAGGGTGCTTCATCACCTCCAGCAGGTAGGGGTTGATGACCTTCTCAAAGAATCTGTCCTTGGAAGGGCTTGGTGAAGTTATGGCGATCTAAATGTGTCACAAAAATAGCTCGAAACTAGAATAGAGGAAAATCTCGTGATGTGGTGGTCAATACACACGGGAGTATATATAATAAATTTTCCATGTAAGAATACATGCTCGGGAAGAATTCGCACTCTCGGAGGTGCACGAGGGCCCCACAAGCCATCAGGGCGCGGACAGGGGGCTCCCTCTTGGCGTGTGCCTCCCCCGTGGGTCTCCTAGTCCCCGTTTTATTTTTATATTTTTTCTAAACTACCAAAACCAATAAAAATATATTTTTTTGTAATTTTTGGAGTCGGTTAACTTAGTGTACCATGTACCTACCCCTTTTTCAAGTTTCTAGTGTGTTCCAGAAGACTTCCTTTATGTGCTCCTTCGGTGTTATGACTTGGATGCCATTAGTTTCCTCATTAAGGGGTTTAACTGAAATATAATGCTTGATTCTTTGCGCATTCACCACGATCGAGTTTTTACCTTCGAAGTTATTAATTTTCATAGCACCAGAGCGATAAACCTCCTCGACAACATAAGATCCTTCCCATTTGGAGAGGAATTTCCCTGCAAAAAATTTAAAATGAGAATTTTACAAAGGCACTAAGTCTCCTACACTGAATTCTCATTTTTGAATTCTCTTGCCATGCCATCTTTTACCCTATTCTTTATATAACTTAGCATTTTCATAAGCTTGTATCCTCTATTCATCCAGTGTGATAATATCAAATAAGCTCTTCTCACCGGCAAGTTTAAAATCATAATTAAGTTCTTTAATTGCCCAGTAAGCTTTATGTTCTAACTCAAGAGGTAAATGACAAGCTTTTCCATAGACCATTTTATATGGGGACATCCCCATGGGATTCTTATAAGCAGTCCTATAAGCCCACAAAGCATCATCTAGTTTCTTAGACCAATTCTTTCTCGACCTATTGACAATCTTCTATAATATTAATTTTATTTCTAGATTGCTCAGTTCAACTTGACCACTAGATTGACAATGATAAGCTCATGTAATTCTATGGTTAACATCATATTTAGCTAGAAGCTTACGAAAAGCACCATGTATAAAATGTGAACCACCATCAGTCATTAAGTATCTAGGGACACCAAACCTCGGAAACATAATGTCCTTAAGCATTTTAATAGAAGTGTTATGATCAACACTACTAGTTGGAATAGCTTCTACCCACTTAGTAACGTAATCAACATCAACTAGAATATGAGTATATCCATTAGAGGAAGGACAAGGTCACATAAAGTGAAAACCCCACACATCAATGGTCCAATAGCAAGTGAATAGTTCATAGGCATTTCCTGACATTTACCAATATTACCAACTATTTGCCATTCATCATAAGAAAGGACATACTTATGAGCATCTTTAAAAAGAGTAGCTGTCGGGGATATAATCTCAGGATTTAACTCGCCATATGGGGGCGGGTCATGATGCAATGGAGCAATAGAGAGGTGGACCGCAAGAGGACTGTCTCAAGCTATCGTATGGCTCAGAGAACATACAAGGCAAGTGGCGCGAGAAGCTTTCCTAACTTGGGAAGAAAGATAAGGTAGATTTGTAGTAGGACACGAGTATTATTCAACCCAGACTCTGTTGTAAACTTGGGGCCTCAACCTATATATAAAGGAGAACCCTCAAGCCAGAGATATCAAGTAAGAAAACCCTCGAGAGCTAGGTTAGCGATTCCGCACCCTTGTAATCGAGATTCCCATCAATACAGATACAAAGAAGGACATAGGCTTTTACCTCCACTGGAGGGGCCGAACCTGGGAAAATCCGCCTCTCGTTTTCCAATGAACTCCTTCGAGTCGCCACACCACGACGATGGCCTCACCACTAAGTTCGTTCACGAGGACATATGCCGTGACAAAACCACGACAGTTGGCACCCACCATGGGGCAATCACAAGGTGGAGTTGAGTTTTCGAAGGGAGCTCTTCCAGGATTTGAGAGCTACGTAGCGGGTCAGATGACCAAAAGTAAACGCAACAATATCTACATCGATGATTCAAACTCGGGTCCTAATGCCGACTCAATCGAGTACGGGTATCGGGTTGCCTTCGGCAATATTCACATCTTCATCGGTAAGACAAACGAAATAGCGCCTGATCTGGACAACTGCGCCAACCTCGAGGAGCCGGCTCATCACAGACGGAGTAGCATCGACCAAAGCCATGTCACGGAGAAGGATGTCAAGTCACCTTACCATAACAGAGATAGGGATGCTGAAAGCCAAAGTGACAACAAGGGGAAGCATTTCGATCCCGGGTTAGCATTTGCGGCTGCTACCAACGCTCGCTCCAAAACCCAACGGCAGAACGGTCGGACTAAGGACCATCAGAGGTACAAGACACTCGATTTCGAGGCCGCGCTCAAACTTCTTTACCCTAAGCATGGCACTAAGGATAAGCCAGCCAAACATGCATGGGAGTACTATTATATCATGTCGGAATTCCAGAGGAAGGTTCTCGAGAGACACGCCAATACACTTCCGAGTTAGGATTCCCCTAGCAGGTCACATGGGGATTTCAGACAGTCAAGCAGAATTCTACCACGTCTTCACCACCAATGCTTGCAAGAGAGATTCAAAGGTTAAGAGGAGGGCTATAAACATGATCTAGCTGGCGGTTCTAGAGTACCTTCGTTGGTCCGAGCAGCAAATCACTTGGAGTCATCAGGATCATCCACCTCGGGTTGACAATCCTGGAGAGATGGCTTTAGTGGTAGCACCTCAAGTTGGCGGCTATAACCTCTCAAGGGTCCTCATGGACAGAGGAAGTAGCATCAACATACCGTATTATGACACCTTTCGGCAGATGAATCTTCCCGACAATAGTTTGGAAACTTCAACCACCGTTTTCCATAGCACCGTTCCTAGAAAGTCGACATATCTGGTCGAGCGGATCAAGCTTGATGTAGTCCTTGGGGATGAACACAATTATAGGGTTGAGCCCTTGACTTTCGAAGTCGTGAAGATACAAAGCCTTTATCACGCCCTTTTCAAAAGACTCGCTTATGCACGCATCATGGCCCACCCCCTGTTATGTTTACCTCAAGCTCAAGATGCCGAGTCCCAACGGCCCTATCACGGTGAAGGGAAATAGGATGACGACTCAAGAGTATGAAGAAGGGGACAGAACCTATGCGGAGTCAGCTTGCACCACCGAAGAGCTGATGTTTTATAGAGCTAAGGTTCACCCGGCTGATATGAGTCCCCAAGAAGCCAACTATTGAGTCCGAATAGCCTCTAAAGTTTAAGCCGGCCGAAGATACTAAGCAGGTTGACTTTGTCCGAGGCGACTCATCCAAGTAATCCACTATTGGGACCGACTTGGATCCTATATAGGAAAGCGCGCTCATCGAGTTCATCCATGAGAATCAAGACATCTTTGCATGGAAACCTTCTGACATGCGTGGAGTACCGAGGGAACTCATTGAGCAACACCTTAATATGGATCCAAAGATAAAACATGTACGCGAATACATCTGCCACTTTAACAAAGAGATACACAAGGCCATTGGGGAAGAAATATGCCGGCTCCCAGTTGCCGGGTTCATCATTGAAGTATTTCATCCTGAATGGTTGGCTAACCCGATGCTCGTTCTGAAGAAAAATGGCACCTACACATGTGTGTTTATTACACTGACCTCAACAAAGCATGCCCTAAAGAACCTTTTGCCCTCCCGCGCATCGATCAAATAATTGATTCTATGGCAGGTTGTGAGCGGTTGTGCTTTTTAGATGCATATTCAGGCTATCATCAGATTAAAATGACTGAGAATCAGGACAAAACGGCTTTCATAACCCATTTTGGTGCTTTCTGCTATGTTTCTATGCCGTTTGGGCTAAAATGCACAGGGGCGACATACCAGCGATGTGTCCTGAATTGCCTTCACCCACAGATTGAGCGCAATTTTCATGCTTATGTTGATGACATCATGGTAAAGTCTAAGAATAAAAGAAACACTTTTGGATGATCTCAAAGAAACGTTTGATAACCTACGAGTATACCAAATGAAGTTGAACCCGACTAAGTGCGTGTTTGAGGTCCGTGCTGGCAAACTACTGGGTTTCTTAGTTGTAGAAAGAGGTATTGAGGCTAATCCAGACAACATCAAGGCAGTAACTTCACTGGGTACGCCGGCTAAAATAAACCAGGTTCAACGCCTGGTGGGACGTATCGCAACATTGAGCCGATTTATAAGCCGCCTGGGGGAGAAGGCGATACCTCTATATTAGTTGCTAAGAAAAATTGACAATTTTGTTTGGACTGATGCAACCAATGAAACCTTCGAGGCGCTCAAGAAGTAGCTGGCTGAGCCACCAGTTCTAGCCGCCCCGACTCACAAAGAGTATATTCTCCTATACATTGCTGCCAATTCTATGATAGTAAGCATTGGAGTCGTCATCGAACAAAAAGAGGAAGGAAAGGAATATCCATTCCAACAGCCGGTTTATTTCGTCGGTGAGGTTTTGACCTTGTCCAAGCAACGATAACCGCACTGGCTCAAACTCGTTTTCAGGGCCTTGATGGCAAGCCTGAAATTGAAACACTACTTCGAGGATAACCATATCACGGTGGTTTGTTCAGCACCTCTTGGTGACATAATACAAAATCGAGAAGCGACTGGAAGGATTGCTAAGTGGCAATCGAACTTGGTGCACATCAGGTGAAGTATATGCCTCAGATACCTATCAAATCTCAAGCATTGGTAGATTTCATCAACGATTGGATGGAGTTGCAAATACGAGAGGAAAAGCCAAACAATACGTATTGAACCCTACACTTTGATGGGTCCAAACAGTTAGAAGAATCTTGGTCTAGGGTCGTATTAACTTCTCCACGAGGTGACAAATTCTGATATGTTCTAAAACTCATGTTTCCCGGCACCAATAACACGACTGAATACGTGCATGTTTTACATGGGGTAACGATGGCTAAGGAAATGAGCCTTAGCCGGGTATGATGTCCGGGTGACACAAATTTGGTGGCACAACAGGTTTCAGGGACCTCGGATTCCAAAGATTTCTTGATGGCGGCTTACCAACGAGCAGTTACTGAGGTGGAGAGTTACTTTCACGGATTCCAGGTTGACCATATAGATCGCCGTCTTAATGAAGCACTAGACGTCTTATCACGGCTTGGGTCTCAGCTTAAGCCGGTTCCCCTCAATGTTCTTCTAGATGTTCTTCATAATCCCTGAGTGAAATTACCATCTTAAAAGGACTTAGCAATTCCAGATACAGAGTCGCAACTAGTGGTTGTTCTTCATGCGACCCCAGAATGGACGGTGCCATATTTGACGTATCTCACTATAGGAGAGCTCCCGTCCGAGGAGGTGGAGGCTCGCCAAATAGTGTGTCGGTCTAAATCTACGACTGTCATTAAAGGCGAGTTACATCGGTGGAGCAATCCTGATGTGTTCCAGAAATCTGTCTCGCCCCAAGAGGGGCAAGAAATTGCAAGTGAAATCCACGCTGGTGATTGTGGGCATCACGTCGGCTCAAGATCTTTGGTAGCAAAGGCCTTTCTACATGTGTTTTATTGGTTGACGGTTCATGGAGATGAAGAAGATCTTGTGCGCAGATGTGACGGTTGTCAGAAATTTGCACGACAGGCTCACGTACTGGCTCAAGAATTGTGCATGATCCCAATCACGTGTCCGTTCGTGGTCTGGGGGCTCGATATGGTTGGACCATTCAAAATGTCACCAGATAAAAAGACCCACCTCCTAGTGGCGTTTGATAAGTTCACCAAGTAGGTTGAGGCGAAAGCTGTTAGTAACTGTGACGCGGAAACAACAGTAATTGTTTTGAAGAAGCTAATCTAGCGATTTGGATATCCCCACGGTATTATCATAGACAATGGTACCAATTTATCAAAAGGGGCAATGGAACAGTTCTGCCAAAAGGAACACAACCGACTTGATTTGGAAGCTGTGGCGCACCTGCAATCTAACAGGCAAGTTGAAAGGCCGAATCAAGAAATTTTGTGAGGTATTAAACCCCGGCTCATGGTCCTATTGATGCGAACTCCAGGTTGTTGGGTGGAGGAGCTTCCCTCGGTTCTTTGGAGCATTAATACAACTCCAAACAGATCCACTGGATATACGCCTTTCTTCCTGGTCTATGGTGCTTAGGAGGTGCTGCCAAGCGACATTCGGCACGACTCTCCTAGAGACGCCGCCTATGTCGATGCCGACAATGAGCAGACAAGGCAAGATTCTTTCGATGCTTTGAAGGAGGAGCGAGACTTAGCAGTAGCTAGGTCAGCCATATACCAACAAGGCCGACGTCGCTACCATTGCCGCAGGGTTAAAAGCTGGGCCTTTCAGGAGGACAACTTGGTTCTCTAGCTCATCCAAGCTCAAACAGGGATGCATAAACTCTCACCACCCTGGGAAGGACCGTTTATTGTCAGAAAAAATCTCAAAAAAGGCTCATATTACCTGATTGATTTAGGACACGGTAAGAACACCACTGAAGCAGAGACAACCCGGCCTTGGAACATTGCTCACCTACAACATTATTATACATAGAACCACCGGCTCATTATTCTTTGAAAAACTTTGATGATATTTTGAATCTAATAAAGCTCATATTCTAGCGAGAAAATTGAGTATGAGCCTTTGTTATTTACATTACATGGGGGATTATGAGACAAAATAAAATTATCATGATCAATGAGAATTAAGGCCGCTTATCTAGGGACTACCGGTCCCCGAGTTGTTTAGCAGTAATAGCATTGTCTTCCGCAATCATATGCCCGGCCTTTCTATTTATCATTGGTCACTTGGGGACTTCTAACTCATCGAGTTTAGCTTTCTTACCCTCTTGATCGGCAAAGACGCCACAAAATGGTTAAACCTGTCGGTATGCTTTGGTGAGTACGAAGAAGGTGACTCCATGTACTCTTGATTGATCAATCCATTATGAACCCTGAATTAGCAAGGTTAAAACATGGGTATGTCACGTGAGAGACGACATATTTAAAGCAAGGATAAAGCATGGGTTATCATACCTGCTTCACTGAAGCAAGCCTTGAGCTTTGGAAGTTGTTCTATTTTTATTGTGTCTCACTGAGCCGGATTTCTCTCGTTATCATTACTTAAAGTTTTCAGATATGAATATAGTCTCCGTTCAACAAATAAAAGGGGATAAAGACAAGCAATGATGACTCAATTTGAGGAGAAACTCATTCAGAGGATACAAGTTTTTCAAGCTCATATATTTGAAAGATGCACGAAGGCGAGTCAAATATATTACATGGCACTCTAGGCCCAAGTGATGAAATTCAAAGTTTTTACAAAATTTGAGCTTAAGCTTTGTCTTGGTTCATAGCTTGGGACGTCTTTGACTGATCTTCTGCTTGAGGCACCGGCTCTATTATCTGAAGATCATCCAAGTTCCAATTATAGTGGGCCAAGGCTTCGAACTTGGCTTCCTCATTGAAGATTGGCGATGGATCGACATCAGGAGAAAAGAGTCGCTTGTGAGCCTGCGGAATCAGACCAAGTGATTTAAATTGGGGCGGTTGAATTCGAGCATTTTTTGAGTCATATGTAGGATGATAACTCTTCAATGACATGTCACTTACAAGATGACTGGCTGATTTCCAGGTTGCTAAGACTCTTTGACGATAGTCGTCTTCTTCTAGGAATCCTTTCAATATTTCTGCCGGGTCAAGCTCAGATGAGTAAGCCAGAGCACGGCTTAAAGAATTGGTGGCTCCAGCACGGGCAATTGATCTTTTGAGTTCTCCAATCTGTCTTGGGATAGTGGAAACAAAATGCAAGGACATCTTTTATAAGCATGACCTGCTATTTATTCCAAGCAACAACCTTTATAGCACACGAACTCCCGGTATACACCTCCTTAGTCAGAACATACACAACTTTAAGCTTCAACAAGCAATTGTCTTGGAGATTGCATGTACAACAAGCTGCAAAGGAACAAAACACATAAGGTGCCATAATATTAGCCGTTGGCACGAAAAGAGATGAAAAGTTCCACAAGCAGTCACCAAAGATAGCATGAGTCAGCTGGTCGATATGCTTTGTAAACTTTAGAGACAATTTTTAGCTTACTTTCAGCATCGATGGAGCGTTTTTTCAACACGACTTTTTCGTTTACGAAATACACTCTCTCTACCACAAAGCCGGCCTTGATTTTCTCAGTTTGCTCCAAAGATAGACGAAGTTTCTCTTAATGTTCCGCTCGGGCGAGTTGTCCCAGTTCGAGAGCTTTGGTCAAATTTGAGATTTTTGATTAAGCATATTTCAAGTTTTCCTACAGAAAGATTGGATGACAATTATGATAACAAGTCCCAAGTAGATTTCAAACAATATGCTTGGCACTTGGGGGCTAATGCATATCAGTTTGTTTTTAGCATACATAATGAAGCAAGACCCGACTCATCTCAAGAAGGCGAGCCAACCCTTGGGGGGTACAGGTCAAAGTTCAAAATTCCAAATATATTATAAAGATCTTACGCATCTGAAGAAGGTGAGCCGACCCTTAGGGGCTACATGTCAAGTTCAAAGTTTCAAATAAATTATAAAGACCCGACTCATCTAAAGAAGATGAGCCGACCCTTGGGGCTAGAGGAGAATATGTGCATATGAGATGCATATCTTACCTCACACTTCCTTTTTATTGTGTTTACAAGGTCAATTTCCATTTGACACCTTGAAGAGAGACGCTCAAGATAACCAGCGTACAATTATTCAACATCAAGAGGCAGAAACTGAAGTATAGCTTTCCCCTTATAAGATGGGATAGTTTCTTATTTCATGGATTGTTTTGCCAATACGTCAGAAGGCCAAGGAGCAGCATAGTTTGACCCAAGAATAACCACTTCTGCATCATTATCACAAGGGACATCTTTGGAAGGAGGATTAGTGATTGCTGGGTCAGTTTCCACAACTTAAGTGGAAGCAATATTTTCTCAACCTCACGCTGAGGTAGATCAACTGGAATCTCCTGACAATGTTCACCTCGTGCCGCGCGTGCGGAAGCCGCCGTATCTAGATTCTTCGACTAAAGAGTAATAGAAGAGTTGCCAACATTTCGTGTCTTGGCCTTGGCTCTACAAAACAAGAAGGCAGAGTAAAATTTACAAAAAACTTAACAAGCAGGCATATACCACAATAAGAGGGGGAGCTTACCCATGGTTAATAACAAAAGGCGCAACTTCGTGGAGGAAGAGGCGCCATACGAGGGAGATGATTCCTGATAATCCGAGTTAGCAGGATTGAGAGGTTGTTGTAAAAGATCACCCTGTGGACGAGATAGAGTTGGACTCTGTGGCACCCTCTCTTGGAGCTTTTGAGAAGTGGATTTATCAGATATACCGGCTGAGGGGGACTCGTCTTGAAATCCTGAAGTGGTGACAGCCACTCTACTTTTCATCTTGATAGAGGTGACCTTTGGCTTAGTAGCTGGGACCTTCCTTTTCTTATTCCAAAACGAAGAAGCGTGGAAGATTTGGGTAAATTAAAATAAAAGAAAAATATACTCGAAAAATTGGAGAAGATAATGCAAAGGTAATAAGATGATGAGTTAAGATTCTTACTAGAAGCGCCAGGTTGAGAGCATTGAAAGGCTCGAAGCCAACTTGGTCACAAACTGCTTGAGTTTCCCCAAGTAATTTCTTTAGAACTTTATTTACATCATCTTCTATCAAAATTGTTGTTCTATACCTTTGAGGGTCATCCACATGACCGGAATACTTGCACATAAGAGAACTCCGGCGACTCAACAGAAGGGTCATCCAAGATACCCAACAACGGGTCAAATCTACTCCGGCGAGACCCTGATATTTGAGAGTCGCCAATTTTTGAAAGACAAAGGCAAACTTATTATGTTCTTCTTGAGAAATTTGGCCAGGAAGCTCAAAATCCATTGGAAGACGAGTTGGTTTGTAACCCGGTAGGGGAATTTTGTTTTCCGGGGCAGTACTTTTACACTAAAACCAAGTCTTGTTCCACCCTTTAGTATGGCTTGCCAAGGCAACACAAGGGAAAATGCCGTTTCTACATCTTTGAATCGAGATACCACCCAATTCCTGGCTAAGACCGTCCATGCACTCAGTGTGTCAATTCAGATAAACAAATTCTTGGAAAAGTGGAACGGTGGGTTCCATGTGCAAATATACCTCACACAAGACTTGAAGTTGTCAAAGATTTGATACAGAATTAGGTGCCAAGTCTTGTGGATGAAGTGGAGAGAATAAAGTACATCTCGAAAGAATATTGACCCAGGAGGAGAAAAGCCCCTAAAAAGACGATCCACAAAAACCACAACCTGTCCTTCACTAGGTTTCGACCTTGTCTCTCCTTGAGGAACCCGCCATCCAAGTATTTATTTGGAAGACAATAAACCTTGATCTACATACTCCTGAAGCAGTTGTTCCAAAACTTGCGAAGATACCCAATTACAAGTAGAAGTCTTTGACATGATGACATGCTTGGACATTAGTAGCAAAGTTAGAGAAGTCATCCGTGTTATAAGCAAGGATTGAACAATACAAATGGAATAAGCACTATAAGGATAAGCCGGAATCCGAAAGAGAGGGAACTTATTCATATGAGAGGTTAAGATTATATAAAAGTAAAGCTGGTGACCTTGGAGGTGCCCTACCAATGTCAAAGGGTTCCTTTACAAAATTCTATGGAATATAAGGCAAACAAGTTTCACCAAACTTCACAACGACAATAGTTCTAGAAAAGATATGGAAAAGGAAAAAATATTAAGCCTGAAACATGGTAGTGGCAGTTAGTCTGTGTCACAAAGGTCTTGAGAGAGACCAAAACATACTACTGGAAAGGAGAGGTCATCCATGCCCATAATCCTGTTTCAGTGGAAATGAAAGGTTCAAAACATGAGGAAAATAGGAGTGCTGATGAACCGAAAGGAAGAATCCTTGAGATCTTCGATGAACTCGAGGGGTAACTCAGAGAAAGGATCTACAAGGAAATAAAAGTGACATACCTCACCGATCAGTGAAGGTGTCGAAACAGACCGAATAAATCTGGGAAACAATAAGGAATCATAGCAATGCCAGGTGGTTGTTGAAACCAAAACAACAACAATGGTGCGACCAGATGTTCGAGCTAGAGTAAGAAGACGGGGTGAGATGGTAAAAGATAAAAAGAAGGGACTCTGCCCATTTTATAATACCTGAAGGGACAACTGCAAGGCGCGGGAATAGAGGAGTTGCAGTAAAAACATTGACGTGACGACACCTTGATTTTCGGGACAAGGGTGCATGCAGGACGAGTTGTGATGACAATGCAATGGAATTAACTCTAGCGAGTGACGTTAGGAAACGGACAACTAAAGTTACAAGTCGACAGTCGTAGAAATTAGGAAAAACAATAAAAGCAAAGATAGTCGACTCATTTCTTGATCAAAATAGCTTGACGTGAAAGAAGCTCAAGTCAACGTGGGGCCTAATGTCGGGGATGTAATCCCAGGATTAAACTCGCCATATGGGGGCTGTTCAAGATGCAATGGAGCAATAGGGAGGTGGGCTGCTAGAGGACAGTCTCAAGCTACCGTACGACCCAGCACCACAAGACGGCGGGTCGAGAACATGCGAGGCAAGAGACGCGAGAAGCTTTCCTAACTATTGAAGAAAGATAAGGTAGATTTGTAGTAGGACATGTGTATTATTCGACCTGGGGTCTGTTGTAAACTTGGGGCCTCTACCTATGTATAAAGGAGAACCCTCAAGCCAGAGATATCAAGTAAGAAAAACCCTCGATAGCTAGGTTAGCGATTCCACTGCCTTGTAATCGAAATTCCCATCAATAGAGATACAAAGCAGGACTTAGGTTTTTACCTCCATCGGAGGAACCGAACTCGGGTAAATCTGCCTCTCATTTTCTAATCAACTCCTCCGAGTCGCCACACCACGACGATGGCCTCACCACTAAGTCCGTTCACGAGGACATCTGCCGTGACAAAACCACGACAGTAGGCCAATAGAAACCAAATTGTAATACCTTGTGTGCAGTTTTGTCACCCGCATGGTGTCCTCCGTTGGCCTCAGAATGGAACTTCTGTAGAATTTGTTCCTGCTCATGCTCATGTATACAACGTCTAATAACACCGTCTACTTCTTCTTTATAAAGATGTGGGTCATCCCAGAAGTAATGTCTTAAATCAAATAAGAGTTTTTCTTTCTTTTATTGACAGGTGAAGATAGGCGGAATATATTTAACAACAATGTAATTGGCGTAATACGCCTACCAAGGAGTACTACATGAAGTGTTTATAAGAACAAGTTTCTCATCCGGAAAACTATCATCAATAGGTTGTGGGTCATCAAGAACATTTTCCATCCTAGACAAGTTATCCGCTACACGGTTGTCAGCTCCCTTTCTATCAACGATATGAAAATCAAACTCTTGAAGTAAGAGTATCCACCTAATAAGTCTAGGTTTAGCATCTTTCTTTTCCATAAAGTATTTAATAACAACATGATCAGTGTGAATAGTTACTTTAAAATCAACAACGTAAGGCCTAAGCTTATCACATGCAAACACAACTGCTGAAAATGCCTTTGAGCAATGTCTAGGGTCTTACTAGCATAATTAATAACATTCAATTACTTGTTTACTCTTCTCCCTAGAACAACACCAACATCATACTCACTAGTATCACACATAATTTTGAATGGTAGGTCCTTATCAGGTTGTTGGACAATATGTGCTGAAATTAGAGCTTTCTTAAGTATTTCAAAGGCTTGTACACAATCATCCTAAAAAACAAAAGGAACATATTTTTGGAAAAGATTAGTTAGTGGCCTAGAAATCTTTTGAGAAATCTTTAATGAAACAGATATAGAAACCAACATGACCAAGGAAACTTCTTATACCTTTGATACCTTTTAGGCAAGGCATTTTCCCTATCGCATCAACTTTGGCCTTATCCACCTCGATACCGCGTTCAGAAATTTTATACCCAAGCATTATACATTCATTCACCATAAAGTGGCACTTCTCCACATTCAAGACGAGATTAGTTTCTTCACATATCTACAAAACTTGATCAAGGTTGCTCAAGCAATCATCAAAGCAAGTCCTGTAAACGGAAAAATCATCCATGAAAACCTCAATAATCTTTTCACAAAAGTCACAGAATATAGCAATCATATATGTTTGAAAGGTAGGTGGTGCATTGCATAGACCAAAAGGCATACACCTATAAGCATAAGTTCCAAATGGGAAAGTAAAGGTAGTTTTCTCTTGGTCCACTTTTGACACGCGTATTTGAGAGATCTAGAGTATCCATCAAGAAAGCAAAAGTGCGCGCGATTATTTAATCTTTCTAACATTGGATCAATAAAAGGCAAGGGGTAATGATCTTTTATAGTAGCCTTATTCAATTTCCTAAAATAAATTACCATCATATAACCAGTTACTATTGTTTGTGGAATAACTTCATTTTTATCATTAGGAACAACAATTATACCACCTTACTTAGGAACACAATGAACATGAATTACCCATTGATAATCCCCAAGTGCAAGGAATCATCATAGAAATTTCCAAATATGGAAGTGGTAAGTATGGAGTTTCGAACCCACAAGGAGCTAAAGGTAATATCAATATTCTCTCAAGTCCTATCTGCCACCGATACGGCTCTACATACGCCGAATGTTTGCTTCTATCTAGTAACGAGAAATAAAATTGTGGTGTGGGTATAAAGAGGATAGTTCTGCATGATATTGGAGAACTAAAATATGAAAATAGTTGCAACACTAAATAGAGTTCGAATATATTACAGTATATTACAAATAGCAAGTGTGGAATAATGATGGTATGCTGTGCGGAATCATCTTAGGCAATTGATAACAAGATTGGTAATCATTCTTGCAATTTCATATGACGAAGATGCATGAGCTAACATACTTTCCATACTTCGATCATACGAACTTATGATTAGATCTCTAGCAAGCATCCCCAACTACTAGAGATCATTAAGGTAAACCCAACCATAGCATTAAACATCAAGCCCCCTTTCCTATATGCAAATAACTCCCTTACTTCGGTGTAAGCTTCTGTCACTCTAGCCACCCACTATAAGCGAATCATGAACATATTGCAAACCCTACAGCAAGAATTGTCTCATGTGTGCACAACACGAAGGGTACCATAGGACAACACCAACATAAAACATATACTCAAATCAATCAAGATCATCAATCAACCCAAAGGGCAACATAAATCTACTCCAGCATCATAGGATGGCAACACATAATTGTTTTATAATATGTGGCATGAAACACCACGTTCAAATAGGGGATTACAATGGGGTGCGGGAGAGTGGGCTTCCATATATAGATGAGGGAAGGTGATGGAGACGACGATGTTGATGAAGACGATCACCGTGGCGATGGTTTCTCCGACGGCATTCAGGCACCGCCGGAAAAGAGGGGGAGACTGTCTCACCCTAGGCTTCCTCTTCCATGACCTCTCCCCATATATGGAGAGATTCTCCCCTCTTGCCCTTGCCCGCCATGGCCCCCAGAGGGGGGAGAGACCCTCTGAGATTGGATCTCTCTCTCTATTTCTCTCCTGTTTTTGCTACTGTTTTCTCTCCAGACTGGTTTTTTTCGATACAGAGAGTTGCGGCGATGGAGCGGAAGTTATCCTTTTGTTTTTGGAGTTTCTAGTATATATAGGATTTTTAGTGTTGGAATGACGCCAAATGGAGCCACGTTGGCCCCACAAGACATCATGGTGTGGCCGAGGGAGGCGTCATGTTATCTTGTGGCCCATAGGTGGCTCCTCTACGATGGTTCTTTGCTCCACTATTGCTTATTTTCCCAAGAAAAAATATAAAAAAGTTTCGGGCGATTCCAAGAATTTCCATTTTCTGCGCAAAAAACAACACCACGGTAATTTTGCTAAAAAAAGGGTCAGTCCGGGTTAGTTCTAAATAGATCATATGAAGTGCATCAAAACCATATAAAAGTATTCTAAACATAGGTAAACATGACATAATACTTCATAATTTATCGATACATTGAAGACGTATCAGCATCCCCAAGCTTAATTCCTACTCGTCCTCGAGTAGGTAAATGATAAAATAAATAATTTATGAAGTGTGAATGCTAGCATAGTATATAAGTTTGATCAATGAAAATTCCAATCACTTTTTCTAGCATCATCACCAACAACCTTTTCATAAAAAATAATCATGGTTGAGTAGCAATCAGTTCACATGTCATGGTTCAAACAATGCATTCTCGTGAAACTCAACATCATATGTTCTTAGTCACCAAACTATTTCAATGCATCATCAAGTCTAAGTAAGAGCTCCACATAGTGAGTTATCATATAGTCTTCTATGCTTGCTAATACTCCAAGAATATTTTTAGAATGAATAACATCAATCGAACACAGAGAAATATAGGGGCTTAATGTTTTGCCTCCCACCATATTTATCATAAAGATAATTGCAACAATAATGAATCATGATCAAATATATTTGATTGGATATATATGATTGGATCTTTCCCCACCACATGGTGCTTGCCAACTAATAGACTCAGGTTGGAATAAGAAGTTGAGTCAACATGAAAAGTAAGTAACATGAAAGTAAAAGATCGTTCCTTCACATAGGGAAGCAGGGATTTGCAGAGCTGCCACATCTCATTGTTTTAAAACAAAGATGAATATGTAATTTTGGATGGTGTGCCTTTCTTGTCAACGTTACGACAGAGTTTTCACTATCTTCCATGCTAATCACATTATTTGCGGTTCCCAAAAAGAATTGAAATTTTACTCCCCCTCCACCATTCAATCACATTCCATGGCTAGCCGTATCAACGGGTGCCCTCCAAACAGTCAACTTTCTAGGGGGATCTCTTGTTTATTTATTTTTGTATTATGTAGGATTGGGAATCCTTTTTACCAGTCTCTCTCGTGCGATGACAAGTGAATAAACACTCATCTTGAGAATAACTCGCTTAGCATTGAAGATAATGACCGCTCCGTCCCTCCATGAGCGGTGGCACATGCAAATTTACTTGGAATGGCAGTGAAACACCATATATAGGTAGGTACGGTGGACACTAATGGAAGAAACTTGGTTCAAGGATTTGGATGCACAAGTAGTATTTCTACTTAGTATGAAGTTTCGGCTAGCAAAAGGTTCTAAACAAGCACCACATGTTGGAGGATCCATAACAATATAGCTTCTATGCAAATATACACAAACATAACCCTTACGTTGTCTTCCTTGTCCAACAAGAACTCTTTGATAAAGTTTGAAAATAATAATGGGTATTCACAATCATAAAAGATGTCCAAGATAATATATTCGTATGTGAAAGTTTTCTTTCTTATACTACTCATTCATGGATTGCTTGCATGACCAATACTATGGTTGTCAAACTTCAATAGATTTTACTTTCTAAACCAAATGTGAAACTAACACTAATCATAAAGCACATTGATGATTTCAGATTTATGATATTTCATTCATTTATAATTTACTCTTAGAGTATAAGTGAAGCACAAGATCAAACAATCAAACTATTCTCAAAAGATATAAGTGAAGTTCATAGAGCATTCTTCAATGAATATAGAGAGACCAATATCCAAGCTCAAAATATACAAGTGAAGCACATGAAGCATTAAATTACCCAACCAAGGATCATATCATACCGTTATGGTGCATAGAATAAAAGTGAATAGTAAACACACAATATGCTCCAAGAATAGGACATGTGAACGAATGAAAACTTAGGATCAACATTGACTAACCGATAGTTGTTGACGAAGAGAGGAGGGATGCGTAGCATCCCCAAGATTAGATGCTTGAAAATTCTTGCAATATTTACTTCAAGTGCCTTGGTAATACCCAAGCTTAAGCTTTTGTATCCCATTCAACCCTCTCATATCCCGGTTTCACCTAATTTTCAAAACTTTATCCACACAAAACTTGAGAAGAACTCGTGAGATAGGTTAGTACACATAAGAATAAATATACACTTCATTTACTGCCAAGACAAGTTGCGTAATAATTTTCAAACATTAGGTATTGTATACTATCTTTTCCAAAAGTTATATCTACTCATATAAGCCATGAAAACTCTAGGATAAATAGATAACAAAACTATGACAACAATCTGTCCAAACATAACAGTATGTAGTTATTTATTTAGAAAGTGTACTTTGGTATCTCCAAAAATATGAAATTTTAGGACAAGCTAAAGAATTTGTATGTCCGTACAATGTAAAAATGTCAGATACTTCCCACGTTCCAGTAAAATCTCATAATTAAAATAGTACAACAAAAGTTTCTGTTCTTATACAACACACATCACACATGCAATTCAAGCATTCTAAAGGAAATTGTTGGAACCTTATATTGAAAAACTAGATTAAAATAACATTTAACATAGAACAACAAAATAAAATGATGCTCCAAGAAAGACACATATAATGTGATGAATGAAAATATAGCTCAAAGTAAGATATACCGATAGTGTTGAAGACGAAAGAGGGGATGCCTTCAGGGGCATCCCCAAGCTTAGACGCTTGAGTATTCCTTTGTTATTACCTTGGGGGTTCCTTGGGAATCCCCAATCTTAGGTTCTTTCTAATCCTTATTCTCCATATATCGATATCTCACCCAAAACTTGAAAACTTCAATAACATAAAACTAAACAAAAACTTTGTGAGACACATTAGTATAAGCAACATAAAAAAAAACATTAGGTGCTGTTATAAGTTGATTCTTAATTTATTTTAGCATGAGGTGCTGTATTAAAACTTCTCCATGGATTATATCCCCAGATACAATCCACAATATCATCAAAAGAAGCAAAATATGCAAGCAAAAACAGAATCTGTTTACAATAGAACAATCTCGAAAGATACATTTAATTGCCGTAACTGTGTTACTCAAAACATTCTGACAATTTAGGATGGCCTGAATAAGTTTTATATAATTACTTTGTAAAAAATGCATATTAAAAATATGATCGAGTAAATTCAGAGAAATTCGGCACTGGACATCAAGTTTTTGTTTTTGCACCGTATCAATTCTACTCATCACACAAATCATCCCAAATGCTTTACTTGGCACATTATTGAAATAAAAGACACAAAACATGATTAATACAACAGTTTAATCATGTAGACACACAAAAATAGAAAGGATAAGTGTTGGGTAGTCTCCCAACAAGCTCTTTTCTTTAAAGCCTTTTAGCTAGGCATGATAATTTCAATGATGCTCACATAAGGATAGTTGATGAAACATGCAAAAGAGCATCATGAATATTATGACAAGCACATTATTTTTATGGTACAATGGTAAATACAAGTGGATAAAAAATATTATGAGAAAATTCCATGAAAAATTCTACATTGTTTCCATGAGCATGAACACAAGTGTTCAAGGTCTATCCTCACTTCTTCAATGCACAACTTTCCAATCGCTTCTCTTTTAATAGGCAAGTATATTTTTTGTGTTTTTAATTTGTCATTTTTTTGTTTGTTTCACCCACAACTAAAGTAGGAAAACAAAAAACATAAGAAAAACAAAAAAACACAATCTACTTAGTGATAGAAGCAAACAAGCATACACGAAAATATTAACCCCACGATATTGCTCCCCGACAACGGTGCCAGAAAAGAGCTTGATAATCCCCAAGTGCAAGGAATCATCATAGCACTTTCCAAATATGGAAGTGGTAGGTAAGGAGGATCGAACCCAGAAGGAGCTAAAGGTAATATCAATATTCTCTCGAGTCCTATGTGCCACTTATACGACTCTACATACACCGACCGTTTGCTTCTATCTAGTAACGAGAAATAAAACCGTGCTATGGGTGTAAAGAGGATAACTTTGCATGATATTGGAGAACTAAAATATGAAAATAGTTTCTGCACTAAATAGAGTTAGAATATATTACCGTATACTACAAATAGCGAGTGTGGAA
The DNA here is from genome assembly GCF_904849725.1 of Hordeum vulgare subsp. vulgare. Lineage (NCBI taxonomy): Eukaryota > Viridiplantae > Streptophyta > Magnoliopsida > Poales > Poaceae > Hordeum > Hordeum vulgare. The sequence goes on along the minus strand of NC_058524.1, from coordinate 481,881,260 downwards.
AAATAATGGTATGGTGTGCGGAATCATTCTAGAAAATTGATAACAAGATGGGTGATCATTCTTGCAATTTTATATGAGGGAGAGGCATGAGCTAACATACTTTCCATACTTCGATCATATGAAATTATGATTGGGTTTCTAGCAAGCATCTGCAACTACTAGATATCATTAAAGTAAACCCAACCATAGCATTAAACATCAAGCGCCCTTTACTCCCATCCGCAAACAACGCCCTTACTCGGGTGTAAGCTTCTGTCCCTGTAGCCTCCCATTATAAGAGAATCATGAACATATTGCAAACCCTACAAAGAGAATTCCCTAACGTGTGTGCTGCACAAAGGGCACCATAGGATAGTGCCAAAATATAACATACACTCAGATCAATCAAGATCATCAATCAACCCATAGGACAACATAAATCTACTCAAACATTGTAACATCCCGATTCTCAGAATGTTTGAGAAAAAGTTATCCAAAAACCAGGGCGAGAAAATTTCGTTTATTTTATTGCTTGCCAAAACTTAAATTGTGTATTATGATTGACAATTTAATTTGGACTAATGCGAACCTAAATTAAAATTTGAGTTCAATTGTTTTCTTTTTACGGCTTTATTTTCTCTTCTTTGGCATATTAAAATATGCGCCTTTAAATGTTGGTTGATTATTCTTAAATTCGTTTGATCTTTATTCTAGCCTTTATCCGTTTTCTGACCTTCTCTAGAAGAATATACATTTTTTTGCTTCACTCAAAATCTGGGTCAAATTCCTTAGCACAACATCTCTTCTGTTTGTTTCTCCCATAAGTATTTATTTATTTATTTCAGTTTTTTCCAACCGGTGGGCATAGGCCATTATTCTTCCTCTTCTACTAATGCTCTCCCATCTTGGCCTTAGACTATTTCTCTCCACTTATAGCTCATCTGATATGGCCAGCCAAAAAGCTCCATCTCCACGCACGCACGTACATGAAGAGAAACAACCATTTGCAATTACACAGAAGAAACGGCTGGACCTTCTTAAGTTATCTCTCTGTACCTATTCTCTCCACTCCACCATCCAATGGTACAAAAAAAAACTGTTGCCTGTGTTTAATTTCCTCTTTCCACTTGCGTGATCTATCAGCTCCACCTCAAACGGTTCCTCTTCCTTCTCCACCCACGCATACATGCACTCACCTAAAGAGAAAACAAGGGTTCAGCTTTCTTCAAAGAAACGTACAGCCATGAAGGCAACCCCTCCTCCAGTTCTTTTAAATCTCAACCGTTTTCTAACCCGTTAGTATGTATATGTGTGTTTCGACCTCCTCTTCCATTCCCGTAGAAACCATGCGCTCTCCCTTCCCCATTCTCCCATGATTCATCCATGAAGTGCTGCTGCTCCATGGACGTCGGTGCTCGATTACGGCGACTCAAGCCACGCCTATTCGTGTCCTTGCGCCAGAAAACCATCCTCCATGCCGTGAATCCATTCAGAGAAGAAAGAACGTGTTCCATGAATCACACATGAAGAATTTCGCATGTTCGTGTACACTGTTCGTCGAGTTCATCGCTTTGTATCTTCATGCTCGGTTATTCTCTATCCAATTCCTCTTACACACCGTCTCAACATCACGGGTGTTATCTCCTAGACATCATAGTTCCTCCTAGTTTGGCCGTTGGGCGCGACGATGCTATCCATCCCATGAACCGTAGGTCATGGTCCACATTTTTGTTGTTGTTTTGTTTATCGTTTGGTTTTGATCCCAGTAGATGAAGCGCCTTGTGTGGATATAGCAAGCCCGTGGTGGAGTTAGATTATTGGTTTTATATTGTGAACAGTAGGATAGATATGAGCATAGCCGTTTTTTTAATTCAAGAGTCTTTCTAGTTAGGATAATTTTTATGATAGTATGTTATTTCATGTGTTTGTGTTATGCCTAGGAGTGCATGGTTTTTACCTTAGAATTTTAGAAATATCATGTGGTTGATCGATTTATTTGAGCGTACATTTAAATTATTAAGATTAGTCTTCTAGTTTTCATCTAGATAATTGCGTGCATCATGTAGTAGTATTATATGTCCGTGTACTAGTTCTTGTGAAATATTTTCATGTGTAGATATTGATTCAGTGTAACAGATTATCAATGTTCATACATGCTTGATCGGTGTTATTATTTTAATTGATTTGGAGAATGATTTTTAGAAAAGATTGCATGATTGGTTTCCTTATGCCATGTTTTAAATATGTATTCCTGTACATAGTTTAATCTTGCGGCATAGAAAGTTATTACTTCTTCTTATTTATCCTTCAGTGTTTTATTTACCTAGGACAGTAGCTATGCATGCTTAGTGGACTGCTATGTCATATTTGTCGTTACTCAAAGTAGAATGCATGTGTTGGTTGTATGTCTATCACATGTTATATGATTACTAATTATATTGTATGTTCATAAATATGGTTAGCCTTTGCATGGTAGATATACCTGATGATATTTTGCGGTCTCATGTATTTTTATTAAGTGGAGTTCATCCTTGTTTTGTCAACATCATGCCATGTTGTTGTGATTGTATAACTAGAATGTATTGCATGTGTGTATCAACTCACGTCTTGTATGATCCCTAGTTGTATATCTATTTATTTATTAAGTGTAGGTCATACTAGATAGAAATGCATGCCATCATATTATTCGCGTTCTATGATACATGAGCTAGTTGCTTACTTACCTACATGCTCATTACTATTTATGAACGTGCTTATCTGTATTAACTAACATGATAGGGTTGTGTGCTTATTCCATGATTTCGTGTTCTTACATGTCATGACTAGAATGTGAGATTGCATGCTAGTGCCATGCTTGATCTTCATGATAGTGGATATCAACTAAATTATCTCATAGTTACGAGTTGTATTATATTTGTAGCTTAGTGTGGTATCTGATGTGATGATCATCCATGTTTAGATGTTATATTTGTTTACCTTGCTATTGCGTTATTCTATGCTTAGACATCTTTCGTGCCTCATGATGTTTTGTGTGTTATAGTTACCTACTTAGTTCCTCCGTATAGATGTTTGACTTTGTATCATTTTAGTATTATGAGTGTTTAATACTTGTTTCATTAGTTCACCACATGATTGGATAGTTTACCTTTCGTTAGTTGACTTGTTCCTTTCTCATATGCTTACTGTGCTTAGTTTGCCATGTTATTACAAGCATGTGGGTATAATCTTGTTGTTAGTACTTAATTGGATATTTTTTATTTCATAAAGAGCATCTCCTAGTTTAATTATTTCTCATGATCACTTATATGTTTGATGCTTGTGTTATTAGTTAATGCATCTTTATCATATACTCACATGGCTTGCGTGAGATGTGCCTTATTATTAAGTTACCTAATTGGTTCTACCATAGTATTGGTTTATCTTTTGTTCTAGAAAACATTGTTTGTTATGGTTGACGTTTTGTTTTGCTTATAGTTACCACTGTAAATATTTAGATTATATCTAAATATTTATTTGTGGTTAACCTTTACATCTACCATGTTGCGTTGACATTGTGTAGTAAAAATGCATATGTTGATTCCATTCCATGTGTGTTAAACTTCATCGGGTTCATCATGTAGTAGTCCTATATAGTTAACCGAGTTCTGTTGTGGGTAGTACTAATCGAAAATATCGTAGTTTCCATTACAACGTTAGTCTTGACCAACAAACCTTCCTTTGCAGTGTCAACTTAACCGTATCACTTCGTTGAATCCTATATCTCACCTTCGCTATCATGATACCTCATTTTGGAATCTCTATCCGATACATATCTTGCTATTCATCCACTATTATTTTGTTTTGGATGTTATTAGGATTTTTTATTGCTTTGGTATTTATTGTTTCTCTTTTTCTATCGATACGATGTGTAGGGAGTGACGATGTTTGACATGGACACAAACAGGTTATTGAAGAAGAACTCAACAACGAAGGCATGCCTCCTTCTTTGATCAAACTTATCCTATGTTTTATAAATCGCATTGAGTTTTATGTTTACAATATGCATGTTTTTTTAATATTGTAGCTAGCGTGTTCTTTGACACATTACCTTGATCTGCTTGTCGCCTATCCATTTGACACCTGAGTAGAAGTATATTGTATTCCGGTAGAGTAGAAATGCTTAGCCATGCTTATTACCTATAGGTTCTATGTTGAATGACTCTTGAGTCATTGCCACTTGAAACTTATAGCTGAGCTAGCCATTTGGCCTTGGTGAACTTCTCTATCCTCTTCTACTCTGGGTGAAACTTACCATCTGAATACTGGCACGGGCGACAGCTCAATCAAGGATTGAAGGAGCGATTGGCTGCCCAAGGTGAAGGGAGCAATCAGTCATCTGTGCCGCATGAGGCCTAATAAGTCTTGGATTTGAAGATTGTGTAAACAGTACAACCACATGCTATATGGGCACTAGCTTGGTCAAGTAAGCTAGTCAGCCTTAGGTGTTGATGTTGTCATACCGCAGATGGGATAGCCGCCTTGCGAGGAGTAACCTCGGCACAGATGGGGGGACCGGTTTGAGGACGTACTCTCAGTTCCGTGCGCCAAACCCGGTGGGCATGTCACATATTTGGGGGATCTAGTCCAAAGACCTCGTCACAATCTCCCTGCCGGTATACCAAATGGTGTACTACCCAGCGGCCACTTGTGGCATCAAGACGAAATTGTCTCGTGTGGGTAAAGTGTATAACCTCTCTAGAGTGCAAAACTATTCGAATAGCCGTGTCCACGGTCATGGACGACACATGAATCTTTCTTGACATACAGGACCTGTCTTGCTTATTCCCTCTTTGCCCCAATTGTTGGAACCTATGATGAGTGTGAGTTGATCGAGGATCCTCACTTTGATGAAAGTTACTCTGGATATAAACATGTTTTCATCAAAAACTGCTTTTATCCAAATGGTATTGTTTTCAAATAAAATTAGCTTTTATGCAAATGAGCCATATAGCCTTCCTTTGAAGCCCCATGTAGCTATTAGGACCTTCTCCGACGGAGGCATGTTGAGTACGTAATGTACTCATGGCAATACTTTTGTTGACAACAGAGTTATATGAAGATGGAGGTGATGACTACGACTACTATGGCGATCCGTAGGAGTGAGGTCATGTGGACTACATCGACTGCCTGTGGCTGAGATGGAGTCTCTACGCATTGTATTTTCCGCTGTTTTATGATTAAAATAAATGTCATGAGACACTTGTCAATGTATGCCTTGTGGCAATTTGTATTAAAAATAATTTTACGTATTGTGCAATGATACCATTTCGTTGTGTTGTCAACAATGATCCTGGGGTTGACAAATATACACAGGAGGGTCTGGAATTAAATACCGGGTTCTCATAAACATCATAGGTTGGCAACGCATCATTGATTAATAATATGTGGCATGAAACACAATGTTCAAGTAGGGGATTAGAACAGGGTGCAGGAGACTAGATCGCCATAGATAGATGAGGGAAGGTGTAAGATCGAAAGTATGTCTAGAGGGGGGTGATTAGACTACTTGACAATATAATGTTTTTGCCTTTTCCCTATTTTACTTGAGAGGATGTTATGGCAATTATAACAAGTCAAGTACACCATACACATGCAGTTCTAATAGTATAGCAACGGAAAGTAAACATGCAAGTGTAAAGTAGAGGAGTAAGGTAGGGATATCAAACAGATGAGGTTGACACGGCGATTTTTGGCATGGTTCTGATAGGCAGTGCCATCGTACGTCCATGTTGGTGGAGACTTCAACCCACGGAGCGTAACAGCTGCGAGAGTCCACGGAGGGCTCCACCCACAAGGGGTCCACAAAGAAGCGGCCTTGTCTAGTCCACCATGGCTTCCTTTCACACAGGACTAGCCTCACTCACCGTAGATCTTAACGAAGTAGGCTATCTCTTTGCCCTTACAAACATCTTGGTTCAACTCCACAACACGAAGTAGGAGGCTACCAAGCGACACCTAACCAATCTACGAGGTACCACCCTCCAAAAGGTAATAGGTGTGGTAGTTCAATGAACTCCTTGCTCTTGTGCTTCTAAAGATAGTCTCCTCAACACAAATCACTCTTTCACAAAATATGCATGGGTAGGAGAGGTTGCTTTTGTGGAAAGCAGTTTGGGGAGGCTACAGATCAAGTTTCAAATGATTGGATTGTAATATCTTGGTCTCAACACATGAGTAGGTGGTTCTCTCTCAGAAAATGGATCTGGAAATGAAGTTTGTAATCTGGGTGCTTCTCTCACGAATGTGAGGTGGGTGAAGGGGTAAATATAGGCAGCAGCCAAAATCCAACCGGTACACACAAAAGTGCAAACTCGGTGACAACGAAGGGGACAACTCGGTGGTATTGACTAGTACTAAAGGTGTGAACTTTGAATCTCGGTGAGACCGATATATAGAACTCGGTGGCACCGAAGAGGTGACTAACGGTCAGATGACCAAACTCGATGGCATCGATACTCAAACTTGGAAATTCCGATTTTGTGTATCTTGGCAACAAAATGTTGGTCACACTGAACTCGGTAGCACCGATGTGGTTTCGGTTGCACCGATATGGTGGAAATGGCTAGGGTTCTGTGTGAGGTTCAAACTCGGTGGGTCCGAAGTGGAAATCTTGGTTACACCGAATTTGTGAATGTGGAACTTGACAGTGTGGGTATGTGGGAAAAATGTCTGAGTGTTTTGGTGGCTAACTTTGAGTATTTGAGCAATCAGTTCATTTTAGTACCTCACCCCCTTTTAATAGTATTGGCTTTCCTATGGACTCAAAAGTGATTTCTCACAAATATAAAATGAAGAGTCTTATAGCTTGAAGCTGGAGCCAATATTATTCCTTTCTTGCATCCAGGGGTATCTCCGCATAAACCTTAAGCCATAGAATCTTTTAAACTTTTTCTGAAATATACTTGAAGAACACATTAGTCCAATGATGCATATGTTGTGATCAATTATCAAAACCACCCTAGGGAGCAATTGTGCTTTCAATCTCCCCCTTTTTGGTAATTGATGACAACATATAGATCAAAGCTTTGACAAAAGATATAATCAATTATTAGCATCGACGCTTTGAGAAGTATTTGAAAAGCAAGAGCTCCCCCTAAATTTGTGCATTATTTAAAAATTTGCGTTTGAATGCAAATGCACAATCGATTAGGATCATGGGTTACTATTCCATGTCACATACATCTTGGTGGTGCTTAAAAGTAAAAGTAATGCACATGACACCAACAAGATAAGTGAGTGATCATCACAAGTATAGCTAAAAGATGATATAGTAGCATCACACAGGATAAAGCGTATCATCAATCACACAGACAAGATAAAGTCATCCAAAAACCAAAGTTTTTAAAACCAAATAAGAGCAAATAAATTCAAAAGCTCTCTCTCTCACGAAATCTATGATATACATTTCTTCCCCTTTGGCAACAAGTTACCAAAAAGTTCAAAAGTATAGAACTACTCATCTCTGTGGGCAGCTGATGATGGAGTCGATAGAATAGCATCGGCGAAGGCTTCTGCTAAATGTCCTAGAGCTGGAGGAGTTGATACTAAAGGAGCTTAAGCTGGAGCTGGTGCTGAAGGTGCTGAAGCTTGTGCTGAAGATGTCTATCTTGTCTCATGAACAGTTACAACAACTGATCGATGCTAGGTGCTGAACCTTGTGGTAGTGGAAGGAGGAGACTCATCCTCGTCATCATCATCATCTTCATCTTAATCTTCATCCTCTGAGAGTGGAATCTCCATAGAGTCAATTTCATGTTGAAGCTGTCTAGCAATGGTGGTCAACTCAGTTATCTTCATATCCAAGTTGTGGAATTTCGTCTCCACAACTCTCTCAAGACTCTTCCGATTTTGGATAATCTCGTGGATGTTCTTCTCCATGCCTTGAACAGTGCTCACTAGAAATGCCATTTGCTCAGCTTGAGTTGTGAGCTGTGGAACTTGAGGTGGCCTGTTTCTAGCATCTTCATCCTCTGCTACCTCTGCTGTCATTCTTGCTGCAGCTGAGTTGGGATCATTGTCATCCATCACAACCTCATTATCTTCAAATTCAGACTGAAGAGGTAGATGGGGACGATCAAGTTGATATGCATGCTTGCCTAGCTTGGCATTGATGAGCATCTGAATGTACGGTGCATATCCATAGGATCTCTTCTAATCCGCAGCAGTTGTTCGGATAGTCTCAACTATCAAGTCCATCACTTTAAATCTGGTATGGGTATCAAGTAGGTGCAGCAGGTTGATAGAATATCCTCTAATCATATTCTCATCTCCTGAGTTCGGCATGAGAGTGTATCACAATATAGTGTTTGTCGTGAGAATACCAGCTTGCAGAAAATATACTGAACCAAACTTGTGATTGGCCAAGTACTGATGTGGAATGGTCTTGTACATATTGGCCATGGAGTTGTGATTCTTCTTAGCGTCTGCATACACATCTAAATCTGTTTCTTCCTTCTTGGTGACACCAATGATTGCAGCCCATTAAACAATTGTAGCATCATACCTGTGTCCATCGGTTATCCAGACTAAAGATTCATCATAGAGATGAGCAGTCGCATAGAATTGCATTATCATCTCGTCATTCCATGGGGTCATCTCCTTCCCAACGAAATCTTCTATGCCCACTAGCCTGAAGTTCTCTTGAACATGTGGAAAGAAAATTTCATTTTCCTTGATGTATGACGAGTCGACATACCTCATATAATTGACAGTAGGACTCTTGTCATACAAGACATTCTCATAAAAATCTTGTTGTTCCTTGGTGTGAAACCTTGGATCAACAACAGTTCTTCTTCTAACCGCATCTGGATCAATAGCTCTCCACTTTCTTAGTCTAGCATCCTTCCTCTTCTTCATATTTTATGCTACATGATGAGCATCATTGTGGAGTGGAAGGTATGGTCTGAGCTTCCGGAGAACTGAAGCATTGTCATCTTCTTCCTCTTCTGCATCATGGGCACTGGATGCAGGGCCTTTTCTCTTAGCAGCTGCAGGTATATCTTTGGTGGTCTTCTTGGAAGCTACAACCTTCTTTGCTATAGTAGCAGGCTTTGGAGCAGACTTCATTGCATCACCCATCAACTTCTTTTTCTTGCGAGGAACTAAGATATCCTCAGGAGCTTCTTCCTCAACTTCCTCCGGGTCTTCAAACATAGATGTCTTTCTGCCAACAAGATGGATAGTTCTCTTCATCGGCCTCTTCACACGAGCCTTCTTTGCAGGTGCATCCTTAGCAATTGCTTTGCCCTTTTTGGCATAATCAGGTGCTCTCATATCAGCAGCACTAATAGATATCTTCCTGACAACTTTTCTTGGAGGAGCCTTAGGAGGGGCTGAAATTTCTTCTGGCAAAAAGTCTGAGTCTTCCTCATCATAAACTATGTTCCTCCTTTGCCTGGTGGCTGCATTGGGCAAGCCATGAGAACTGGGAGAATTAGGGTGTGAAGCAGTCTTCTGTGGACTAGTGCCAGAGTCTATCTCGACACTCTGCTCCCTGAAGTCATTCTAACAATCATCTGAAACTGACATACTGACACACACGCTCAACAGCAAATAACAGAACCTGTGAAGTGGATATAGGAAAGACAGAATGGATGAGCATCACAAAATTCAGATGTTTTTGAAAATTTGAAGTTTTGAAACTGAGGGTATGATCTTCTGTAGGATCTAAATCGGTGATGTCTGCTAGAACTACGTCGGTATTTCCCCAAAGAGGAAGGGATGATACAGTATAGCGACAGTAGGTATTCCCCTCAGTGATGAGACAAAGGTTATCGAACCAGTAGGAGAACCTCCTCGCACCACATAAACAACATCTGCACACAAATAACAAATACTCGCAACCCGACGTGTTAAATGGGTTGTCAATCCCTTTCGGGTACGTCGCCTCAAGATAGGCAAATAACGTGAGGTAAAAGTGGTAGATAGGATAAATAGATCGCAGAACAATTAAATTGCAGCAAGGTATTTTTGTATTTTTGGTTTAATAGATCTGAAATTAAAAGCAAAGGAAAATAGATCGCAAAGGCAAATATGATGAAAAGAGATACGGGGGCCGTAGGTTTCACTAGTGGCTGCTCTCGAGAAAAATAGCAAACGGTGGGAAAACAATTACTGTTGGGCAATTTATAGAACTTCAAATAATCATGACGATATCGAGGCAATGATCATTATATAGGCATCACGTCCAAGATTAGTAGAACGACTCCTCCCTGCATCCACTACTATTAATCCACACATCGACCGCTATCCAGGATGCATCTAGTGTATTAAGTTCATGAAAAACGGAGTAATGCAATAAGGACGATGACATGATGTAGAAAAGATCTATTTAATTATGTAGAAATAGACCCCATCTTGTTATACTTAATAGCAACGATACATATGTGTCGTTTCCCTTTCTGTCACTGGGATCAAGCATCGTAAGATCGAACCTATCACAAAGCACCTCTTCCCATTGCAAGATAAATAGATCAAGTCGGCCAAACAAAACCCAAATATCGGAGCAGAAATACGAGGCTATAATCAATCACACATATAAGAGATCAAAGAAGACTCAAATAACTTTCATGGATAAAAACATAGATCTGATCATAAACTCAAAGTTCATCGGATCGCAACAAACACACTGCAAAAAGACTTACATCAAATGGATCTCCAAGAGACCATTGTATTGATATTCAAGAGAGAGAGGAAGCCATCTAGCTACAAACTACGGACCCGTAGGTGTACAAAGAACTACTCACGTATCATCGGAGAGGCACCAATGGATACGATGAACCCCTCCATGATGGTGTCTAGATTGGATCTAGTGTTTCTGGACTCTGCGGCAGCTGGAATTGATTTTTGAGCCCCTCCTTAGGATTTCTGGAATATTGGGGTATTTATAGAGCAAAGAGGCGGTGTGGGAGGCCAACGAGGAGGTCACAACCCACCGGGGTGTGCCTGGGCCCCCAGGCATGCCCTGGTGGGTTGTGCTCCCATCGGGGCTCCCCTCAGGTGCGTTCCTGGCCCACTGGATGTCTTCTGTCCCAAAAAATCCACAAAAAGTTTCGCTATGTTTGGACTCCGTTTGGTATTGATTTCCCGCGATGTAAAAAACATGCAGAAAACATCAACTGGCACTGGGCACTATGTCATTAGGTTAGTACCAAAAAATGATATAAAATGATTGTAGAACATCCAAGAATGATAATATAACAGCATTCAACAATCAAATATTATAGATACGTTGGAGACGTATGAGCATCCCCAAGATTAATTCCTGCTCGTCCTCGAGTAGGTAAATGATAAAAACAATTTTTTTGATGTGGAATGCTGCCTAACATGTTCATCACATTCCTTTTCTTTATAGCATGGACGTTTGGACTTTTATATGGTTCAAAGCAATAGTCTACTTTTGATATGAAGACTTTAATACTCAAGCATACCAACAAGCAACCATGTCTTTCAAAATATCAACACTAAAGCAAGTTATACCTAGCCCATTATTCTCAATCATTGATCCATTCATGAAACATACTCGAATATTAGCTACACCCAATGCTCAAATACGATCATAGTGCCCCTTAGTTGGTGCTTTATGAGAGAATATGGAGACTCAAATAAAAATATTTGTGTAAGTAAAAGAAGGGCCCTGCATAGAGGGAAGTAGGAATTTGTAGAGGTGCTAGAGCTCAAAGTGAAAATTGAGAGATAAAAACATTTCGGGAGGCATACTTTTCCCACAAACGAAAACAACATCATAGGCGGTTCCCAAACAGAAAATAAAGTTTCCCTTTTTCCACCATTACTTTCACTTTCCATGGCTTGTCCGTATCCATGGGTGCCCTCCATACCAACACTTTCCAAGGAATTTATAATTTGATAACAAAAAGTAAATTCATTTTTTTTCATTTCAGGACTGGGCATCCCTAATACCTTTGTCGTACTCCCGTGCAATTACAAGTGAATAAACACTCATCACGACAATAATACATCTAGCATGGAAAATATTGGCCGCCCCTCACCGCCTCGTGAGCGGTAGAGCACACAAAAGATAAATTTATGTTGAAAATTAGAGATCGCACATGCAAATTTTCTTAGAACAACATGGAAATACCACATATAGGTAGGTATAGTGGACTCATATGGGAAAACTAGTTCAAAGGGTTTTGGATGCACAAGTAGTGATCATACTTAGTGCAAAATGAAGGCTACAAATAGATTGAGAAGCGACCAACCAAGAAACAAAAAATATTGTACCCAAGCATTAAGCATAAGTAACACCGAATAATGCACCACAAGTAGGACATAAATTTCATTACATAACTACGGACTTTCGTATTTACATAGGGAATCACAAACCTTAACATCAATATTCTTGCTAAAGAACAATTACTCATCAACATGACTCACATATCATATCGTCATATCTCAAGACCATTACTAAGAATCAAGTTTATTTTGTCCAATGATCTTCATGAAAGTTTTTATTATATCCTCCTTGTATATCTATCACTTTGGGACTATTTTCATATGTTGCTTTTGAAAAGCTCTAACAAATTTAAGTGAAGAACATGGGCATAATTTTTCTTTCTCTCAAAATAATCTAAGTAAAACAAGACAGGATTTCTTAATTTTTTTACTAACTCCCAAATAAATCTAAGTGAAACATGAGAGCATTTCTTCAAAAATAATAAAGCACACCGTGCTCAAAAAGATATAAGTGAAGTACTAGAGCAAATCCATGGCTCTAAAAATTTAAGTGAAGCATAGGAGCAAGCATAGCATAATTTTTGGCTCTCTCAAAAAGGTGTGTCTAGCAAGGATTAAAGACTTAAAACAAGAAGAAAAAAAAGTAAAGACTCATATCATACAAGACGCTCCAAGCAAAACTCATAATATGTGACGAATAAAAATATAGTTTCAAGTAAAATACCGATGGTTGTTAGAAGAAAGAGGGGATGCCACTCGGGGGCATCCCCAAGCTTAGTTGCTTGCTACTTCTTCAATATTATCTAGCGGTGCCTCGGGAATCCCCAAGCTTAGCCTTTTGCTAATCCTTATTCCCCCATCCATCGTAAGATTACCCAAAACTTGAAAACTTCAATCACACAAAACTCAACAAAATCTTCGTGAGATCCGTTAGTATAAGAAAGCAAACCACTACAATAAGTACTATTGCAAACCTATTCATATTTTATTTTTGCATTATATATACTGTATTCCAACTTTTGTATGTCAAAAAATCATCAAAGAAAACTATAGAATCATCCAAACAAGCACACAACGCAAAGAAAATAGAATTTGTCAAAAACAGAACAATTTGTAGTAATCTGACTACTTCGAATACTTATGTAACTCCAAGAATTCTGAAAATATAGGAAGACGTGAATAATTTGTTTATTAATCTTCTTAAAAATAATTAACTCAAAATATCTCTTGAGTTAAAAACTAAAAATAATTTCATGAGTGCAAAAGTTTCTATTTTTCAGCAAGATCAAATCAACTTTCACCCAAATCATCCCAAAGGCCTTGATTGGCACAAACACTAATTTAAACCACAAAAACACATCTAACCAGAGGTGTAATTGTGTATTTTATTTAAAACATAAATAAAACCAAAAATAAAAAAGATACAAGTTGGGTTGCCTCCCAAAAAGCGCTATCGTTTTATGCCCCTAGCTAGGCATAACGCATAGGATCTAAGTGTTGTTATCTTTGTTTCTAGATCCATATGATGCCCTCATGATTGATTCATATGGTGGCATAATTATTGTTCTACGGAAGTGTTCCATTCCGTTCCTTAGTGGAAATTGAAATTTAATATTTCCTTCTTTCATATCAATCACGACACCAATAGTGCGTAAAAATGGTCTACCAAGTATAATTGGACAAGATGGATTGCAATCAATATCAAGAACAATAAAATCTATGGGCACACAATTCCTATTTGCAAGAATAAGAACATCATTAATTCTTCTCATAGGCTTTTTAATAGTAGAGTCCGCCAAGTGCAAATTTAAAGAGCATTCTTCAATATTGTTAAGACCAAGCACATCACACAAAGATTTCGGAATTGTAGAAACACTAGCACCCAAGTGAAATAAAGCAAAACACTCATAATTTTTAATCTTGACTTTGATAGTAGGTTCCCACTCATCATGCTATTTTCCAGGAATTGAAACTTCAAATTCCAATTTTGCTTCAAAAGCTTTCATCATAGAATCAACAATATGTTTAGTAAAATCTTTATTTTGTTCATAAGCATGGGGTGAATTTATCATGGATTGCAACAAAGAAATACAATCAACCAAAGAGCAACTATGATAATTAAAGTGTTTGTAATCCAAAATAGTGGGCACATCACTAGTTAAAGTCTTGACCTCTTCAAACCCACTTTTATCAATTTTCTCAACAATATTTTCACCCTCCGAATCATAGGGACACCTTCTAACTAAAGTTGACTCTTCTCGAGTCCCTTTTTCATCAATCTTAATTTTACTAAACAAAGAATCAGATTAAACACCAATCATTTTAAGATCTTCATTTTTATTTTCTAACGAGATTGGTTTGGCAGCCATTTGATTCACTAAAGTAGCTTGTGCATCGGATATTTTTTCCAACAAACTTTCAGCAAAAGCATACTTAGATTGGAGATTGCAAACTTCCCTACTAATATCATCAGGTTGTTTCGTTATAGCCTGTACAAAACAGAGTGTTCCTTAAGTTCATCAGTAAAATACTTATTATGCTCAAATTGTGTAGTCATATATTCCTCAGTGCTTTTCTTGATTTCAAGCAAAATATTTGGGTAAGTAACATCATAATATTTTCTTTGAGGCATCATGACTATGCAAACAAGATTGCACATAAAAATAGATCTGACGAGAAAACAACGAAGAAAAAAGAGGCGAATAAAACGGCAAATTTTTGTGAAGTGGGGGAGAGGAAAACGAGAGGCAAATGGAAAATAATTTAAATTGCTAGGAGATGAGATTTGTGATTAGGAACCTAGTTGATGTTGAAGATCCTCCCCGACAACGGCGCCAGAAATTGGCACGTTGGCGGGAGACTATTTTGACTTGATCTTCCCCGGCAACGGCGCTAGAAATTACTTTTGATGTTTGCTAGAACTACGTCGGTATTTCCGCAAAGAGGAACGGGTGATGCAGTTTAGCAACGATAGGTATTTCCCTCAGTGATGAGACCAAGGTTATCGAACCAGTAGGAGAACTTCTTTGTTGGGGAACGTTGCATGGGAAACAAAAAAAATTCCTACGCGCACGAAGACCTATCATGGTGATGTCCATCTACGAGAGGAGATTTGGATCTACATACCCTTGTAGATCGCACAGTAGGAAGCGTTAAGAAACGCGGTTGATGTAGTGGAACGTCCTCACAAACCTCGATCCGGTGCCCTATTTAAAGTGAATGCGGTTGTCTCGGTACACTACAGATGAGTCCGGAACTTTTCTGGTGACCAAAACAAGACTTCCAATATATCAATCTTTACCTCCGGACCATTCTGAAGCTCCTCGTGACGTCCTGGATCTCATTTAGGACTCCGAACAACTTTAGGTTACCAACACCTATAACTCAACTATATCGAAACGTCACCGAACCGTAAGTCTGCAGACCCTGCGGGTTCGAGAACTATGTAGACATGACCCGAGACACTCCTCGGTCAATATCCTATAGCGGGACCTGGATGCCCATATTGGATCCTACATATTCTTCGAAGATCTTATCGGTTGAACCTCGGTGTCAAGGATTCATATAATCCCGTATGTCATTCCCTTTGTCTTCCGGTATGTTACTTGCCCAAGATTTGATAGTCAGTATCCGCATACCTATTTCAGTCTCGTTACCGGCAAGTCTCTTTACTCGTTCCGTAATACAAGATCCCGTGACTTAAACGTAGTCACATTTCTTGCAAGGCTTGTGTGTGATGTTTTATTACCGAGTGGGCCCCGAGATACCTCTCCGTCACATGGAGTGACAAATCCCAGTCTTGATCCATACTAACTCAACGGACACCTTCGGAGATACATGTAGAGCACCTTTATAGTCACCCAGTTACATTGCGACGTTTTATGCACACAAGGTATTCCTCCGGTGCTAGTGAGTTATATGATCTCATGGTCATAGGAACAAATACTTGACATGCAGAAAACAATAGCAATAAAACGACACGATCAATATGCTACGTTCATAGTTTGGGTCTTGTCCATCACATGATTCTCCTAATGATGTGATCCCGTTATCAAGTGACAACACTTGCCTATGGCTACGAAACCTTGACCATCTTTGATCAACGAACTAGTCAACTAGAGGCTCACTAGGGACACTGTGTTGTCTATGTATCAACACATGTATTTGAGTTTCCAA
This sequence comes from Hordeum vulgare subsp. vulgare, assembly GCF_904849725.1. Lineage (NCBI taxonomy): Eukaryota > Viridiplantae > Streptophyta > Magnoliopsida > Poales > Poaceae > Hordeum > Hordeum vulgare. Next base: position 481,864,871 of record NC_058524.1, on the reverse strand, counting down.
TCAATACAATTCTAGCATGGATAATAAAAGATTATTATGAACATGGAAATATAATAGTAACTAATTTATTATTTCCTCTAGGGCATATTTCCAACACTCTTCACATCACGTAAACAACACCTGCCCACAAATAACTAATACTCGCAACCTTACGTGTTAAAGGGGGTGTCAATCCCTTTCGGGTACGGCGCCTCAAGATAGGCAAATAACGTGAGGTAAAAGTGGTAGATAGGATAAATAGATCGTGGAACAAATAAATTTCAGCAAGGTATTTTGTATTTTTGGTTTAATAGATCTGAATATAAAAGCAATGGAAAATAGATCACAAAGGCAAATATGATGAAAAGAGACACGGGGACCGTAGGTTTCACTAGTAGCTTCTCTCGAGAAAAATAACAAACGGTGGGAAAACAATTACTGTTGGGCAATTGATAGAACTTAAAATAATCATGACGATATCCAGGTAATGATCATTATATAGTCATCACGTCCAAGATTATTAGACTGACTCGTGCCTGCATCTACTACTAATACTCCACACATCGACCACTATCCAACATGCATTTAGTGTCTTAAGTTCATGGAAAAACAGAGTAATGCAATAAGAACGATGACATGATGTAGATAAGATCTATTTATGTAGAAATAGACCCCATCTTGTTATCCTTAATAGCAACAATACATACGTGTCGTTTCCCTTTGTTTCACTCGGATCAAGCACCATAAGATCAAACCCATCACAAAGAACCTCTTCCCATTGCAAGATAAAGAGATCAAGTTGGACAAACAAAACCCAAAAATTGGAGAAGAAATACGAGGCTATATTCAATCATGCATATAAGAGATCAAAGAAGACTCAAATAACTTTCATGGATAAAAACATAGATCTGATCATAAACTCAAAGTTCATCGGATCCGAACAAACACACCGCAGAAAGACTTACATCATATGGATCTCCAAGAGACCATTGTATTGATAATCAAGAGAGAGAGGAAGCCATCTAGCTACTAACTACGGACCCGTAGGTCTACAAAGAACTACCCACGCATCATCGTATAGGCACCAAGGGACATGATCAACCCCTCCGTGATGGTGTCTAGATTGGATCTAGTGTTTCTGAACTCTACGACATCTGGAATTGATTTTCGACCCCCTCCTTAGGCTTTCTGGAATATTGGGGTACTTATAGAGCAAAGAGGTGGCCCGGGAGTCCAACGAGGAGGGCACAACCCACCGGGGCGCGGCTGGGCCCCAAGGCGCGCCCTGGTGGGTTGTGCTCCCATTGGAGATCCCCTCAGGTGCGTTCCTTGCGCACTGGTTGTCTTTTCGCTGCATTTGGACTCTGTATGGTATTGATTTCTTGCGATGTAAAAACATGCAAAAAATGGCAACTAGCACTAGGCACTATGTCAATAGGTTAGTACCAAAAAATGATATAAAATGACTATAAAATGATTGTAAAACATCCAAGAATGATAATATAACAGCATGGAACAATCAAAATTTATAGATACGTTGGATATGTATTGGTCAACAGGTTTCTCGGATAATTTTCAATAGGAGGATGATATTTGAACCTTTTTTCGTTGGGAAGGTTAACATTCGTAGCAAAAGATTCGCAGAAAGTAGCTACTATCTTAGAGTCAAGGCCATATTTGTTGCTAAACTCATGAAAAGGAGAAGTTTACATGAAAGATTTAACACAATCAGAGTTAAGATTTATACCTGACTCTTTACCTTCATCGAGTTCCCAATATTCAACATTGCATTTAATATTTTCCAGAAGATCCCATCTGAATTCAATAGTCTCCTTCATATAGGAACTGACAACACAAACATCAAGTAATGTTTGATCGTCATGTGAAAGTCGAGCATTAAAATTCTGTATAATCAATTCCTTTGAGAGCTCATGGTTGGGTCAAGTGTGCATAATAAATATATGCCTCCCCCAATCTTGAGCAATGCTGAGGCCAATAATTATAAATAAAATTCTAATCATGATGAATTAGATGCGTATGATAAAACATGTGATGAAATTCCAGCTTCAAGCAATTCCAATCCCATGATCCAATATCATCCAATAGCTTATACCACATTAGTGTTTTTCCCTCGAAAGATAAAGGGAAAATTTTGCTTCTTAACTTTTTCACTGGGTAGACCTGAAAGCTTCAAAATCCACAAATCCCATCGACATATATCAAATGGTAATTAGGACGAGTTGAACCTTTATAAGGATTGGCCAACAGTTTCTCCACCATACCCGAAGGAATCTCATAGTAAATAATTTTAGTAGATTCAAAAAGTTGAGGAACAGTTTCCTCAACTTGTGTTCAAGGTGAAGATGCCCTGAACAAGCCACTCAAAGGGTGACCGTTTGTAGTGATAAGCAAGAGTAAGTTTCAGCACGTATCAAAAGTCTTTCCTTACTAATTTACACTTACCAAAGGTGCTTCACTCCCCGGTAATGGTGCCAGAAAAGAGTCTTGATGAGCCACAAGTATAGGGGATAAATAGCAGCTCTTTCAATAAGTAAGAGTGTCGAACCCAATGAGGAGCAGAAGGAAATGATAAGTAGCTTTCAACAAGGAATTCTCTATGAGTGTTGTAAGTAACAACGATAGATAGTTTTTTAGGAATATAATTTGTAGCAAGTGACAAGGAAAAATAGTAGCAAAGGTGCAGCAAGGTAGCACAATACTTTTTGTAGCAACAAACATACCTGAAAGTTCTCTTATATAAAGCAAGCGTTCCTGAGGATACACGACATTTTTTGTCTAGTCATGTTCATCGTATTAAGTTGATTCACGTTTGCTACTTTGGTGATTTGATATGTTGGTGGACTGGTGCTAAGTTGTTGATCTTACTTGAACTAACAACCTACATATGATTACCCCCTCTCACAAGCATTCACAACTATGAAAGAAGAATTAAGAATAATCTAAACATAGCATGAAACATGTGGATCCAAATCAGCCCCTCAGGAAGCAACTCATAAACTTGGGCTCAAGCTTCTGTCATTCTCTCAACCCATCATCTATTTTCTACTCCACAATGACTTCCCTTAGGCCCATAACATGGTGAAGTGTCATGTAGTCGATGTTCTCATGAGACCACTACGAGAAGTAACAACATCCATATCATCAAAAGATTGAACGAATACCAACTTTACATGATTACTTATAACAAGAGTTCTACCATGTCCTTAGGAACAACTATTACTACTCACACATCATCAAAATGTTAAAGATCAGAGGTGTAATAATAATGATTAAGGATCTGAACATAATATCTTCACCAAGTAATTGAATAAGCATCAACTACAAGACAAAATCAACACAACTAGTAACCCACAGGTACCAATCTGAGGTTTTGAGACAAAGATTGACTACACGTGATGAACTAGGTTTGGAGATGAGATGGTGCGGGTGAAGATGTTGATGAAGATTACCAATCAGAGTAAGCATTGGTGATGACGATGGCTTCGATTTCCCCTTCCCAATGGGGAATTCCCGAGGCAGAATCTCTGTGCTGGAAAACAAAAGGGCATCTGCCCAAGTTTTCGCCTTGAGACGGCGCCGCTTCGTCCCGAAAGATGAGTTATGATTTTTCTAAGGTAAAACACACCATATAGGAGAAGATGGTCACCATAGGGCCAGATGGGGCCCCACAAGCCATAAGGACGCGACCAAGGGGGTGCCTTGTAGGCTTTCGCCAAGCTGGAGACCCCACTCCCGTATATTTTGCCCCAGAAATTCTCACATATTCTAGAAAATTGCTTTGTAAAGTTTTAGGTCATTTGGAGAAAGTTGATTTTTCTGTCTTTTTCTTGGTTTCCCGATCTAGAATTATAGTTTCCCGATATTTCCCTCTGAGTGATGTACCTTGCATATTCATAGATAAAGGGTATATGAATTGTATGATAATAATGGATAATGGGCATGATCAACACAATTATCAATAGTAATTCATGATGCAGAATGAATGTATTAGTTCCTTCACACAAATTATCATTCACTTGTTCTACTTTTTATTAGATTTTATATTTCTTGCTTAAAACTATCAAAGACACAAAAATATTTACTTTTGCAAGTTTACTTGTTTTGTTTGCTTATTCACTTTCTTTGCTTGTTAGTTGCTATCATGTGTGAATTTGAAAAGGTTAGTGATGTTCCGCCACTAGTGCGGAACACTTTGATCATCAAGCTTTCCCAAATTATGATAGTACTAAAATAAGTTTTGAGGAAGTTTCTAAAGAAAAACTTGATAACCTTACGGATGATCATCCATCTAAAGAAGAACCCACTTTTATGCAAACAAGGAAATTTTGAATAGGTAGTGGTAATATTATTGGAAAAAGTGTAAGTCAAGATTATTTCACTTGTGCTGGCTTGTTACAACTGATAGGAGGATCCATTCTTGTTATAAGTACTAGTTATCTAAATGTTATTTCCTTCCTTACACTTGAATTGGAGAAACAATTTGTGCACATGCATCCCCGTATACAATTGTTGTTTCTAGAGTTATCTAATATTTATGATGCTTCTACTAAGCGCTTAGCGACAATATTCCTTGTTCATGAGTTCAGTCACATTATACAAGAATCTAGGGAAATATTTGCTTATTATAGAATCAATGCTGAGTCCCCACCTACACAAGGAATTTTGTATGACTTGGAAGAAATCCAAAAATTGAGATCAACAAATTTTGTTGCTTATGATGAGAATCTTAAAAAAAGGTTCCATACATTATTTTGGTTGATAAAATTTTAGAACACAATTATCAATTTTTATAGCAAATCTTAGATTGGATCTTGTACATTATAAAGAATTAAGAAAGTACCTTTATCAAAACTTATATAACGAAGAGTTATCTATCACTTACGAAAAGCCTAAGGAGGAACCTCCTCCTCCTCCTGAAATTGATCTCGTGGATCCTTGTGTGGTGAAATATAGTCCCTTTAATTCTTTTTATTTACCCATTTGGAAACTTGTTGCTGAACAAAGAGAATATGATTTTAGTAAAATGGACAGTTCCCAAGATTCTTGCACTTGATACTATGCATTATGCATAGCTAGGGACATAAAACAATAGCGCTTGTTGGGAGGCAACCCAATAGTTTTCTTAATTATTTTGTTTTACTTTATGTTTTGATGTGTTGACATGATTATTTCTATCGTAATGATAAAGTTTTTTATGTTTCAATTAGTGTTTGTGTCAAGTAAATCCTTTTGGATGATTTGGATGATAGTAGAATTGATCCTGTGCAAAAAGAGAAAATTTTACGTCCATTGCATATTTTTTCATATTTTACTAGAATTTTGTATATTAATATCTACACAATGTTGATATACAAATTTCCCAGGTTGTCCTAGTTTTCAGAATTTTTGGATTGATAAAAGTATGGTTTTTGTACTAATCATTACACACTGTTTTCTAGACAGATTCTTTTTTGCTTGTTTTTATGATGCTATGGATTATATCATGGGGTATAAGTCATGGAGAAGTTAGAATACAGTTACTTATGCAACAAATTAATATGATTACATTTACAACATTTCCTAAATTTATAATTTTCCTATTATACTAATGGATCTCACGAGGTTTCTGTTGAGTTTTGTGTGATGCACTTTTCAAGATTTGGGTGAGACGATGATGGACAAAGGAATAAGAAGCGGAAAGACTCTTAGCTTGGGGATGCCCAAGGCACCCCAAGGTAATATTCCATGAAGTCCCAAGCATCTAAGCTTGGGGATGCTCCACAACGCATCCCCTTTGTCATCTCCATTCTATCGGTATGTCCTTTGGAGCTATATTTTTGTTCATCACATGATATGTGTTTTGCATGGAGTGTCGTGTATAGTTTGAATTTATTATAGTTTGCCACAATCATTGTTTGTTGGTCACTCATATATGAGATAGACACATGTTCATCACAATTTTTTTTGAATACTCTATATGCTTCACTTATAAGTTTTGAGCTAGGCACTTGCTCTACTGCTTCATTTATATCTTTTTGAGTGCGGCGGTGTTCAGATTTTATAGAAAGAATGTAATCCCATGCTTCACTTAATTTTTTTTGAGATTCTAATAAATAGTAATGGTAATATTCATGGGTTATAAGACTAATCCAAAAAGGAGAAGTATTCAAGGAGGATATAATAAAAAAAATCATGTAGCTCACTAAAAATAATCGTGGGTTAACTATATTGATGTAGTAATATGAAATCACATGATTACACGATTATTTATTAGTAGAAATATCGGTATTAAATCATGTTATTACTTACTCATCTAAATATTGGTTATGGCATGGTGATGATGCATGAGCGCTCTTATACCTGATTGAAATCCTATGTGTGAGCGCTATTATATTCCCATGCAACTTCCACCGTTCCGTCACATGACTTATGTGTTCATCATCATATTGCTTTGCATGATCATGTAGTTGACATTGTATTTGTGGCACAACCACTATTCATCATTACCTACATGTTATGCTAGATCACTTCACATCCTCGTACACTACCAAAGGCATTCGTATAGAGTCATCTTATATAGTAGTTTTTCATAGCGAGTTGTAAGTAAATAAAAGTGTGATGATCATCAGTATTAGAGCACTCTACAAGTGAGGAAAGGTTGATGGAGACTGATTCCTCCACAAGTCGGGAGGAGACTCCGGAAGAAAAAAAGATATAAAAGGGAGAAAAAAGGAAAAAAATAAAAAAAAGAGCAAAAGAAAAAAAAGAAAAAAAAGAGAGAAGGGCAGTGCTACTATCTTTTTTCACACTTGTGCTTAGAGGGTTCACCATTATTTTCATATAGAAAGTGTCCCTAGTTGCCATTTTCATATGCTAGTGGGAATTTTTCATTATATAACTTGGATTGTATATTTCGATGACGGGCTTCCTCTAATGCCTGAGATCTTCATGAGAAAGCAAGTTGGATGCACACCGAGTGACCTTTTGTTGAGCTTTCATACACTTATAGGTCTAGTTCATCCGTTGCATGGAAATCCGTACTCCTCTCATTTATATGAGACTAGTTGATATCAATAGTGTGCTGCCCCGCCTAGTTGATGTGAGACTTTCTTTCCACTTGGGCTCCTTTTGATCTGTACCACCATACTTTATTCCACCTATATGCCATATTAATGGTTCACACTCATGTATTAAGTGAGGTTGAAAAAGTTGAAGCATGTTAGAAGTACAATCCAATTGCCTGACTTGACACCAAGGTGCTCAAGATTTATACTTATATGATGAGGACAGAGTCGTGCCATGCTAATATGGTAAAATGAGTAGGGAATAACATACTTTATGGATTGTATATTTTGAATATGAATGTTCATGATTCTTATGTTTAGGAATATTATTATGTTGATATCAATTAGTTCATCATTTATCAAGATCATACCTAAAAGAGATTACATGTCATGTGGAATGTCGCATCAATTGTTTTGTTTTTATCATTTACCTACTCGAGGAGCAGGAGTTAATCTTGGGTATGCTGATACGTCTCCAACAAATCGATAATATTTTAATGTTCCATGCTATTATATTATCAATCTTGGATACTTTATATGATATTATATGTTATTTTATATCAATTTTGGGAACTAACCTATTAACTAGCTCCAAGTGCCACTTGCTATTGTCTGCTTGCTTTTGGTTTTCCACGAAATCAATACCAAACAAAGTCCAAACTCTAAAATACTTTTTGATTGTTTTTGCTGGACAAAAGAGGACCTGGAAGCTTCGGAAGGAGACCAGAAGACACACGAGGATACAACAAGGCAATAGGGCGCGCCCAGGTGGGTAGGCGAGCCTTGATGCCTTCTAGGCCCCTCGTGGCTTGATACGTCTCAAAGTATCTATAATTTTTGATTGTTCCAAGCTACTATGTTATCATTTTGGAACCCTTTTATGCACTTATTTATCAATTTATATTATTTTTGAGAGCTAACCTATTGACTGATATGTCTCGACCGTATCTACAATTTTTGATTGTTCCACGCCAATATTATACATATTTTTGCCAACATTTTATATGATTTATTGGACTAAGATATTGATCCACTGTCAAGTGCCAATTCCTGTTTGTTGCATGTTTTTTGTTTCATAGAATATCCATATCAAACAAAGTCCAAACACGATAGAAATTTATGGATAATTATTTTTGGGAGGTGGAATCAACGTAAACGAAGGCCCACAGCCTTCAATACCCACTAGGGCGCGACCCATACCCCCTAGTATGCCCTACACTCTAGTGGACACACCGTGAGTTGGTTGGGGCTCTTCTTCAGGTGCAAGAAAGATAATTTATTGAAAAAAATCATGTAAGAATTTCATCCTGATCGGAGTTACGGATCTCGAGGAATTTAAGAAATGGTAAATGGTAGAAAACAGGAACGCAAAACAGAAGATAACAGTGGGAGATATCCAATCTCAGAGGTGGTCCCACCCCTCCGCCGCCATGGAGGCCATGTACTAGATGGGAAACTCTCCTCCCATCTAGGGGGAGGCCAAGGAAGAAGAATATGAAGGAGGGGGGCTCTCTCCCTCTCTCTCCCCGTGGCACCGGAGTGCCGCTCGGGCAAGAAGCGTGACATCGATCTACATAAAAAATCTTGGCGCCATCAACACCAACTCCCTCTCCTTCTATTAAGCGGCGTAACTCCTCTTTTCCACTGTAAATATCCACTTAAACATGGTGCTCAATACTACATACTATTTCCAAATGATATGTGGCTATCCTATGATGTCTTAGTAGATTCGTTTTGTCCTATGGGCTAATTGGTGAAATTTCTATGATTGGTTTAATTTTCTTTTGGATGTGTTGGTGTCCTTTGGTGCCCATCATATGAGCGTGTGTGTGGATCACACCATAGGGTTAGTTGTCTGTTGATAAGACTATGCATTGAAGGGCAAGAGTGACAAAATATTTCTTCCTAACATAGAAATTGATCCATACGGGATTGAAGGTGGACCAATATATATATATATTAATGCTATGGTTGGATTTTGCCTTAACAAACATTAGTAGTTGCGGATTCTTGCTAATAGTTCTAATCGTAAGCGCATAGAATTCGAAGTAAAGGATGACATGCTAGAAGTGGCCTCTCCCACATAAAAACTTGCTATCGGTCTAGTAACGTAGTCAATTGCCTAGGTACAAATCATTCTCTTGTGTTACAAAAAGATTGCTACTACACTACTATATTTATTATCTTGCAATTTATTTCTAGTTTGACTCTCGAAAGTACTTCTAGTTCTATTCTTGTTTTAGGTAAAGAAAACATTAACTGTGCGAAGAGTTGTATTCGTGGTTGATAGAACTTGAGGGAATATTTCTTCTACCTTTAGCTCCTCGTTGGGTTTGAAACTCTTATTTATTGAAAAGGGATACAAACGATCCCCTATACTTGTGGGTTATCAAGACCTTTTTCTAGCGCCGTTGCCGGGGTGCAATAGCATGAGGTGAATATTCTCGTGTGTGGTTCTTTGCTTTATCACTAAGTAGTTTTTATTTTGTTCCTATTTTATATCTTTAGTTATGGGTAGGAAACACAAAATATTAAAAAATAGTTGTACCTACCGAACCAATTATTGAAGAACCATCCAAAATCTATCATACTACTAAAGCTTTTTTACTTGGATCATCTTCGATCCCTATGTGCTCGTGCTGAAACCCCAACTAGTTTAGTTGGGGGGAAATAATTAGATGAGCATGCTTATTATGTGCGACACCGCTTATCTCAAAAAGACAAACTTTTATGGCATCATATTAATACTTTGCATTGCTATGCTTGCAATTTATGTGAAATACATGATTTTAATTGTTGTTCTAAAGACCCTAAGAAACACCTTCCCTACCAATGTCAGCTTAGTGATAATGGAATCTTATCTTCTTATGCTAAAGGTGTTTATAGTTATTATGATGTTGAACAAATTGTAGAATTTGTTGCTTTTAAGGGTGCTTATGAAATTGCTTCTTTGATTGAAAAGTATGATGCTACTCTTTACAAATCTGAAATTTTTGACATACTTAAATATTTCTATGAAAAGAATGCTTCTAATGCTTATGTTACACTATATTTTGAGGACTCATTTGCTGTCCAAGAAGATACTAATATTTTGTAGGAGTCTATCAAAGAAGAATTTGATGAAACTGTGAGCTCATTGGATGAAAATGATGACGAGGAAAGTTAATAACAAAAGGAGGAAGAGCGGATTAGCTACTCGTGCCCACCTTATAATGAGAGTAACTCTTCAACTCATACATTGTTTAATTTCCCTTCATTCTTATCGAAGGATGAATGCTATGGTAACTGTTATGATCCCATTGATTCTTTTGAAATATCCCTTTTTGATGAAATTGATGCTTGCTATGCTTGTGGCCAAGATTGCAATACGAATTATGCTTGTGAAGATGAATGTGTTATAGTTCCTTATGTTAAGAATGAAGTTGTTTCTATTGCACCCACACATGATAGTCCTATTATCTTTTTGAATTCTCCAACTACACTATTTCAAAGAAGTTTGCTCTTAATAAGGATTATATTTATGGGTTGTGTTTTACCATTACTCATGATGATTTTGATGGATATAGTATGCATGTGCTTGCTTCTTCTACTTGCAATTATTATGAGGGAGGAACTACATCTCCACCTCTTTATGTTTCCATCACGATAAAATTGCAAGAAACTGCTTACGGTATGTATTGGCCTTTTCTTGATGTGCGTGAATTGTTATTTTATGACATGCAAATGCATAGGAAGAGAGTTAGACTTCGTCATTGCATGATATTTGTTTTTTGTGCTCACTACTAAATTACAAATAATTGTTAATTAAAATTGCCTTTGATATACCTTGTGATCCGGGTGGATCCATTACTTGAGCACTTTATGCCTAGCTTGATGGCTTTAAAGAAATCGCTGCCAGGGAGACAACCCGGAAGTTTTAGAGAGTCATATATTTCTTTTGTGTGCTTTTATAAATTTTTAAAACAAAACATATAGAGGGTAAGCTAAAACTTTTCAAAAAGGAAAGTGAAAGTGAGAAAGACGAACACCGCTGAAGTGGATGACGTCCTTAAACTTTGTTCATGCCCACGGAAACTTTGTGAATCTCGATTATAGAAAAATTTCAACAAAAATAATTATCCCCTTGTACAAATACATTTTACTATTAGAATAATGTGCCAAGATTTTCTAGGATGATTAGATTGCTTGTTGGTATGTACGGTGCAAAAACAAAAACTTAGGTTGTAGTGTGTGAATTAACATTTTTTACTGGAACATCGAAAGTTTCTATTTTTTTACACAGTAATGCTATGCAAATAGTTTATATCTTCCTAAGTTTTCAGAACTTTTGAATTTACAGAAGTATGATCAATGTTCTTATTATTACAGAGTGTCCTATTTTTGTGAGATTCTGTTTTTGATGCATTGTTTTGCTCATTTTGATGAAACTGTCGATTGTATCAGTGGTATAAGACATGTACAAGTTATATTAGAGTAGATATAATTAAAAAACAAAATATGAATGGTTTTGCAACAATACTTAAGCTAGTAATTGTCATTATTATACTAACGGATCTCACGAGTTTTCTGTTAAGTTTTGTGTGGATGAAGTGCTCGAAGATCGAGGAGGTCTTGATAAGAGGAGAAGGAGGAGAGGCAAGATTTCAAGCTTGGTGATGACCAAGGAAACCCAAGTAAATATCCAAGGAGACTCAAGTGTATAATATTGGGTATGCCTCGGAAGGCATCCCATCTTGCTTCAACAAGTATCAATATGTTTTTGTCTTTGTTTCGTTCACGTGATATGCGTAAATCTTGGAGCGTCTTTTATGTTTAGTTTTCACATTTATTTTATGCACCATACTGGTATGAGATAGTCTATCATTGATTTATATAATGCTCATTGCACTTCACTTATATCTTTTGAGTATGGCTTTATAGAATGCGTCATGTGCTTCAACTATATCATTTGAAGTTTGGATTGCCTGTTACTCTACACATAGAAAACCATTATTTAAAGAATGCTCTTTTCTTTCACTTATATTTATTTGAGCATGGTCTTTTGTAGAAAAACTCTCATGCTTCAATCTTACCTATTTAGAGAGTCAAAAGTAATTGGTCATTTACATGGTTAGTCATAAAATCCTACATAAAATTGTAGATAATTGAGTTTGATATGTTTGATTCCCTACAATACTTTTGTGACATTAAGATAGTAACATGTGGGAGAACTAGTTTATGATTGTGGATTAGTAAGAATTTTTAGGTTAAGGTTTGTGATTCCCAAAGCATGCATAGTCTTAGGTTATGCGATGAAGTTGGAGCATAATTTATACTTGAATGAAATCCTTTGCGCTGTTATAATCGGAATCGCATGATGATTAAATCCTCCCAACCTTCTCCCTCGGGGCACACGGGTACTGCTTTGCTTCGAGAGAGCTAATAAAATCTTGCAACAAGTATGTGAGTTCTTTATGACTAATGTGAATCCATGAATTATACACACTCTTACCTTTCCGCAATTTCCTAGCCTCTACGGTACCATGCATTGCCCTTTTTCACATCGAGAGTCGGTGCAAACTTCGCAGGAGCATCCAAACCTCATGATATGATACACTCTATCACACATAGAACTTGTTATATCTTCCACAAAATAGTCACCATACTTACCTATTATGGCATTTCCATAGCGATTCCTTGATATATTGCCATACAACTTCCACCGCTTCCGTTTTGATGACTTGACCATTCATTGTCATATTGCTTTGCATGATCGTAAGATAGCTAGCATGATATTTCCATGGCTTGTCCATTTTTTGATGTCCGTGCTACTCTAGATCATTGCACATCCTCGTACACTGCGAGAGGGATTCATATAGTCATACTTTGTTCTAGGTATCGAGTCGTAATATTGAGTTGTAAGTAAATAGAAGTGTGATGACCATCATTATTCATTATCAGAGCAATGTCCAAGTAAGGAAAGGATGATGGAGACTATGATTCCCCCACAAGTCGGGATGAGACTCCGGACAAAAATAAAAAAAGAGAAAGAAAAAACGAGAAAGAAAGAAAAAAATAAAAAAAAGAGAAAAGCGATAAGGGGCATGCTAATTCCACACTTGTGCTTCAAAGTAGCACCATGTTTTTCATATGGAGAGTCTCCTATCTTGTCACTTTCATATTCTAGTGGGAATTTTTCATTATAGAGTTTTATGCACACCCACTTACTTTTCAGACTGAGCTTTCATACACTTATATCTCTTTTACTTCTCGCATTGATAACTATTGATGGGCATGTCCATAGCCCGTTGATACACCGAGTTGATGCGAGACTTTCTTCTTTAGTTATACCCCTTTGAAACGTACCACCATACTCTATTCCACCTTTATGCTATATCCATGGTTCATTCTCATGTATTGAGTGAGTAATAAAAAGCTGAAGCGCATTAAAAAGTATGATCCAATTGCTGGATTTGACACTAGGTTGATCCTGATTTATACCTTATGCTAGGAAGACCAAGCATGACACGCTATATGATTTTTTAGGGATAACATTCTTCAAGCATTATTATTTTGAAAGTACATACTTGTGTGCTAGTAAACCTAAGTATGGATGTCTTGTTGTCAACTGATAGACTATTGCCTTGAATAATCACTTGTATCATAATATTCATGCCATGATTAGACATTTGTTCAATACTATATTAGGTAAAATTCCACATGAAAAATTATCTTTTTTATCATTTACCTACTCGAGGACTACGAGGAATTAAGCTTGGGGATGCTAATACATCTCCGTCGTATCTATAATTTTTTATTGTTCCATGCCAATATTGTAAAACATTCACATATTTTTGGCAACATTTTGTATGTTTATTGGACTAACATATTGATCCAGTGCCAAGTGTCAGTTCTTATTTGTTGCATGTTTTTGTTTCGCATAATATTCATATCAAACAAAGTGGAAACACGATAATAATCAACGTAAATGGAGGCCCACATCCTCCACTACCCACCAGGGCGCGACCCATACCCCCTCGCATGCCCTGCCCTCTAGTGGCCACACCGTGAGTCGGTTGGGTCTCTTCTTCAGGTGCAAGAAATATAATTTATATAAAAAAATTGTGTAAAAATTTCAGCCCGATTGGAGTTATGGATATCCGGGAATTTAGGAAATGGTGAAGGGCCAGAAAAAGGAACGCAAAACAAAAGATAACAAAGGGAGAGATCCAATCTTGGAGGGGATCCCGCCCCTCAACCACCATGGAGGCCATGGACCAGAGGGAAAACTCTCCTCCCATCTAGGGGAGGCCAAGGAAGTAGAATAAGGAGGGGGTCTCTCTATCGGTTGTGCCGGAATGCCGCCGAGGCAAGGAGCATGACGGTGATCTACATCAACAATCTTGTCATTGTCAATACCAACTCTCTCCCCCTCTATGCAGCGTTGTAACACCTCTTTTCCCGCTGTTCTACCTAAACATGGTGCTCAACATTACATACTATTTCCCAACATGTCTATCCTATGATGTTTGAGTTGATTCGTTTTTTCCTATGGGCCAATTGGTGAAATTGCTATGATTGGTTTAATTTTCTTGTGGATATGTTGTTGTTCTTTGGTGCCCATCATATGATCGTGCGTTTGGATGACACCATAGGCTTAGTTGCATGTTGATAGGACTATGCATTGGAGGGCAAGAGTGATAGAATACTTCTTCCTAACATAGAAAATGATGCATACACGATTGAAGGGGGTGCAATATATATCTTAATGCTATGGTTGGGTTTTGCCTTAATGAACATTAGTAATTGCGGATGCTTGCTAATAGTTCCAATCATAAATGCATAGAATTCCAAGTAAGGGATGACATGCTATCAGTGGCCTCTCTGACATAAAAACTTGCTATCGGTCTAGTAACATAGTCAATTGCCTAGGGACAAATCCTTCTCTCGTGTTACAAAAAACCTTGCTACTACAATACTATATTTATTATCTTGCAATTTAGTTCTAGTTTTATTCTCGCAAAGTACTTCTATTTTTATTCTTGATTTAGGTAAAGCAAACGTTAAGTGTGCGAAAGGTTGTATTTGTGGTCGATGAGGAGCTAAAGGTATTACAAATATTCCCTCAAGTTCTATCGACCACCGATAGAACTCTACGCACACTTAATGTTTGCTTTACCTAAAACAAGAATAAAACAAGAAGTACTTAGTCACTGTAATAGATAGGTTTGCAAGTTCATAAAGAACAAGTAAATAAATGTTAGGTGTTGTTTAGTAGAAATCTTTTTGTCTAATGCAAGAAAAAGATTTCCCACATGCAATTGAATATAACATGATAGATACTTATCATGTGCAATGAGGAAGAGGCATACGCTAACACACTTTTTGTACTTGAGTCATATGCACTTATGATTGGACCTCTAGAAAGCATCCGCAACAACTAGAAATCATTAAGGTAAACCCAACTATAGCATTAAACATCCAGTCCTCTTTACTCCCATATGCGCACAACTTCCTTACTCGGGTGTAAGATTATATCACTCTCGCCACCCACTATAAGCGAATCATGAACATATTGCAAACCGTCCAGCATGTATCCTTCACGTGTGCACCTCACGGAAGGCACCTTAGGACAACACCACATCAACACAAAACTCATATATATAACATCATATCACAATTAACCCATAGGAAAAACGGATCTACTCAAACATCATAGGGTAGCCACATATCATTGGGAAATAACATGTAGTGTTAAGCACCATGTTTAAGTAGATAGTTACAAAAGGAAAAGAGTTTTTACACCGCTGCATAGAGGGGTAGAGAGTTGGTGTTGATGGCGGAAAGATTGTCGTCACGCTCCTTGCCCCGTTGGCACTCCGGAGCCACCGGGAGAGAGGGGGAGAGAGCCCCCTCCTTCTTCTTGTTCCTTGTCCTCCCACTAGATGGGAGGAGAGTTACTCTCTAGTCCAGGGCCTCCATGGCAGCGAGGGGTGGGAGCCCCTCCGAGATTAGATCTGCCTCTCTGTTCTCTTTTGTTTCGCGTTCCTGTTTTATGGCTCTTCACCGTTTCTTAAATTCTAGGAGATCTGTAACTCCGATCGGGCTGAATTTTGCACAATTTTTTTCCATAAATTATATTTCTTTCGCATGCAGTGGAGCCCCAACTGACTCACGGTGTGGACACTAGAGGGAGGGGCGCGTCAGGGGGTATGGGGTCGCGCCCTGGTTGGTAGTGGAGGCTGTGGGCCTCCTTTACGTTGATTCCACCTCCCAAAAATCACAGATATTCCAAAATAATTCTCTGTAAATTTTTATGGCGTTTAGACTTTTTTTCTGTGTATACTTTATGAAACAAAAAATGCAAGAAAAAGGAATTGTCACTTGGCACCGGATCAATATGTTAGTCCAATAAATCATATAAAATCTTGCCAAAATTTTGTGAAAGTTGTATAATATTGGCATGGACCAAGCAAAAATTATAGGTATGATGGAGAAGTATCAGCATCCCCAAGCTTAACTCCTCCTCTTCCTTGAGTAGGTAAATGATAAAAACGATAATTTTTGGTGTGGAATGCTACCTAACATAGTATTGAACAAATGTCTAATCATGGCATGAATATTAAGATACAAGTGATTCAAGACAATAGTCTACCATTTGACAAAAAGACATCCATATTCAGGTTTACTAACAAACAATCTTGTCCTTTCAAAATAACAATGCTAAATAAATCTATCCATACAAAATCATATAGCTTGTCATGCTTGGTCTTCCTAGCATAAGGTCTAAATCATGAGCACCCCGGTGTCAAATCAAGCAATTGGATCGTACTTTTTAATGCGCTTAAATTTTTTATTACTCACTCAATACATGAGCGTGAACCATGGATATAGCATAAATTTGGAATATAATATGGGGGTAGGTTTCAAAGTGGTAAAAGTGAAGAAGAAAGTCTCGCGTCAACTCGGCGTATCAATGGGCTATGGAGATGCCCATCAATAGATATCAATGCAGGGAGTAGGGATTGCCATGTAATGGATCCACTAAGAGTTATAAGTGTATCAGATCTCAATATGAAAACTAAGTGGGTGTGGATCAAACTCTATAATGAAAAATTCCCACTAGTATATGAAAATGACAACATAGGAGACTCTCCATATGAAAAACATGGTGCTACTTTGAAGCACAAGTGTGGAATTAGCATGCCTCTTCCGTCTTTTCTCTCTTTTTTTCTTTTTTATTTCTTTCTCTCTTTTTTTCTTTAATTTTTTCTTTCATTGTTTTCCTTTTGTGCTAGGCTCATTGGGCCTCCCCCATTTTTCATTTCTTGTCCAGAGTCTCATCCCGACTTGTGGGGGAATCATTCTCTCCATCATCCTTTCCTCATTGGGACAATTCTCTAATAATGATGATCAAGACACTTCTATTTACTTACAACTCAATATTACAACTCGATACCTAGAATAGAGTATGGCACTATATGAATGCCTCTGGCAGTGTACTAGGATGTGCAATGATCTAGCGTAGCACGGACATAAAAAACGGACAAGCCATGGAAATATCATGTTAGCTATCTTACGATCATGCGAACCAATAAGAAAATGAATGCTCAAGTCATCAAAAATAAAGCGGCGGAAGTTGCATGGAAATATATCTCGGAATGGCTATGGAAATTAAATAATAGGTTCCTTGAGCATGAACACAAGTGTTCAAGGTCAACCCTCACTTCTCCAATGCATAAACTTCCAGTCGCTTCTCTTTTTGAAAAAGTTTTAAGTTCCCCTCTATATTTTTAAATGGTTTTAAAAGCACTCAACATAAATAAATGACTCTTTGAAACTTCTGGGAGGTCTTTCTTTAAAACCACTAAGCTAGGTATAAAGTGCTCAAGTAATAGATCTGACCGGATCCCAAGGTATATCAAAGGTAATTTTAATTAACGATGGTTTATAATTCAGTACTGAGCACAAACTGATATATATCATGTGAAAACTAATTGTAACTATTTTCCTATGCATTGGCATGTCATAAAAGAACAATTCCTTCACACAAAGTAAAGGCCAATACATAGCATAAGTAGTTTCTAGCAATTTTATCGTATTGGAAACAGATAGAGGTGAAGATTTGGTTCCTCTCTCATAATAATTGCAAGTGGGAGCTTCAATAACATGCATATTACATCCATAACAGTCATCATGTGAAGTGTTAAAACTCAACCCATCCATATAGTCCTTAATAAGGCCAAACTTCTCCGAAATAGTGTAGTTGGGAGAATTCAAAATGATAATAGGACTATCATGTGTGGATGCAATAGCAACAAATTCATTTATTAACATAAGGATTTATAGCAAGTTCATCTTCACAAGCATATTTCATATTGGCATCTTGGACACAAGCATTGCAAGCATGAAGTTCATCAAAAAGGGATATTTCAAATGAATCCAAGGGATCATAGCAATTATCATAGAATTCATCATTCGGTATGTGCGAAGGGAAATTAAACAATGTATGCGTTGAAGAGTTACTATCATTAGAAGGTGGGCACTGGTAGAGAATCCGCTCTTTCTCCTTTTGTTCTTCGCTCTCCTCCTCATCTGTTTCATCTAATGAGCTCATTGTTTCAGCAATTTCTTCTTCCATAGATTCATGCAAAATATTAGTTTATTCCAAGGCAGAAGACATCATGTCAATAAATTCATCAATATGGGCATTTTATTTATAATTCTCTTAGCAATATTTAAGTATGGAAAAAATTTAGATTTGTAAAGAATATCATCATACTTTTCAATCAAAGAAGCAATTTCATAAGCACCCTTAAAAGAAACTAATTCTTCTATTTTTTCCACATCATAGTAATCATATAAACCATTAGCATAAGAAGCTAAGGTTTCATTATCATTAAATTCACATTGAAAGGGAACGTCTGAAGTCTCCATCTCAGAGGAACGAGTATAATCACACCACAAGCATAAATTCCAAGCATACCAACGCAACATTTTAATTTGATCCCATAAGTATTTCCCTTTTTGAGTCAAGCGATAATCACTAAAATACTCACATTGATACAACGTGTATCCTATCATCAAGTTCAATGGGGGATTCTCAGGATTATCAAAGTAGTAGTAAATGTTTTCCACATAACCATCATCGTGGGTTTCACGAGGTTCCCCATCTCCATGAGTAGCAAGTACAACTAATTTTTTTTGGTGTTTCGTGTTCCGTATCCATAACTAAAGATATAAAATAACTAATAACAGAAAATAAAAATTACTTAGTGATAAAGAAAATAAGAATACACGAGAATATTCACCCCACACTATTGCTACCAGGAAATAGAGCCAGAAAAAGGTCTTGATAATCCACAAGTATAGGGTGTCGTTTCTAGATCTTTCTGATAAATAAGAGTGTTGAACACAATGAGGAGATAAAGGTAGATCAAATATTCCCTCAAGTTCTATTGACCATCGATACAACTCTACGCACACTTAACGTTTGCTTTACCTAAAACAAGAATAAAACTAGAAGTACTTAGTAAGTGTAATATATAGGTTTGCAAGATAATAAAGAACAAGTAAATAAAAGTTAGGTGTTGTTTAGTAGAAATCTTTTTGTGTAATCAAGAAAAGATTGTCCATATGCAATTGAATATAACATGATAGATACTTATCATGTGCAATGAGGGAGATGCATATGCCAACACACTTTCTGTACTTGGACCATATGCACTTATGACTGGACCTCTAGCAAGCATCCACAACTACTAAAAATCATTAAGGTAAAGCAAACCATAGCATTAAACATCAAGTCCTCTATACCCCCATACTCCCACAACTCTCTTACTCGGGTGTAGGTTTCTGTCAATCTCACTACCCACTATAAGCGAATCATGAACATATTGCAAACCCTCTAGCGTGTATCCTTCACGCGCGCGCCTCACGGAAGGAACCTTAGGACAACACCATATCCACACACAACTCGTATCAATAATACCATATCACAATTAACCCGTAGGACAAAACAGATCTACTCAAACATCATAGGATAGTCACATATCATTGGGAAATAGTATGTACTATTGAGCACCATGTTTAAGTAGAGAGTTACGATGGGAAAAGAGGTGTTACGCCACTACATATAGGGGAGAGAGTTGGTGTTGATGATGACAAGATTGTTGATGTAGATCGTTGTCACGCTCCTTGCCCCGGCGGCACTCCGGCGCCACCGAGAGAGAGGGAAGAGATCCCTCCTCCTTATTCTTCTTCCTTGGACTCTCCCCTAGATGGGGTGAGAGTTCACCCCTCTTCTCCATGGCCTCCATGGAGACGGATGGGCGGGAGCTCCTCCTAGATTGGATCTCCCTCTTTGTTCTCTTATGTTTTGCGGTCCTGTTTTCTCGCCCTTCACCATTTCTTGAATTCCCGGTGATCCATCACTTTGATCAGCCCAAGGAAGAGCCCCAACCGACTCACGGTGTGACCACTAGAGGGCAAGGCGCGCCAGGGTTATGGGTCGCACCCTGGTGGGTAGTGGAGGCTGTGGGCCTCCATTTACGTTGACTCCACCTCCCAAAAATCACATATATTCAAAAATAATTGTTCGTAAATTTTTATTGTATTTGGATTTTGTTTGATATATATATTATCCGAAACAAAAAACATGCAACAAACAGGAACTAGCACTTGGCACTAGACCAATATGTTAGTCTAATAAATCATATAAAATGTTGCCAAAAATATGGGAAAGTTGTATAATATTAGAATGAAACAATCAAATATTATGGATACGACGAAGACATATCAGGGATCGATCACGGATGGCTTATTCATCAACCTTGTTGCCCTCATGATGATGTGTGAGTAGTTCACGAGAGACCTACGTGTCCATAGCGAGTACCTAGATGTCAATCTCTCTCTCTGACCTCCAATAAAATGATCATCGCATCTTCACTTTGATCCATACGATGTAACTCTTTTATACGGTGTGTTTGTTGGGATCTGATGAATTGTGGGTTTATATTCAGATTATTCATGATAAATATTTGAGTCTCCTCTGATATATAACATGATTATGATGTGCATGATTATGATAGCTTCATAATTATGTCTGATCTATTGAAATAGTTTGGCCAACTAGATTGATATTTATTTAGTGAGAGAGGTGCATTGTAGTAGATTCAACCTGGCAAGTTTCTACAACCCAGTGATAGAACGGTACAAGTAGCGTCTTTGTGTTGCAGCTACTAAGGGTAAACCGATGGGGTTTATTCATATTGGTCGAGTTTACTTTGTCCATCATGTCATCTTACTCCAAGCATTACTTTGTTCGTCATGAACTTAGTACGTAGAGAGGTGATATGTCTACAACGTAACTATAATTTATGAAGTATTCATGCCATGTTTACAATAATTATATATGATTTTGGTATGATTTTATTAGAACTAACCCGGACTGACGCTGTTTTCAGCAGAACTACCATGGTGTCGTTTTTTGTGTAGGAATAAAAGTTCTCGGAATGGGCTGAAAATTTATGGTGATTTTTTATGGACCAAAAGAGACCTCAGAGCACCAGAGCCGGGCAAGGAAGTGGATGAGAAATCCACAAGCCTGCTGGGCGCGACCACCTCCCTAGCTCGCGCCCCCCGGGCCTGTGACTTCCACGGGAACCTTCCAGACGTGGGACTGACGCCACAAATTCCAATAAATACCAAAAACCCCACAAAGAAACCTAGATCGAGAGTTCCACCACCACAAGCATCCAGAGCCACGAAAAACCAATCTTGGCCCTCTCCGTCACCCTACCGGAGGAGGTCACCATCACCGGAGGCCATCTTCATAATTGTTATCATCAACATGGAGGCCAAGGACTAGAGGTAGAACCTGTCCCCACCTTGGGGGAAGGCCATGGAGGAGGAGGTACAAGGGGGAGACCCTCCCCCCTCTCTCTCGGTGGTGTCAGAGTGCCACCGAGGGAACCATCGCCGTGGTGATAATCTTCATCAACATCACCATCTTCATCACCATCCTCATATTCTTTCAGCGGTCCACTCTCCCGCACCTCGCTGTAATACCCTACTTGAACATGGTGCTTTAAGCCACATATTATGATCCAGTGATGTGTTGCCATCCTATGATGTTTTGAGTAGATTACTTTTGTCCTTTGGGTTGATTGATGATCTAGATTGGTGTGACTCGTATATTTATTTTGGTGTTGTCCTATGGTACCTTCCGTGCCGTGCACACGTGAAGGATTCCCGCTGTAGGGTTTGCAATATGTCTATGATTCACTTATGGTGGGTGGCGTGAGTGACAGAAGCACGAACCCGAGTAAGTAGGTTGTTTGCGTATGGTAATAAAGAGTACTTGATATCTTATAATGCTATGGTTGGGTATTTCCTTAATTATCTTTAGTAGTTGCGGATGCTTGCTACAGTTCTAATGATAAGTGCATATGATCCATGTAGAGAAAGTATGTTAGCTTATGCCTCTCCCTCATATAAAATTACAATAATGATTACCGATCTTGTTAACATTTGCCTAGAACAATTTCGCACACCGACCCATCATTGTTCCACACTCACTATTTGTAATATATTCTAACTTTATTATAAAAACACCTATTTTTATATTCTAGTTCTCCGTTATCTTGCAAAGCTATTCTCTCCATACCCACAACGTAGTTTTATTTATCGTTTCTAGTTGGAAGCAAACGTTCGGCGTACGTAGAGTCGTATCATTGGCAGATAGGACTTGAGAGAATATTGAACTTATCTTTAGCTCCATGGGGATTCGACACTCCATACTTATCACTTCCACCTTTGGAAATTGCTACGATGATTCCTTGCACTTGGGGATTATCAAGCTCTTTTCTGGCGCCGTTGCCGGGGAGCAATAGCGTGGGGTTGGTATTCTCTTCTGTGCTTGTTTTCTTTCTTCACTAAGTAGATTTTTTCCCTTTTTTATTTCTTTAGTATTGGGTGAAACAAATAAAAAATTGAATAACGAAAAATACAAAAAGAATTACTTTCCCCTTATGTTGGGTAACGTCGCATGGGAAACAAAAAATTTCCTACGCGCACGAAGATCTATCATGGTGATGTCCATCTACGAGAGGGGATTTCTGATCTACGTACCCTTGTAGATCGCACAGCAGAAGCGTTAGTGAACGCGGTTGATGTAGTGGAACGTCCTCACGTCCCTCGATCCGCCCCGCGAACCGTCCCACGAACCGTTCCGCGATCCGTCCGACGATCTAGTGCCGAACGGACGGCACCTCCGCGATCAGCACACGTACAACTCGACGATGATCTTGGCCGTCTTGATCTAGCAAGATTGACGGAGAGGTAGATGAGTTCTATGGCAGTGTGACGGCGCTACGGAGGTTGGTGGTGATCTAATCTCAGCAGGGCTCCGCCGAAGCTCCGTAGAAACGCGATCTAGAGGTAAAACCGTGGAGGTATGTGGTCGGGCTGCCGTGGCAAAAGTTGTCTCAAATCAGCCCTAATAGCTCCATATATATAGGAGGAGGGGAGGGGAGGCTTGCCTTGAGGCTCAAGGAGCCCCAAGGGCTGCGCCTCCAAGGGAGGAGTCCTCCTCCAATCCTAGTCCAACTAGGATTGGAAGGTGGAGTCCTTCTCTCTCTTCCCACCTCCTTTTTTTATTTTCTCTTTGATTTTCTATCTATGGCGCATAGGGCCTTCTTGGGCTGTCCCACCAGCCCACCAAGGACTGGTGCGCCACCCCCAAGGCCTATGGCTTCCCCGGGGTGGGCTGCCCCCCCGGTGAACACCCGGAACCCATTCGTCATTCCCTGTACATTCCCGGTAATTCCGAAAACTTTCCGGTAATCAAATGAGGTCATCCTATATATCAATCTTCATTTTCGGACCATTCCGGAAACCCTCGTGACGTCCATGATCTCATCCGGGACTCCGAACAACATTCGGTAACCAACCATATAACTCAAATACGCATAAAACAACGTCGAACCTTAAATGTGCAGACCCTGCGGGTTCGAGAACTATGTAGACATGACCCGAGTGACTCCGCGGTCAATATCCAATAGCGGGACCTGGATGCCCATATTGGATCCCACATATTCTACGAAGATCTTATCGTTTGAACATCAGTGTCAGGGATTCATACAATCCCGTATGTCATTCCCTTTGTCCTTCGGTATGTTACTTGCCCGAGATTCAATCGTCAGTATCCGCATACCTATTTCAATCTCGTTTATCGGCAAGTCTCTTTACTCGTTCCGTAATACAAGATCCCACAACTTACACTAAGTTACATTGCTTGCAAGTCTTGTGTGTGATGTTGTATTACTGAGTGGGCCCCAAGGCACCTCTCCGTCACACGGAGTGACAAATCCCAGTCTCGATCCATACGAACTCAACGAACACCTTCGGAGATACCTATAGAGCATCTTTATAGTCACCCAGTTACGTTGCGACGTTTGATACACACAAAGCATTCCTCCGGTGTCAGTGAGTTATATGATCTCATGGTCATAGGAACAAATACTTGACACACAGAAAACAGTAGCAACAAAATGACACGATCAACATGCTATGTCTATTAGTTTGGGTCTAGTCCATCACGTGATTCTCCTAATGACGTGATCCAGTTATCAAGCAACAACACCTTGTACATAGTCAGAAGACCCTGACTATGTTTGATCAACTGGCTAGCCAACTAGAGGCTTGTTAGGGACAGTGTTTTGTCTATGTATCCACACATGTATATAAGTCTTCATTCAATACAATTATAGCATGGCTAATAAACAATTATCTTGATACAGGAATTATAATAATAACTATCTTTATTGTTGCCTCGAGGGCATAATTCCAACACCTTATGCGTAAGAAGTTTTTCAAAAAGAGAAGTGATTGGAAAGTTGTGCATTGAAGAAGTGAGGGTCGACCTTGAACACTTGTGTTCATGCTCATGGAAACAATGTATAATTTTTCTTGGAAGTTTCTAAAAAATAATTATTCCCTTGTATATATCCTTTTTATTATAAAAATAATGTGCCAATATTTGGTTTTAGGACGATTAGATAGCTTGTTTGCTTTGTGCGGTGCAAAAACAGAAACTTTGCCTATAGTGCATGAATTTTCATTTTTTACTGGAACGTCAAAAGTTTGTGAAAGTTTTACACAGTACTGCTATACAAATTTTTTAATATTTACGAAATGTTCGGAATTGTTTCAGTTACAGAAGTATGTTAAGTTTCTAGAATGCTACAGACTGTCCTGTTTTTGACAGATTCTGTTTTCTATGCATTGTTAAGTATTATTTTGGGTAATACTGGGGGGAGTTGACACATCCGTGAATCCCTAATAGAGTATAGCAAGTTTGTGCTCATGTATTCTTCTTTGCATCCAAGTAAATGAAATGAAATCAAAAGCAAAGCAAAGAAAACAAAAGCAAACCCTAGCAACTCTATATTCAAAAGCAATCCAAATTTGGTGGCAAATTAAAGAATCCAAAATGGCTATTAGAAAAGTTCATCATTTCTCATAAATATTGAAAACAAAATATCAGGGGTGAAATATATTTTCAAAATGCTTTTGGATTTTATTTTAAATTTAAAAGTTACTGAAATCAACTATATAATTGATTTCAAATATTCCAAAGTTTCCAAAAATGCTGAAACTTTTATATATGTTTGGAAATATTCCAAATAACATTTCAGCATGTTTCTAACTATTTTAGGAATAGTTTGGAGCCAAAAATAAAACAAAGGCAGAAAGGATTTTACAGAAACAGAAATGAAAAAAAATAAGAAAAAGACTTACCTGTCGCTCACCCCTGGCACAGCCCAGCTCGCCCTGTCATCATCCTCGTGCCAGCGAGAAGCAGGAGGTGGCCGCCGCTCCGTCCGGCGCGGCCACGCACCTACGTACCTGCCTGGCCGCCGCTTCACGATTGCGAGGAGGGGATAAGCCTCCCGCAGCTGTCCCCGAGCTCCTCCTCGCCTCATTCCTCCCCAAGCTCTCTCCTCTCTCGGCCACCATTAGAGCCCGAGCCGAGCTCGATCCCGCCGTCGCTCCAGCCCCTCTCCCTCTCACCTGAGCTGCGCAATAGCATCGCCTTGGTCTCCTAAAGCTCTCCAGCCAGCTTCTCGACGCCGAGAACCCCTGAGACGCCGTGACACCAATGTCTTCAACCTCGGATACTCGGAGCTCGCCGCCGTCATTCTCCCTCCTCAGACCGTCCCCGAGCCCGCTCTCGTCGCCTCTGCACTCCTTGTGAGCTCAGGGTGCTTTCCCCCTCATTTTACCTCTCGATGCCGAGCTCTAGGCCCCGACTCCACCGGAGCCCGACGAGATCCCCCGCGGGACCTCGTTGCCGGTAGCTCTCCGGTGATCGGCTGGTCATTCTGTGGCCACCAGCAGCATCAGTGCACCACGTATATGACGTAGGACCTAAGCCCTGACCCTCCTAGACTCTGGATCAATGATCCCGATGGTGCCCGAACTCCGGCAGCCGCTGAGCTCGTCGCCGGCGTCATCTCCGGCCATCTTAGCCCCCGTTCTTTGCAAAAATGGATCTGCGGTCGAGAGGCCGATCGTCTGGTGCCTTCCTCCTTGTGTTTGGTCATCAGAATAGAAAACCTGAAGCTCCCTACCGTCTCTGTGGTCGCCGGAGCTCATCGCCGGCGAGTTCCACCTTGCCGCCGGTGGACCTGAGATCCCAGAGTCAATGACATGTGGGTCCAGCCTCAGACTAATTAGGTTTAGTTAAAATAAAAATAAAAGTTATATTAAACGTTAAATAGCCACTGACATGTGGGTCCAGCTCTGTTAAATAGCTAATTAAGGTTAAACTTAATCTAAAACTGGCCAGAGTCACTGACTAGTGGGTCCCACTGGTCAGGTTTGACTTTCAACGGCCAGCTAACCTGCTGATGTCATGCTAATGCAATAAGTCCAATTCTGGTTTTAATATAATTCCAGAATAACTGTAGAACTTTGGAAATTCACAGAAATTTGATTATAACTCCAAATCAGACAAATAATACATGCAAATTGATCAGAAAAATTCAATGAACACAATGGTGCTACTTTTATGCATGAAAAACAAAGTTATGAAACAACATCAGGTCAAATCAATTAAATGATTAAGATAAATATGTCATTTCAAATAATATTTGAATTTGGATTTCAAACCAGATGCAAACTAAGGTTTCACCAACCACATTGAAACATATCACCCTTCATTTCATGTCATGTTCATGCATCATGATTGTTGCATATGATTGTTATTAATTGTATGTTGTTATTCGGTAGGCCCTGCCCCTCCGGATACTACTGGTTATCCGACTGACGGATATCACCCCTCTACTAAGCAACAAGGCAAGCAACAATTTTGATCATCCCGATAAATCCCATGTTCTCGCTCCTGCTCTTATATATTGCATTAGGTCAAAATGCTTCAAATGCCGTTATCACGTTAGTTGAACCCATTCCTTTGCATGACCTGTCTTTGTCACAGTAATTAGCTAAACCTTGCAACCTAGCATACCTGGTAGATACTTGAGCCATGATGTGTCTTATCCTGCTATGCATGCTATGCTTAGAGTTGTGTTTGGTCTGTCATCTGGGTGATGAACACGATCGTGAGAATGTGTTCAGTTAATAAGGTTGTGTGTTGAACCTGATTTGGTAAAGGTACCGGTGAAAGGCTATGTATGAGTTCATGGCGGGTTGTTTCATTGGAACCGTCCTTAGGAACTGAGTTCCGTGTATGTAATCCAAGACGAGATACTACCACATGCTGGGCCCTGAAATATGACCCCGCTCGACTTACTAATCGCCTAGTATTTGGTCCAGGAGTCGCAAGTAGTTTCTGGTGTTTATGGTCATGTGATACGTCTCAAACGTATCTATAATTTTTGATGGTTTCACGCTGTTATCTTGTCAACTTTGGATGTTTTGTTTACCTTTTATATCTTTTTTTGGGACTAACTTATTAACTCAGTGCTAAGTGCCAGTTCCTGTTTTTTCTCTGTTTTCGAATCTTTTCAGATCTGATTTTAGAACGGAGTCCAAACGGAATAAAATCCCCAAAATGATTTTTTCCAGAACGGAAGAATATCGGGCGGCTTGAGGGCCAAGCAAGTGGGCCCACAAGGAGCCCACAAGCCCTATTGCCGCGGCCAGGGGGAGGCCGCGGCAACCAAGCTTGTGGCCTCCCTGGCGCCCCCCTGTCCTAGGTCTTTGGCCTATAAATTTCCTAAAATCCAAAAGAAATCATGGCATCCACGAAAACACTTTTCCGCCGCCGCAAGCTTCCGTTTCCGCGAGATCTCATCTGGAGACCCTTCCCGGTGCCCTGCCGGAGGGGACTTTGGAGTTGGAGGGCTTCTTCATCAACATCATCGCCACTCCAATGACTCGTGAGTAGTTCACTTCAGACCTACGGGTCTGTAGTTAGTAGCTAGATGGCTTCTTCTCTCTCTTGGATCTTCAATACAAAGTTCTCCATGATCTTCATGGAGATCTATCCGATGTAATCTTCTTTGGCGGTGTGTTTGTCGAGATCCGATGAATTGTCGATTTGTGATCAGATTATCTATGATATATATTTGAGTCTTTGTTGATTTCTTATATGCATGATTTGATATCCTTGTAAGTCTCTCCGAGTCTTGGGTTTTGTTTGGCCAACTAGATCTATGATTCTTGCAATGGGAGAAGTGCTTGGTTTTCGGTTCTTATCGTGTGGTGACCTTTCCCAGTGATAGTAGGGGTAGCAAGGCACACATCGTGTAGTTGTCATCAAGGGTAATAAGATGGGCTATGTCGTAGATATGAGGCTGTCCATCTACATCATGTCATCTTTCTTAAGGCGTTACTCTGTTCTTTTGGACTTAATACACTAGATGCATGCTGCATAGCAGTCGACATGTGGAGTAATAGTAGTAGATGCAGAAAGTATCGGTCTACTTGTTTTGGACCTGATGCCTATAGATATAATCATTGCCTTAGATATCGTCACGACTTTGCGCGGTTCTATCAATTGCTCGACAGTAATTCATTCACCCACCGTCTACTTGCTTTCATGAGAGAAGCAACTAGTGAACACTACGGCCCCCGGGTCTATTCACCTATCGTTTCCAATTTTTATTTTACTTTGCTTTATTACTTTGTTGCTTTAAGTTCTCACTTGGCAAACAATCTATAAGGCATTGACAACCCCTTCATAGCGTTGGGAGCAAGCTCTTTGTGTTTGTGGAGGCACTTGTGATACTCCTTCACTGGATCAATACCTTGGTTCTCAAAACTGAGGGAAATACTTACCGCCGCTGTGCTACATCACCCTTTCCGATTCGAGGGAACACCAACGCAAGGCTCCAAGGCCACGGGGGAATCCTTTGCATATTTGCCTAGGAAGTCCCTAAAGGCGTTGCCCTAGCAGAAGGATTCCTGGTGTCGTTGCTGAGGAGAATCAAGACAAGAATAGTCTCCCGTCAGCAAGCTTGTTTTTGGCACCGTTGGAAGGTCTTTTGTTGCAGTAGCAAGAAGAATTTCTGGCGCCGTTGCCGGGGAAGGAGAGATCTATCCAAGTAGGTCTCACAATCTCATCTCTTGCATTTACTTTTTTTGCCAGTTGCCTCTCATTTTCCTCTCCCCCACTTCACATTTGTCGTTTTCACTTGCCTTTCTCCTTTGCCGTTTTCTTTTGCCTTTTTCCTTTTTGCCGTTTTCCTTTGCCGGTTTTCTTGCTTGCTTGTTTGCTTGTTTGTTTGTTGAAGTCATCATGGCTGAAAACACCAAACTTTGCGACTTCTTGAGTACCAATAATAATGATTTTATTAGTACTCCGATTGCTCCCGCCACTAGTGCGGAATCGTATGAAATCAACGCAGCTTTCCTGAATCTTGTTATGAAAGAGAAATTCTCTGGCCTTCCTAGTGAAGATGCAGCTACCCATCTCAATACCTTCATTGAGCTTTGTGATATGCAAAAGAAAAGAGATGTGGATAATGACGTGATTAACTTGAAGCTTTTTTCCTTTCTTGTTGCGAGACCGCGCAAAAAGTTGGTTTTCTTCTTTGCCTAAAAATAGTATCGATTCTTGGGATAAGTGCAAAGATGCTTACATATCCAAGTATTTTCCGCTGGCTAAGATTATCTCCTTACGTAACGATATCATGAATTTCAACCAACTTGATCATGAACACGTTGCACAATCTTGGGAGAGGATGAAGTTAATGATTAGAAATTGTCCCGCTCATGGCTTGAGTTTGTGGATGATTATACAAATCTTTTACGCTGGTTTGAATTTCGCTTCTCGCAATATCTTGGAATCCGCCTCAGGTGGAACGTTCATCGAAATCACGTTAGGAGACGCTACGAAGCACGTAGACAATATCATGACCAACTACTCTCAGTGGCACACTGAAAGGTCACCTGCTAGCAAAAAGGTACACGCTATAGAAGAAATTAACTCGCTTAGTGCTAAGATGGACGAGTTGATGAATTTGGTTGCTAGTAGAAACAATCCTTTAGATCCTAATGACATGCCACTATCATCCTTGATTGAGAGTAGGAACGCTAGTTTGGACGTTAACTTTGTTGGTAGGAACAATTTTGGCAACAACAATGCTTTTAGAGGAAACTATGTTCCTAGGCCTTTCCCTAGTAACTCCTCTAACAATTATGGCAATTCCTTCAACAACACTTATGGAAATGACAACAAATTACCCTCTGATTTAGAGAGTAATATCAAAGAGTGCATCAACTCTCAAAAGATTTTCAATGCGTCCAGAGAGGAAAAACTACTCAAAATTAACGATTTTGCTAAGAGCGTTGATAGGATGTCTTGTGATATTGATGCTTTGAAAGTTAGATGTGCTCCTCCCAAGGTCAACTTGGATGAAACTTTGAAAGCTATGCGTGTCTCCATGAATGAGAGCAAAGAAAGAACCGTCCAAATTCGCGCTAGGCATGAATGGTTTAAAAGGGTGCGTTCTAGTGATGTAAATCACGAAGATCTTAAAGTGCTTGGTGTGTCTCCTATTTAATCTTTGTTTTCGCGTGTCAAATCTATTGATGAAGGGGCTGGATATGAATCCACTTTGGTTGAAAAACGCCCCAATGATTCGGAGTCCACCTATCTTGAGGATAAAGGTGTGGAGAGTGGAGTAGAACAAATCAAAATTTTGGGTAGTAATGAAACTCCCACTTTGGATTTCAAGGAATTCAATTATGATAATTGCTCCTTGTTTGAATGCATCTCTATGATGCAATCCATTGCAAACTCTCCACATGCTTATAGCCAAAGGAAAGCCTTTACCGCGCATATCATAGACGCTATGATGAACTCTCTTGAAGAGAAGCTCGAACTAGAAGTCTCTATACCTAGAAAACTTCATGATGAGTGGGAACCTACTATCAAAATCAAGATCGAAAACTATGAGTGCAATGCTTTGTGTGATTTGGGTGCTTGTGTTTCCGCGATTCCAAAATCTTTATGTGATATTCTTGGTTTTCATGAGATTGAAGAGTGTTCTCTTAATTTGCATCTTGCGGATTCTACTGTCAAGAAACCCATGGGAAGGATCGATGATGTTCTTATTGTTGCAAATAAGAACTATGTACCCGTGGATTTCATTGTACTTGACATAGATTGCAATCCTTCATGTCCCGTTATTCTTGGTAGACCTTTCCTAAGGACTATTGGTGCTATCATCGATATGAAGGAAGGGAGTATTAGATTTCAATTTCCCTAAATAAGGGCATGGAGCACTTTCCTAGAAAGGAAATAAGATTGCCTCATGAATCTATGATGAGCGCTACTTATGGTTTGAGCACCAAAGATGACTATACGTGATCCCATCACCTTTTGCCTAGCTAAGGGCGTTAAACAATAGCGCTTGTTGGGAGGCAACCCAACGAATCTATCCTTTTTCTTTCTGTTTTGTGTTTTCCACACTTTCATAATTCTGTTATGATTGTGTTTTTTGTATTTCTTTTTGCGTTTCTGCCAAGAAAAACCATTATGATTAGTCGTGGGGATGATCGTTTGGTCATGCTGGAAAAGACAGAAACTTTCTGCTCACGAAAAGAATTTTCATTTTTTTTATGTAAGAGCTTTTGAGTTGATTCTTTTGTCTCCTGCTACGCAAATTCTTCAGACTATCGTAATTTTTCTGAATATTTTAAGTACCAGAAGTATACGAAGTATACAGATTGCTACAGACTGGTCTGCTGTTAACAGATCTGTTTTTGTTGTGTTGGTTGCTTATTTTCATGAAACTATGGATGTATCGGGGGGTATTAGCCATGGCAGATTGAAAATACAGTAACCCAACATCAACATAAGTAGAATTCTAGTTTGCTACAGTACCTAAGGAAGTGGTGGTTTGCTTTCTTATACTAATGTTATCACGAGTTTCTGTTTAAGTTTCGTGTTGTGAAGTTTTCAAGTTTTGCGTGCAGTTCCTATGGACAAAAGATAAAGAGTGGCAAGAGCTCAAGCTTGGGGATTACCAAGGCACCCCAAGATGATTCAAGGATGCCGTAAAAGCCTAAGCTTGGGGATGCCCCGGGAAGGCATCCCCTCTTTCGTCTTAAATCCATTGGTAACGTTACTTGGGGCTATATTTTTATTCACCACATGTTATGTGTTTTGCTTGGAGCATCGTGTATCGTAGGAGTCTTTTATTTTTGTTGTGTCACAATCATCCTTGCTGCACACCTAGAGAGAGAAACATGCACTCACCGTGATTTTGTCGAGCTTCACTTATATCCTTTGGTTAGACAATTCAGCTCACATGTGCTTCACTTATATCTTTTGAGCTAGTTGATTTTGCTCCATGTGATTCACTTATATATTTGTAGTTGATCTATGCTTTGAAAGTTGTCTCAAAAGGGGTAGTTATCCAAAGGGATACGAAAACTTCCACCTTCATGTGCATTGAATAGTTAGAAAAGTTAGATTCATCTCAACTAGTTTTGAGTTGTGGTTATGGTAATATTTTAGTTATATTAGTGAGGTGTTGTGGATCTAGAAATACTTGTGTTGAAGTTAGTGATTCCTGTAGCATGCACGTATGGTGAACCGCTATGTGATGAAGTCTGAGCATGATTAGTCTATTGATTGTCATCCTTTGTGTGGCGGTCGGGATCGCGCGATGGTTTATACCTACCAACCCTTCCCCTAGGAGTATGCGTTGAATGCTTTGTTTCAATTACTAATAAAACTTTTGCAACAAGTATATGAGTTCTTCATGACTAATGTTGAGTCCATGGTTTAGATGCACTTTCACCTTCCACCATCACTATCTTCTTTAGTGACGTGCAACTTTCGCCGGTGCACAAAATCCACCATTAGCCTCCCTCAAAACAGCCACCATACCTACCTACTATGGCTTTTTCAAAGTCATTCCGATATATATTGCCATGCAACTACCACCATGACTTGTGCCACCACGTCTACATTGACACTGCATGATCGTAAGATAGCTAGCATGATGTTTCCATTAATGTCCATGCCATGCTAGATCATTGTCACGGTACACTACCGAAGGCATTCCATATAGAGTCATCGTTGCTCTAAGTTTTGAGTTGTAAGTGTGATGATCATCATTGATGGACCATTGTCCCATGTGAGGAAATAAAAGAGGCCAAAGATGCCCACCAAAAAAAAGTATAGACCATTTAGGAGCTAACTAAGCTAATTATGTCATTTAGGTGGAACCCTAGCTAACTATAGGTCGTTTCCGAGCTAACTTGGGTAAAATAGGTCATTCCGGAGCAAACTATGCTTATTAAGCCATTTTGGATCTAGCTAGGCTAATTATAGGCCATTTAATACCTAAGCTAGGGCGAATAGGTCATCTTGCAGCTACGTAAGCCTTATTATGTCATTTAGGAGAGAACTTAGCTAACTATAGGTCATTTTTTATTAAATAGGTCATTTTGGAGCTACCTTAGCTAATTATGTCATTTCCTAGGATAATTAGCCAATTTAGCCTTTCTTGGATGAGTCTAAGCTACGTAGAAGAAGAGAAAGAGAAGAAGAAGTAAAAGAAGGAGGAGGAGGAGGGGGAAGAGGAGAAGGAAGAGGAGAAGAAGAAGAAAAGAAGAAGGAGAAGGAGAAGGAGGAAGAAGGAGGAAGAAGGAGAAGGAGGAGCTCCTTCTCCTTCTTCTCCTCCTTCTTCTCCTTCTTCTTATCCTCCTCCTTCTCCTTCTTCTTCTTCTTCTTCTTCTTCTTCTTCTTCTTCCTTCCTCTCATTTTTCCTCTTTCTTCTCCTCTTGTCCCCTCTTCGGGCTAAATTGGCTTAGAATGCCTTTTTGGAGCTAATTATGTCATTTCAAGGATAATTAGCTAAATATAGGTCATGTTTTATTAAATAGATCATTTAGGAGCTAACTAAGCTAATTATGTCATCTACGTGGAACCCTAGCTAACTATAGGTCGTTCCGGAGCTAACTTGGCTCAAATAGGTCATTCTGGAGCAAACTATGCTTATTAAGCCATTTTGGATCTAGCTAGGCTAATTATAGGCCATTTAATACCTAAGTTAGGGGGAATAGGTCATCTTGCAGCTACGTAAGCCTTCTCATGTCATTTAGGAGAGAACTTAGCTAACTATAGGTCATTTTTTTATTAAATAGGCCATTTTGGAGCTAACTGAGCTAATTACATCATTTCGTAGGATAATTAACCAATTTAGCCTTTCTTGGATGAGTCTAAGCTACGTAGAAGAAGAGAAAGAGAAGAAGAAGTAAAAGAAGGAGGAGCAGGAGGAGGAGAAGGAAGAGGAGAAGAAGAAGAAAAGAAGAAGGAGAAGGAGAAGGAGGAACAAGGAGGAAGAAGGAGAAGGAGGAACAAGGAGGAAGAAGGAGAAGGAGGAGCTCCTTCTCCTCCTTCTTCTCCTTCTTCTTATCCTCCTCCTTCTCCTTGTTCTTCTTCTCTTCTTCTTCTTCTTCCTTCCTTTCATTTTTCCTCTTTCTTCTCCTCTTGTCCCCTTCTTCGGGTTAAATTGGCTTAGAATGCCTTTTTGGAGCTAATTATGTCATTTCGAGGATAATTAGCTAACTATAGGTCATGTTTTATTAAATAGACCATTTATGAGCTAACTGAGCTAATTATGTCATCTAGGTGGAACCCTAGCTAACTATAGGTCGTTCCAGAGCTAACTTGGGTAAAATAGGTCATTCCGGAGCAAACTATGCTTATTAAGCCATTTTGGATCTAGTTAGGCTAATTATAGGCCATTTAATACCTTAGTTAGGGGGAATAGGTCATCTTGCAGCTACGTAAGCCTTCTCATGTCATTTAGGAGAGAACTTAGCTAACTATAGGTCATTTTTTTATTAAATAGGCCATTTTGGAGCTAACTGAGCTAATTACATCATTTCGTAGGATAATTAACCAATTTAGCCTTTCTTGGATGAGTCTAAGCTACGTAGAAGAAGAGAAAGAGAAGAAGAAGTAAAAGAAGGAGGAGCAGGAGGAGGAGAAGGAAGAGGAGAAGAAGAAGAAAAGAAGAAGGAGAAGGAGAAGGAGGAAGAAGGAGGAAGAAGGAGAAGGAGGAGCTCCTTATCCTTCTTCTCCTCCTTCTTCTCCTTCTTCTTATCCTCCTTCTTCTCTCTCTTCTTCTTCTCTTCTTCTTCTTCTTCCTTCCTTTTATTTTTCCTATTTCTTCTCCTCTTGTCCCCTTCTTCGGGCTAAATTGGCTTAGAATGCCTTTTTGGAGCTAATTATGTAATTTCGAGGATAATTAGCTAAGTATAGGTCATGTTTTATGAAATAGACCATTTAGGAGCTAACTAAGCTAATTATGTCATCTAGGTGGAACCCTAGCTAACTATAGGTCGTTCCGGAGCTAACTTGGGTAAAATAGGTCATTCCGGAGGAAACTATGCTTATTAAGATATTTTGGATCTAGCTTGGCTAATTGTAGGTCATTTAATACCTAAGTTAGGGGGAATAGGTCATCTTGCATCTACGTAGGCCTTATTATGTCATTTAGGAGAGAACTTAGCTAACTATAGGTCATTTTTTATTAAATAGGTCATTTTGGAGCTAACTAAGCTAATTATGTCATTTCGTAGGATAATTAGCCAATTTAGCCTTTCTTGGATGAGTCTAATTATGTCATTTAGAAGAAGAGGAAGAGAAGAAGAAGTAAAAGAAGGAGGAGGAGGAGGAGGAGGATAAGGATGAGGAGAAGAAGAAGAAAAGAAGAAGGAGAAGGAGAAGGAGGAAGAAGGAGCAAGAAGGAGAAGGAGAGCTCCTTCTCCTTCTTCTCCCACTACTGGAATCAGAGAATTTGCCGTCTGCCTGGTCTTTGCCGTCCGCTGGCTGATGGCAAAGAAGCTCTTTGCTGTCAGCTACCAAAAAATGGATGGCAAAGATCTGACAGATGGCAAAGAAGTGCTTTGCCATGAGTCGCTTCTTTGTCGTCCGCTAGCGGACGACAAAGATGGCCCAGGCAGACGGCAAAGAAAATCGCAGTTGTAGCCATTACATTTGCTATCGGCCGTGTCTTTGCCGTCCGCCAAAAGCCCCTTTGCCGTCTGCCTTGAAGCACGGCGGACGGCAAAGAAATCAACCCCCGGCTGCCCACTAACGGTCCAACCGCCGTGTCTTTGCCGTCCGCCTAAATCCCCTTTGCCGTCTGCCTTGGAGTACGGCGGACGGCAAAGAAATCAACCCCCGGCTGCCCTAACGCTCCAACCCCACCTCGTTGTTTAAAAAAAAAAGAAAAAACCCACCTGCTCGTCGCCCTCCTCCCGCACGCTCCCTCCCTTGCGCCCACCGGCTGTCGATTCCCAGCCCTCCCCACCGGCCGGCGCCTCCCCCACCGGCCGGCGCCTCCCCGCCCTCCACACCGGCCGGCGCCTCCCCGCCCTCCCCACCGTCGCCACCTCCTCCCCTACCGGCCGACGCCTCCCCGCCGTCCCCCACCGGCCGACGCCTCCCCGCCGTCCCCCACCGGCCGGCGCCTCCTCGCCCTCCCCACCGTTGCCACCCCCCTCCCCATCGGCTCCCCCCTGTAGGCCGAACCTCTCCCCTGATCCGGCCACGCCGTCAGGAGCACGAGCAGCCCCCCTGACGCTCCTCCTCGCCCCGGACGCCCTGGAGCCTCGTCGCCCGCACCCTCCTCCGCCGCCTAGCCGGAGCAGCCAGCAAAAACGATGAGATTATTTCCTTGTAAAAACGGTGAGATTATTCTGTATAGGAGAAAATGAAAAAAATGAGTTCGTACTGCTATTTACCATCAATTTGGTAGTAATTCTTGGACACATGACACATCATACCTACACAAAGAAAATATTCTCATGCTAATATCTATTCTCTTTGAATAAATGATACAAAATAAAGGAGGTGACACCTTCGAATATGTAGAAAGGCAGAACGTTGTTATAGAAATTATGCAAATACAAGGTTACGAATGAGTCGAAGAGATCATCTTTGTTCTTAATCACACTAAGAGCATCAACAGTCGGATCCTTCAAATCCTCCTTAAACGTATGAGTAGACCATCTAATCATTGTCCGGTCATAAAAAATCAACCAAGACGGGCCTCTCAAACCGTTCTCCAACGTCCGGGTTGACGGACACCCCCCATTTTCATTCAAATATGGGGCGGATATAGGGGATCCCGGGCACGCCCGTCACGTCGGACTGACAGCTTGGCCCCACGCGGACTCGTCGGGAAACTCGACGGTCCAACAGGCGCCTCGACCTTCAGCGCAGTGTCAACGCCGCGTGGCGCCGCTTCGGAGTCGGGGCCGGCTATTTAAGTCGTCCGACGCCCCCCAGCCTAGCACATCTGCCTCCTCCCTCTCTCCGTCACCACCCGAGCACTTCCCTCTCGGAGCCCGTCAGCCATGCCACCACGCCACTGGCATTACACGGTCCAACACTTTCTCTTCCTCCTAGAGCTGGTCCGAATCCGAAGGGTTGCGGGGCTACCTATGGAATTGGAGGTGGATTTTAAGGAGGGGGAGGAGATGGGGGAGGAACCCAAGGAAGAGACACACACGTCGGAGGAGGAGGCGGCGCCCCAGGTTACAAGGTTAAAACTCATAGGGAAAATTATTTGGCGAGTATTGGGAGCTCATCAGCGGCTGAGATTGAGAATAAAGCATGGGTACCCCGGTGGAGTATCAATGTGTCGTCGAAGCTAAAAAATTGTCTGAAGATTGTGCAAGGAGACAGTTCCAACTTCAGATATGCTACGCCATCGTCATATGTCATCCACCCCAGCTTGTTCTTTCTGTTTGGCAGAGGACAGCTGGAAACATGCATTAATCAACTGCACTACTGCCAGGTGCTTTTGGTCTTTGTCGTTTGAGGACACGGTGGAGCTCATGTGTGAAAATCTGAATTTCAATGCTAAAGCTTGGGTCTTTACAATGCATGAGAAGTTGTCACAAGAGGAGTTTGCGCGCATGATAGTAACTCTTTGGGCTATCTGGAAATCAAGGCGTAAAGCGATTCATGAAGGTATATATGAAAGCCCCATGCAAATCCATAATTTTGTCAATTCCTTCCTGAGGGATTTACAATTACTATCAATGCCAAAGCACCGGATGACTGCTATCCGCATGACCAGGCCATCTATTTGGCAACCTCCCCTGAGTGGATTCGTGAAGATCAATGCTAATGTTGCGGTCTCGAACGGAAACTACGGTTCAGTTGGAGTCACTTGCAGGAGCATGGATGGCACGTTTGAGGGTGCCTCTTCTCTTACTTTCAAGCACATTCTAGACCCACTGGTTTTGGAAGCTCTAGAAATTAGAGGAGCTTTGACGCTTGCGGAGGATTTGTATGTTCATAATATACATGTGGCGTCCGATTGCAAGACAGTTATGGACGAGATCAAGCGGGGTACATGTGCTAATCATGCAACAATAGTTCAAGAGATCATAGAGAGATATAGTTTCTTTACTTCCTGAAATTTTGTCCACGAGTTTAGGAGCTCGAATTTTGAGGCTCACAACCTCCCTAAGTTTGTGTCGTTAGCCCTCCATACCACGTCACATCTCAAAAGATTAGGGGAACATGGTTGGAGCTGGTTTATGTATAAGTAGAGGTCACATCTGAAAGCACGACACAATGGCCCTGTTTGGATGCCACCGCTAGAGCTAGTTTTAGCTAGTTGGAGCTGGAAAGTTTTATAGGTGACCTGGAAAGTTTTATAGGTAACCCCGACCCCCGACAACACTCACCTTCGACCCCCGACCCCCTACCCCGACCCCCGACGCCACTGACCCCCGATCCCCGACGCCGGACGCCACTGACCCTCGACCCTCGACCCCCGACCCCCGACAACACTCACCCTCGACCCCCGACCCCCTACCCCGACCCCCGACGCCACTGACCCCCGACCCCCGACCCCCGACCCCCGACAACACTCACCCTCGACCCCCGACCCCTACCCCGACCCCCGACGCCACTGACCCCCAACCCCCGAGCCCCGACACCTCTTCGGCCTCTTGTTGACCGAAAAGACCCCAATCCCCGACGCCAGTGACCTTCGACCCCCGATGACACTGACCCACATAGTTATGAGTTAGGTCATATAGTTATGTTAATTATAAAAACATCGTATTTGTGTTGATCGGGTGAATTTCAATGTGCAGTTGTTCGACGACCTCCACGTGCGTTGGACGAGCTCCGCCCTTGCGTTTGTTGGTGAGCACAAATGACTTCTCGTCCTACCCCCTTAATTTTCTCTGTCCCGGTCTTCGTGCCGATGAAACTTGCTAGCTATAGGTTTCTTCAATCATGAGTATGCGTGACCAGTATGCGTCTCCCATTCGAAAGGGCGACATCTATAAATATGCATTTCTTTGCATATTTATAACCGCCATCCTTTCGAATTGTCCAACATTATCCATGGACAGCCCGAGTATGTGTAGATTGGGTTTGTTTTCCCGTATGCTGTGCTCCGGATCCGATGCGGAATTTCGTCAGTGCCTCCCCTGTTGTTCTCCGGGTACACATCCTCTTTGCTTATTACCGAGACGTGTATCAAGAGAACAACGGGGAGGTGCTGTCGAAATTCTGCATCGCATCTGGAGCAGAGCGTGGGAAAACGAACCCAGTCTGCACATACTCGGGTGGGATTAGGACCTATCTTTACCTATTAGCGTGTAGGTTGCATGGACGTAATAAAACTGACAAACATGATTAGCATATGAATATAGATGATGAATTATATATTTATTTCTTGTGCCCCCATAGGTAGCTAGGCAACATGAGTGATCGTGCTTGGATGTACACTGGTCACCCTAGTCAGAAAGTCATGACCCATGAATGGTTAACAAAAACCAGGGGTTTGTGAAAGCCGCATTTGCAAATGGCCAGCATAAAACATGGTGCCCCTGTCCCAACTGCGACAACTGGAAAAAGCAGACAGAGTATGAAATGGGTAAACACCTGCAGAAGTGGGGTTTTACGCCTAATTATACGGTGTGGACTTTTCATGGTGAGTCTGACCAACGTGCCAGAGCTGAGCTGATTCGTCGTCGCACCGACGAGCATGGTACCGGGATTGAAGACGTGGTGCAAGACTTTGATGATGCTCGTGATTCGGACGATGAGATGGAGGAATCTGCAAAGGCCTTCTATGAAATGTTGGAGTCTTCAAAACGTCCTCTCCACGAGCAGACTGAGCTTTGTCAGCTGGATGCCATCGCTCAAGTAATGGCTCTGAAGGCTCAATTCAACCTAGGCAGAGAATGCTACGACGCGATGATGACGATATTTGGACGCTTTCTACCCAAAGGCCATGTACTGCCTGCAAACCTGTACCAGTCAGAGAAAATCCTCCGTGTACTTAAGATGTCCTATGAGAATATACATGCCTGTGAGAATGGATGTGCCTTATTTAGGCTTGAGTATGCGGCCTTGAACTATTGCCCCATTTGCAATTCTTCCAGGTATATTGTGGTAGACAACGACATGGGTGAGAAGAATCAGACCAAAATTCCCATTAGTGTTCTTCGATATCTGCCAATCGTACCAAGACTTCAACGTCTTATCATGGTCGAAGAGACGGCCAGACAGATGACATGGCACAAATTGGGCAAAAGAACCGAACTAGATGCGGATGGGAACAAGATGCTGGTACACACTTCAGATGGTTTTGCGTGGAGGCACTTCGATGCATTACATAAGGATAAATCGGAAGATCCAAGGCAACCTAGAGTTGCCATCAGCACAGATGGGTTCAATGTGTATGGTATGACGGCAGCACAATACAGTTGTTGGCCTGTATTTGTCATTCCACTAAATTTGCCGCCCGGAGAGATTATGAAAAGAAAGAACATTTTCCTGACGTTGATAATTCCAGGGCCCAACTATCCGGGGAAGAATATGAATGTGGACATGCAGCCGCTTAAGGATGAGTTGCAAGAAGCCTGGGATAATGGGATCAAGACCTACGACGCGGCTACCAAAACAAATTTCAAAATGCATGTGTGGTACATGTACTCGACGCATGATTATCCGGCGTTTGCGCTATTCGCTGGCTGGTGTGTGCATGGAAGGTTCCCGTGCACCACATGCAAGGCAGCTCTTCAGTTCCGTTGGCTGCAGGCTGGTCGCAAGTATTCTTGCTTCGACATGCATAGACAATTCCTGGATCCTGACCATAAGTTCAGAAAAGACAAGAAGAATTTCATCAAAGGTAGAGTTGTCAAAAACAGTGCACCAGCTGCGTTGACAGGCCAACAGACCCTTGATCAGTTAAACGCTCTCGAGCCCGATCCTTTGCGTCCAGGATACTTCCAAGGGTATAATACGGAACACGCCTGGACTCACAAGTCATGCTTATGGGATCTCCCTTACTTCAAATACCTCCTTTGCCCACACAACATTGACGTGATGCACACTGAAAAGAATATTGCGGAGGCCATTTTTGGTACATTGTTCGGCATAGAGGGGAAGTCAAAAGATAATCCTAAGGCTAGAATCGACCTGGAGGCTCTATGTGATAGACCGTTGCAAAACTTGCGACAACGGAAAGGAAAGCAAAGCATAGCGAAGCCAAAGGCATGGTTCAATCTTGAAAGGCCAGCTATGAGGGAAATGCTATTGTGGGTGAAAATACGGTTGATGTTCCCCGATGGGTATGCTGCGAATCTAAAGAGGGGAGCGAGTCTTGAGAAATTGAAAATATTTGGGCTCAAGAGTCATGATTGGCTCATATGGATTGAGCGGGTAATGCCGGTGATGTTGCGTGGCTTTATCCCTGAGGATGAATGGCTAGTACTGGCAGAGCTGAGCTATTTCTTCCGTTCTCTTTGTGCGAAAGAACTATCGCCTGGCGTGCTAGATGAAATGGAAGAGTTGGCGCCGGAGTTGGTCTGCAAATTAGAAAAGATCTTTCCACCGGGCTTCTTTAATCCAATGCAACATTTGATTTTGCATCTCCCGACCGAGGCAAGAATGGGGGGCCCATTCAAAATCGATGGTGCTAGTCAACTGAGAGGATGCAGAAGACGCTTCGAGCTAAGTGTAAAAATAAACGTAGAATT
The DNA here is from genome assembly GCF_904849725.1 of Hordeum vulgare subsp. vulgare. Taxonomy (NCBI): domain Eukaryota; kingdom Viridiplantae; phylum Streptophyta; class Magnoliopsida; order Poales; family Poaceae; genus Hordeum; species Hordeum vulgare. Next base: position 481,822,335 of record NC_058524.1, on the reverse strand, counting down.
GAAGCATCGATGGCCGAGGCATTCATTACTGAGGAGGCGGCAAACTTCGTGACAGCACACTACGAAGCCAAAAATCATCATTTGCATAACCCGAAGCCTCGGTACAATGATGGCGATTGAGAAAAAGTTCGATCCAACCTCAGCCTATTCAAAGGTAAGCTCGCACCATCCGGTGCTTCGAAAGGGAAATCGTTGGATGTCGAAGAATGGCGGACCATTTCATTGTATATCTTCACCAACCTAACAGAAGTGCGGCCGTACATCGAGTAAGTTCTTGGTAATTTATTGTTCCGCAACTTCTAATTGCTTTGAACCACTCTTATTCCCGGATATTTGATATAGTCGATACGTCGCCGAATTCTCGGATGGAGCGGTCATCGAAAAGGATTTCGTCGAAGAGTATGAGCTTCTCGCAAAGCATGGAGGCGACTATCCTGGTTTCATCTCTTGGTTCAAACAAAGGGTAATTAATTACCATTAAGGGCCCATTTGACTTATTGGTCTAATTTGCGGCTAATGCATCCATTCTTTCGTATTAAACTTGTAGGCTGATGCAGAGTCTATGGACGCCGAGTTGAGACAAGTCGCTAATGGTTTTGACTATAAGGTCCGTTCATTTGACAAATACAACATCAACGGGTATCACTTTCGTACCTTTGGCAAAGAGCTATCTATGCCCGACCTAAAGACTACAAATTGTTTTGTCTCTGCTATCGGCGAAGGAGACACCGAGTATTATGGAAGGGTTGAAGCAATTTATGAACTTCTATTCTATGGTGAAAACCCACCGACCGTCATAGTCTTCAAATGTTATTGGTTTGAGCCGAGGGAGACTAGAAGGACTCATGAACATATAGGACTAGTCGAAATCAACCAAAACACCCACTTAGATGTTCCCGATGTCTATATTACGGCTCAACAGGCGACACAAGTTTTCTATCTACCGTGGGCCTGCCAAACTGATCCAAATCTCAAAGGTTGGGATGTCGTTTATGAAGTGCCACCACATTTTAGACCACCTACCCTCAATGAAGAGGATTACGAACCTCACATTAACCCAGACACATATGAAGGAGAATTCTTCCAAGAAACACGTATGTCCAAGAAACGTTTCAAGAACCGCTCTACTTCACCCCAGAACATTGAAGTAGACAGCGACAGTGAATCCGTCTTAACCCCTGAGCCCGAAGAGGAAGAGCTGGAAGAAGAAGAGGTTACTGTTGCGGATGACCTGTCACTTCTTGATCGATTACATAATGGTGGCCTTCCACATGTTCTTCTAGATAGTGATGATGATGATGCATTTATTGATGATAGTGATGATCATGATGCATTTATTGACCCCGAAGCATATATAGACGAGGACGATTGTTATTAGTTCATGTCAGGTATTCAACTATTATACTATATATAAATTTTGAGTTCATGTTAGGTATTCAATTTTTATTAGTCATGTTGGTATTTATGTTGTGCTAATTTCATTTACTGTTTGTCATGACAGGTGTTGAAAGATGGTGGGAAAGGGTCGAAAGCATGCCGCGGCTACTTCTTCGTCGGCGGGTGATGGGATGGGTACTTCCATTCCTGCCTCGCCTCTTCGGAGAGTGTTGCTCTCTACTATGCAAGGAGCGGCCCCCGTGAGAGGAGGTCGACCACCCGCGAAGCCGAGAGGCACTAAAGGTACACGTTGTATTCATGTTGGTATTTATGTTGTACTCATGTTGTATGCATATTGGTATTTATATACATTTTATTACTCATGTTGGTATTTATGTTGTACTAAAGGTACACGTGGCCGCGGGAGAGGTAGGGCTACACGGTCTCCGCCACCACCCCAAGCTGATTCACCTGAGCACAGGAGGACTTCTAGGGTGGATTCGTCTGAGGTGGAGGCTACACGGTCTCCGGTTCACGAGCCTCGGGTCGACGAGCCTCAGGTCGACGAGCCTTTGACCCACGAGACTCGTGTCCCAGAGGCTTCCTTCCAGAGGACTGCGGAGCACAGCAGGGATGAGGGTACGTCCCAAGAGACCCAGTGGGATACCTGGCCAGAGCCAACTGGCCATGCTGGTAGCGACGAGGAGCTGGGTGAGGGGGATACCGTCTACCAGCGTGGTAGTTCGGGGCTCCCGCTCGTGCCAGCGACCCCCGAGCAGAGGTGCTCGATTAGGCCAAATGGGGACAAGTAAGTTAATTTACTCTTATTTAACCTTTTGCCTTCGCGTTTTCTCAAATATCTAATGTTTTGGCTTTAGTTTGTCATACTGTAGGGGTTGGATTGTTGCCAAGGGTGTTCGCAAGCCCAACAGCGTCCTCGGTGTTCTTTGCCGTCAAAACTTCCCAGGGTTTGTTATCTTGCCCGGTCGGAAGCGAGAGGTAGGGATGACCTGGGAGCACTACTTGGGTGCCCCGGCCCCGCCGGAGGTGGAGATCGACGGTGTTTTGTGTGACACGAGGGCGGACATGGTGATCCGAAAGTTCTGGGTAATTTCTCTTTCACACAATTATAAATTAACCATAGCTATTTATTGTACTAATCGGTGTTGTCTCGTTTGCATACCTTCTACAGGTGTGAGGAGGGATACGAGGACGACGCGGCAAAAGTTATCGAAACCGAATGTCGCCGCCTACTTCAAAACTTTCGGCACGAGGCTCGGGTGCAGGCTGTTCGAGACTACTATGCCACGCGGCGTATTAGGATTGATAAGGCGAAGTGCCGTGATGCTAAGATGGAGAAGGAGCATTACATGAAGGTAATTACATATTATTAAGGCTTTGTAGTTAGTTTCCTTGATTTGGTTCTTACGCACTCAAATTTCTCTTTATTAACTTAGGTGCCCCCTAGATGGTGTGTGGATAAGATGGATTGTTGGGAGGCCTTGGTGGACCAGTGGTGCTCCGAAACGTGGGAGACCAGCCACAACAACGCCAAGGAGAGGCGTGGCAAAATGGTTGGCGTGCCACACCATCAAGGGAGCGTCAACTTAATCCAATTTGGCGAGAACTGGGCATGTGGTTTGCTTCATGCCTCATGCAATTCATTCTTAATGCTATCTTGAGCCCTTTACCAATACAATTTTCTGCTCTCTCTCTTTTAGGCGCGTCACAATAAGACGGAGGCGCCATAGATGTACGACCTGTATGCGATGGCCCATACTGCCTCGTACAAGAAGGTCAAGGCATTCTCTGAGTCTGACCTCGAGCATCCAGAAAACTTCACCAAGATCTCCTCCCACGACAAGCTCGTGAAGTACAGAGATCACGGGAAGGCGAGGAAAGGGGAGGACTTTAACCCGAGCGAGGGGCCTATTGATCCAGAGCTGGTGATGATAGCTGGCAATGGGAGGCCCCATGGCTCGATCGCCATTGGAGACGGCCTTATACGTTGTCCTAGCACTCTCCGGCAGATAAAGGCACGCCAAACGAGCTCTTGTCCGGAGATAACACGTCGTCCACGGCCAGTCGAGCTCGCCATCGAGGATAGTTTAATGGACTCAACTATCTTTCCGCATTATGTTGTGCGTTGGAACCAATATGATTACATTGCTAACAATGAGTTGTGTTGCAGGCTGCTATTCAGAAAGAGAGAGCGGCAATGCAGGCGGCTATGGCGGAAAAGGATAAGGAAATTAGGGAGCTGGAGGAGAGGACGACTGCATTGGTGGAGGCGGAGAGGGCACGGAATGAAGCGTCTACCAGGGCCATATACGAGCTCTTCGTGGTAAGTTTCTTCTTCATGTTATTTCAAATCTTGCATTTGAATGTCCGTTTCATTAATAAATAAAAAGTTTGACTTGTCGAAACCAAATGTACAGTCTATGTGCGAGAAGAATGGCCAAGTCCCTCCGCCGATGCCAGTCATTAACGTGGCGGGGACGATGAGTTTCATTTTAGTGGAGTGATCTTAAGAGTGTCCTCATGCTAACTACACATTGCAAACGATTTTTGGTGCAGAATATGTCCCGAAACGCATCGCACGACCCTTCTACAGTCGAGCCTTCTCCAGGGCAGCCTTCTCTAGGTGAAACAAGCCAGAGCCACCGTGCTTCACCCTAACTTAGGTATGTTATTTCTAGTGTTTTAATAAAAAATAGCTAGACTTCCATCTAATGACATAATTAGCTTAGTTAGCTCCAAAATAGCTAGACTTCCATCTAATGACATAATTAGCTTAGTTAGCTCCAAAATGGCCTATTTAATGAAAAATGACCTATACTTAACTAATTATCCTCGAAATGACATAATTAGCTCCAAAAAGGCATTCTTAGCCAATTTAGCCCGAAGAAGGGGACAAGAAGAGAAAAAGAGGAAAAATGAAAGGAGGGAAGAGGAAAATGAGGAGAAGAAGGAGGAGAGGGAGGAGGAGAAGAAGAAGGAGAAGAAGGAGAAGAAGGAGGAGAAGGAGAAGGAGCTCCTCCTACTCCTTCTTCTTCCTCCTTCTCCTTCTCCTTCTTCTTCTCCTTCTCCTTCTTCTTTTCTTCTTCTTCTGCTCTTCCTTCTTCTTCTCCTCCTCCTCCTCCTCCTCCTCCTTATTTTACTTCTTCTTCTCTATCTCTTCTTCTAAGTAGCTTAGACTCATCCAAGAAAGGCTAAATTGGCCAATTGTCCTACGAAATGACATAATTAGCTTAGTTAGCTCCAAAATGGCCTATTTAATAAAAAATGACCTATACTTAGCTAATTATCCTCGAAATGACATAATTAGCTCCAAAAAGGCATTCTTAGCCAATTTAGCCCGAAGAAGGGGACAAGAAGAGAAAAAGAGGAAAAATGAAAGGAAGGAAGAGGAAAAAGGAGGAGAAGAAGGAGGAGAGGGAGGAGGAGAAGAAGAAGGAGAAGAAGGAGGAGAAGGAGAAGGAGCTCCTCCTTCCCCTTCTTCTTCCTCCTTCTTCCTCCTTCTCCTTCTCCTTCTTCTTCTCCTTCTCCTTCTTCATTTCTTCTTCTTCTCCTCTTCCTTCTTCTTCTCCTCCTCCTACTTATTTTACTTCTTCTTCTCTATCTCTTCTTCTACGTAGCTTAGACTCATCCAAGAAAGGCTAAATTGGCTAATTATCCTACGAAATGACATAATTAGCTTAGTTAGCTCCAAAATGGCCCATTTAATAAAAAATGACCTATACTTAACTAATTATCCTCGAAATGACATAATTAGCTCCAAAAAGGCATTCTTAGCCAATTTAGCCCGAAGAAGGGGACAAGAAGAGAAAAAGAGGAAAATGAAAGGAAGGAAGAGGAAAAATGAGGAGAAGAAGAAGGAGGAGAGGGAGGAGGAGAAGAAGAAGGAGAAGAAGGAGAAGAAGGAGGAGAAGGAGAAGGAGCTCCTCCTACTCCTTCTTCTTCTCCTTCTTCTCCTTCTTCTTTTCTTCTTCTTCTCCTCTTCCTTCTTCTTCTCCTCCTCCTCCTCCTGCTCCTCCTTATTTTACTTCTTCTTCTCTATCTCTTCTTCTACGTAGCTTAGACTCATCCAAGAAAGGCTAAATTGGCTAATTATCCTACGAAATGACATAATTAGCTTAGTTAGCTCCAAAATGGCCTATTTAATAAAAAATGACCTATACTTAGCTAATTATCCTCGAAATGACATAATTAGCTCCAAAAAGGCATTCTTAGCCAATTTAGCCCGAAGAAGGGGACAAGAAAAGAAAAAGAGGAAAAATGAAAGGAAGGAAGAGGAAAAAGGAGGAGAAGAAGGAGGAGAGGGAGGAAGAGAAGAAGAAGGAGAAGAAGGAGGAGAAGGAGAAGGAGCTCCTCCTTCCCCTTCTTCTTCCTCCTTCTTCCTCCTTCTCCTTCTCCTTCTTCTTCTCCTTCTCCTTCTTCTTTTCTTCTTCTTCTCCTCTTCCTTCTTCTTCGCCTCCTCCTCCTCCTCCTCCTTATTTTACTTCTTCTTCTCTATCTCTTCTTCTACGTAGCTTAGACTTATCCAAGAAAGGCTAAATTGGCTAATTATCCTACGAAATGACATAATTAGCTTAGTTAGCTCCAAAATGGCCTATTTAATAAAAAATGACCTATACTTAGCTAATTATCCTCGAAATGACATAATTAGCTCCAAAAAGGCATTCTTAGCCAATTTAGCCCGAAGAAGGGGACAAGAAGAGAAAAAGAGGAAAAATGAAAGGAAGGAAGAGGAAAAAGGAGGAGAAGAAGGAGGAGAGGGAGGAGGAGAAGAAGAAGGAGAAGAAGGAGGAGAAGGAGAAGGAGCTCCTCCTTCCCCTTCTTCTTCCTCCTTCTTCCTCCTTCTCCTTCTCCTTCTTCTTCTCCTTCTCCTTCTTCATTTCTTCTTCTTCTCCTCTTCCTTCTTCTTCTCCTCCTCCTCCTTATTTTACTTCTTCTTCTCTATCTCTTCTTCTACGTAGCTTAGACTCATCCAAGAAAGGCTAAATTGGCTAATTATCCTACGAAATGACATAATTAGCTTAGTTAGCTCCAAAATGGCCCATTTAATAAAAAATGACCTATACTTAGCTAACTATCCTCGAAATGACATAATTAGCTCCAAAAAGGCATTCTTAGCCAATTTAGCCCGAAGAAGGGGACAAGAAGAGAAAAAGAGGAAAATGAAAGGAAGGAAGAGGAAAAATGAGGAGAAGAAGAAGGAGGAGAGGGAGGAGGAGAAGAAGAAGGAGAAGAAGGAGAAGAAGGAGGAGAAGGAGAAGGAGCTCCTCCTACTCCTTCTTCTTCTCCTTCTTCTCCTTCTTCTTTTCTTCTTCTTCTCCTCTTCCTTCTTCTTCTCCTCCTCCTCCTCCTCCTCCTCCTTATTTTACTTCTTCTTCTCTATCTCTTCTTCTACGTAGCTTAGACTCATCCAAGAAAGGCTAAATTGGCTAATTATCCTACGAAAAGACATAATTAGCTTAGTTAGCTCCAAAATGGCCTACTTAATAAAAAATGACCTATACTTAGCTGATTATCCTCGAAATGACATAATTAGCTCCAAAAAGGCATTCTTAGCCAATTTAGCCCGAAGAAGGGGACAAGAAGAGAAAAAGAGGAAAAATGAAAGGAAGGAAGAGGAAAAAGGAGGACAAGAAGGAGGAGAGGGAGGAAGAGAAGAAGAAGGAGAAGAAGGAGGAGAAGGAGAAGCAGCTCCTCCTTCCCCTTCTTCTTCCTCCTTCTTCCTCCTTCTCCTTCTCCTTCTTCTTTTCTTCTTCTTCTCCTCTTCCTTCTTCTCCTCCTCCTCCTCCTCCTCCTCCTCCTTATTTTACTTCTTCTTCTCTATCTCTTCTTCTACGTAGCTTAGACTTATCCAAGAAAGGCTAAATTGGCTAATTATCCTACGAAATGACATAATTAGCTTAGTTAGCTCCAAAATGGCCTATTTAATAAAAAATGACCTATACTTAGCTAATTATCCTCGAAATGACATAATTAGCTCCAAAAAGGCATTCTTAGCCAATTTAGCCCGAAGAAGGGGACAAGAAGAGAAAAAGAGGAAAAATGAAAGGAAGGAAGAGGAAAAAGGAGGAGAAGAAGGAGGAGAGGGAGGAGGAGAAGAAGAAGGAGAAGAAGGAGGAGAAGGAGAAGGAGCTCCTCCTTCCCCTTCTTCTTCCTCCTTCTTCCTCCTTCTCCTTCTCCTTCTTCTTCTCCTTCTCCTTCTTCATTTCTTCTTCTTCTCCTCTTCCTTCTTCTTCTCCTCCTCCTCCTTATTTTACTTCTTCTTCTCTATCTCTTCTTCTACGTAGCTTAGACTCATCCAAGAAAGGCTAAATTGGCTAATTATCCTACGAAATGACATAATTAGCTTAGTTAGCTCCAAAATGGCCCATTTAATAAAAAATGACCTATACTTAGCTAACTATCCTCGAAATGACATAATTAGCTCCAAAAAGGCATTCTTAGCCAATTTAGCCCGAAGAAGGGGACAAGAAGAGAAAAAGAGGAAAATGAAAGGAAGGAAGAGGAAAAATGAGGAGAAGAAGAAGGAGGAGAGGGAGGAGGAGAAGAAGAAGGAGAAGAAGGAGAAGAAGGAGGAGAAGGAGAAGGAGCTCCTCCTACTCCTTCTTCTTCTCCTTCTTCTCCTTCTTCTTTTCTTCTTCTTCTCCTCTTCCTTCTTCTTCTCCTCCTCCTCCTCCTCCTCCTCCTTATTTTACTTCTTCTTCTCTATCTCTTCTTCTACGTAGCTTAGACTCATCCAAGAAAGGCTAAATTGGCTAATTATCCTACGAAAAGACATAATTAGCTTAGTTAGCTCCAAAATGGCCTACTTAATAAAAAATGACCTATACTTAGCTGATTATCCTCGAAATGACATAATTAGCTCCAAAAAGGCATTCTTAGCCAATTTAGCCCGAAGAAGGGGACAAGAAGAGAAAAAGAGGAAAAATGAAAGGAAGGAAGAGGAAAAAGGAGGACAAGAAGGAGGAGAGGGAGGAAGAGAAGAAGAAGGAGAAGAAGGAGGAGAAGGAGAAGCAGCTCCTCCTTCCCCTTCTTCTTCCTCCTTCTTCCTCCTTCTCCTTCTCCTTCTTCTTTTCTTCTTCTTCTCCTCTTCCTTCTTCTCCTCCTCCTCCTCCTCCTCCTCCTCCTTATTTTACTTCTTCTTCTCTATCTCTTCTTCTACGTAGCTTAGACTTATCCAAGAAAGGCTAAATTGGCTAATTATCCTACGAAATGACATAATTAGCTTAGTTAGCTCCAAAATGGCCTATTTAATAAAAAATGACCTATACTTAGCTAATTATCCTCGAAATGACATAATTAGCTCCAAAAAGGCATTCTTAGCCAATTTAGCCCGAAGAAGGGGACAAGAAGAGAAAAAGAGGAAAAATGAAAGGAAGGAAGAGGAAAAAGGAGGAGAAGAAGGAGGAGAGGGAGGAGGAGAAGAAGAAGGAGAAGAAGGAGGAGAAGGAGAAGGAGCTCCTCCTTCCCCTTCTTCTTCCTCCTTCTTCCTCCTTCTCCTTCTCCTTCTTCTTCTCCTTCTCCTTCTTCATTTCTTCTTCTTCTCCTCTTCCTTCTTCTTCTCCTCCTCCTCCTTATTTTACTTCTTCTTCTCTATCTCTTCTTCTACGTAGCTTAGACTCATCCAAGAAAGGCTAAATTGGCTAATTATCCTACGAAATGACATAATTAGCTTAGTTAGCTCCAAAATGGCCCATTTAATAAAAAATGACCTATACTTAGCTAACTATCCTCGAAATGACATAATTAGCTCCAAAAAGGCATTCTTAGCCAATTTAGCCCGAAGAAGGGGACAAGAAGAGAAAAAGAGGAAAATGAAAGGAAGGAAGAGGAAAAATGAGGAGAAGAAGAAGGAGGAGAGGGAGGAGGAGAAGAAGAAGGAGAAGAAGGAGAAGAAGGAGGAGAAGGAGAAGGAGCTCCTCCTACTCCTTCTTCTTCTCCTTCTTCTCCTTCTTCTTTTCTTCTTCTTCTCCTCTTCCTTCTTCTTCTCCTCCTCCTCCTCCTCCTCCTCCTTATTTTACTTCTTCTTCTCTATCTCTTCTTCTACGTAGCTTAGACTCATCCAAGAAAGGCTAAATTGGCTAATTATCCTACGAAATGACATAATTAGCTTAGTTAGCTCCAAAATGGCCTATTTAATAAAAAATGACCTATACTTAGCTAATTATCCTCGAAATGACATAATTAGCTCCAAAAAGGCATTCTTAGCCAATTTAGCCCGAAGAAGGGGACAAGAAGAGAAAAAGACGAAAAATGAAAGGAAGGAAGAGGAAAAATGAGGAGAAGAAGAAGGAGGAGAGGGAGGAAGAGAAGAAGAAGGAGAAGAAGGAGGAGAAGGAGAAGGAGCTCCTCCTTCCCCTTCTTCTTCCTCCTTCTTCCTCCTTCTCCTTCTCCTTCTTCTTCTCCTTCTCCTTCTTCTTTTCTTCTTCTTCTCCTCTTCCTTCTTCTTCTCCTCCTCCTCCTCCTCCTCCTTATTTTACTTCTTCTTCTCTATCTCTTCTTCTACGTAGCTTAGACTTATCCAAGAAAGGCTAAATTGGCCAATTGTCCTACGAAATGACATAATTAGCTTAGTTACCTCCAAAATGGCCTATTTAATAAAAAATGACCTATACTTAGCTAATTATCCTCGAAATGACATAATTAGCTCCAAAAAGGCATTCTTAGCCAATTTAGCCCGAAGAAGGGGACAAGAAGAGAAAAAGAGGAAAAATGAAAGGAAGGAAGACGAAAAAGGAGGAGAAGAAGGAGGAGAGGGAGGAGGAGAAGAAGAAGGAGAAGAAGGAGGAGAAGGAGAAGGAGCTCCTCCTTCCCCTTCTTCTTCCTCCTTCTTCCTCCTTCTCCTTCTCCTTCTTCTTTTCTTCTTCTTCTCCTCTTCCTTCTTCTCCTCCTCCTCCTCCTCCTCCTCCTCCTTATTTTACTTCTTCTTCTCTATCTCTTCTTCTACGTAGCTTAGACTTATCCAAGAAAGGCTAAATTGGCTAATTATCCTACGAAATGACATAATTAGCTTAGTTAGCTCCAAAATGGCCTATTTAATAAAAAATGACCTATACTTAGCTAATATCCTCGAAATGACATAATTAGCTCCAAAAAGGCATTCTTAGCCAATTTAGCCCGAAGAAGGGGACAAGAAGAGAAAAAGAGGAAAATGAAAGGAAGGAAGAGGAAAAATGAGGAGAAGAAGAAGGAGGAGAGGGAGGAGGAGAAGAAGAAGGAGAAGAAGGAGAAGAAGGAGGAGAAGGAGAAGGAGCTCCTCCTACTCCTTCTTCTTCTCCTTCTTCTCCTTCTTCTTTTCTTCTTCTTCTCCTCTTCCTTCTTCTTCTTCTCCTCCTCCTCCTCCTCCTCCTTATTTTACTTCTTCTTCTCTATCTCTTCTTCTACGTAGCTTAGACTCATCCAAGAAAGGCTAAATTGGCTAATTATCCTACGAAATGACATAATTAGCTTAGTTAGCTCCAAAATGGCCTATTTAATAAAAAATGACCTATACTTAGCTAATTATCCTCGAAATGACATAATTAGCTCCAAAAAGGCATTCTTAGCCAATTTAGCCCGAAGAAGGGGACAAGAAGAGAAAAAGAGGAAAAATGAAAGGAAGGAAGAGGAAAAAGGAGGAGAAGAAGGAGGAGAGGGAGGAAGAGAAGAAGAAGGAGAAGAAGGAGGAGAAGGAGAAGGAGCTCCTCCTTCCCCTTCTTCTTCCTCCTTCTTCCTCCTTCTCCTTCTCCTTCTTCTTCTCCTTCTCCTTCTTCTTTTCTTCTTCTTCTCCTCTTCCTTCTTCTTCTCCTCCTCCTCCTCCTCCTCCTTATTTTACTTCTTCTTCTCTATCTCTTCTTCTACGTAGCTTAGACTTATCCAAGAAAGGCTAAATTGGCTAATTATCCTACGAAATGACATAATTAGCTTAGTTAGCTCCAAAATGGCCTATTTAATAAAAAATGACCTATACTTAGCTAATTATCCTCGAAATGACATAATTAGCTCCAAAAAGGCATTCTTAGCCAATTTAGCCCGAAGAAGGGGACAAGAAGAGAAAAAGAGGAAAAATGAAAGGAAGGAAGAGGAAAAAGGAGGAGAAGAAGGAGGAGAGGGAGGAGGAGAAGAAGAAGGAGAAGAAGGAGGAGAAGGAGAACGAGCTCCTCCTTCCCCTTCTTCTTCCTCCTTCTTCCTCCTTCTCCTTCTCCTTCTTCTTCTCCTTCTCCTTCTTCTTTTCTTCTTCTTCTCTTCTTCCTTCTTCTTCTCCTCCTCCTCCTCCTCCTCCTTATTTTACTTCTTATTCTCTATCTCTTCTTCTACGTAGCTTAGAGTCATCCAAGAAAGGCTAAATTGGCTAATTATCCTACGAAATGACATAATTAGCTTAGTTAGCTCCAAAATGGCCTATTTAATAAAAAATGACCTATACTTAGCTAATTATCCTCGAAATGACATAATTAGCTCCAAAAAGGCATTCTTAGCCAAATTAGCCCGAAGAAGGGGACAAGAAGAGAAAAAGAGGAAAATGAAAGGAAGGAAGAGGAAAAATGAGGAGAAGAAGGAGGAGACGGAGGAGGAGAAGAAGAAGGAGAAGAAGGAGAAGAAGGAGGAGAAGGAGGAGAAGGAGAAGGAGCTGCTCCTACTCCTTCTTCTTCCTCCTTCTCCTTCTCCTTCTTCTTTTCTTCTTCTTCTCCTCTTCCTTCTTCTTCTCCTCCTCCTCCTCCTCCTCCTCCTTATTTTACTTCTTCTTCTCTATCTCTTCTTCTAAGTAGCTTAGACTCATCCAAGAAAGGCTAAATTGGCCAATTGTCCTACGAAATGACATAATTAGCTTAGTTACCTCCAAAATGGCCTATTTAATAAAAAATGACCTATACTTAGCTAATTATCCTCGAAATGACATAATTAGCTCCAAAAAGGCATTCTTAGCCAATTTAGCCCGAAGAAGGGGACAAGAAGAGAAAAAGAGGAAAAATGAAAGGAAGGAAGACGAAAAAGGAGGAGAAGAAGGAGGAGAGGGAGGAGGAGAAGAAGAAGGAGAAGAAGGAGGAGAAGGAGAAGGAGCTCCTCCTTCCCCTTCTTCTTCCTCCTTCTTCCTCCTTCTCCTTCTCCTTCTTCTTTTCTTCTTCTTCTCCTCTTCCTTCTTCTCCTCCTCCTCCTCCTCCTCCTCCTCCTTATTTTACTTCTTCTTCTCTATCTCTTCTTCTACGTAGCTTAGACTTATCCAAGAAAGGCTAAATTGGCTAATTATCCTACGAAATGACATAATTAGCTTAGTTAGCTCCAAAATGGCCTATTTAATAAAAAATGACCTATACTTAGCTAATATCCTCGAAATGACATAATTAGCTCCAAAAAGTCATTCTTAGCCAATTTAGCCCGAAGAAGGGGACAAGAAGACAAAAAGAGGAAAATGAAAGGAAGGAAGAGGAAAAATGAGGAGAAGAAGAAGGAGGAGAGGGAGGAGGAGAAGAAGAAGGAGAAGAAGGAGGAGAAGGAGAAGGAGCTCCTCCTACTCCTTCTTCTGCTCCTTCTTCTCCTTCTTCTTTTCTTCTTCTTCTCCTCTTCCTTCTTCTTCTCCTCCTCCTCCTCCTCCTCCTTATTTTACTTCTTCTTCTCTATCTCTTCTTCTACGTAGCTTAGACTCATCCAAGAAAGGCTAAATTGGCTAATTATCCTACGAAATGACATAATTAGCTTAGTTAGCTCCAAAATGGCCTATTTAATAAAAAATGACCTATACTTAGCTAATTATCCTCGAAATGACATAATTAGCTCCAAAAAGGCATTCTTAGCCAATTTAGCCCGAAGAAGGGGACAAGAAGAGAAAAAGAGGAAAAATGAAAGGAAGGAAGAGGAAAAAGGAGGAGAAGAAGGAGGAGAGGGAGGAAGAGAAGAAGAAGGAGAAGAAGGAGGAGAAGGAGAAGGAGCTCCTCCTTCCCCTTCTTCTTCCTCCTTCTTCCTCCTTCTCCTTCTCCTTCTTCTTCTCCTTCTCCTTCTTCTTTTCTTCTTCTTCTCCTCTTCCTTCTTCTTCTCCTCCTCCTCCTCCTCCTCCTTATTTTACTTCTTCTTCTCTATCTCTTCTTCTACGTAGCTTAGACTTATCCAAGAAAGGCTAAATTGGCTAATTATCCTACGAAATGACATAATTAGCTTAGTTAGCTCCAAAATGGCCTATTTAATAAAAAATGACCTATACTTAGCTAATTATCCTCGAAATGACATAATTAGCTCCAAAAAGGCATTCTTAGCCAATTTAGCCCGAAGAAGGGGACAAGAAGAGAAAAAGAGGAAAAATGAAAGGAAGGAAGAGGAAAAAGGAGGAGAAGAAGGAGGAGAGGGAGGAGGAGAAGAAGAAGGAGAAGAAGGAGGAGAAGGAGAACGAGCTCCTCCTTCCCCTTCTTCTTCCTCCTTCTTCCTCCTTCTCCTTCTCCTTCTTCTTCTCCTTCTCCTTCTTCTTTTCTTCTTCTTCTCCTCTTCCTTCTTCTTCTCCTCCTCCTCCTCCTCCTCCTTATTTTACTTCTTCTTCTCTATCTCTTCTTCTACGTAGCTTAGACTCATCCAAGAAAGGCTAAATTGGCTAATTATCCTACGAAATGACATAATTAGCTTAGTTAGCTCCAAAATGGCCCATTTAATAAAAAATGACCTATACTTAGCTAACTATCCTCGAAATGACATAATTAGCTCCAAAAAGGCATTCTTAGCCAATTTAGCCCGAAGAAGGGGACAAGAAGAGAAAAAGAGGAAAATGAAAGGAAGGAAGAGGAAAAATGAGGAGAAGAAGAAGGAGGAGAGGGAGGAGGAGAAGAAGAAGGAGAAGAAGGAGAAGAAGGAGGAGAAGGAGAAGGAGCTCCTCCTACTCCTTCTTCTTCTCCTTCTTCTCCTTCTTCTTTTCTTCTTCTTCTCCTCTTCCTTCTTCTTCTCCTCCTCCTCCTCCTCCTCCTCCTTATTTTACTTCTTCTTCTCTATCTCTTCTTCTACGTAGCTTAGACTCATCCAAGAAAGGCTAAATTGGCTAATTATCCTACGAAATGACATAATTAGCTTAGTTAGCTCCAAAATGGCCTATTTAATAAAAAATGACCTATACTTAGCTAATTATCCTCGAAATGACATAATTAGCTCCAAAAAGGCATTCTTAGCCAATTTAGCCCGAAGAAGGGGACAAGAAGAGAAAAAGACGAAAAATGAAAGGAAGGAAGAGGAAAAATGAGGAGAAGAAGAAGGAGGAGAGGGAGGAAGAGAAGAAGAAGGAGAAGAAGGAGGAGAAGGAGAAGGAGCTCCTCCTTCCCCTTCTTCTTCCTCCTTCTTCCTCCTTCTCCTTCTCCTTCTTCTTCTCCTTCTCCTTCTTCTTTTCTTCTTCTTCTCCTCTTCCTTCTTCTTCTCCTCCTCCTCCTCCTCCTCCTTATTTTACTTCTTCTTCTCTATCTCTTCTTCTACGTAGCTTAGACTTATCCAAGAAAGGCTAAATTGGCCAATTGTCCTACGAAATGACATAATTAGCTTAGTTACCTCCAAAATGGCCTATTTAATAAAAAATGACCTATACTTAGCTAATTATCCTCGAAATGACATAATTAGCTCCAAAAAGGCATTCTTAGCCAATTTAGCCCGAAGAAGGGGACAAGAAGAGAAAAAGAGGAAAAATGAAAGGAAGGAAGACGAAAAAGGAGGAGAAGAAGGAGGAGAGGGAGGAGGAGAAGAAGAAGGAGAAGAAGGAGGAGAAGGAGAAGGAGCTCCTCCTTCCCCTTCTTCTTCCTCCTTCTTCCTCCTTCTCCTTCTCCTTCTTCTTTTCTTCTTCTTCTCCTCTTCCTTCTTCTCCTCCTCCTCCTCCTCCTCCTCCTCCTTATTTTACTTCTTCTTCTCTATCTCTTCTTCTACGTAGCTTAGACTTATCCAAGAAAGGCTAAATTGGCTAATTATCCTACGAAATGACATAATTAGCTTAGTTAGCTCCAAAATGGCCTATTTAATAAAAAATGACCTATACTTAGCTAATATCCTCGAAATGACATAATTAGCTCCAAAAAGGCATTCTTAGCCAATTTAGCCCGAAGAAGGGGACAAGAAGAGAAAAAGAGGAAAATGAAAGGAAGGAAGAGGAAAAATGAGGAGAAGAAGAAGGAGGAGAGGGAGGAGGAGAAGAAGAAGGAGAAGAAGGAGAAGAAGGAGGAGAAGGAGAAGGAGCTCCTCCTACTCCTTCTTCTTCTCCTTCTTCTCCTTCTTCTTTTCTTCTTCTTCTCCTCTTCCTTCTTCTTCTTCTCCTCCTCCTCCTCCTCCTCCTTATTTTACTTCTTCTTCTCTATCTCTTCTTCTACGTAGCTTAGACTCATCCAAGAAAGGCTAAATTGGCTAATTATCCTACGAAATGACATAATTAGCTTAGTTAGCTCCAAAATGGCCTATTTAATAAAAAATGACCTATACTTAGCTAATTATCCTCGAAATGACATAATTAGCTCCAAAAAGGCATTCTTAGCCAATTTAGCCCGAAGAAGGGGACAAGAAGAGAAAAAGAGGAAAAATGAAAGGAAGGAAGAGGAAAAAGGAGGAGAAGAAGGAGGAGAGGGAGGAAGAGAAGAAGAAGGAGAAGAAGGAGGAGAAGGAGAAGGAGCTCCTCCTTCCCCTTCTTCTTCCTCCTTCTTCCTCCTTCTCCTTCTCCTTCTTCTTCTCCTTCTCCTTCTTCTTTTCTTCTTCTTCTCCTCTTCCTTCTTCTTCTCCTCCTCCTCCTCCTCCTCCTTATTTTACTTCTTCTTCTCTATCTCTTCTTCTACGTAGCTTAGACTTATCCAAGAAAGGCTAAATTGGCTAATTATCCTACGAAATGACATAATTAGCTTAGTTAGCTCCAAAATGGCCTATTTAATAAAAAATGACCTATACTTAGCTAATTATCCTCGAAATGACATAATTAGCTCCAAAAAGGCATTCTTAGCCAATTTAGCCCGAAGAAGGGGACAAGAAGAGAAAAAGAGGAAAAATGAAAGGAAGGAAGAGGAAAAAGGAGGAGAAGAAGGAGGAGAGGGAGGAGGAGAAGAAGAAGGAGAAGAAGGAGGAGAAGGAGAACGAGCTCCTCCTTCCCCTTCTTCTTCCTCCTTCTTCCTCCTTCTCCTTCTCCTTCTTCTTCTCCTTCTCCTTCTTCTTTTCTTCTTCTTCTCTTCTTCCTTCTTCTTCTCCTCCTCCTCCTCCTCCTCCTTATTTTACTTCTTATTCTCTATCTCTTCTTCTACGTAGCTTAGAGTCATCCAAGAAAGGCTAAATTGGCTAATTATCCTACGAAATGACATAATTAGCTTAGTTAGCTCCAAAATGGCCTATTTAATAAAAAATGACCTATACTTAGCTAATTATCCTCGAAATGACATAATTAGCTCCAAAAAGGCATTCTTAGCCAAATTAGCCCGAAGAAGGGGACAAGAAGAGAAAAAGAGGAAAATGAAAGGAAGGAAGAGGAAAAATGAGGAGAAGAAGGAGGAGACGGAGGAGGAGAAGAAGAAGGAGAAGAAGGAGAAGAAGGAGGAGAAGGAGGAGAAGGAGAAGGAGCTGCTCCTACTCCTTCTTCTTCCTCCTTCTCCTTCTCCTTCTTCTTTTCTTCTTCTTCTCCTCTTCCTTCTTCTTCTCCTCCTCCTCCTCCTCCTCCTCCTTATTTTACTTCTTCTTCTCTATCTCTTCTTCTAAGTAGCTTAGACTCATCCAAGAAAGGCTAAATTGGCCAATTGTCCTACGAAATGACATAATTAGCTTAGTTACCTCCAAAATGGCCTATTTAATAAAAAATGACCTATACTTAGCTAATTATCCTCGAAATGACATAATTAGCTCCAAAAAGGCATTCTTAGCCAATTTAGCCCGAAGAAGGGGACAAGAAGAGAAAAAGAGGAAAAATGAAAGGAAGGAAGACGAAAAAGGAGGAGAAGAAGGAGGAGAGGGAGGAGGAGAAGAAGAAGGAGAAGAAGGAGGAGAAGGAGAAGGAGCTCCTCCTTCCCCTTCTTCTTCCTCCTTCTTCCTCCTTCTCCTTCTCCTTCTTCTTTTCTTCTTCTTCTCCTCTTCCTTCTTCTCCTCCTCCTCCTCCTCCTCCTCCTCCTTATTTTACTTCTTCTTCTCTATCTCTTCTTCTACGTAGCTTAGACTTATCCAAGAAAGGCTAAATTGGCTAATTATCCTACGAAATGACATAATTAGCTTAGTTAGCTCCAAAATGGCCTATTTAATAAAAAATGACCTATACTTAGCTAATATCCTCGAAATGACATAATTAGCTCCAAAAAGTCATTCTTAGCCAATTTAGCCCGAAGAAGGGGACAAGAAGACAAAAAGAGGAAAATGAAAGGAAGGAAGAGGAAAAATGAGGAGAAGAAGAAGGAGGAGAGGGAGGAGGAGAAGAAGAAGGAGAAGAAGGAGGAGAAGGAGAAGGAGCTCCTCCTACTCCTTCTTCTGCTCCTTCTTCTCCTTCTTCTTTTCTTCTTCTTCTCCTCTTCCTTCTTCTTCTCCTCCTCCTCCTCCTCCTCCTTATTTTACTTCTTCTTCTCTATCTCTTCTTCTACGTAGCTTAGACTCATCCAAGAAAGGCTAAATTGGCTAATTATCCTACGAAATGACATAATTAGCTTAGTTAGCTCCAAAATGGCCTATTTAATAAAAAATGACCTATACTTAGCTAATTATCCTCGAAATGACATAATTAGCTCCAAAAAGGCATTCTTAGCCAATTTAGCCCGAAGAAGGGGACAAGAAGAGAAAAAGAGGAAAAATGAAAGGAAGGAAGAGGAAAAAGGAGGAGAAGAAGGAGGAGAGGGAGGAAGAGAAGAAGAAGGAGAAGAAGGAGGAGAAGGAGAAGGAGCTCCTCCTTCCCCTTCTTCTTCCTCCTTCTTCCTCCTTCTCCTTCTCCTTCTTCTTCTCCTTCTCCTTCTTCTTTTCTTCTTCTTCTCCTCTTCCTTCTTCTTCTCCTCCTCCTCCTCCTCCTCCTTATTTTACTTCTTCTTCTCTATCTCTTCTTCTACGTAGCTTAGACTTATCCAAGAAAGGCTAAATTGGCTAATTATCCTACGAAATGACATAATTAGCTTAGTTAGCTCCAAAATGGCCTATTTAATAAAAAATGACCTATACTTAGCTAATTATCCTCGAAATGACATAATTAGCTCCAAAAAGGCATTCTTAGCCAATTTAGCCCGAAGAAGGGGACAAGAAGAGAAAAAGAGGAAAAATGAAAGGAAGGAAGAGGAAAAAGGAGGAGAAGAAGGAGGAGAGGGAGGAGGAGAAGAAGAAGGAGAAGAAGGAGGAGAAGGAGAACGAGCTCCTCCTTCCCCTTCTTCTTCCTCCTTCTTCCTCCTTCTCCTTCTCCTTCTTCTTCTCCTTCTCCTTCTTCTTTTCTTCTTCTTCTCCTCTTCCTTCTTCTTCTCCTCCTCCTCCTCCTCCTCCTTATTTTACTTCTTCTTCTCTATCTCTTCTTCTACGTAGCTTAGACTCATCCAAGAAAGGCTAAATTGGCTAATTATCCTACGAAATGACATAATTAGCTTAGTTAGCTCCAAAATGGCCTATTTAATAAAAAATGACCTATACTTAGCTAATATCCTCGAAATGACATAATTAGCTCCAAAAAGGCATTCTTAGACAATTTAGCCCGAAGAAGGGGACAAGAAGAGAAAAAGAGGAAAATGAAAGGAAGGAAGAGGAAAAATGAGGAGAAGAAGAAGGAGGAGAGGGAGGAGGAGAAGAAGAAGGAGAAGAAGGAGAAGAAGGAGGAGAAGGAGAAGGAGCTCCTCCTACTCCTTCTTCTTCTCCTTCTTCTCCTTCTTCTTTTCTTCTTCTTCTCCTCTTCCTTCTTCTTCTCCTCCTCCTCCTCCTCCTCCTCATTATTTTACTTCTTCTTCTCTATCTCTTCTTCTACGTAGCTTAGACTCATCCAAGAAAGGCTAAATTGGCTAATTATCCTACGAAATGACATAATTAGCTTAGTTAGCTCCAAAATGGCCTATTTAATAAAAAATGACCTATACTTAGCTAATTATCCTCGAAATGACATAATTAGCTCCAAAAAGGCATTCTTAGCCAATTTAGCCCGAAGAAGGGGACAAGAAGAGAAAAAGAGGAAAAATGAAAGGAAGGAAGAGGAAAAAGGAGGAGAAGAAGGAGGAGAGGGAGGAAGAGAAGAAGAAGGAGAAGAAGGAGGAGAAGGAGAAGGAGCTCCTCCTTCCCCTTCTTCTTCCTCCTTCTTCCTCCTTCTCCTTCTCCTTCTTCTTCTCCTTCTCCTTCTTCCTTTCTTCTTCTTCTCCTCTTCCTTCTTCTTCTCCTCCTCCTCCTCCTCCTCCTTATTTTACTTCTTCTTCTCTATCTCTTCTTCTACGTAGCTTAGACTTATCCAAGAAAGGCTAAATTGGCTAATTATCCTACGAAATGACATAATTAGCTTAGTTAGCTCCAAAATGGCCTATTTAATAAAAAATGACCTATACTTAGCTAATTATCCTCGAAATGACATAATTAGCTCCAAAAAGGCATTCTTAGCCAATTTAGCCCGAAGAAGGGGACAAGAAGAGAAAAAGAGGAAAAATGAAAGGAAGGAAGAGGAAAAAGGAGGAGAAGAAGGAGGAGAGGGAGGAGGAGAAGAAGAAGGAGAAGAAGGAGGAGAAGGAGAACGAGCTCCTCCTTCCCCTTCTTCTTCCTCCTTCTTCCTCCTTCTCCTTCTCCTTCTTCTTCTCCTTCTCCTTCTTCTTTTCTTCTTCTTCTCCTCTTCCTTCTTCTTCTCCTCCTCCTCCTCCTCCTCCTTATTTTACTTCTTCTTCTCTATCTCTTCTTCTACGTAGCTTAGACTCATCCAAGAAAGGCTAAATTGGCTAATTATCCTACGAAATGACATAATTAGCTTAGTTAGCTCCAAAATGGCCTATTTAATAAAAAATGACCTATACTTAGCTAATTATCCTCGAAATGACATAATTAGCTCCAAAAAGGCATTCTTAGCCAAATTAGCCCGAAGAAGGGGACAAGAAGAGAAAAAGAGGAAAATGAAAGGAAGGAAGAGGAAAAATGAGGAGAAGAAGGAGGAGACGGAGGAGGAGAAGAAGAAGGAGAAGAAGGAGAAGAAGGAGGAGAAGGAGGAGAAGGAGAAGGAGCTCCTCCTACTCCTTCTTCTTCCTCCTCCTCCTTCTCCTTCTTCTTTTCTTCTTCTTCTCCTCTTCATTCTTCTTCTCCTCCTCCTCCTCCTCCTCCTCCTTATTTTACTTCTTCTTCTCTATCTCTTCTTCTAAGTAGCTTAGACTCATCCAAGAAAGGATAAATTGGCCAATTGTCCTACGAAATGACATAATTAGCTTAGTTAGCTCCAAAATGGCCTATTTAATAAAAACTGACCTATACTTAGCTAATTATCCTCGAAATGACATAATTAGCTCCAAAAAGGCATTCTTAGCCAATTTAGCCCGAAGAAGGGGACAAGAAGAGAAAAAGAGGAAAAATGAAAGGAAGGAAGACGAAAAAGGAGGAGAAGAAGGAGGAGAGGGAGGAGGAGAAGAAGAAGGAGAAGAAGGAGGAGAAGGAGAAGGAGCTCCTCCTTCCCCTTCTTCTTCCTCCTTCCTCCTTCTCCTTCTCCTTCTTCTTTTCTTCTTCTTCTCCTCTTCCTTCTTCTCCTCCTCCTCCTCCTCCTCCTCCTCCTTATTTTACTTCTTCTTCTCTATCTCTTCTTCTACGTAGCTTAGACTTATCCAAGAAAGGCTAAATTGGCTAATTATCCTACGAAATGACATAATTAGCTTAGTTAGCTCCAAAATGGCCTATTTAATAAAAAATGACCTATACTTAGCTAATTATCCTCGAAATGACATAATTAGCTCCAAAAAGGCATTCTTAGCCAATTTAGCCCGAAGAAGGGGACAAGAAGAGAAAAAGAGGAAAATGAAAGAAAGGAAGAGGAAAAAGGAGAAGAAGAAGGAGGAGAGGGAGGAGGAGAAGAAGAAGGGTACAAAAGGATAAGAAGAAGAAGGAGAAGAAGGAGAAGAATTAGGAGAAGAGCTCCTTCTCCTTCTTCTTCTCCTTCTTCTCCTTCTTCTTCTCCTTCTTCTCCTTCTTCTTCTCCTCTTCCTTCTCCTTCTCCTCCTCCTCCTCCTCCTCCTTTTTTCTTCTTCTTCTCCTCTTCGTTCTCCTTCTCCTCCTCCTCCTCCTTCTTTTACTTCTTCTTCTCTTTCTCTTCTCCTATAGTTAGCTAGGGTTCCACCTAAATGACATAATTAGCTTAGTTAGCTCCTAAATGGTCTATACTTAGCTAATTTCTCTCTGAAATAACCTATATATACACTACTTCATCTAGTATTATTTTTCTAACTTTCTTATTTGTCATTTTGCAGATTACCTTCACTTCACGGGAAGCTTGGTTGATGGAATGCTTGAAGATGATTTCTTGTACCATGGGTTGTATTGAAACTATTGTAGTATAGGAATATATTAAACTTTGTATGCACGTGGATGAAACTGGTGTAATATATGGTTTGGTACGGATGTAACTTCCATAATATGTATGCACTATGGATGAGAGTTATTTTAATATGGTTATGAGTACGGAAAGAAATTTATTTATGTCAAATATATATATATATATATATCCTGATTATTGTTAAAAATGCTGGATATAACAAAAAATAAATAAAAAAGGGGCTGGTTCCCCTCTTTGCCGTCTGCCCCCACATGGCAAAGGGGGGGAGGCAGACGGCAAAGAGAGAATCTGCCCCCTTTCTCTCCCCTCTTTGCCGTCAGCCCCCACATGGCAAAGGGGGGGAGGCAGACGACAAAGAGAGAATCTGCCCCTATCTCCCCTCTTTGCCGTGTGCCCCCACATGGCAAAGGGGGGGAGGCAGACGGCAAAGAGAGAATCTGCCCCCCTCTCTCCCCTCTTTGCCGTGTGCCCCCACATGGCAAAGGGGGGGAGGCAGACGGCAAAGAGAGAATTTGTCCCCCTCTCTCCCCTCTTTGCCGTCTGCCCCCACATGGCAAAGGGGGGAGGCAAACGGCAAAGAGAGAATCTGCCCCCTCTCTCTCCCCTCTTTGCCGTCTGCCCCCACATGGCAAAGGGGGGAGGCAGACGGCAAAGAGAGGAGGCCTGCCGTTAACACTTAACGGGGACGTTGCAATATATGCCGTCCCACTTATTTTGCCGTCTGCCCCCTCATGGCAAAGATTCTTTGCCGTCCGCTTTGTTAAAGCAGACGGCAAAGAGCCTCTTCACCGGAGTTTTTTTACCATCTACTTTGCCATGAGGGGGCAGACGACAAAGCCTTTGCCGTCCGTGGTTGCCCCCTTTGCCGTCCGCCTTGGCAGACGGCAAATTTCTGAATTTCAGTAGTGTCCTCCTTCTTCTACTTCTTCTTATCCTCCTCCTTCTCCTTCTTCTTCTTCTCCTCTTCTTCTTCTTCCTTCCTTTCATTTTTCCTCTTTCTTCTCCTCTTGTCCCCTTCTTCGGGCTAAATTGGCTTAGAATGCCTTTTTGGCGCTAATTATGTCATTTCGAGGATAATTAGCTAAGTATAGGTCATGTTTTATTAAATAGACCATTTAGGAGCTAACTAAGCTAATTATGTCATCTAGGTGGAACCCTAGCTAACTATACGTCGTTTCGGAGCTAACTTGGGTAAAATAGGTCATTCCATAGATAACTATGCTTATTAAGCCATTTTGGATCTAGCTAGGCTAATTATAGGCCATTTAATACCTAAGTTAGGGGGAATAGGTCATCTTCCAGCTACGTAAGCCTTATTACATCATTTAGGAGAGAACTTAGCTAACTAAAGGTCATTTTTTATTAAATAGGTCATTTTGGAGCTAACTAAGCTAATTATGTCATTTCGTAGGATAATTAGCCAATTTAGCCTTTCTTGGATGAGTCTAAGCTACGCAGAAGAAGAGAAAGAGAAGAAGAAGTAAAAGAAGGAGGAGGAGGAGAAGGAAGAGGAGAAGAAGAAGAAAAGAAGAAGGAGAAGGAGAAGGAGGAAGGCGGAACAAGGAGAAGGAGGAGCTCCTTCTCCTTCTTCTCCTCCTTCTTGTCCTTCTTCTTATCCTCCTCCTTCTCCTTCTTGTTCTTCTCTTCTTGTTCTTCTTCCTTCCATTCATTTGTCCTCTTTCTTCTCCTCTTGTCCCCTTCTTCGGGCTAAATTAGCTTAGAATGCCTTTTTGGAGGTAATTAGGTCATTTCGAGGATAATTAGCTAAGTATAGGTCATGTTTTATTAAATAGACCGTTTAGGAGCTAACTAAGCTAATTATGTCATCTAGGTGGAACCCTAGCTAACTATACGTCGTTCCGGAGCTAACTTGGGTAAAATAGGTCATTCCGGAGCAAACTATGCTTATTAAGCCATTTTGGATCTAGCTAGGCTAATTATAGGCCACTTAATACCTAAGTTAGGGGGAATAGGTCATCTTGCAGCTACGTAAGCCTTATTATGTCATTTAGGAGAGAACTTAGCTAACTAAAGGTCATTTTTTATTAAATAGGTCATTTTGGAGCTAACTAAGGTAATTATGTCATTTCGTAGGATAATTAGCCAATTTAGCCTTTCTTGGATGAGTCTAAGCTACGTAGAAGAAGAGAAAGAGAAGAAGAAGTAAAAGAAGGAGGAGGAGGAGGAGGAGGAGAAGGAAGAGGAGAAGAAGAAGAAAAGAAGAAGGAGAAGGAGAAGGAGGAAAAAGGAGGAAGAAGGAGAAGGAGGAGCTCCTTCTCCTTCTTCTCCTCCTTCTTCTCCTTCTTCTTATCCTCATCCTTCTCCTTCTTCTTCTTCTCTTCTTCTTCTTCTTCGTTCCTTTCATTTTTCCTCTTTCTTCTCCTCTTGTCCCCTTCTTCGGGCTAAATTAGCTTAGAATGCCTTTTTGGAGGTAATTAGGTCATTTCGAGGATAATTAGCTAAGTATAGGTCATGTTTTATTAAATAGACCGTTTAGGAGCTAACTAAGCTAATTATGTCATCTAGGTGGAACCCTAGCTAACTATACGTCGTTCCGGAGCTAACTTGGGTAAAATAGGTCATTCCGGAGCAAACTATGCTTATTAAGCCATTTTGGATCTAGCTAGGCTAATTATAGGCCATTTAATACCTAAGTTAGGGGGAATAGGTCATCTTGCAGCTACGTAAGCCTTATTATGTCATTTAGGAGAGAACTTAGCTAACTAAAGGTCATTTTTTATTAAATAGGTCATTTTGGAGCTAACTAAGGTAATTATGTCATTTCGTAGGATAATTAGCCAATTTAGCCTTTCTTGGATGAGTCTAAGCTACGTAGAAGAAGAGAAAGAGAAGAAGAAGTAAAAGAAGGAGGAGGAGGAGGAGGAGGATAAGGAAGAGGAGAAGAAGAAGAAAAGAAGAAGGAGAAGGAGAAGGAGGAAAAAGGAGGAAGAAGGAGAAGGAGGAGCTCCTTCTCCTTCTTCTCCTCCTTCTTCTCCTTCTTCTTATCCTCATCCTTCTCCTTCTTCTTCTTCTCTTCTTCTTCTTCTTCGTTCCTTTCATTTTTCCTCTTTCTTCTCCTCTTGTCCCCTTCTTCGGGCTAAATTGGCTTAGAATGCCTTTTTGGAGCTAATTATGTCATTTCGAGGATAATTAGCTAAGTATAGGTCATGTTTTATTAAATAGAACATTTAGGAGCTAACTAAGCTAATTATGTCATCTAGGTGGAACCCTAGCTAACTATACGTCGTTTCGGAGCTAAATTGGGTAAAATAGGTCATTCCGGAGCAAACTATGCTTATTAAGCCATTTTGGATCTAGCTAGGCTAATTATAGGCCATTTAATACCTAAGTTAGGGGGAATAGGTCATCTTGTAGCTACGTAAGCCTTATTATGTCATTTAGGAGAGAACTTAGCTAACTATAGGTCATTTTTTTATTAAATAGGCCATTTTGGAGCTAACTAAGCTAATTATGTCATTTCGTAGGATAATTAGCCAATTTAGCCTTTCTTGGATGAGTCTAAGCTACGTAGAAGAAGAGAAAGAGAAGAAGAAGTAAAAGCAGGAGGAGGAGGAGGAAGAGGATGACAAGGAGAAGGAAGAGGAGAAGAAGAAGAAAAGAAGAAGGAGAAGGAGAAGGAGGAAGAAGGAGGAAGAAGGAGAAGGAGGAGCTCCTTCTCCTTCTTCTCCTCCTTCTTCTCCTTCTTCTTATCCTCCTCCTTCTCCTGCTTCTTCTTCTCTTCTTCTTCTTCTTCCTTCCTTTCATTTTTCCTCTTTCTTCTCCTCTTGTCCCCTTCTTCGGGCTAAATTGGCTTAGAATGCCTTTTTGGAGCTAATTATGTCATTTCGAGGATAATTAGCTAAGTATAGGTCATGTTTTATTAAATAGACCATTTAGGATCTAACTAAGCTAATTATGTCATCTAGGTGGAACCCTAGCTAACTATAGGTCGTTTCGGAGCTAACTTGGGTAAAATCGGTCATTCCGGAGCAAACTATGCTTATTAAGCCATTTTGGATCTAGCTAGGCTAATTATATGCCATTTAATACCTAAGTTAGGGGGAATAGGTCATCTTGCAGCTACGTAAGCCTTATTATGTCATTTAGGAGAGAACTTAGCTAACTATAGGTAATTTCTTATTAAATAGGTCATTTTGGAGCTAACTAAGCTAATTATGTCATTTCGTAGGATAATTAGCCAATTTAGCCTTTCTTGGAGCTAACTAAGCTAATTATGTCATTTAGATGGAAGTCTAGCTATTTTTATTAAAGCACTAGAAATAGCGGTGAAGCACGGTGGCTCTGGCTTGTTTCACTTGGAGAAGGCTGTCCTGGAGAAGGCTCGACTGTAGAAGGGTCGTGCGATGCGTTTCGGGAGATATTCTGCACCAAACATCGTTTGCAATGTGTAGTTAGCATGAGGAAACTCTTAAGATCACTGCACTAAAATGAAACTCACCGTCCCCGCCACGTTAATGACCTCCATCAGCGGAGGGACTTGGCCGCTCTTCTCGCACATAGACTGTACATTTGGTTTCGACAAGTCCAACTTTTTATTTATTAATGAAACGGACATTCAAATGCAAGATTTGAAATAACATGAAGAAGAAACTTACCACGAAGAGCTCGTGTATGGCCCTGGTAGACGCATCATTCCGTGCCCTCTCCGCCTCCACCAATGCAGCTGTCCTCTCCTCCAGCTCCCTAATTTCCTTATCCTTCTCCGCCATAGCCGCCTGCATTGCCTCTCTCTCTTTCTGAACAGCAGCCTGCAACACAACTCATTGTTAGCAATGTAATCATATTGGTTCCAACGCACAACATAATGCAGAATGATAGTTGAGCCCATTAAACTAACATCGAAGGCGAGCTCGACTGGCCGTGGACGATGTGTTATCTCCGGACAAGAGCTCGTTTGGCATGCCTTTATCTGCCGAAGAGTGCTAGGACAACGTATAAGGCCATCTCCAATGGCAATCGAGCCATGTGGCCTCCCATTGCCAGCTATCATCACCAGCTCTGGATCAATAGGCCCCTCGCTCGGGTTAAAGTCCTCCCCTTTCCTCGCCTTCCCGTGATCTCTGTACTTCACGAGCTTGTCGTGGGAGGAGATCTTGGTGAAGTTTTCTGGATGCTCGAGGTCAGACTCAGAGAATGCCTTGACCTTCTTGTACGAGGCAGTATGGGCCATTGCATACAAGTCGTACATCTGTGGCGCCTCCGTCTTATTGTGAAGCGCCTAAAAGAGAGAGAGAGGAAAATTGTATTAGTAAAGGGCTCAAGATAGCATTAAGAATGAATTGCATGAGGCATGAAGCAAACCACATACCCAGTTCTCGCCAAATTGGATTGAGTTGACGCTCCCTTGATGGTGTGTCACGCCAACCATTTTGCCACGCCTCTCCTTGGCGTTGTTGTGGCTGGCCTCCCACGTTTCGGAGCACCACTGATGCACCAAGGCCTCACAACAATCCATCTTATCCACACACCATCTCGGGGGCACCTAAGTTAATAAAGAGAAATTTGAGCGTGTAAGAACCAAATCAAGGAAACTAACTACAAAGCCTTAATAATATGTAATTACCTTCATGTAATGCTCCTTCTCCATCTTAGCATCATGGCACTTCGCCTTGTCAATCCTAATACGCCGCGTGGCATAGTAGTCTCGAACAGCCTACACCAGAGCCTCGTGCCGAAAGTTTTGAAGTAGGCGGCGACATTCGGTTTCGATAACTTTTGCCGCGTCCTCCTCGTATCCCTCCTCACACCTGTAGTAGGTCTGCAAACGAGACAACACCGATTAGTACAATAAATAGCTATGGTTGATTTATAATTGTGTGAAGGAGAAATTACCCAAAACTTTCAGCTCACCATGTCCGCCCTCGTGTCGCACAAAACACCGTCGATCTCCACCTTCGGCGGGGCCGGAGCACCCAAGTAGTGCTCCCAGGTCATTCCTACCTCTCGCTCCCGACCGGGCAACGTAACAAACCCTGGGAAGTTTTTACGGCAAAGAACACCAAGGACGCTGTTGGGCTTGCAGACACCCTTGGCAACAATCCAACCCCTACAGTATGACAAATTAAAGCCAAAACATTATATATTTGAGAAAACGCGAAGGCAAAAGGTTAAATAAGAGTAAATTAACTTACTTGTCCCCATTTGGCCTAATCGACCACCTCTGCTCGGGGGTCGCTGGCACGAGCGGGAGCCACGAACTACCACGCTGGTAGACGGTAGCCCCCTCACCCAGCTCCTCGTCGCTACCAGCATCCCACTGGGTCTCTTGGGACATACCCTCATCCCTGCTTTTATCCGGAGTCGCTTGGAAGGAAGCCTCTGGGACACGAGTCTCGTGGGTCGAAGGCTCGTCGACCTGAGGCTCGTCGACCCGAGGCTCGTGAACCGGAGACCGTGTAGCCTCCACCTCAGACGAATCCATCCTAGAAGTCCTGTGCTCAGGTGAATCAGCTTGGGGTGGTGGCGGAGACCGTGTAGCCGCCACCTCAGAAGGCGTGGCAGCCACCGCGCTACCTCTCCCGTGGCCACGTGTACCTTTAGTACAACACAAATACCAACATGAGTAATAAAATGTATATAAATACCAATATGCATACAACATGAGTACAACATAAATACCAACATGAATACAACGTGTACCTTTAGTGCCTCTCGGATTCGCGGGGGGTCGACCTCCTCTCACGGGGGGCGCTCCTTGCATAGTAGAGAGCAACACTCTCCGAAGAGGCGAGGCAGGAATGGAAGTACCCATCCCATCACCCGCCGACGAAGAAGGAGCCGCGGAGTGCTTTTGACCCTTTCCCACCATCTTTCAACACCTGTCATGACAAAGAGTAAATGAAATTAGTACAACATAAATACCAACAGGAGTAATAAAATGTATATAATTTAAGTGTACCATCGTCATAAATACCAACATGACTAATAAAAATTGAACACCTAACATGAACTCAAAATTTATATATAGTATAATAGTTGAATACCTGACATGAACTAATAACAATCGTGCTCGTCTATATATGCTTCGGGGTCAATAAATGCATCATGATCATCACTATCATCAATAAATGCATCATCATCATCACTATCACGAAGAACATGTGGGAGGCCACCATTATGTAATCGGTCAAGAAGTGACAGGTCATCCGCAGCAGTAACCTCTTCTTCTTCCAGCTCTTCCAGTTCGGGCTCAGGGGTTAAGACGGATTCAATGTCGCTGTCTACTTCAATGTTCTGGGGTGAAGTAGAGCAGTTCTTGAAACGTTTCTTGGACATACGTGTTTCTTGGAAGAATTCTCCTTCATATGTGTCTGGGTTAATGTGAGGTTTGTAATCCTCTTCATTGAGGGTAGGTGGTCTAAAATGTGGTGGCACTTCATAAACGACATCCCAACCTTTGAGATTTGGATCAGTTTGGCAAGCCCACGGTAGATAGAAAACTTGTGTCGCCTGTTGAGCCGTAATATAGACATCGGGAGCATCTAAGTGGGTGTTTTGGTTGATTTCGACTAGTCCTATATGTTCATGACTCCTTCAAGTCTCCCTCGGCTCAAACCAATAACATTTGAAGACTACGACGGTCGGTGGGTTTTCACCATAGAATAGAAATTCATAAATTGCTTCAACTCTTCCATAATACTCGGTGTCTCCTTCGCCGATAGCAGAGACAGAACAATTTGTAGTATTTAGGTCGGGCATAGATAGCTCTTTGCCAAAGGTACGAAAGTGATACCCGTTGATGTTGTATTTGTCAAATGAACGAACCTTATAGTGAAAACCATTAGCGACTTGTCTCAACTCGGCGTCCATAGACTCTGCATCAGCCTACAAGTTTATACGAAAGAATGGATGCATTAGCCACAAATTAGACAAAGAAATCAAATGGGCCCTTAATGGTAATTAATTACCCTTTGTTTGAACCAAGAGATGAAACCGGGATAGTCGCCTCCATGCTTTGCGAGAGGCTCATACTCTTCGACAGAATCATTTTCGATGACCGCTCCATCCGAGAATTCGGCGACGTATCGACTATATCAAATATCCGGGAATAAGAGTAGTTCAAAGCAATTAGAAGTTGCGGAACTATAAATTATTGAGAACTTATTCGATGTACGGCCGCACTTCTGCTAGGTTGGTGAAGATATACAATGAAATGGTCCGCCATTCTTCGACATCCAACGATTTCCCTTTCGAAGCACCGGATGGTGCGAGCTTACCTTTGAATAGGCTGAGGTTGGATCGAACTTTTTTTCGATCGCCATCATTGTATTGAGGCTTCGGGTTATGCAAATGATGATTTTTGGCTTCGTAGTGTGCTGTCACGAAGTTTGCCGCCTCCTCAGTAAAGAATGCCTCGGCCATCGATGCTTGAATTCTACGTTTATTTTTACACTTAGCTCGAAGCGTCTTCTGCATCCTCTCAGTTGAGTAGCACAATCGATTTTAAACAGGCCCCCCATTCTTGCCTCGGTCGGGAGATGCAAAATCAAATGTTGCATTGGATTAAAGAAGCCCGGTGGAAAGATCTTTTCTAATTTGTAGATCAACTCCGACGCCAACTCTTCCATTTCATCTAGCACGCCAAGCGATAGTTCTTTCGCACAAAGAGAACGGAAGAAATAGCTCAGCTCTGCCAGTACCAGCCATTCATCCTCAGGGATAAAGCCACACAACATCACCGGAATTACCCGCTCAATCCATATGTGCCAATCATGACTCTTGAGCCCAAATACTCTCAATTTCTCAAGACTCGTTCCCTCTTTAGATTCGCAGCATACCAATCGGGGAACATCAACCGCATTTTCACCCACAATAGCATTTCCCTCGTAGCTGGCCTTTCAAGATTGAACCATGCCTTTGGCTTCGCTATGCTTTGATTTCCTTTCCGTTGTCGCAAGTTTTGCAACGGTCTATCACATAGATCCTCCAGGTCGATTCTAGCCTTAGGATTATCTTTTGACTTCCCCTCTATGCCGAACAATGTACCAAAAATGGCCTCCGCGATATTCTTTTCAGTGTGCATCACGTCAATGTTGTGTGGGCAAAGGAGGTCTTTGAAGTAAGGAAGATCCCATAAGCATGACTTGTGAGTCCAGGCATGTTCCGTATTATACCCTTTGAAGTATCCTGGACGCAAAGGATCAGGCTCGAGAGCGTTTAACTCATCAAGGGTCTGTTGGCCTGTCAAAGCAGCTGGTGCAGTGTTTTTGACAACTCTACCTTTGATGAAATTCTTCTTGTCTTTTCTGAACTTATGTCAGGATCCAGGAATTGTCTATGCATGTCTAAGCAAGAATACTTGCGACCAGCCTGCAGCCAATGGAACTGAAGAGCTGCCTTGCATGTGGTGCACGGGAACCTTCCATGCACACACCAACTAGCGAATAGCACAAACGCCGGATAATCATGTGTCGAGTACATGTACCACACATGCATTTTGAAATTTGTTTTGGTAGCCGCGTCATAGGTCTTGATCCCATTATCCCAGGCTTCTTGCAACTCATCCTTAACCGGCTGCATGTACACATTCATATTCTTCCCCGGATAGTTGGGCCCTGGAATTATCAACGTCAGGAAAAAGTTATTTCTTTTCATAATCTCACCGGGTGGCAAATTTAGTGGAATGAAAAATACAAGCCAACAACTGTATTGTGTTGCCGTCATACCATACACATTGAACCCATCCGTGCTGATGGCAACTCTAGGTTGCCTTGGATCTTCCGATTTATCCTTATGTAATGCATCGAAGTGCCTCCACGCAAAACCATCTGAAGTGTGTACCAGCATCTTGGTCCCATCCGCATCTAGTTCGGTTCTTTTGCCCAATTTGTGCCATGTCATCTGTCTGGCCATCTCTTCGACCATGAAAATACATTGAAGTCTTGGTACGATTGGCAGATACCGAAGAACACTAATGAGGACTTTGGTCTGATTCTTCTCACCCATGCTGTTGTCTACCACAATATACCTGGAAGAATTGCAAATGGGGAAATAGTTCAAGGCCGCATACTCAAGCCTAAATAAGGAACATCCATTCTCACAGGCATGTATCTTCTCATAGGGCATCTTAAGTACACGGAGGATTTTCTTTGACTTGTACAGGTTTGCAGGCAGTACATGGCCTTTGGGTAGAAAGCGTCCAAATATCGTCATCATCGCGTCGTAGCATTCTCTGCCTAGGTTGAATTGAGCCTTAAGATCCATTACTTGCGCGATGGCATCCAGCTGACAAAGCTCAGTCTGCTCGTGGAGAGGATGTTTTGAAGAATCCAACATTTCATAGAAGGCCTTTGCAGATTCCTCCATCTCATCGTCCGAATCCCGAGCATCATCAAAGTCTTGCACCATGTCTTCAATCCCGGTACCATGCTCGTCAATGCAACGACGAATCACCTCAGCTCTGGCACGTTGGTCAGACTCACCATGAAAAGTCCACACCGTATAATTAGGCGTAAAACCCCACTTCTGCAGGTGTTTACCCATTTCAAACTCTGTCTGGTTTTTCCAGTTGTCGCAGTTGGGACAGGGGCACCATGTTTTTTGCTGGCCATTTGCAAATGCGGCTCTCACAAACCCCTGGTTTTTGTTAACCATTCATGGGTCATGTCTTTCTGACTAGGGTGACCAGTGTACATCCAAGCACGATCACTCATGTTGCCTAGCTACCTATGGAGGCACAAGAAATAAATATATAATTCATCATCTATATTCATATGCTAATCATGTTTGTCAGTTTTATTACGTCCATGCAACCTACACGCTAATAGGTAAAGATAGGTCCTAATCCCACCCGAGTATGTGCAGACTGGGTTCGTTTTCCCACGCTTTGCTCCAGATGCGACGCAGAATTTTGGCAGCACCTCCCCGCTGTTCTCCTGATACACGTCTCGGCAATAAGCTTAGAGGATGTGTACACGGAGAACAACAGGGTAGGCACTGACGAAATTCCGCATCGGATCCGGAGCACAGCATACGGGAAAACAAACCCAATCTACACATACTCGGGCTGTCCATGGATAATGTTGGACAATTTGAAAGGATGGCTGTTGTAAATATGCAAATAAATGCATATTTATAGATGTCGCCCTTTCGAACGGGAGACGCATACTGGTCACGCATACTCATGATTGAAGAAACCTATAGCTAGCAAGTTTCATCGGCACGAAGACCGGGACAAAGCAAATTAAGGGGGTAGGAGGAGAAGTCATTTGTGCAAACCAACAAACGCAAGGGGGGAGCTCGTCCAACGCACGTGGAGGTCGTCGAACAACTGCACATTGAAATTCACACAATCAACACAAATACGATGTTTTTATAATTAACATAATCGGAAAATATGTGACCTAACTCATAATTTAAAAAACTATAACCTCATGGGCCTCTCGAAGGCTGAAAAGCACCTTCTCGTTCGAAAGAAGGCAGAAGAGGTGTTGGGGGTCGGGGCTTAGTGGCGTCGGGAGTCAGTGCCATCGAGGGTCGGTGGTGTCGGGTGTCGGTGGCATCGGGGGTCGGGGGGTTAGTGGCGTCGGTTGTGGGGGTCAGTGGCGTCGGGGGTCGAGGGTCAGTGACGTCGGGTGTCAGTGGCGTCGGGGGTCGGGGGTTGGTGGCGTCGAGCGTCGTGGGTCGGGAGTCGTGGGCCGAGGGTCTGGGTCGGGGGTCAGTGACGTTGGGGGTCGAGAGTTAGTGGCGTCGGGGGTTAGTGGCGTTGGGGGTTGGGGGTCGGGGGTCAGTGGCGTCGGGGGTCGATGGTCGGGGGTCAGTGGCGTCGGGCGTCAGGGGTCGAGGGTCCAGGGTCAGTTTCGGGGTGCAGGGGTTGCCTTTTCCTCTTCTTTCTTCTTCTCCTCTCTCCTCGTTTTCTTCTTCTTCTTCTTTTCTTCTTCTTCTTCTTCTTCTTCTTCTTCTTCTTTTTTCTCCTCGTCCTCCCCTCCTCTTTTTCTCCTCCTATTCTTTTTCTTCTTCTTCTTCTTCTTCTTCTTCTTCTTCTTATTTCTCCTCCTCTTCCTCCTCCTCCTCCTCCTCCTCTTCTCCTTCTTCTTCTTCTTCTTCTTCTTCTTCTTCTTCTTCTTCTTTTTTTTTTCTCCTCCTCCTCCTCCTCTTCTGCTTCTTCTTCTTCTTCTTCTCCTTCTTCTTTTCATTCTTCTTCTAATTATTTTCTTCTTTTCCTTTTTTCTTTTTCATTTTTTTCCTTCTGCTTTTCCTCTTTTTTTCTTCTAACCTAACTAACTATCCTAATTAGCCTAATAATCTAACCAAATAAACTAACTAAATTACCCTATATATAATAGAAAACTAACCTAATAAACTAACTAAAGTAATTAACTTTTTTAAAAAGAAAACGACGAAGAACTCACCGCGGTGGACGACGGCAGGGTGCGGCAGCGGCGGCGGTGGACGACGGCAGGGGGGCAGGGGGCACGCGGCAGGGGGCTCGCCGCGGGAAGAGTCTCGCTGCAGGGGTGGGTCGCCGCGGGGGTGGGCTCTCGCGGGGAGGGGCTCGCCGCGGGGGGGGGGGGGGGGGGCTCGCCGCGAGGGGGGGCTCGCCACGGGGGGGGGGGGGCTCTCGCGGGGAGGGGGCGCCGTGGAGAGAGACAGAGCGAGACAGTGGCTAGGGGGAGAGAGAGACAGTGAGGAGGAGGGGGTTAACGGGCGTTATAGGGCGGCCCCTTTGCCGTTTGACCCCAGATGGCAAAGGGCACCATGGCTGATGGCAAAGGCTCCTGGATTTTGGACATGGCAGGCATGGGACCCACCCGTCCTCTTTGCCGTCTGCCCTGGGTCTCTTTGTCGTCCGCTGGCAGACGGCAAAGGGCCGACACATGGCAAATAGTATTTTTTCCATGTGTCATTCCTTTGCCGTCTGCCTTGTGTCAACTGATGGCAAAGAGGTTCTTTGCCGTCAGCCAACAGACGGCAAAGAACTGGCTGACGGCAAAGAACTGGATTCCAGTAGTGACATGAGCGTGAGCCATGGTTTTAGCACTATAAGTGGTGTGGAGTATGGTGGAGGGTGCAAGAAGAACAAGGAGAAGATGGTTACATTAACTAGGCATATCAATGACCTGTGGAGATGCTCATCAATAGATATCAATGTGAATGAGTAGGGATTGCCATACAAATGATGCACTAGAGCTAAGAGTATGTGAAAGCTCTTAAAGAAAACTAGTGGGTGTGCATCCAACTTGCTTGCTCACGAAGACCTAAGGAAAATTTGAGGAAGCCTATCATTGGAATATACAAGCCAAGTTATATAATGAAAATTTCCCACTAGCTATATGGTGGTGACAAAACGAGAGACTCTCAATCATGAAGATCATGGTGCTTAATATGCACAAGTGTGGAAAAGTGGTAGCATTGTCCCTTCTGTCTTTTTCTCTCATTTTTTTGGATGGGCTCTTTGGCAAAAGCTTCAGAAACTGCTAGAGAGAAGCGATGACCTGTTGAATGATGAAATGAATCTTACCCAAATCCTCACTGGAGGTATGAAAAGTCTTTAGTCTAGATTTGATAATCTTCAAGATCGTCATGGCACACTCTTGGCTGATCATGAGAAACTTTCCTATGAATATATTCAACGGAAACTTTATCTTGAGAAGTTGAGGATGTCTCATGCTGATCTTCGAATGGAAAATGATACATTACTTGCTGAACAGATCAGTGCCGCTCAGGTTGAATTCATTCCACCATATCTTAAATGCATCGAAAGTCAAACTATGAATTCTTCACCACAATCATCAAATGCTTCTATTTCTACAAATTCTTCAACTGCTCATGTGGTATCAAATTCCTCACTTGAGGAAACCACAAATGTTACTAACGAAAATGCAGGGCTAAAGGAATTGTATGTGACACGCATGTACAAAAGTCTCAAAGGGCATCAAACCCTTTGCGATGTGCTCAAAAAGCAGATATTGAACAGGAACCCGAGGAAAGAAGGAATTGCTTTTGAAAGGAAACTGAATGTTGATGCATCATACTAGAAACCTGAGTAGTATCCCAAATCCTCATGGGTTGCTGCTAAAGGACCTCATGTTGATCCATCCAATCTAACAGGCTTTGCATGTAAATTATCCTATTCCTCAGATGAGTCATTTGACTCCAACTATATATTTTTCAAAAATCAATCTGGTGAAGTATTTGCTTGATATGTTGGAACTAACTGCGGGAATGGACCACCCTTGAGGAAAATCTTGGTCCCCAAAAGCTATTTGGAAAATCTTCAGGTGAACGTCCTCATGACACCACCCGTGAAGAAACTGAACCCCGGAACAAATTCCTCAGGTGGACCAAAGTCTTCATGAGGATCAAAATTCTCAACTGGTCAAAACTATGCTCGTACTCATGCTAATGCTTCTAATATGCAGGGAAATTACAAGGAATATGAATATGAGCATTACTCCTCAAATCATTATGTTCATAAATCCTCAAAGAACTTCTCTGCGTATTCATTTGACTACTCTAACCCCCTACTATGAAGAGAAGTGCATTAGCTTCAATGCCCCATTTCTCGTATGGTGCTCGCACGATGATGAACTCTTTACCACCCCTTCAGATGTGGGTGATGAAGAAATTGAACTAATCACTTCTGCATGTCAGGTCTCCAGATGAAAATCATCATGTGAAGAATTTGCTGGAGACCCGAGGAAATTGCTTGATTGGACGCAAGCTAATATTGATGAAATGATAACATTTCACACGTCCTAAAATTTACTATTTATGATGAAATTCCTATCTGATGAAATTGATATCATATTCTTCAAGTCTGAAATATATGAGATGGTAAGTTGTACTAATTCATCTGCAGGATGACAAACCCAAGAGTACTGAGTGGGTTCTTGATAGTGCTTGCACACACCACATGACTGGTGACAAAAGCTTGCTGATGAATATGCCACTGACTCCATTACCACTGAAGAAAATTACTTATGCTGACAAAGGTAAAAGTAAGGTATTGGGACTTGGCAAAGTGGCTATTTCCAAGGACACGCACATGGAAAAGTGATGCTTGTCGGATCCCTTGGGTTTAACCTCATGTCAGTCTCAATGCTTTGTGATCTTGATATGGTTGTTATCTTTGGAAAATATAGATGTGTAGTCATCATGGAATCTAACAGATCGAAAGTCTTCGAAGGTGTAAGGAGAGGAGATTT
Organism: Hordeum vulgare subsp. vulgare; assembly: GCF_904849725.1. Lineage (NCBI taxonomy): Eukaryota > Viridiplantae > Streptophyta > Magnoliopsida > Poales > Poaceae > Hordeum > Hordeum vulgare. Next base: position 481,785,363 of record NC_058524.1, on the reverse strand, counting down.
GTACATTGTTGATCTTTTCACACGTCCTCAACCAACCACATGCTTATTAGCAAAACCTCAGAAGGCTGGCAATGGCATCAAATACTTGGTCACGCAGGTATGAGGAATTTGCACACGCTAGCGAAGAAAAGCATGTCATTGGCATCGAATCAGTCAAATTCCTCAAGGACCACCTCTGCGGTGCTTGTGAGTCTGAAAAAAATGACCAGATCCAAACACCCCTCGAAGACCATCATGACTACTACTCGACCGTTTGAATTGCTTCACATGGATCTATTTGGACCTACTCAGTATGCCACTCTAACAAATGCATCATCTTTATACGACTTTGTCATAGTTGATGATTATTCTAGATATACTTGGGTGCATATCATTCTGTATAAAACTGAAGTGCAGGAAGTCTTCAAACGATTTTCCTCAAGGGCCTCGACGAACTTCGACATCAAGATCAAACACATCGGGAGTGATAATGGGATAGAATTCAAAAACACTGGTCTTGATGATTATCTTTATGAACTTGGTATTACTCACGAATTGTCTGCTCCTTATACTCCTCAATAGAATGGTGTCGTCGAAAGAAAGAACAGGACTCTGGTTGAGATGGCACGAACCATGCTTGAAGAATATGAGACTCCTCGTCGTTTCTGGCCTGAAGCAATCAACACTGCTTGCCATATCATCAACAGGGTATATCTTCACAAATTCCTCAACAAAACTTCATATGAACTCCTCACTGACAAGAAAAATGTAAGTTATTTCAAAGTCTTCGGTGCAAAATGTTGGATTAGAGATCCTCACCATAGCTCAAAATTTGCACCTAAAGCACATGAGGGTTTTATGCTCGGTTACGGAAAGCACTCGCACACCTACAGAGTCTTCAACAACTATCACAACAAGGTTGTTGAAACTGTAGATGTGCGGTTCGATGAAACTAATGGCTCGCAAAGAGAGCAATTGCCTCCTAAACCAGATAAATTATCTCCTGAAGAAGCAATCAAGTTCAAAGCTACTGAAGACATTGTTCCTACTGAGGAAATTGCTGAAGAAATCATTCCCAGCACTGATGAAAATCAAGAATATGCTTGTGAGGAAATTGCTCCAGAACAAATTCCTCTGCCCAGACGAAATCCTCAACCACCTCATCCGAGGATTGCAAATGAAGTAGAACTTGACAAAATCCTCGATGATATCAACGCGCGAGGTCCTCTCACTCGCTCAAAAGCTTCACACTTAGTTACATTTTGTGGGCATTCTTCTTTTATGTCTATCACAGAACCTTCAAAAGTTGATGAGGCCTTCATGGAACCTGAGTGGATTCAAGCCATGCAAGATGAACTTCTCCAATTCAAGCTAAATGACGTGTGGGAAGTCGTCAAATGACCAGATCCTCGAAAGCACAATATCATCGGCACCAAGTGGATTTTCCGAAACAAGCAAGATGAGGATGGTCAAGTGGTGAGGAATAAGGCCTGACTTGTAGCCCAAAGCTACACATAGGTTGAAGGAATTGATTTCGATGCAACTATTGCACCTATTGCTAGACTTGAAGCTATTCGAATAATACTTGCTTATGCTAATCATCGTAACATTACTTTATATCAAATGGATGTGAAAAGGGCATTCCTCAATGGTAAGCTTGAGGAAGAAGTATATGTTGCTCAGCCCCCAGGTTTTGAGGATCCGAAGAATCCAGACAAAGTCTTCAGACTCAAAAAGGCACTCTATGGCCTCAAGCAAGCCCCTCGGGCGTGGTATGATACATTGAAGGAATTCCTCATGAAGAAAGGCTTCAAACCTGGTTCACTCGATCCAACTCTTTTCACAAAATCCTATGACAATGAACTATTTGTGTGCCAAATATATGTCGATGACATCATATTTGGGCGTACTGACAAACGTTACAGTGAGGAATTTTCTTATATGATGAGTGAAGAATATCAGATGTCTATGGTGGGGGAGCTGAAATTCTTCTTAGGTCTTCAAATTCATCAACAACGCAATGGCATCTTCATATCACAGGAGAAATACCTCAAGGATGTTCTGAGGAAATTCGACATGCATGAATGCAAAGGCGCCAAGACTCCCATGCCAACCAATGGCCACCTCTACACTGACGAAAATGGTAAAGATTTTGATCAACATGTATATCGCTCGATGATTGGCTCTTTATTGTATCTATGTGCATCTAGGCCGGATATAATGCTTAGTGTTTGCATGTGTGCTCATTTTCAAGCAAAACCGAAGGAATCACACCATAAGGCTATGAAGCATATTCTTCGATACTTACCTCACACACCAACACTAGGATTATGGTACCCCAAGGGCTCAAATCTTCATCTCGTGGGATATTCTGATTCTGACTATGCTGATGACCGTGTGGATCGCAAGTCAACTTCTGGTACTTGTCATTTCCTCGGCAGATCATTTGTTTGCTGGTCCTCAAAGAAGCAGAACTATGTTTCTCTATCCACTACCGAAGCTGAGTACATTGCTGCTAGATCCTGCTGTGCTCAATTACTATGGATGAAGCAAACCCTCAAGGACTACGACATCAACATGAAGAATGTGCCTCTCTACTATGACAATGAGAGTGCAATCAAGATTGCATACAATCCAGTACAACACTCCAAGACTAAGCACATCTAGATGCACCATCATTTTCTCCAGGACCATTTCCTCAAGGGCAATATCATCATCGACCATGTGAAGACTGACGATCAACTAGCAGATATTTTCACTAAGCCCTTGGATGAGAAAAGGTTTTGCAAGTTGAGGTGTGAACTAAATATCTTAGAGCCTTCAAATGTTTTGTGAAAACATGCACACATCCTAAAACTTATGGAAAATTGATGACTTAGATGTGCAACACACGAAGAATCGGTTTTCTTCAATCAATGAAGAATATCACTCTTAGTGTGAGGAAATCAATGAAGAATTTGGTTCTCACGGCCCTACGATAATTGTACGCGGCGCTTGAAATCATCATTCTTATAGGGTGGGTCACGCCACCACCCAACTTTGAAAACCTTCAAGCTGCTTTTTCTTCAAAGTTGAAATTCATCAACCTGACGATTTGTCACAAAATCCTCAAGTTTTTCAAAATCTTCAAAACACTTGATGATTTTCATTTGCCTGGATATATATAGACTGAGATTTTCAAAGTCCTCAACAGCATTCACTTATAGCTATTTATTCAATTTGATATTTCATCTAAGTGAATGTGATCGGACCCTACTCCCTACTATGCTATACTCAACCCACTCTATTCAATTCTTCATATGCGTTCTACTTGAAACTTTGTTCAAAATCCTCACTGTGTCCTTGTCAGCTCAGGATTTTGCAATGAAATCCTCAAGTCTTCAAAAATGAATTTTGTGACGTTACACAATGTTGGGGAACGTCGCATGGGAAACAAAAAAAATTCTTACACGCACGAAGACCTATCATGGTGATGATCATCTAGGAGAGGGAGATTGGATCTACGTACCCTCGTAGATCGCTAAGCGGAAGCGTATATAACGCGGTTGATGTAGTGGAACGTTTCCGCGATTTAGATGGCTGTAGTCGTAATATCTCATCACGATCTGCCCCGCTGTAGCGACCCGACTCAAGACGAGTCAAGCCTGTGGTGTTTCCGTACCAACCCAAGATCATGCTGGTACACACACAGTACATAATGTCTATATTCAAGAGTTCAATCACACAGCTTTATTACTCGAAATCGCACAAAAAGTACTTTATTACAATAAAGGATTACAATAAAGTGGTTGAAGGCCATCTCATGAGATATCTAATGAAGACTAGCGGAAGCATCAGGTAGACGAGTCCAACCGACTCCAAGGGCATGTCGCTGAGCGTAGAACGTAGCCTCACTCCTGGTCGTAAAAGTACTCTGCAACATGATACGTTGCAGCCGTGTAGGTCAGCATATTGAATATGCCGGCAAGTCATCAAAGAGAGGAGTAAAATAATAATCAACTATCTCTACATGCATATTTGGCCGGTGGGGCTAAGTTTTGCATAAAGCCAGTTTTATCCTACAACAAAAGGGGTCGGAAGCAAAATATTACTACATTGTTTGTTGTTAACGAGATGGTTCCGCCAACCAATTCTCGTACCCAAAAAGTTGTTAACACCCACATTATTATTAAGTTGTGTCGAGAGTTCAGGGGAAATTCAATGCCTTCGGCTCAAGTTGTCCATGACCGTGGACACGGCTAATCGATTAGGTTGGGCACTCTGCAAAGTTTTGCACACGTTCCCCACAAGATTTGATCGCCTCCGGGTTTGTCCTCGCACTTCAGGGTGTTTGAAGACCGGATGATCAAAACATGGTCTTTCAACGGGTCCCTCTGAATCCCTGTCGGTGCCCATCCATTCCTACCGTTCGTCTACATCTGCTAGCACCGCCTGTCCAGAGTCGCCGCGTTGTCCAACCAAGCTAGAGCCCATAATAACTTGTGGCTGTGCAGGTAAGCCTTGAGTCTTGAAGTCTCCGTCCGTCTCTTCGAGCCTGGGTGAAGCTTTCCGCAGGATGACATGGCCTCTCCAGCATCCCGGGCATCCACTGGGTTCTCCAGGGAGCCGATCAACCGTCCTTCACCCAGAGTTGCATTGCGTCCGAGGTCTTGAAAATCTTGTCTTAGCCGGTCTTGATTATTATATCAACCTCGCATCACTCGTGGTATACACTCAACCGATAACCCGTCTACTCAAGCATAGCATTAAGAAATTGTCGTCCCGGGGCCAAGTATCGGGGTTGTTGTGTGTCTCCCACATGATACTACAACTTATTCTAAAGTTTCCAAGTACCTAGGCAGCATGCAATATTGGGCAAAGAAAGGTGATCTACCATGCATCGAAAACATAGGTAAAATAACATGATCAAAATGACTTGCCTTGATGATAGTTGTCTTGCTCGAGCGCTTCTAAGTAACACGCTTTGCACTCCGGATGATCTACCGGTGCAAACACAAAACACACCATAAGCACTTCAACCATGCAACAAGTACAAATAACATCACATGCAAGGAATTGCTAAAGTCTAAGCAAGGGAGTTCAACACGTGCCGGTAGGGCAGAAACTTGTTTCTGTTGAAAACACCAGTAAAAATACTTTAAATTTTTTGAAACTTCTACCACAGTAAGAGTTTATCACTAGGAAGCAGTAGCAAGAAGAATCAACTCAAAATCATTCTTCAAACTCCTGGAATAAGCAAAATAAGGTTTAAACTAAATCTGCTCTAACTTATATTTGAAAATTTCAAACATAGACAAATTTTATGTTTTCAAAAACTACAGGAAATTTGGCAGCTACTGGAGAAAGAATCAATGTCATTGGACTTCGGGATAAAACGTTGTGGCCAAAACAAAATTGAAACTTTCTGTTTTTGTAAACAGGCAGAAAAAACTGAAGATAACTAGTACTAAAAAGAGGGGTATACGTGGCAAGCTACTGTTGGCTGGGAGGGGTGTTTGCTGCAGCGTTTTTAGAAAACGGCCTCTAACAAAAGCTACTGGCTAAAACATAAGTGAAAAATAAAACCGTTGGTTTTCTAAACTAAACCGAAGAGGTACTAGAGATCTAATCTACACCCTACAGCTAAGATCCAACGGCTAAGAAGAAAACAAAAGAAAGACAGAGAGGGGGGGGCTACCTTGCTGGCTGGCAGTAGCTCCGACGAGGTCACGTCGCCGGCGAGGGGGGAGGGGGCTCCGGGGCGGTGGAGAGTAGGGCGGCGGCGGCGGGGCAGTCCTCCTCCTCGGGGAGGCGCTCGGGGGGAGAGGGGGCTTGGGGGGCGCTCTAGGAGGCGGGCCGAAGGTGGGCAGCCTTGCTGCTCCGGCGAGCGGCGGCAGCGGTGCTTCGCGCGGCGGCTCGGCGTGGAAAAGGTGGGAACGGGGTCGGCGAGGCGCTGGGGTTTATATAGGCTAGGAGGAGGGTGGAAGAAGGAAGGAGTAGAGGTGGCAGTGGGGAAGAAATCCCGTGTTTCCTGGGGAGGGCTCGGCTCGGGCACGGGTAAGGTAGGAGAGGGAGGTAGGAGAAGGAAGGTGACCGCTGGCGGGAGAGGCTCGGGCGGTGGGGCCCTTGGGCAGAGAGAGGGGGCGGGGATGGAAGGCTCGGTCGGCCGGCCCGTAGGGGATTTGTTCCCCTGGCGGTGGGGATCGGCCCACGGCCTAAACTGCGCTGGGGCGTCGGCGGTTACCAAAAGAAAATCTTTCCTAATACTAATTTTTTTCCGAATCAGAAAATAAAAACGAATAAAAGGAAAGTAAATCAAAATATTAATATAGGGTATTATATACCAAAAAAATCAGAAAAATATTCTCTTCCCGAATAACATTTTTCCAAAGCAAAAATAAAAACTTTAAAAAATGTTTTTTTTCTTCAGAAATTCCCAATTTGCTTTATTTCTTTTTGCAATTATTTTTGCAAAAGAACTTTGGGTTTTCTTGGCTCAAATATTTCAGAAGTTTGCCCGCACGGTGGAGGGTCATTTTCCTCCTCTCTCTCTCTTGCGTGCAAGAGAGTATTTTTCTCCGGGCTTTTCTCGCGCGAAAAAGAAAGAAATGCAAATCAAAAAGACGAAAGAAAATCACGAGCTAAATTTTATTTCAATCAACATGCATAGATGCTTAGCTAAGCGACGTTGAAGTCCCGGCTCTAAGCCATACAAGACTGCACATTGAACTACTGAGTAGTCCTCCTTACGTGTTAACCAAGCGTTCTTAACATCTTGGTTTGCCGTAGCGGGTCGTTCATCTCCTAGCGCAGCATCAAGCACTACAAGAAATATGCTCATACATGATGTTTTTAAGACGTCGTTGATGAATTCGTCATAAATCTATGACGATTTCATCCGAGATTGTCGTAAATCGTTTGAGTGGATCAAATCTACATATAAATTACGACGATGTGAGTCAAAAACATCGTAACCGCATAAGATGAGATCGTCATAACTTTTACGACGATTATAAAAATGTCGTAACATGTTCTAACTATGTTGACATGTTACTCGTGGGTCCATTCTATCCCACCTCATCCATGTATTAAACTGTTTTTATATCATTTTTCTGTTGGACTATTTTTTTCATCTTACTTTTATATTGGACTGATATTTTATCCTTCATGCTTGCTAATGGGTTGGTTTATGGTTTGTCATAATATTTTATATTATACATAATATATGGTCTAATATTTTTTAAATGAGTTATTACATTTTTATAACAAAGATTTGGTAGGTTCTTTATAAAAAACCTATTATCTCGCACTTTAAAAATAAAAAATTGTTTTTTGTGTAAACAAAATGTAAAATCTCTTTGACAACGTTGTTTGTCATACCAACATACACACATGTGGACAATATTGGGTCATTATAACAAACTATAAGAGGATAAAATATTAGAAAAACAAAAAAACAAAAAAATATATAAACTTAATTCTAATTGGTGGAATCTGCTATGGCATGGATGATAACGTGTCAAACATTCATCCATCCGTCCATCCAACCCACCGGCATCAAACCCCAGGCTTCGCTCCTCACGTACCAGCACCACCTCCTTTGCTCTGTGACTCTGTCTTCCTCCTCCCCTGAATCCCAGATCCACCCAACCAGCCGGCGGCGGCCAACCCCCACCGATGACCTACCAGCCTTCGACCTCTGCCCCACTCCCGGCACACCCAACCCTCTCCTCTCCCCAGCCGCCGAGTCCAACCTCCACATCTCTAACCCGCACCCGAAACCCTAGCTCGTGCACATGGCGACGAGGCCAGCCCGCCGCCGCCACCAACGAGGAGGAGGAGCGAGATGCCCGACCTGCCGTGCGACAGGGACGTGGTGTGCATGTGTGCCGTGCGGCGGCGCCCCCGGAGGTGGAGCTGCTGCGGTGCGCGACCTGCGCGACGCCTTGGCGCTCCCCGTGCCTCTCGAAGCCCCCCGCGCTCACCAATGCGGCCGGCTGGGCCTGCCCCGACTGCGGCGGCGAGGGCGCGTCCCACTCGTCCGCCCCGGCGCCTGCCCCCACCGCGGCCCCCGGGGGCGCCGGTGGCGGGAGCGGCCTCCTCGCCACCATCCGTGAGATCGAGGCCGACGCCACCCTCTCCGAGCAGGACAAGGTGCGGCGCCGCCAGGAGCTGCTCGACGGGAAGAGCGCCGCCGCCGGCGGTGGGGACGACGGCGACAACGAGGAACAGGACGAAGACGACGAGGACAGCGCGCTCGAGATCGGCGGCAAGAACTTCTGCTGCGTCTTCTGCATGAAGCTCCCCGAGCGCCCCGTCACCGTGAGCACTGCTCAATACCCCATCCACTCCCGTGTTCTCCGCCGTCAGTTTTGATCAAATTAATAAATGCCCATGACTAAATCCATCCTCGCTCTGCTGCTGCTTGTATAATCACAGGCTTGCGCTGGTTGAATCCTGCATCATGTGGTTGGTATTGCTGGCCAGTCCGAACATGGTGCTCAGTCAGTAGCGCTCTCAGGTGGTTACATAGACGATGAGGACCATGGGGAGTTGTTCCTGTATACTGGAAGGTATGATGCTGCATACTTGGAAGTTTCTTGTATATCCACTTGCTATCTTTGTACAATTGTGTCTGATCCTACATATGAGCACTTAATCATATAAGTAATTTGTAGTGGCAGTGGAGGAAGAGATCTAAGTGGGAACAAGCGAACAAACAAGGAGCAATCTTCTGATCAGAAATTCGATAAGATGAATGCTAATCTACGTCTTAGTTGCCAGAAGGGCTACCCTGTCACTCAGTTCTTGGGGGCGCGGGGCGGCAACAGCGTGCAGTTCACCGAGTTCATCCAGAACAACCTCCACCTCTACCAGTTCCGCAACAACATGCCGCTCAGCACGGCCGCCACCGCCAAGTTCACCCGCGGCAAGCTCGCCACCGCCCTCCGCAAGGTGCCGATCCAGCCCCGATTTCCCTTCTACTCACTAGCGTTGTCCCGTGGATTGTCCATGGGTAGTGTCCCAGTGAGGGGCTAGGATTTGCTATCCCCACTTTATCATAGGCGATAGCTCTGTCTTACACCGGTTCCGTCTCCTTAGGGTTTGTAAATTCTGTTGTAGGCCTGTTGTTCTGCTGGGTATGTGATTGGGGATTGCTGGCGACTTAAATGGGGTCTTATGCCTTACTAGTGTGTAGCCTTGTAGGTTTTCTTATTCGTATTTACAGTTTGTTGATGAATGTATTGTGTAGCCTTGTAGGTTTTCTTATTCGTATTTACAGTTTGTTGATGAATGTTGTCTGTTATTTGTTTGTCAAACATTTTTTGGATAAGTTCGATGTCTGTTCAGGGCCGGGCAACAATTTGGGGCCCAGAATTTCTAATTAACGTTGCATAACTTTGCTGAAAAATCCAGCCCATCAGTAGGACATCAGAACATGCGTAGCACACACACGAGGCACTGGGTGTTGTCTCCCACAAAGAAACTGTACGCACACGTTCTGCTAAAAGAAAATATCTGAATGCACGAGAGGCGTTTGCTCATGAGGCGCTCGCTGCCCAGGATGAACGCGAGGCGCTCTCATTGTCGATCCTGCAGGCAACAGGTGCCAGTTCGATTCGTCTCCCCTTGTGTATCTTGTCATTCTGCCAAGCGCTAGCAGCTCCTCTCCGCCGATCAGCCCTTGGATAGCCGCTACTCTCCGTTTATCAACCAATCGCTTAGGGCATCGACAGTTCGTCTCCTCTTGATCGGAAGGTGACTACGTGGTCTACCTAATCGTTAAACGGGTGGTGCATCTCCTAGCGCAGCATCAAGAAGGACATAATCCTTCTTCCCAGCTTGTAGGATCAACTTAATATTATGAGCCTAGTCCACAAAGTTGCTTCCATCATCTTTCAACTTAGCTTTCTCTAGGAACGTATTAAAACTCAGGGTGACTGTCACGTGAGCCATGATCTACAACACAAATATATTCAAAGTAGACTTAGACTATGTTCAAGATAATTAGAGTTTAACTTAATCAAATTACTTTCTAAACTCCCACTCAAAAAGTACATCTCTCTAGTCATTTGAGTGGTTCATGACCCACTTACACTAGCTCAAGTCCGATCATCATGTGAGTTGAGTATAGTTTCAGTGGTAAGCATCCCTATGCTAATCAGATCAACTATATGACTCATGATCGACCTTTCGGTCTCATGTGTTCCGAGGCCATGTCTGCACATGCTAGGCTCTACAAGCTTAACCCGAGTGTTCTGCGTGTGGAACTGTTTTGCACCCGTTGTATGTGAACGTTGAGTCTATCACACCCGATCATCATGTGGTGTCTCGAAACGACGAACTGTAGCAATGGTGCACTGTCGGGGAGAACACAATTTCGTCTTGAAATTTTAGTGAGAGATCACCTCATAATGCTACCGTCGTTCTAAGCAAAATAAGGTGCATAAAAGGATTAACATCACATGCAATTCATAAGTGACATGATATGGCCATCATCCCGTGCTCCTTGATCTCCATCACCAAAGCACCGGCACGATCTTCTTGTCACCGGCGCCAAACCATGATCTCCATCAACGTGTCGCCATCGGGGTTGTCGTGCTACTCATGCTATTACTACTGAAGCTACATCCTAGCAAAATAGTAAACGCATCTGCAAGCACAAACGTTAGTTTAAAGACAACCCTATGGATCCTGCCGGTTGCCGTACCATCGACGTGCAAGTCGATATTATCTATTACAACATGATCATCTCATACATCCAATATATCACATCACATCGTTGGCCATATCACATCACAAGCATACCCTGCAAAAACAAGTTAGACGTCCTCTAATTTGTTGTTGCATGTTTTACGTGGTGACCATGGGTATCTAGTAGGATCGCATCTTACTTACGCAAACACCACAACGGAGATATATGAATTGCTATTTAACCTTATCCAAGGACCTCCTCGGTCAAATCTGATTCAACTAAAGTTGGAGAAACCGACACTTGCCAGTCATCTTGGAGCAACAGAGTTACTCGTAGCGATGAAACCAGTCTCTCGTAAGCGTACGAGTAATGTCGGTCGAAGCCGCTTCAATCCAACAATACCGCGGAATAAAGAAAAGACTAAGGAGGGCAGCAAGATGTACATCACCGCCCACAAAAACTTTTGTGTTCTACTTGAGATTACATCTATGCATGAACCTAGCTCATGATGCCACTGTTGGGGAACGTCGCATGGGAAACAAAAAATTTCCTACGCGCACGAAGACCTATCATGGTGATGTCCATCTATGAGAGGGGATTTCCGATCTACGTACCCTTGTAGATCGCACAGCAGAAGCGTTAGTGAACGCGGTTGATGTAGTGGAACGTCCTCACGTCCCTCGATCCGCCCCGCGAACCGTCCCACGAACCGTATCGTGATCCGTCCCACGATCTAGTGCCGAACGGACGGCACCTCCGCGTTCAGCACACGTACAACTCGACGATGATCTCGGCCTTCTTGATCCAGCAAGAGAGACAGAGAGGTAGAGGAGTTCTCCGGCAGCGTGACGGTGCTCCGGAGGTTGGTGGTGATCTAATCTCAGCAGGGCTCCGCCCGAGCTCCACAGAAACGTGATCTAGAGGTAAAACCGTGGAGATATGTGGTCGGGCTGCCTTGGAAAAGTTGTCTCAAATCAGCCCTAATTGCTCCATATATATAGGAGGAGGGAGGGAGGCTTGCCTTGAGGCTCAAGGAGCCCCAAGGGCTGCGCCACCAAGGGAGGAGGAGTCCTCCTCCAATCCTAGTCCAACTAGGATTGGAAAGTGGAGTCCTTCTCTCCTTTCCGACCTCTTTTTTTTCTTTTCTCTTTGATTTTCTATCTATGGCGCATAGGGACTTCTTGGGCTCTCCCACCAGCCCACCAAGGGCTGGTGCACCACCCCCAAGGCCTATGGGCTTCCCCGGGGTGGGTTGCCCCCCCGGCGAACACCCGGAACCCATTCGTCATTCCCGGTAACTCCGAAAACCTTCCGGTAATGAAATGAGGTCATCCTATATATCAATCTTCGTTTCCGGACCATTCCAGAAACCCTCGTGACATCTGTGATCTCATCGGGACTCCGAACAACATTCGGTAACCAACCATATAACTCAAATACGCATAAAACAACGTCGAACCTTAAGTGTGCAGACCCTGCGGGTTCGAGAACTATGTAGACATGACCCGAGTGACTCCTCGATCAATATCCAATAGCGGGACCTGGATGCCCATATTGGATCCCACATATTCTACGAATATCTTATCGTTTGAACCTCAGTGCCAAGGATTCATATAATCCCGTATGTCATTCCCTTTGTCCTTCGGTATGTTACATGCCCGAGATTCGATCGTCAGTATCCGCATACCTATTTCAATCTCGTTTACCAGCAAGTCTCTTTACTCGTTCCGTAATACAAGATCCCGCAACTTACACTAAGTCATATTGCTTGCAAGGCTTATGTGTGATGTTGTATTACCGAGTGGGCCCCGAGATACCTCTCCGTCACACGGAGTGACAAATCCCAGTCTCGATCCATACTAACTCAACGAACACCTTCGGAGATACCTGTAGAGCATCTTTATAGTCACCCAGTTACGTTGCGACGTTTGATACACACAAAGCATTCCTCCGGTGTTAGTGAATTATATGATCTCATGGTCATAGGAACAAACACTTGACACGCAGAAAACAGTAGCAACAAAATGACACGATCAACATGCTACGTCTATTAGTTTGGGTCTAGTCCATCACATGATTCTCCTAATGACGTGATCTAGTTATCAAGCAACAACACCTTGTACATAATCAGAAGACCCTGACTATCTTTGATCAACTGGCTAGCCAACTAGAGGCTTGCTAGGGACAGTGTTTTGTCTATGTATCCACACATGTATATAAGTCTTCATTCAATACAATTATAGCATGGATAATAAACGATTATCTTCATACAGGAATTATAATAATAACTATATCTATTATTGCCTCTAGGGCACAATTCCAACAGGACATACGCAATCTCCCCTCCTCATATTTGCTAGCCTCTCCACTACCGCACATAGCCCGTTATCACCTCGAGGATTGGTGCAATTTTCGCTGGTGCATCCAAACCCCATTAAATGAGGCGCTTTGTTGCACATAAGCCTTATTATATCATCCTCAAAACAGCCACCATACCTACCTATTATGGTATTTCCATAGCCATTACGAGATATATTGCCATGCAAATTCCATCGTCACTTCACATGACTAGTTCGTTCATCACCATATTGCTTTGCATGAGCATATATAGCTGACATGGTATTTGTGGCAAAGCCTCCATTCATAATAGTATTTTTTGCAAACACACAATTATCAAATGTTGAATACATGTCACGCTAAGATCATTGCACATCCTGGTACACTGCGAGAGGCATTCATATTTGAGTCATGTTGCTTCGTGGTCCATCATATCGAGTTATCCATGAGTTGTAAGTAAATAAAAGTGTGATGATCATCATTATTAGAGCATTGTCCTAGTGAGGAAATAAAGATGGGAGAGGCCAAATTAGCCCACCATATATAAAAAATGAATGAGAGAAAAATAGAGAAGAGACTTTGCTACTATCCTTTACCACACTTGTGCCTCAAAGTGGCACCATGTTCATCAAATCATCATGTTATATCATTCATATGCTAGTGGGAATCAATTTTTTATAAACTTGGCTTGAATATTCAGATAACGGGCTTCCTCAAATGCCCGAGGTCTTCATGAGTAAGCAAGTTGGATCCACACCCACCTAGCTTCAGTGGAGCTTTCATACACTTATAGCTCTAGTTCATCATTTGTATGGCAATACCTACTCCATGTGTCAATATCTATCGGTGGGCATCTCCATATCCCGTTGGTATGCCTAGTTGATACGAGACTATCTTCTCCACTTTTCAACCCATTTGTAACCTACCACCTTATTCTATTCGACCTTTATGCCATGTCTAATGGTTCATGCTCAAGTATTATGTGAAGAATAAAAAGTTGATCCATATTGGAAAGGTACGACCCAGTTGCGTGACTTGGGCACTGTGGTGCTTGACATTTTTAGTTATGTGGTGAATATGGACCCATGCCTTGCTATATAATGAAGATGGAAAGGGTTGAAACAATCATTGAGGATCGTACACTTTGAAAAATTAATTGTTTTGCTGCTTATACTTATAAATATTGCAATGTTAATATTTGGTAATGCATCATTTCTCAAAGATCATATATGCACAAGATTGCATCATGGATAGCAAGTCACGTTAAAAATGTTGTTTTTATCATTTACCTACTCCAGGACGAGCACATATGTTAAGATTGGGGATTGGGGATAGGATGTCACATCATGCATAACATGTCACATCAAAAATTCTATTAAGATTGGGGATGCTTGATACGTCTCCAACGTATCTATAATTTTTTATTGTTCCATGTTATTATGTTATCATTTTAGAACACTTTTTATGCACTTATATACCAATTTATATTATTTTTGAGCACTAACCTATTGACCCAGTGCCCCGTGCGAGCTGCTGTTTTCTGCGTGCTTTTCCACATTTCAGGTCCCCGTACAAACGAAGTCCAATTAATCTGAATTTTTTTGTGAATATTTTCTCGGAAAAAACAAGACCATGGAGCATCGGAAGAAGACCGGAGGGCGCATGAGCCCCCCCCCCACAAGGCAACAGGGTGCGGCCTGGGGGGCCGGCTGGTTTGTGGGCCCCTCATGGCTCTTCTGACTTTGTTCTCTGGCCTATTAAATCTCATCTACACTAAAACATTTGAGGGAGGTCCCGAAACACTTTTTACGCCACTACAAGTCTCTTTTTCGATGGGTGGCCATCTAGAGCTCCATTCTGGCACTCTGCCGGAGGGGGTATCGATCATGGAGGGATTCTTCATCAACCTTGCTGCCTTCATGATGATGTGTGAGTAGTTCCCCATAGACCTACAAGTAGGAGCCTATTTCTCTCTTCATGCCATGCCACCATAATCGTTCTCGAAGGTCTTGATACATCTTGGTACCACCGGGATGGATGGAGTATGGCGTGTCATGGGATTCTTGGAGGAACAAGTCCTTGAGTTCGGCCTTTTTGGGCACGCATAAGCGTTTGCCGTACCACACCACTCCTTGATCATCAACCGAGAATCCTGGGGACTTGCCTTCCCGTATCGTCCTCTTGAGGCCTTCAATACTCTTGTGTCCCTTCTGGGCTTCCTTGTTATCATCAGCTAGAGTCGGTCTGGCTTCGAGGTTGGCCAGGTATCCTGGTTCGACTAACTCCAGCCCGAAGCTTTCCATCTCTTCATACAAGGTGGGTAACCTTTCCTTGAGCATGACGTTCAAGGTGCCGGCCTTCCGGCTGAAATCATCGGCTACCACGTTTGCCTTACCGGGGTGGTACTGAATGCTGAGGTCGTAATCCTTGATTAACTCAAGCCATCTTCGTTGCCTCATATTCAGCTCCCTTTGGGTGAAGATATATTTCAGACTCTTGTGGTCCGTGTATATTTCACATCGCTTCCCCAGAAGGTAATGTCGCCATGTCTTCAAGGCATGCACTATGGCTGCTAACTCGAGATCATGGGTGGCGTAGTTCTCCTCATGCGGATGCAGTTGCCGTGACAAGTACGCCATGACTCTGTCATCTTGCATTAAGACTCCACCGAGTCCGGTTCTAGAGGCATCACAGTAAATCACAAACTCCTTGTTGATGTCCGGGGTAGCTAGTAACAGGGCGCTAGTCAGTCTTTTGTTCAACTCTGGGAAGCTCGCTTCACACGCTGGTGTCCACTCGAACTTCCGGCCTTTCTTCAAAAGCTAAGTCATAGGTCGAGCGATGCTGGAGAATCCCTCTACGAACTTGCGGTAGTATCCCGCGAGCCCGAGGAAACTCCTGACATCCTTCACGTCTCTCAGCGATTCCCAGTTGGTCACTGTGGTAATCTTGGATCGATCTACTGCCAATCCGCTTGTCGTCATGATATGACCCAAAAATCCAACCTCGTTCAGCCAGAATTGGCACTTGCTGAACTTGGCATACAGTTGGTGCTCTCGAAGCTTTCCCAGAACAATCCTCAAGTGTTGTTCGTGCTCTTCTTCGGATTATTAGAAGATTAGTATGTCATCAATGAATATGACGACAAACTTATCCAAATACTCCATGAAGACCTTGTTCATGAGGTACATGAAGTAAGCTGGGGCGTTTGTCAATCCGAAGGGCATGACTATGCACTCATAGAGACCGTATCGGGTCACGAATGCAGTCTTGGGTATGTCCTCGGGTAGAATCTTCATCTGGTAATACCCGGATCGAAGATGGATCTTGGAGAATACCTTAGCTCCATCTAACTGGTCACAGAGGTCTTCTATCTTGGGGACTGGGTACTTGTTATTGATTGTGACTTCGTTGAGAGATCGGTAATCGACGCAGAGTCGAATGGTACCATCCTTCTTTGATACAAATAGAACAGTTGATCCCCACGGTGATGCACTCGGACGAATGAATCCTTGCCTGAGTTGCTCATCTAGTTGTTTCTTCAGCTCTGTTAGCTCCTCGGATCCCATCCTGTAAGGCTTCTTATAAATAGGCCTTGACCCGGGCATGAGCTCGATGATGAACTCGATCAAGCTCGTCAGGGGGCATTCCAGGTAGCTCGTCAGAAAAGACGTCCGGGTACTTACAGACTACACGCACTTGGTCGAGGTCTACCTCGGATAAGCTGTTGATTCGAGGTACTTGAGCTGATACCGGCTCAGAGACATACTTCAGTTTGACCCCTTGGTCGCTTGTCATGGTAATGGCCCTGTTGGCACAGTCCAAGAGACTCTCGTGCTTGGCCAGCCAATCCATGCCGAGAATTACTTCTAAGCCTTGCGTCTTTGTGTTGCTTTTATGAACGGTAAAACGATGGGGTTTATTAATATTGGTTGAGTTTACTTTGTCTACATCATGTAATCTTACTCCAAGTATTACTCCGTTCGTCATGAACTTAATACAAGGAGAGGCAAGCGTAGAAGCGCTCTTGAAGTGAAGTAGTAGTAATAGGGGCAGGCAGGAGTCGACCTATTTGTTTATGGACGTGTGATGACGAGATGATGTATATACTTCTCGCACCTTGTTGGTTACCCCAAGTGAAAGGTTGAGATGTAGTCAGCAACAAGTTTTCCCTCACACAAAGACTGTAAGGTTTATCGAACCAAGAGGACTCCTAGGACCAACAAGTAGGTGTCTCATGTCCTGGTCAGCAGAACACGTGGACCTCCACACACAACAAATAACTTTTCTCCCAACGAGTACACAGAGGTTGTCAATCTCTCCGGCCTTGTAGTTTGCAAAGGATAAAAACACAAGCGGGAAAAGTGATAGTGATTGCAACGGAGAAGTAAATGAAAGCGGTAAATGATGGAGGTGTAAACAATGGTGGTGATATGGACCGGAGTCACATGATGTTCACTAGTGATGTCTCTCTCCCAAAAGATGATAAACAAATATGCTTGTGTAAAAAAATCACAGTTGGGCAATAGATAGAATTATGAACGCACCGCAATGCTAACTATGCTACTTGATAGTTAGAGGTTCAATAGTAATGGGCAGTACGCTAAGACAAGTGGACTGTTTATTCATCAACATCTACTTACTAATCATCCACCTTGAGATATCTATCCAGAACATCTCACTAGTATTAAGTTGCGAGCCCCACCCAAAGTGTAAACTCAATCAACGGACAATTGCATTAACGAACTATGCGTAAGGTAAACAATACTTTGCAAGCATGGTCAGAAGCACCGTTGTTTTCTCCCTGGTGGCAACATCACATCCCCTAGTCTCATGTTTCTGTCACTCAAGCTAGACATCGAGGGGCATGAACCCACAATCATGCATAATGCGCCCTCTTGGAGTTACAATCTACTGGGTGCACTGAGTTAGTAGGTTATTCCAAATATGTGTAAACTGATATAAAAGTGTAGCAAAACATATAACAATGTCACCCAAAAGATCATGGAACAAGCAGAAATTATAGATACGTTTGGGACGTATCAACGTGATGCCTATATTACATGATCATTTCCGTGAAAATCGCATAACTATCCGCTCGTCTATTAATTTCCCAACGGTAATTTGTTTGCCCACCGTGTGCTCTTTTTATGAGAGATGCCATTAGGGATAACTATGATCCGTGGGTCTATTCACAACATGTTGCTAAATCCTCCAATACCTTGTTGCCATTTCTTTGCTTTTTATTTTATTTTGCATTTTACAATTATCTTCACACATCATTCACTTGCAAATAAGGATACCAAGGGGATTAACAACCCTCTTGCCTGTGTTGGGTGCAAGCTGTTTGTTCCTTTGTGTGCAGCCGCTGAAGACGGCTGTGATTGATATTCCTATTTGTTCGATAAACCGTGGTTTCAGAACTGAGGGAAATTCTTACCCACTTTGTGATGTGATAACCCGTTCCTCTTAACGGAAAACCCAACGTAGATCACGAGTATCATGACTCTGTTCACCTAATTCCACCTCCATAAATTCTCTAAAAATGGGAAACCAATATAGAGCGACCCAAAACACTTTTTGCACCACAACAAGTTTCTGTTCCGACGGGGGGCCATCTAGAGACCTTTTCCGGTGTCCTGCCGGAGGGGAATCAATCACGGAGGCCATCTACATCAGCCTTGCTTCCTCCGTTATGATGAGTGAGTTGTTCATCACAGACCTACAGGTCCATAGCTAGTAACAAAATGGCTTTTTCTATCTCATTGATCTAGAATACAAGGTTCACCGCGATTCGCGCGGTGATCTATCTGATGTAATCCTCTTTTGTGGTGTTTTTGTTGGGATCCGATGAATTGTGGGTTTATGGTCAGATTATCCATGAATATATATTGAGTATTTTATAAATACTTTTATTCATGATTGATTTATCTTCAGTGGGATTGGTGCATTGTGATGGGTTCAATCTTGTGTTTCTCCATCCAAGTGACAGAACGAGACATGGCACGTATTGTATTGCTTCCATCAAGGATAAAACGACGGAGTGTGAACATATTGGTTGTCTTACTTTGTCTACATCATGTCATCTTGCTCCAAGTATTACTCTGTTTCATAATTAATACTCTACATGTATGCTGGAGAGCAGTCGTTGAGTGGAGTAAAAGTAGTAGATGCAGGAGGAGTCGGTCTACTTTTTTATGGATGTGATGCCTATATACATTATCATTCTCATGACTAATATGTTCTCACTATGTGCTATTTTGTCAATTTACCAACAATAATTTGTTTACCCACCGTATGCTATGTTCGAGAGAGAAGCCACTAGCAAAAACTATGCCCCATGTCTACTTAAACATATTTGCTTTGCGGCAATTTATTTACTGTTATTTATTTTTATTTATTTCTATTATGTATCTAGCAATATTTAATCCTTGCAAGTAATGAGTTTAATGGGCTTGACAACCCTCTTGCCCGTGTTGGGTGCAATTGTTTGGTCTGTGTTTGTAGGTGCTATTGAAGTGGTTTTGCGTGATTCTCTTACTTGTTCGATAACCTTGGTCCTCACTAAGTAAAATACTTATCTCTACTATGCTGCATCTCCCCTTCTCTTCGAGAAAAATCCCAACATAGTTTACAAGTAGCAGCGAGGCCTGTGGCACCCCGGCTCAGAGTGGCCGGTTTACCATGCATTGCCAACCCATGGATCATATCTTGTGGCAACACACAACAAATTGGTATGGAAATACAACCTCTTTATTGATTCTTTAGCGGATACATGTGTTCAGGATTACATAAAGGGGCGAGGCCCAGCAGCACACGAAGTGTGGCTAAACAATATGTACATTATTTAGTAGACACACATGGGCTTCTTGATGATCACGACACGACTACTTGGTAATTGAAAGACGACGTAGCCGAACTCCATCTCACGGGGACATTATTGTGACACGGCCTAGACTGTGATGATGCAACTCAGACTCCAAATACGGCTTCTCCTTAAACTGGCATGACACGGGAGGTAAGTACTTTGAATGTACTCACGAGCTCACAACAAACAATACAATAATTACAATTAATGATATGACATTTAAGTAGGTTATATTCAAGATATGACAGAGTACTCATGAAGTTCAAGTGATAGCAACATAGGTTCTCTCTTACCAGCATGGTTACCGTGTAACCATATCCATCATCTTACCAAAGTGATCATCTCCAGATCACAAAATAAACCATCTCATTGCTCACATCAAACCATACAACATGTACCATGATTATATTATTAGTGTGCAAGTTGATTATTTTTTTTGATCCATGACTCCCCGTTGATTTGTGTTGGTTTCCCTCCAAGCTTAAAGGGTGATGTAGCACATCGACGGTAAGTATTTCCCACAGTTATGAAACCAAGGTATCAATCCAGTAGAAAGATCCACACGACTATCTAAGCGATACCTCCACACAAATAACAAACCCTCGCAACCCAATGCAAGTAGGGGTTGTCAATCCCTCGCGGGTAAAGTAAAAGGATAGATTGATAGATGCAAATAAAATGATGGCAAACAAAATGCAGCAAGGTGTTTTTTAATAATATACATATGAAAATAAAATTGAAACGGGAATAGCAAAGTAGATATTGCAAATAGATGATGTGAAATAGACCTGGGGGCCGTTGATTTCACTAGTGGCTTCTCTCCAGAAAATAGCAAACGATGGCTGGACAAATTACTATTGGGCAATTGATATAACAGCAAATAATTATGATGATATCCAAGACAATTGTGGGGACCCCGACTGGTAAGTCGAGATCGCCGTGCCCAGTGATCCCAAGGATCAATGCTCACTGAACACAGATACTGAATAATAGAGTCTTACATCCAAATACCGAATATTACATCAAATGACCGAAGGGTCAGGTTCACAAACAGGGCCTAAGGCCAAATAAAACGGGTATAACGGGTAGCGGAAACTCATAAGGGCTAAGCGGGTGCCCATGCCATCAAGCCTACACCGACAAGCATTCTGACTTGGAAGCGTCCTAGATCGCAAGTCCGTCTCCGAAGACGTACTCATCGCCAAACTCCGGTCCTTCCTTGTCTGGTCAATAATATAACCAGTGGCAAGCCAATGAGTACTTTGAATGTACTCGCAAATAGCCCATGATATGAACAATGAAAGTGAAGGATAAAAGTATCATGCATTTTCTAGTATAACTCATCTGGGTGGAATGATCATGAATACGCATGAAGTTAAAGAATTACTTTTGAAGAACAGGTTACAAATATCAACATATCTGCTAAGGGCTGAACCATCCGAGTTCGCCCTATATGCCAAGTCACCGAACTTGGTCATATTATTATTTCCGTAACAACACCTTTTTAACACCACACACACACTCACTCACACTTGGTTTATGCGGAAACACTGGACGTAGTTTAAGCAGGATTACCCAACTATCCTTTACCATGGACACGGCTATTCGAATAGTTTGACACTCTGCAGAGGTAGTACGCTGGACCCACGAGATCCGGGAAACTTCCGTGTCATCCACAACTCGCGGTATATCACATATACCCGAGGTAAGTACCCGATCATTATCTTTCCCCTGACGATACTAGACAAAGAGGTTCGCTCGATTGGTACCTAGCCCACATGTTGTATGTCTTACGAGCATCGACTCTGGACAGTATCAACCATGCGGGGACCAACGGTGTGCTTGGAACTCGTATAATGGCATAGTCGTCCTACCTGGCACGACCCCATCACGAGAGTGACGACAATCACTCCCTCCACTAGTAATGTGGATCTTTGCTAGTACCGACCAGAGTAATCAACAAAGCCCCATCCCATAAAGGGGTAACGTGGTCGTACTAGTAAGGTTGGGACGGTCGACACATCATAAATCTAATCCCATTTCCGAAACCATACTCACACAAAACACCGGTGCACCACTTCACCAAAAGTGACCACCGACTCATCATCACCCTCGGGCATCAGTGGCAGCCGACGGGGTTTTCATAAACCTTTGATTTAACTCATCATCATGCTCATGCAATGGTTCTCTAACTCTAGTAGTCAACATGACAGTAGCATGATCCTCATAGATGGTAGGATCAAGCTCATCATGCTTGTGCTCCGAGGAGCCATATGTATAACATCACCATCATGCAAGTGCTTCGAAGAAGCCTTCGGTACCATCACACCAATGATGAACCGGCACTGTGATCACATGCAACGGAAAAGTACTTGCTATTCTAGCATGCTTCTATTAATATGCTTAAGTCATGGTCAAAGGGCTGCTTGCCTTGGTCAGCTAGGTATCCGGGGTCTTCGAGGTCTTCTACTACGAATCCTTCGTCACTCGGTAATTCTATCGTCGAGAATAGAATAAATAAGAAATAGCTCCCACAAAAACAGATCACAAACCACTTTTGAAAATGTTGCAAAACTTCGTTAAATTCAGGTTGTTACTTTGAAAAATATCTTCTCTTAGTTTTTACTAGCTAAGCATTTTTAATAATTACTAAACAGGGGCAAACTATTGCTTTTGATGCCTTTATATTATTATAAAACAGATTGTGTTTTTGAAAAATGTCAACAATGGCAGGATCAAATACTATTCGTTTTTAAAAAATATTAGTGGAAGAATTATATTTTCCCACTGGGTAGTTATTTTTACAAAAATCCTTTTAGTCTCTGTTTTAAAAATAAAAGAAAAAGGCCAAAGCCTGGCCTGGGAAGCAGGCCGGCCCAGCCAGCCAGCAGGCTGCCAGGCGCGCGTGCGCCAGGTTTGAACCTGACGTGCGGGCCCCTGGGGTCAGCGGCTGTGGCTGCGCGCGGGGAAGCTCCAGGACGCCGACAGGTGGAGCCCATCTGTTGGGTTCTTCCCCTACCTCCAGCCAGGGAGGAGGAGATGAACTCCGACGAGGCTACCATCGTCCATGGGCCTAGCTAAGGGCAGGAATGGGTTCAGCGTGCCTGCGCCTACGTGTAGGTGGTTGGGACAGCGCCGGAGAGGCTCGGAGTCGCCGGCGATGAGGTGACCGCGGCGGAGGGGTTTCGTGACGTGGTTGAACTGGTAGCTAGGGGCACGGAATCGCTCGGGGCAGTTGGAGGAAAGGTTCCTGGTGTCGAGGGGAGTGCTCTGGTGGGTCGAGTGTTGCAGGAGCCGGCGTGTAGCCGCAGATCGACCAGAGCTCCGAGGCGGAGGGGCCTCGGTCGATCTCGAGCACCGATGCTCTGCGAGCTCGATTGGGTGGCTAGGGGGGAGCTAGTGGTCGTGCAGAGGCTGCTGGAGGGGTGCTGAGGTGCCGGGGAGGCCTATTTATAGGCTCGTGACGGTGAGCCGACTCGGTGCGCCGGTGACACACCGTGGCGCGCGTGCGTGCATAGTGGGGAGCTCGCTGCGAAACCACGGTCTCCGGACATGGTTTGGGACACTCTGAAGCATCGGCCGCAGAGGGAGAAGGCGTGGGGTCGAGCTACAGAGTCTGTGCATGCTCGGCCGAGTCGAGTGCGCGCGGGCACGCGTCGCCCGAGCTCTAGCGCGGGAGAGGAGGGTCCCTGGCGGCTGCTTTACACAGAGGGGTTGTCGGGGGAGGTCTTGGACACTTCGGGGGAGGTTGGAACCGTCCGGGAGCGTCGTCCCCTTCTCGGCTGCTCCCTGTAGCGCGCCCAGAGTGCAGTTTTAGCATGCCTAGGCAAGTTGGCGCGCTTTGGGGCACTTTAGACGTGTCCCTCATGTCCTGGGTGTTGCTGGGAGTGTTTCTAGCCGTTGTGTGCCAGTGAGAGCACTGGCTGGTCAAGGGGGACAGGTTTCGTAAGTATTGTCAGCCCTTATCTGTGGCACAAATTGAAGTTCTTGTCACTTGTGCTTTAAACTAGGGAGGGGCCAGTTGACTCGGCGTTTAGGTTGATCTGAGGCACTAATACACCAAGTTTGAGGCTCTGACATTGGGTAAAACAGTGGCTAGGTGGGTTTTTACCTTACTGTCAGAAGGTGTTCGACAGTGGTTTGGAGTGCTTCCACTCCACCACTGGAACTGCAACTTAACAAGTTTTGTCTTGGGGTTAAAGTAGGGGTTTCCACCAATTTTGAACTCCATTGAACAAGTTTAGCTTTATAAACTTGAAAATGCATCAAAGTGGCCAGATTTGTCCTCTCGAAAGGGAGTGTTACTAAACAGAGTCTAGCAAATCTCATTTTTGGTGTGGAGTCCTCATTTGAGGTGCCAAACACCCCTACAAAGTTTCAGCCCCATTGGACAACCTTTGCTATGTAGAGTTGTTCCAACTCTATTCTGAACAGAGAGGGTTTTAGGCTCATTTGGTAACCTTCCCCACTTTGGATCAAGGTTAGATTTTATGTGGGCACCAAATATGGCTAGGGGAGGCTCCTATAATTTAATGGGATTTTATTTAGAATATTTCCTTTGGAAATATCTAAAAAGGTTAAAGCAGACAGGAATGGTTTCTAGGGTTTTACTCAAATAATTATAATATAAAATAGGGTTGAAAATCTTATATATGGAAAAATATATGTCCTTCTGAGTTTCCATGATTTTACTCAGAATTTTCTAAGGCAGAGAAGCATTTTTCCTTGTGGGAATATCATTCCTGGCCTTAGAAACAGACATGTATTTAAAATAGAAAAATAATGTTTTAAATCATTAAATAATGTTTTTGGCAAATAATAATAGTATTTGAGCTCAGATCACCTACTTTGGTTGGGAGTGCTACTAGGCATCATGATGTAGTAGTGTAACCCAAGCAAGGTATGGGTGATCTTATGTCAAAGAAAAGAGTTTTGGAAATTCATTTTAAAAATAAATAAATTTATCATGGGTTTTGGATCATCAAGCAAACAAGCATACATTCATACAAGGCATTCATATTATTCACAACATCATTAGAAAAAGTTTTAACAAGCCCTGATTTTTGCAACTTAAAACATTGGTGGTGAAAAACAGGGTGTGACAGACCTATCCCTCTTACAAGAATCTCGTCCCCGAGATTCCTAAGCTAGGCGTTAAATAGCTCTAGAAATTCTGATCGAAGATAGTCTTCACATTCCCATGTTGCTTCTGCTTCGATGTGGTTGCTCCACTGAACCTTGAAATACTTGATGGTGCGGCTTCTTGTGCAACGCTCTGCTTCATCCAGAATGCGAATCGGCTTCTCCCGATAGGTAAGGTCCGGTTGAAGGTCAACAGCTTGGTGGTCAATGTCCTTGCAAGGATCGGAACGGTTCGGCACTTGTAAGCACTTCCGGAATTGTGACACATGGAACACGTTGTGCACACCCGAAAGTTCTGGGGGTAGCTCCAGCTGATAAGCCACTTCCCTGCGCCTTGCCGCGATCTTGAAGGGTTCAATAAACCTTGGGGCTAGCTTCCCCTTGACGTGGAAACGCTTGGTTCCCTTGAGAGGCGTAACGTTCAGGTACACCTGGTCTCCGGGAACGAACTCCACATCCTTGTAGTGGGAGTCCGCATAGCTCTTCTGTCGTGACTTAGCTGCCTTCAGGTTTTCTTTGACAAGCTGCACCTTTCTTTCCACTTCCTGCAGCGCTTCTGGACCCAAAACTAGCCCTTCTCCGGTTTCGGACCAATTGAGTGGGGTGCGGCACTTTCGCCCATATAGCACCTCAAATGGGGCCATTTGAAGACTGGACTGGTAGCTGTTGTTGTATGAGAACTCAGCAAACGGCAGATAGTCTTCCCATTTGGCACCATGAGCCAAGACACACGCGCGGAGCATATCCTCGAGTATCTGTTTTACCCTCTCGGTCTGTCCGCCCGTCTGCGGGTGGAAAGCCGTGCTAAAAGAGAGCTTCGTTCCGAGAGCTTCTTGAAAATTCTTCCAGAATCTTGAGGTGAACTGCTTGCCGTGGTCAGACACGATCTCCTTAGGAACTCCATGGAGGCTAACGATGCGCTCAATGTAGAGGCTAGCCAACTTGTCGCCCCCGTAGGTGGTGTTGACCGGAATGAAATGAGACACCTTAGTTAAATGGTCGACGATGACCCATATGGAGTCATGACCCCTGCTTGATCGGGGTAGTCCAGTGATGAAGTCCATGCCGACCTTGTCCCATTTCCATTCTGGCACTTGAAGAGGTTGTAGCAGCCCAGTAGGTCGGTGATGCTCACCCTTGACCCGCTGCCATACATCGCACTTAGCGACGTAGGAGCCTATTTCTCTCTTCATGCCATGCCACCAGAATCGTTCTCGGAGGTCTTGATACATCTTGGTACCACCGGGATGGATGGAGTATGGCGTGCCATGGGACTCTTGCAGGATCAAGTCCTTGAGTTCGGCCTTTTTGGGCACGCATAAGCGTTTCCCGTACCACACCACTCCTTGATCATCAACCGAGAACCCTGGGGCCTTGCTTTCCCGTATCTTCCTCTTGAGGCCTTCAATACTCTTGTGTCCCTTCTGGGCTTCCTTGATAACATCAGCTAGAGTCGGTTTGCCTTCGAGGTTGGCCACGTATCCTGGTACGACTAAATCCAGCCCGAAGCTTTCCATCTCTTCATACAAGGCGGGTAACCTTTCCTTGAGCATGACGTTCAAGGTGCCGCCCTTCCGGCTTAAAGCATCGGCTACCACGTTTGCCTTACCGGGGTGGTACTGAATGCTGAGGTCGTAATCCTTGATTAACTCAAGCCATCTTCGTTGCCTCATATTCAGCTCCCTTTGGGTGAAGATATATTTCAGACTCTTGTGGTCCGTGTATATTTCACATCGCTTCCAAGAAAGTAATGTCGCCATGTCTTCAAGGCATGCACTACGGCTGCAAACTCGAGATCATGGGTGGCGTAGTTATCCTCATGCGGACGCAGTTGCCGTGACAAGTACGCCATGACTCTGCCATCTTGCATTAAGACTCCACCGAGTCCGGTTCTAGAGGCATCACAGTAAATCACAAACTCCTTGTTGATGGCCGGGGTAGCTAGTAACAGGGCGCTAGTCAGTCTTTTGTTCAACTCTGGGAAGCTCGCTTCACACGCTGGTGTCCACTCGAACTTCCGGCCTTTCTTCAAAAGCTAAGTCATAGTTCGAGCGATGCTGGAGAATCCCTCTACGAACTTGCGGTAGTATCCCGCGAGCCCGAGGAAACTCCTGACATCCTTCACGTCTCTCAGCGATTCCCAGTTGGTCACTGTGGTAATCTTGGATCGATCTACTACCAATCCGCTTGCCGTCATGATATGACCCAAAAATCCAACCTCGTTCAGCCAGAATTGGCACTTGCTGAACTTGGCATACAGTTGGTGCTCTCGAAGCTTTCCTAGAACAATCCTCAAGTGTTGTTCATGCTCTTCTTCGGATTTTGAGAAGATTAGTATGTCATCAATGAATACGACGACAAACTTATCCAAATACTCCATGAAGACCTTGTTCATGAGGTACATGAAGTAAGCTGGGGCGTTTGTCAATCCGAAGGGCATGACTGTGCACTCATAGAGACCGTATCGGGTCACGAATGCAGTCTTGGGTTTGTCCTCGGGTAGAATCTTCATCTGGTAATACCCGGATCGAAGACCGATCTTGGAGAATACCTTAGCTCCATCTAACTGGTCACACAGGTCTTCTATCTTGGGGACTGGGTACTTGTTATTGATTGTGACTTCGTTGAGAGAACGGTAATCCACGCAGAGTCGAATGGTACCATCCTTCTTTGATACAAATAGAACAGGTGATCCCCAAGGTGATGCACTCGGACGAATGAATCCTTTCCTGAGTTGCTCATCCAGCTGTTTCTTCAGCTCTGATAGCTCCTCGGATCCCATCCTGTAAGGCGTCTTATAAATAGGCCTTGACCCGGGCATGAGCTCGATGATGAACTCGATGTCTCAGTCAGGGGGCATTCTAGGTAGCTCGTCAGGAAAGACGTCCGGGTACTTACAGACTACATGCACTTGGTCGAGTTCTACCTCGGATAAGCTGTTGATTCGAGGTACTTGAGCTGATATCGGCTCAGAGACATACTTCACTTTGACCCCTTGGTCGCTTGTCATGGTAATGGCCCTGTTGGCACAGTCCAAGAGACTCTCGTGCTTGGCCAGCCAATCCATGCCGAGAATTACTTCTAAGCCTTGCGTCTTTGTGTTGCTTTTACTAACGGTAAAACGATGGGGTTTATTAATATTGGTTGAGTTTACTTTGTCTACATCATGTCATCTTACTCCAAGTATTACTCCGTTCGTCATGAACTTAATACAAGGAGAGGCAAGCATAGAAGCGCTCTTGAAGTGAAGTAGTAGTAATAGGGGCAGGCAGGAGTCGACCTATTTGTTTATGGACGTGTGATGACGAGATGATGTATATACTTCTCGCACCTCGTTGGTTACCCCAAGTGAAAGGTTGAGATGTAGTCAGCAACAAGTTTTCCCTCACACAAAGACTGTAAGGTTTATCGAACGAAGAGGACTCCTAGGACCAACAAGTAGGTGTCTCATGTCCTGGTCAGCAGAACACGTGGACCTCCACACACAACAAATAACTTTGCTCCCAACGAGTACACAGAGGTTGTCAATATCTCCAGCCTTGTAGTTTGCAAAGGATAAAAACACAAGCGGGAAAAGTGATAGTGATTGCAACGGAAAAGTAAATGAAAGCGGTAAATGATGGAGGTGTAAACAATGGTGGTGATATGGACCGGAGTCACATGATGTTCACTAGTGATGTCTCTCTCCCAAAAGACGATAAACAACTATGCTTGGGTAAAAAAATCACAGTTGGGCAATTGACAGAATTATGAACGCACCGCAATGCTAACTATGCTACTTGATAGTTAGAGGTTCAATAGTAATGGGCAGTACGCCAAGACAAGTGGACTGTTTATTCATCAGCATCTACTTACTAATCATCCACCTTGAGATATCTATCCATAACATCTCACTGGTATTAAGTTGCGAGCCCCACCCAAAGTGTAAACTCAAACAACGGACAACTGCATTAACGAACTATGCGTAAGGTAAACAATACTTTGCAAGCATGGTCAGAAGCACCGTCGTTTTCTCCCTGGTGGCAACATCACATCCCCTAGTCTCATGTTTCTGTCACTCAAGCTAGACATCGAGGGGCATGAACCCACAATCATGCATAATGCGCCCTCTTGGAGTTACAATCTACTGGGTGCACTGAGTTAGTAGGTTATTCCAAATATGTGTAAAATGATATAAAAGTGTAGTAAAACATATAACAATGTCACCCAAAAGATCATGGAACAAGCAGAAATTATAGATACGTTTGGGACGTATCAACGTGATGCCTATATTACATGATCATTGCCGTGAAAATCATATAACTATTCGCTCGTCTATCAATTTCCCAACGGTAATTTGTTTGCCCACCGTGTGCTCTTTTTATGAGAGATGCCATTAGGGATAACTATGATCCGTGGGTCTATTCACAACATGTTGCTAAATCCTCCAATACCTTGCTGCCATTTCTTTGCTTTTTATTTTATTTTGCATTTTACAATTATATTCACACATCATTCACTTGCAAATAAGGAGACCAAGGGGATTAACAACCCTCTTGCCTGTGTTGGGTGCAAGCTGTTTGTTCTTTTGTGTGCAGCCGCTGAAGACGGCTGTGGTTGATATTCCTATTTGTTCGATAAACCATGGTTTCAGAACTGAGGGAAATTCTTACCCTCTTTGTGCTGTGATAACCCTTTCCTCTTAACAGAAAACCCAACGCACATCATGAGTATCATGGCTCTGTTCAGCTAATTCCACCTCCATAAATTCTCTAAAAACGGGAAACCAATATAGAGCCACCCAAAACACTTTTTGCGCCACAACAAGTTTCTGCTCCAATGGGAGCCCATCTAGAGACCTTTTCCGGTGTCCTGCCGAAGGGGGAATCAATCACGGAGGCCATCTACATCAGCCTTGCTTCCTTCGTTATGATGAGTGAGTTGTTCATCACAGACCTACAGGTCCATAGCTAGTAACAAAATGGCTTTTTCTATCTCTTTGATCTAGAATACAAGGTTCACCGCGATTCGCGCGTTAATCTATCTGATGTAATCCTATTTTGTGGTGTTTTTGTTGGGATCCGATGAATTGTGGGTTTATGGTCAGATTATCCATGAATATATATTGAGTATTTTCTAAATCCTTTTATGCATGATTGTTATAGCTTTGTATTTCTCTCTGATCTATCAGTTTGGTTTGGCCAACTAGATTGATTTATCTTCAGTGGGATTGGTGCATTGTGATGGGTTCAATCTTGTGTTTCTCCATCCAAGTGACAGAATGGGACATGGCACGTATTGTATTGCTTCCATTAAGGATAAAACGACGGAGTCTGAACATATCGGTTGTCTTACTTTGTCTACATCATGTCATCTTTCTCCAAGTATTACTCTGTTTCATAATTAATACTCTACATGTATGCTGGAGAGCAGTCATTGAGTGGAGTAACAATAGTAGATGCAGGAGGAGTTGGTCTACTTTTTTATTGACGTGATGCCTATATACATTATCATTCTCATGACTAATATGTTCTCACTATGTGCTATTTTGTCAATTGACCAACAATAATTTGTTTACCCACCGTATGCTATGTTCGAGAGAGAAGCCACTAGCAAAAACTATGCCCCAAGTCTACTTAAACATATTTGCTTTGCGGCAATTTATTTAATGTTATTTTTTTTATTTATTTCTATTATGTATCTAGCAATATTTAATCCTTGCAAGTAATGAGTTTAATGGGCTTGACAACCCTCTTGCCCGTGTTGGGTGCAATTGTTTGGTCTGTGTTTGTAGGTGCTATTGAAGTGGTTTTGCGTGATTCTCTTACCCGTTCGATAACCTTGGTCCTCACTAAGTAAAATACTTATCTCTACTATGCTGCATCTCCCCTTCTCTTCGAGAAAAATCCCAACATAGTTTACAAGTAGCAGCGAGGCCTGTGGCACCCCGGCTCAGAGTGGCCGGTTTACCATGCATTGCCAACCCATGGATCATATCTTGTGGCAACACACAACAAATTGGTATGGAAATACAACCTCTTTATTGATTCTTTAGCGGATACATGTGTTCAGGATTACATAAAGGGGCGAGGCCCAGCAGCACACGAAGTGTGGCTAAACAATATGTACATTATTTAGTAGACACACATGGGCTTCTTGATGATCACGACACGACTACTTGGTAATTGAAAGACGACGTAGCCGAACTCCATCTCACGGGGACATTATTGTGACACGGCCTAGACTGTGATGATGCAACTCAGACTCCAAATACGGCTTCTCCTTAAACTGGCATGACACGGGAGGTAAGTACTTTGAATGTACTCACGAGCTCACAACAAACAATACAATAATTACAATTAATGATATGACATTTAAGTAGGTTATATTCAAGATATGACAGAGTACTCATGAAGTTCAAGTGATAGCAACATAGGTTCTCTCTTTCCAGCATGGTTACCATGTAACCAGATCCATCATCTTACCAAAGTGATCATCTCCAGATCACAAAATAAACCATCTCATTGCTCACAACAAACCATACAACATGTACCATGATTATATTATTAGTGTGCAAGTTGATTATTTTTGTTGATCCATGACTCCCCGTTGATTTGTGTTGGTTTCCCTCCAAGCTTAAAGGGTGATGTAGCACATCGACGGCAAGTATTTCCCACAGTTATGAAACCAAGGTATCAATCCAGTAGAAAGATCCACACAACTATCTAAGCGATACATCCACACAAATAACAAACCCTCGCAACCCAATGCAAGTAGGGGTTGTCAATCCCTCGTGGGTAAAGTAAAATGATAGATTGATAGATGCAAATAAAATGATGGCAAACAAAATGCAGCAAGGTGTTTTTTAATAGTATACATATGAAAATAAAATTGAAACGCGAATAGCAAAGTAGATATTGCAAATAGATGATGTGAAATAGACCTGGGGGCCGTTGATTTCACTAGTGGCTTCTCTCGAGAAAATAGCAAACGATGGTTGGACAAATTACTATTGGGCAATTGATATAACAAAAAATAATTATGATGATATCCAAGACAATTGTGGGGACCCCGACTGGTAAGTCGAGATCGCCGTGCCCAGTGATCCCAAGGATCAATGCTCACTGAACACAGATACTGAATAATAGAGTCTTACATCCAAATACCGAATATTACATCAAGTGACCGAAGGGTCAGGTTCACAAACAGGGCCTAAGGCCAAATAAAACGGGTACAACGGGTAGCGGAAACTCATAAGGGCTAAGCGAGTGCCCATGCCATTAAGCCTACACCGACAAGCATTCTGACTTGGAAGCGTCCTAGATCGCAAGTCCGTCTCCGAAGACGTACTCATCGCCAAACTCCGGTCCTTCCTTGTCTGGTCAATAATATAACCAGTGGCAAGCCAATGAGTACTTTGAATGTACTCGCAAATAGCCCATGATATGAACAATGAAAGTGAAGGATGACAGTATCATGCATTTTCTAGTATAACTCATCTGGGTGGAATGATCATGAATATGCATCAAGTTAAAGAATTAGTTTTGAAGAACAGGTTACAAATATCAACATATCTGCTAAGGGCTGAACCATCCGAGTTCACCCTATATGCCAAGCCACCGAACTTGGTCATATTATTATTTCCGTAACAACACCTTTTTAACACCACACACACACTCACTCACACTTGGTTTATGTGGAAACGCTGGACGTGGTTTAAGCAGGATTACCCAACTGTCCTTTACCATGGACACGGCTATTCGAATAGTTTGACACTCTGCAGAGGTAGTACGCTGGACCAACGAGATCCGGGAAACTTCCGTGTCATTCACAACTCGCGGAATATCACATATACCCGAGGTAAGTACCCGATCATTATCTTTCCCCTGACGATACTAGACAAAGAGGTCCACTCGATTGGTACCGAGCCCACATGTTGTATGTCTTACGAGCTTCGACTCTGGACAGTATTAACCATGCGGGGACCAACGGTGTGCTTGGATCTCGTATAATGGCATAGTCATCCTACCTGGCACGACCCCATCACGAGAGTGACGACAATCACTCCCTCCACTAGTAATGTGGCTCTTTGCTAGTACCGACCAGAGTAATAAACAAAGCCCCATCCAATAAATGGGTAATGTGGTCGTACTGGTAAGGTTGGGACGGTCCACACATCATAAATCTAATCCAATTTCCGAAACCATACTCACACAAAACACCGGTGCACCACTTCACCAAAAGTGACCACCAACTCATCATCACCCTCGGGCATCAGTGGCACCCGACGGGGTTTTCATAAACCTGTGATTTGACTCATCATCACGCTCATGCAATGGTTCTCTAACTCTACTAGTCAACATGACAGTAGCATGATCCTCATAGATGGTAGGATCAAGCTCATCATGCTTGTGCTCCGAGGAGCCATATGTATAACATCACCATCATGCAAGTGCTTCGAAGAAGCCTTCGGTACCATCACACCAATGATGAATCGGCACTGTGATCACATGCAACGGAAAAGTACTTGCTATTCTAGCATGCATCTATTAATATGCTTAAGTCAAGGTCAAAGGGCTGCTTGCCTTGGTCAGCTAGGTATCCGGGGTCTTCGAGGTCTTCCACTCCGAATCCTTCGTCACTCGGTAATTCTATCATCGAGAATAGAATAAATAAGAAATAGCTCACACAAAAACAGATCACAAACCACTTTTGAAAATGATGCAAAACTTCGTTAAATTCAGGTTGTTACTTTGAAAAATATCTTCTCTTAGTTTTTACTAGCTAAGCATTTTTAATAATTACTAAACAGGGGCAAACTATTGCTTTTAATGCCTTTATATTATTATAAAACAGATTGTGTTTTTGAAAAATGTCAACAATGGCAGAATCAAATACTACTCGTTTTTAAAAAATATTAGTGGAACAATTATATTTTTCCACTGGGTAGTTATTTTTACAAAAATCCTTTTAGTCTCTGTTTTAAAAATAAAAGAAAAAGGCCAAAGCCTGGCCTGGGAAGCAGGCCGGCCCAGCCAGCCAGCAGGCTGCCAGGCACGCGTGCGCCAGGTTTGAACCTGACGTGCGGGCCCCTGGGGTCAGCGGCTGTGGCTGCGCGCGGGGAAGCTCCAGGACGCCGACAGGTGGAGCCCACCTGTTGGGTTCTTCCCCTACCTCCAGCCAGGGAGGAGAAGATGAACTCCGGTGAGGCTACCGTCGTCCATGGGCCTAGCTAAGGGCAGGAATGGGCTAAGCGTGCCTCCGCCTACGTGCAGGTGGTTGGGACAGCGCCCGAGAGGCTCGGAGTCGCCGGCGATGAGGTGGTCGCGGCGGAGGGGTTTCGTGACGTGGTTGAACTGGTAGCTAGGGGCACGGAATCGCTCGGGGCAGTTGGGGGAAAGGTTCCTGGTGTCGAGGGGAGTGCTCTGGTGGGTTGAGTGTTGCAGGAGCCAGCGTGTAGCCGGAGATCGACCAGAGCTCCGAGGCGGAGGGGCCTCGGTCGATCTCGAGCACCAATACTCTGCGAGCTCGATTGGGTGGCTAGGGGGGAGCTAGTGGTCGTGCAGAGGCTGCTGGAGGGGTGCTGAGGTGCCGGGGAGGCCTATTTATAGGCTCGTGACGGTGAGCCGACTCGGTGCGCCGGTGACACACCGTGGCGCGCGTGCGTGCATAGTGGGGAGCTCGCTGCGAAACCACGGTCTCCGGACATGGTTTGGGACGCTCTGAAGCATCGGCCGCAGAGGGAGAAGGCGTGGGGTCGAGCTACAGAGTCTGTGCATGCTCGGCCGAGTCGAGTGCGCGCGGGCACGCGTCGCCCGAGCTCTAGCGCGGGAGAGGAGGGTCCCTGGCGGCTGCTTTACACAGAGGGGTTGTCGGGCGAGGTCTTGGACACTTCGGGGGAGGTTGGAACCGTCCGGGAGCGTCGTCCCCTTCTCGGCTGCTCCCTGTAGCGCGCCAGAGCGCGGTGTTGGCATGCCTAGGCATGTTGGCGCGCTCTGGGGCACTTTAGACATGTCCCTCATGTCCTGGGTGTTGCTGGGAGTGTTTCTAGCCGTTGTGTGCCAGTGAGAGCACTGGCTGGTCAAGGGAGACAGGTTTCATAAGTGTTGTCAGCCCTGATCTGTGGCACAAATTGAAGTTCTTATCACTTGTGCGTTAAACTAGGGAGGGGCCAGTTCACTCGGAGTTTAGGTTGATCTGAGGCACTAATACACCAAGTTTGAGGCTCTGACATTGGGTAAAACAGTGGGTAGGTGGGTTTTTACCTTACTGTCAGAAGGTATTCGACAGTGGTTTGGAGTGATTCCACTCCACCACTGGAACTGCAACTTAACAAGTTTGGTCTTGGGGTTAAAGTAGGGGTTTCCACCCATTTTGAACTCCATTGAACAAGTATAGCTTTGTAAACTTGAAAATGCATCAAAGTGGCCAGATCTGTCCTCTCCAAAGGGAGTGTTACTAAACGGAGTCTAGCAAATCTCATTTTTGGTGTGGAGTCCTCATTTTAGGTGCCAAACACCCCTGCAAAGTTTCAGCCCCATTGGACAACCTTTTCTATGTAGAGTTGTTCCAACTCTATTCTGAACAGAGAGGGTTTTAGGCTCATTTGGTAACCTTCCCCACTTTGGATCAAGGTGAGATTTTATGTGGGCGCCAAATATGGCTTGGGGAGGCTCCTATAATTTAATGGGATTTTATTTAGAATATTTCCGTTGGAAATATCTAAAAAGTTTAAAGCAGACAGGAATGGTTTCTAGGGTTTTACTCAAATAATTATAATATAAAATAGGGTTGAAAATCTTATATATGGAGAAATATATGTCCTTCTGAGTTTCCATAATTTTACTCAGAATTT
Organism: Hordeum vulgare subsp. vulgare; assembly: GCF_904849725.1. Lineage (NCBI taxonomy): Eukaryota > Viridiplantae > Streptophyta > Magnoliopsida > Poales > Poaceae > Hordeum > Hordeum vulgare. The sequence continues at coordinate 481,749,528 of NC_058524.1, read as the reverse complement.
TCTAAGGCAGAGAAGCATTTTTCCTTGTGGGAATATCATTCCTGGCCTTAGAAAAAGACATGTATTTAAAATAGAAAAACAATGTTTTAAATCATTAAATAATGTTTTTGGCAAATAATAATAGTATTTGAGCTCAGATCACCAACTTTGGTTGGGAGTGCTACTAGGCATCATGATCTAGTAGTGTAACCCAAGCAAGGTAGAGGAGATCTGATGTCAAAGAAAAGAGTTTTGGAAATTCATTTTAAAAATAAATAAATTTATCATGGGTTTTGGATCATCAAGCAAACAAGCATACATTCATACAAGGCATTCATAGCATTCACAACATCATTAGAAAAAGTTTTAACAAGACCTGATTTTTGCAACTTAAAACATTGGTGGTGAAAAACAGGGTGTGACAGACCTATCCCTCTTACAAGAATCTCGTCCCCGAGATTCCTAAGCTAGGCGTTAAATAGCTCTAGAAATTCTGATCGAAGATAGTCTTCACGTTCCCATGTTGCTTCTGCTTCGGTGTGGTTGCTCCACTGAACCTTGAAATACTTGATGGTGCGGCTTCTGGTGCAACGCTCTGCTTCATCCAGAATGTGAATCGGCTTCTCGCGATAAGTAAGGTCCGGTTGAAGGTCAACGGCTTGGTGGTCAATGTCCTTGCAAGGATCGGAACGGTTCGACACTTGTAAGCACTTCCGGAGTTGTGACACGTGGAACACGTTGTGCACACCCGAAAGTTCTGGGGGTAGCTCCAGCTGATAAGCCACTTCCCCGCGCCTTGCCGCGATCTTGAAGGGTCCAATAAACCTTGGGGCTAGCTTCGCCTTGACGTGGAAACGTTTGGTTCCCTTGAGAGGCGTAACGTAAAGGTACACCTGGTCTCTGGGAACGAACTCCACATCCTTGCGGTGGGAGTCCGCATAGCTCTTCTGTCATGACTTAGCTGCCTTCAGGTTTTCTTAGACAAGCTACACCTTTCTTTCCACTTCCTACAGCGCTTCTGGCCCAAAAACTAGCCCTTCTCCGGTTTTGGACCAATTGAGTGGGGTGCGGCACTTTCGCCCATATAGCACCTCGAATGGGGCCATTTGAAGACTGGACTGGTAGCTGTTGTTGTATGAGAACTCAGCAAACGGCAGACAGTCTTCCCATTTGGCACCATGAGCCAAGACACACGCGCGGAGCATGTCCTCGAGTATCTGTTTTACCCTCTCGGTTTGTCCGTCCGTCTGCGGGTGGAAAGTCGTGCTGAAAGAGAGCTTGGTTTCGAGAGCTTCTTGAAACTTCTTCCAGAATCTTGAGGTGAACTGCTTGTCGTGGTCAGACACGATGTCCTTAGGAACTCCATGGAGGCTAACGATGCGCTCAATGTAGAGGCTAGCCAACTTGTCGCCCCCGTAGGTGGTGTTGACCGGAATGAAATGAGACACCTTAGTTAAATGGTCGACGATGACCCATATGGAGTCATGACCCCTGCTTGATCGGGGTAGTCCGGTGATGAAGTCCATGCCAACCTTGTCCCATTTCCATTCTGGCACTTGAAGAGGTTGTAGCAGCCCAGCAGGTCACTGATGCTTACTCTTGACCCGCTGGCATACATCGCACTTAGCGACGTAGGAGACTATTTCTCTCTTCATGCCATGCCACCAGAATCGTTCTCGGAGGTCTTGATACATCTTGGTACCACCGGGATGGCTGGAGTATGGCGTGTCATGGGACTCTTGCAGGATCATGTCCTTGAGTTCGGCCTTTTTGGGCACGCATAAGCGTTTCCCGTACCACACCAGTCCTTGATCATCAACCGAGAACCCTGGGGCCTTGCCTTCCCGTATCTTCCTCTTGAGGCCTTCAATACTCTTGTGTCCCTTCTGGGCTTCCTTGATATCATCAGCTAGAGTCGGTCTGACTTTGAGGTTGGCCAGGTATCCTGGTTCGACTAACTCCAGCCCGAAGCTTTCCATCTCTTCATACAAGGCGGGTAACCTTTCCTTGAGCATGACGTTCAAGGTGCTGGCCTTCCGGCTTAAAGCATCGGCTACCACGTTTGCCTTACCGGGGTGGTACTGAATGCTGAGGTCGTAATCCTTGATTAACTCAAGCCATCTTCGTTGCCTCATATTCAGCTCCCTTTGGGTGAAGATATATTTCAGACTCTTGTGGTCCGTGTATATTTCACATCGCTTCCCAGAAGGTAATGTCGCCATGTCTTCAAGGCATGCACTACGGCTGCTAACTCGAGATCATGGGTGGCGTAGTTCTCCTCATGCGGACGCAGTTGCCGTGACAAGTACGCCATGACTCTGCCATCTTGCATTAAGACTCCACCGAGTCCGGTTCTAGAGGCATCACAGTAAATCACAAACTCCTTGTTGATGTCCCGGCTAGCTAGTAACAGGGCGGTAGTCAGTCTTTTGTTCAACTCTGGGAAGCTCGCTTCACACGCTGGTGTCCACTCGAACTTCCGGCCTTTCTTGAAAAGCTAAGTCATAGGTCGAGCGATACTGGAGAATCCCTCTACGAACATGCGGTAGTATCCCGCGAGCCCGAGGAAACTCCTGACATCCTTCACGTCTCTCAGCGATTCCCAGTTGGTCACTTTGGTAATCTTGGATCGATCTACTGCCAATCCGCTTGCCGTCATGATATGACCCAAAAATCCAACCTCGTTCAGCCAGAATTGGCACTTGCTGAACTTGGCATACAGTTGGTGCTCTCGAAGCTTTCCCAGAACAATCCTCAAGTGTTGTTCATGCGCTTCTTCGGATTTTGAGAAGATTAGTATGTCATCAATGAATACGACGACAAACTTATCCAAATACTCCATGAAGATCTTGTTCATCAGGTACATGAAGTAAGCTGGGGCGTTTGTCAATCCGAAGGGCATGACTGTGCACTCATGGAGACCGTATTGGGTCACGAATGCAGTCTTGCGTATGTCCTCGGGTAGAATCTTCATCTGGTAATACCAGGATCGAAGATCGATCTTGGAGAATACCTTAGCTCCATCTAACTGGTCACACAGGTCTGCTATCTTGGGGAGTGGGTACTTGTTGTTGATTGTGAATTCGTTGAGAGAACGGTAATCCACGCAGAGTCGAATGGTACCATCCTTCTTTGATACAAATAGAACAGGTGATCCCCGAGGTGATGCACTCGGAGGAATGAATCCTTTCCTCAGTTGCTCATCCAGCTGTTTCTTCAGCTCTGTTAGCTCCTCGGATCCCATCCTTTAAGGCTTCTTATAAATAGGCCTTGACCCGGGCATGAGCTCGATGATGAACTCAATGTCTCAGTCACGGGGCATTCCAGGTAGCTCGTCAGGAAAGATGTCCAGGTACTTACAGACTACAGGAACTTGGTCGAGGTCTACCTCGGATAAGCTGTTGATTCGAGGTACTTGAGCTGATACCGGCTCAGAGACATACTTCACTTTGACCCCTTGGTCGCTTGTCATGGTAATGGCCCTGTTGGCACAGTCCAAGAGACTCTCGTGCTTGGCCAGCCAATCCATGCCGAGAATTACTTCTAAGCCTTGCGACTTAAGCACAATGAGGTCTACCAAGAAGCTTGTCCCATTGATAACTATCTCGACCCTTCTACACCCTAGATTGGTCCTCAACACTGCTCCCAGGGTTTGAATTGTCATCTGTCTGCGAAGCAGAGTGGGTTTTAAACCACACTTCTCCGCAAACCTTTGAGTAACAAAAGAATGCGAAGCACCACAATCAAACAACACTGTAGCTGGGGTGGAGTTGACGAGGAAGGTACCCAGAATGCAGTCCTGGTCTTCCTGCACCTTTTCGGCGGTGATGTGGTTGATCCGCCCCCTGCCGTTGAACTACTGATTGCGGGGAACCTGGTTTCTTCCTGGTGCTCCTTGACCTGGGTTGGGTGCATTGGGACGCGGTGCATCGGGCTTCTTGTTGGGACCTGCCTGGAATAGTGTCTGGTTTGTCCACACCCAAAACAGGTGACCTGACCCAGAGGGTTGGTCTTGACTCCACTGTTATTCGGCGGGTTGGAAACTGGCTTGGTGTTGACTTGAGGCTGATAATTCTGACGGAATACCGGGGTCTTGTACTACTGCTACTGATAGTTGGGCCTCGCAGGTGCTGACTGCCATGGTCTCGGTCTTGCATTAGTGGGTCCTACAGTGCCTATCAGCTTGCGCTTCCGGGTGTCGTCCATTGCACGACGCTTGTCTTCCAGCATAAGTGCCTTGTTAACCAGGTCGCTCAAGGTCTTGCAGTCGCAAACTACCAACTGGTATTGCAGGGACTGCTGCAACCCTTCCATGAAGCGTTCCACCTTAGCAGTCTCGGTGTTAACATCCTCAGGGGCATACCTCGACAACAGGTTAAACTTCTGCAAATATTCCTTAACAGTTCCACTGCCCTGCCTCAAGGCTCGGAATTCCCGCTTCTTGATGGTCATCATTCTTGGCAGAATATGAGCCGCGCGGAATCCTTCCTTGAACATTGCCCAGGTGATGACTTGCCCAGCTCGCATGATCTGGAAACCATCCCACCAAGCCCTGGCGGTGCCTCCGAGACAGTGAGAGGCATAAAGGACCTTCTCACATTCATCGGTGCACTTGACCAGCACAAGGAGGTCTTCAATAGTGCGAATCCAGTTATCAGAATCCAATGGTTCAGTCGTCTCTTTGAATATGGGAGGCGTAGTCCGCATAAACTCGGAGAGAGTAGAGCGGCCATTGCCATTCCCGTTCTTTGGCGGGTGGTTCACTAGGACTTGAGCCAGCTGCTGAATAGCGGCATTGTTGTCTTGACGCTCCTCGATAAGAGCATGAAGGAACTGAGCCATAGTCGAGGTCTCGGGAGGAGGTGGCGGAGGAACATTGCCAGGCTGCTCATGGTGATCTCCAGCGTGAGCTTCTCCTTCGGTTCCCTGCGGCTGACCTGAGGAGGCAGTGTCGGGGTTGCCGAAGGTGCTGTTGTGGGTTGCGTTCACCATCCTGTCATGGAAACAGATAGGTCAATATTCCACCTTGCTTGAAACCACAAGGGTTTGCTCTAGTAACAGGGGGGGGGTCCAAATGTGTGCTAGTGTGAGTTTTTGAAACCTAAATCCTGGAAACGGAATTTGCATTCATTGAAAACAAGTGACGTAGTCGCGTACAGGCTGCATAAGGCAGGATGCGGCTTACATCATACACACTCATAATTTCAAAGATCGGATACATGGATTCCCTACGCTTAGGGGTACTCCTAGTTGCCTACGCTGAAATCCTACGTGGTGGACTGCTCGGTCTCATAGGTGGGTTCGGCAGGATCTTCGTCTTCGTCGGTGTCTTCTTCCTTCAAAGGAGTGGAAGAAAGAAGCAGTACATCACGGTGCCTCTTAGGTGAGGCGGCAAAGAGCTCAGTATACTCTTCTGCTGTCAGGCGGCGACTCTGAAGAGGGACAGCCCGGATCGGTAGCACACCACCACTGGTAGCTACACCGGCCCTTCCTTCAGGTGCGCCTGCTTTCTTCACCTTGCGATTCTTCGTCTTCTCGGTGTGAAGTAGGCCCTTGACTTGGTGCAGTTCTTGGCGAAGCTTCGTTGATTCCTTAACCAGAAGGTGCATCAGGGTGTCGGATGAGAGACTAAAGTAGGTCTGAAACCTTAATGGCATCCCGTCCTCAGACAGTGGGGTGAGCGTCCAACTCCCATCCACTCCTTCCTTAAGAAAAGGTAGGTGATGAGTAGCGGGCTCATCAGCCATCTCAGGGAGGATATCGCGGAGACGCACGGGCGCCTCTCGTGCGGCTGTCTCCACTGCCAGCATCAGTTCCCCCATTTGTGGTCCTTCAAAGAACCAACTAGACTGGGAGTCATTAGCCTTCATTATCACATCCATGTGATATTCCTTGGTGTCGGCATTGACCCAGTGCTCGTGGTAGAGGAAGATGGGCGTGCGGCATACGTGGCACTTCTCGAGACTATCCACTAGGAGTAGGGGAAAGCCGGTGTCCAGAAACGTCTCAGGTACGGCGGCCATCTACAAGATATAGGAGATAGAGAATCAGAAGGTTTTAGGTGCAAAATCATGTAAGGCTGGTGTACGAATCGTTTTCGGCTAACGTCCATGCTACCTAAGGCTTCCTATGGCCAGGAGGGCTCTGATACCAGTTCTGTGGGGACCCCGACTGGTAAGTCGAGATCGCCGTGCCCAGTGATCCCAAGGATCAATGCTCACTGAACACAGATACTGAATAATAGAGTCTTACATCCAAATACCGAATATTACGTCAAATGACCGAAAGGTCAGGTTCACAAACAGGGCCTAAGGCCAAATAAAACGGGTACAACGGGTAGCGGAAACTCATAAGGGCTAAGCGGGTGACCATGCCATCAAGCCTACACCGACAGGCATTCTGACTTGGAAGCGTCCTAGATCGCAGGTCCGTCTCCGAAGACGTACTCATCGCCAAACTCCGGTCCTTCCTTGTCTGGTCAATAATATAACCAGTGGCAAGCCAATGAGTACTTTGAATGTACTCACAAACAACCCGTGATATGAACAATGAAAGTGAAGGATAACAATATCATGCATTTTCTAGTATAACTCATCTGGGTGGAATGATCATGAATATGCATCAAGTTAAAGAATTACTTTTGAAGAACAGGTTACAGATATCAACATATCTGCTAAGGGCTGAACCATCTGAGTTCACCCTATATGCCAAGTCACAGAACTTGGTCATATTATTATTTCCATAACAACACCATTTTAACACCACACACACACTCACTCACACTTGGTTTATGCGGAAACGCTGGACGTAGTTTAAGCAGGATTACCCGATTGTCCTTGACCTTGGAGATGGCTATTCGAATAGTTTGACACTCTGCAGAGGTAGTACGCTGGACCCACGAGATCCGAGAAACTTCCGTGTCATCCACGACTCGCGGTATATCACATATACCCGAGGTAAGTACCCGATCATTATCTTTCCCCTAACGATAATTGACAAAGAGGTCCACTCGATTAGTACCCAGCCCACATGTTGTACGTCTTACGAGCACCGACTCTGGACAGTATCAACCATGCGGGGACCAACGGTGTGCCCGGAACTCATAATAGTGGCATAGTCGTCCTACCTGGCATGACCCCATCACGAGAGTGACGACAATCACTCCCGCCACTAGTAATGTGGCTCTTTGCTAGTGCCGACCAGAGTAATCAACAAAGTCCCATCCCATAAAGGGGTAATGTGGTCGTACTAGTAAGGTTGGGACGGTCGACACATCATAAATCTAATCCCATTTCCGAAACCATACTCACACAAAACACCGTTGCACCACTTCACCAAAAGTGACCACCAACTCATCATCACCCTCGGGCATTAGTGGCATCCGACGGGGTTTTCACAAACCTTTGATTTAACTCATCATCATGCTCATGCAATGGTTCTCTAACTCTACTAGTCAAAATGATAGTAGCATGATCCTCATAGATGGTAGGATCAAGCTCATCATGCTTGTGCTCCGAGGAGCCATATGTATAACATCACCATCATGCAAGTGCTTCGAAGAAGCCTTCGGTACCATCACACCAACGATGAACCGGCACTGTGATCACATGCAACAGAAAAGTACTTGCTATTCTAGCATGCATCAATTCATATGCTTAATTCATGGTCAAAGGGCTGCTTGCCTTGGTCAGCTAGGTATCCGGGGTCTTCGAGGTCTTCCGCTCCGAATCCTTCATCACTCGGTAATTCTATCGTCGAGAATAGAATAAATAAGAAATAGCTCACACAAAAACAGATCACAAACCACTTTTGAAAATGTTGCAAAACTTGGTTAAATTCAGGTTGTTACTTTGAAAAATATCTTCTCTTAGTTTTTACTAGCTAAGCATTTTTAATAATTACTAAACAGGGGCAAACTATTGCTTTTAATGCCTTTATATTATTATAAAATAGATTCTGTTTTTGAAAAATGTCAACAATGGCAGAAGCAAATACTACTCATTTTGAGAAAAATATCAGTGGAAGAATTATATTTTTCCATTGGGTAGTTATTTTTACAAAAATCCTTTTAGTATCTGTTTTAAAAATAAAAGAAAAAGGCCAAAGCCTGGCCTGGGAAGCAGGCCGGCCCAGCCAACCAGTAGGCTGCAAGGCACGCGCGCGCGAGGTTTGAACCTGACGTGCGGGCCCCTAGGGTCAGCGGCTGTGGCTGCGCGCAGGGCAGCTCCACGACGCCGATAGGTGGAGCCCACCTTTCGGGTTCTTCCCCTACCTCCGGCCAGGGAGGAGGAGATGAACTCCGGCGACGCTACCGTCGTCCATGGGCCTAGCTAAGGGCAGGAATGGGTTCAGCGTGCCTCCGCCTACCTGCAGGTGGTCGGGACAGCGCCGGAGAGGCTCGGAGTCACCGGCGATGAGGTGGTCGCAGCGGAGGGGTTTCGGGACGTGGTTGAACTGGTAGCTAGGGGCACGGAATCGCTCGGGGCAATTGGGGGAAAGGTTCCTGGTGTCGAGGGGAGTGCTCTGGTGGGTCGAGTGTCGGACGAGCCGGCGTGGAGTCGGAGATCGACTGGAGCTCCGAGGCGGAGGGGCGTCGGTCGATCTCGATCACCGGGGCTCTACGAGCTCGATTGGGTGGCTAGGGGGGAGCTAGTAGTCGTGCAGAGGTTGCTGGAGGGGTGCTGAGGTGCCGGGGAGGCCTATTTATAGGCTCTCGACGGTGAGGCGAGTCGGTGCGCCGGTGACTCACCGTGGGGCGCGTGCGTGCATGGTGGGGAGCTGGTTGCGAAACCACGGTCCCGGACGTGGTTTGGGACGCTCTGAAGCATCGGGCGTAGAGAGAGAAGGCGTGGGGTCGAGCTGCATCGTCTGTGCATGCTTCTCCGAGTCGGGTGCGCGCGGGCATGCGTCTCCTGAGCTCTAGCGCGGGGGAGGAGGGTCCCTGGCGGCTGCTTTACACAAAGGGGTTGTCGGGGGAGGTCTTGGACACTTCGGGGGAGGATGGAACCGGCCGGGAGCGTCGTCCCCTTCTCGGCTGCTCCCTCTAGCGCGCCTAGAGCGCAGTTTTGGCATGCCACGGCATGCTGGCGCGCTCTGGGGCACTTTAGACGTGTCCCTCATGTCTTGGGTGTTGCTGGGAGGGTTTCTAGCCGTTGTGTGCTAGTGAGAGCACTGGCTGGTCAAGGGTGACATGTTTCATTAGTGTTGTCAGCCCTGATCTGTGGCACAAATTGAAGTTATTGTCACTTGTCCTTTGAACTAGGGAGGGGCTAGTTGACTGGGTGTTTAGGTTCATCTCAGGCACTAATACACCAAGTTTGAGGCTCTGACATTGGGTAAAACAGTGGCTAGGTGGGTTTTTACCTTACTGTCACAAGGTGTTCGACAGTGGTTTGGGGTGCTTCCACTCCACCACTGGAACTGCAACTCAACAGGTTTGGTCTTCGGGTTAAAGTAGGGGTTTCCACCAATTTTGAGCTCCATTGAACAAGTTTAGCTTTGTAAACTTGAAAATGCATCAAAGTGGCCAGATCTGTCCTCTCCAAAGGGAGTTTGACTAAACAGAGTCTAGCAAATCTCATTTTTGGTGTGGAGTCCACATTTGAGGTGCCAAACACCCCTATAAGTTTCAGCCCCATTGGACAAATTTTGCTATGTAGAGTTGTTCCAACTCTATTCTGGACACAAAGGGTTTTAGGCTCATTTGGTAACCTTCCCCACCTTGGATCAAGGTGAGATTTTATGTGGGCACCAAATATGGCTTGGGAGGCTCCTGTAATTTAATCGGATTTTATTTAGAATATTTCCTTTGGAAATATCTAAAAAGGTTAAAACGGACAAGAATGGTTTCCACGGTTTCACTCAAATAATTATAATAAAAAATAGGGTTGAAAATCTTATATATGGAAAATATATGTCCTTCTGAGTTTCCATGATTTTACTCAGAATTTTCTAAGGGAGAGAAGCATTTTTCCTTGTGGGAATATCATTCCTGGCCTTAGAAAGAGACATGTATTTAAAATAGAAAAATATTGTTTGAAATTATTAAAAAATGTTTTTGGCAAATAATAATAGTATTTGAGCTCAGATCACCAACTTTGGTTGGGAGTGCTAGTAGGCATCATGAGCTAGTAGTGTAACCCAAGCAAGGTAGAGGTGATCTGATGTCAAAGAAAAGAGTTTTGGAAATTCATTTTAAAAATAAATAAATTTATCATGGGTTTTGGATCATCAAGCAAACAAGCATACATTCATACAAGGCATTCATAGCATTCACAACATCATTAGAAAAAGTTTTAACAAGCCCTGATTTTTGCAACTTAAAACATTGGTCGTGAAAAACAGGGTGTGACAACAATGATCATGTATATATGCATCACATCCAAGACAAGTAGGCCGACTTTTGCGTGCATCTAATTCTATTACTCCACACATCGACCGCTATCCAACATGCATCGAGTGTATTAAGTTCATGGAGAAACTGAGTAATGCGTTAAGAATGATGACATGATGTAGACATGATCTATTCATGTAGGATTAGACCCCATTGTTTTATCCTTAATAGAAACGATACATGCGTGTCATGTCTCTTTCTGTCACTGAGATTGAGCACCGCAAGATCGAACCCATCACAAAGCACCTCTTCCCATTGCAAGATAAAAGATCAAGTTGGCCACACGGAAACCAAATATTGGAGAAGAAATACGAGGATATAATAATAAAGAATGGATATAATTTTGTTGATCTGATCATAAACTCACAATTCATAAGATCCCAACAAACACACCGAAAAGAATGAGTTACATCAAATGGATCTCCAAGAGACCATTGTATTGAGAAGCAAAACGAGAGAGAGAGAGATCCATCTAGCTACTACCTACTGACCCGTAGGTGTGATATGAACTACTCACACATCATCGGGGGAGCATCAATGAGGATGGTGAACCCCTTCGTGATCGTGTTCCTCTCCGGAATAGGCACTATATTGGATTTCGTGGCTTCTAAAACTTGGGATGGCTTAATTTTTTTCCGTTGACTCCTCATGTTTTTTGGAATATTGGGGTTATTTATAGAGCTTAGAGGTGGTTGAGGAGGTGCGTGAGGCCCCCACTAGCCACCAGGTCGCGCCCTGGTGCCTAGTGGGTTGTCTGGGTCTCCTCTAGTAATAATCATTGGTCCTCATGTTTCCTTCTGATCCAAAAACATCTCCAAAAAGTTTCGTGGCATTTGGACTTCATCTGCTATTGATTTTCTGTGAAGGAAAAAGTAGCAAAAAACAGCAACTGGCACTGGGCACTATGTGAATAGGTTAGTCCCAAAAAATGATATAAAGTTGTTAGAAAATGATCATAAAACATCCAATAATGATAATATAACAATATTGAATAATTAAAATTTATAGATACGCTTGAGACGTATTATCATCCACAAGCTTAATTATTTCTCATTGTCGGGACCCCGATCCTAAGCCATAGGAATCTAGCCTGTAACACATCGCATCCCTTTGCGGTCTCACGCACGGTTAACTCCTCGGCTGCAGCCTTACCTTAGCCGGGACCGTTTGCGTCTTTTGACTCACGTATGCAATAGTGTTGCTAGCATTCCAATGTCAAAGAACCCGGATCGACATGTCTAGTCATAAACCAAAGTGGCAGTTCCGCACAAGGGCAGGCATACATGACCCAACAAAGCAGGTGTCGGTCATCAGCGAATGTAGACGAGTCGTAGCAAGCTACAAGGACTCCATTACATCGCGTGACATTTCCCCAAAGAGGACAGACACAACAGCTAAGAAGGACACATGCCGGTCAACCAATGTATCCGGAGCAGTAGCGAACTACCAAGGCTCGTTGGATCACAAAGGGGCATTTCCTTGTAAGGAGTGCTACTAAAGTTCACGACTAGGAAATCGAACCCCATACATATCAAGCATGACACACGTACGCATGGCATACCAATATGTATAGATACATCGATGGCATCACAACATAACCATAAACATACAAGCTTTATTTAAGAGGCTCGGAAGAACCACACACATAATATTACACATTAAGGGTCTCACGACCCATAATAGCAGTCATTAAGTTACAAGCCAGCGGAAGAGTTATAAACTGTCTGAGTACAGACAGGGCAAATAGAAGGCACATGGCCTGACTATACTACAGATCCAACGTAGGGCCAGATCTTAGCTGGGACACCAGCTACTCGTCGTCGTCGATGTCTACGAAGAACCCTCCATTAGGGTCATTAGCAACCTCTGCAACATTTATTAAGCAAACATGAGTACGAAGGTAGTCAGCAAGACTTTAGGAGAACTAACTACTCATGCAAGGTATCAAAAGGTATTGTGGGGTTTCATGCGGAAAGCCAGCATTTGACTCGTGGCTAGACAACTTGCATTTTTAAATAATTTTGACAACTTGATTTCTCGCACACGAGTCCATTAACACCACAACAATACACTATCGTGGAGTCATTCCGTCTCCATACGGAAATGCCGTCCACGACACTCACGCTTATCTTGGCAATTTTATGAGTAGCCATTGAAGTTATCTATGAACAACATATGTCTCCAAGTAGTCCATATCCGCGGACGTGGCTATTCGAATAGATCATAACCCTGCAGGGGTGTACTTCGTCACATATGCTCTCGCCACTTATCGCCATGTGCACGTCATGCACCTCGGCAACCTTCAAGCGGAAGCCCAGCGAGGGAGTCGGCCACGACCGTTAACCGCACTAGTACCTAGTCCAGGTTTATCGCCTATCTGAGAGTAACCCGTACGGAAGTTCGGCCGAGGTTTCCGCCACGGCCTCAAACGATGTGCGCAGGGTTCCCAAGCCCACCATCCGGGTGCCACTTGGTACACCGTGCCACTGCCTACCGCATCACGGTCCACCTCTCAGGTCAGCACCATGCACGGCCTCCAGCATTACTATAAACGCCAGAAACTACTTGCAACTCCTGGACCGAGTACTACACGATTAATAGGCCGAGCAGGGTCATATTTCAGGGCCCAGCATGTGGTAGTATCTAGTCTTGGATTACATACACGGAACTCAGTTCATAAGGACGTTTCCAATGAAACAACCCGCCATGTACTCCTACACAGCCTTTCACCGGTACCTTTACCAAATCAAGTTCAACACACAACCTTTGCTCACCGAACACATTCCACATTTCTTTTCATCTCCCAGATGACAGACCATACACAACTCTAAGCATAGCATGCATAGCAGGATAAGGCACATCATAGCTCAAGCAACTACCAGGTATGCTAGGTTGCAAGGTTCGGCTATTTACTGTGACAAGGTTAGGTTATGCAAAGGAAGTGGGTTCAACTAACGTGGCAAAAACAGTTGAAGCATTTGATCCTAATGCAATAAATAAGTGCAGGAGCAAGAACATGGGAATTATCAGGATGATCAAAGGGGTTTCTTGCCTTGTTGCTCAGAGGAGGAACGATATCCGTCAGACGGATATTCGGTGGAATTCGGGGGTGCGGAGCCTACCGAAAAGAATGGTAACATTCAACAACAATCATATGCAATCAAAATGATGCATGAGCATGGCATGAGAATGCAAAGTGATAAGTTATTATTTTCAACATGTATTAGGTTTAGAGTTGATTTGAATCACATTCGAATAGCAATTCAAACGGGGTATTCTCGGATACCGGTTTAATTGATTCGACCTGATGCTCAGATCAACTTGATGTTAGCTTGCATGAGATGTCATGTTATGGTACTGATTTGTATCTAGGACAGTGTGTGATCATGGCAATCATAATGAAATTTGAATATTTTCCAAATTCCATTTAAAAAGTAAATATAAGAATTGAATTATTCCTTATTCTACATGTTAGGGTTCTGTAACATTTTCAAACATGAATGAAAATAGCATATTCAGATTCCTTGAATTTTTCTGATACTTTTTCATATATAAATTATTTTCATTGGAGTTACAGATTAATTTCTATGAATTTTTGGAGTTTTAAACATTTCTGGAATTATTTTTATACTGGAAATTCTCTTTATTGCATCAGACTGACGTCAGCAGGTCAGCCGACCTGTTCAGGTCAAACCTGACAGGGGGGCCCCACTGGTCAGCCCCTCTGGGACTAATCCCGCACTGACCAGTCCTAATTGAGGTTTGACTTGGCCTTGGGCCCACTTGTCAGCGAGTGATTAAGCCCTGAGCTGCTGGGTTAGCTTTGCCACGTCGACCCCACCGGAGCATGGCCGGCGGCGACCAGGCCCGCGGCGGAGGGCTCGCTGGAGGCGACCTAAACGGCGCTGCACAGCACCAAAACGAACGCGGTTTGCAGCTACGACACGCTGGCGAAGTGGCCGATCTGGCAGGGGCATCAGGGGAGGCTAGGGTCGCCGGGAGAGGCGCAGGCGACGAGCCAGAGCGGCGGCCGAAGCTCCGCCTTCTACGAGCGATGGCTCTAGGGCACGGGGAGGGAAGCTGAGGGGCTCATCACGCTCCTGGAGGCTCTAGGAGCTCGAATCCTAGCTCGAGCACGTGGATCGGACACCACAGCGACGGCGGCGACATGGCCGGCGGCGAGGAGCTCTCGGCCTTGGTGGGGAACTAGGCTACGATGCACGGGAGAGCGTGGGGCGAGAGGGGAAACGACGACGAGCTCACGGCGGTTCCGATGGTGCTGTTGAGGGGCTCGGGGATGCGCCGGAGGTAGCGAATCGACGGGAGAGGTCCGGCGGGCGGAGGTGGAAGACGATGGCGTTGGGGGCGATGCAGAGCTCGGGGAAGCTTCGGCTTCTGCAGAGATGACCAGGGCGACGAGGCGGAGCTAACAGACTACTCGGAGGAGGGTTTCCATGGCTAGAGGTGCTGCGGCTCGAGCTCGAGCTCGGCTCCAATGGCGGCAGCAGGAGGGAGGGCAAGATCCGAGAGGAGAGGAAGAACGGTGCTGGGGAATGGATAGAGGAGACCCTGGGGAGCTTATCCCCGGCCTTGCCAGCGCGAGGCGGCGGCCAGGCAGGCGGACAGGTGCGTGGCCGCGCCGGAGGAGGTGGCGGCCACCTCCTGCTCCTACTGGCGCGAGGGAGGGGACGAGCGAGGGAGATGGGCCGGGCCAGGCTAGGCGACAGGTAAGGGTTTCCCATTTTTTTCTGTTTTTGTTTTTCTGTTTTGCTAACTATTGTTTTGCTATTTATTTCAGCTCCAAAACAAAAAGTAAAAACTATTTTAGACCTCCTGAAATATTGTTATAATGTTCCCAACCAATTCCAAAGTTTTCAACATTTTTGGAAATTTATAGTTTCTGATTTCAAATTTAAAGTTTGAAACCAGTGGCTTTTTGCATTAGTTTAAAAAGCTTAAAGTGTCAAGAAAATAGTTTTCTCCAATGCTCATTTACTTTCATGATTTAACAGAAGGTTTGAACATTTCTTGAGGCCATTTTGGGTTCATTGATTTTAGCTAGTTTGAGAATTTCTTTATTTAAAGTAGTGGCTAGGGTTTTTCAGTTTTTCCTTTGCCACTTTCTTGTTCTTGTTGAAAATTCTTAGATGCAAATGTAAAGAAGACATGAGCACAAGGCTATCTTGCTTAAGGGTTAGGGATGTGACACTCGTCCTCGAGTAGGTAAATGATAAAAACATAATTTTTGATGTGGAATGCTACATAACATGTTCATCATATTCATTTCTTTCTAGCATGGACATATGGGCTTGTAGATGATGCAAAGAAATAGTCTATAATTTGACATGAAAACTTCAATACTCAAGCATATCAACAAGCAACCAAGTCTTTCAAAATATAAATGCTCAAGAACGATATCTGTAGCCCATCATGCTCCATCATTGATCCATTCATGCAACACACCCAAATATTAGCTACATTCAATGCTTTTTGTATCAACAAAAACAACTAAGAGTTTCCAATATCTCCCATGCTAAACAAATCATAGGCGGTTCCCAAACTGAAAATAAACTTTATTCCTTTTCCACCATTCTTTCACATTCGATGGCTAGCCGCATCCACGGGTACCGTCCATACCAACACTTTCTAAGGAATTTATTATTTAACAACATAAAATAAATTTTCTTTGCATTTTGGGACTTGGCATCCCTATTACAGCCGTACTCTCGTGCAATTACAAGTGAATAAACACTCATCTTGATAATAACCTATTTAACATGGAAGATACCAGCCACCCCTCGCCACTTCATGAGCGGTACGTGCACACAAAGCAGAGACTTATTTTGAACAATAGAGTTGGCACTTGCAAATTTACTTAGAACATCGTTGAAATACTGCATATAGGTAGGTAAGGTGGACTCATTTGGCACAACTTTGGGTTTAGGATTTGGATGCACAAGCAGTATTCCCGCTTAGTACAAGTGAAGGCTAGCAAATAGATTGAGAAGCGCCCAACCAAGGAACGAAAACCATCAAAAACAAACAGGAAACATAACTAACACCGAGTAATGCAACACAAGTAGGATCTAATTTCATAGCATAATTATTGACTACATGTGCATGCATAGGGAATCACAACCCTTAAAGCCAATATTCATATCGCAATACTATTGCAAAGAATCAAGTTTAACATCCAATGATCTTCATGAAAGTTTTTATTATATCCTTCCTAGATATCTATCACTTTGGGACTAATTTCATTTAAAGCAAATTTCCATTGCAAATAACAAGCTCTCAAACAAATATAAGAGAAGAACGAGAGCACAAGTTTCTTTAAAATTTTCAAATCTCAAAATTATATAAGTGAAGCATCAGAGGATTTCTCCAAAATTTCTACTACTCCCAAAATAATCTAAGTGAAGCATGAGAGAAAATTTCTTCAAAATAATAGCACCACCGTGCTCAAAAAGATATAAGTGAAGCGCTATAGCAATTCCATGGCTCTGAAAAATTTAAGTGAAGCATAACGAGCGATTCTAACAAATCATAGCATAATTTGGCTCTCTCAAATGGGTGTGCCCTGCAAGATTTATTATGAAAAACTAACCAGCAAAGCAAGCAAAGATCCATATAATACAAGATGCTCCAAGAAAAATGATGATACGTGGCGAATAAAAATATAGCTCCAAGTAAAATTACCGATGGTTGTTAGAAGAAACTGGGGATGCCTTCCGGGGCATTCCCAAGCTTAATTGCAAGGTACTCTTTGTCTATTACCTTGGGGTTCCATGGGGAAACCCCATTCTTAGGCTTTTATCACTCATTATTTCTTCGTCCATTGTGATCTCACCCAAAACTTGAAAACTTCCATCACACAAAACTCAACAAAACTTTTGTGAGATCTGTTAGTATAAGAAAACCAATCTTTGTTTTAGGTATTGTTGAACACCTATTCCAATTTTGTTTTTGAATTATACCTAATGTATTCTAACTTTACCATCTCTTATACTCCCAGATACAAACTATAGAATAATAAAAATAAGCACACAACACAAAGAAAACATAATCTGTCAAAAACAGAACGGTGTGTAAAGATTTGACTTTTACCGATACTTCTGTAACTCTAAAAATTCTGAAAAATTAGGACAATGTATGGAATTTGCATATCAATCTTGTGTAAACAAATCAAATACTTTTGGCTCTTTTGTGATTTTATAATTTTTTCAACTGGATGCAAAAGTTTCTGTTTCCCAACACGATCAAAGAAGCTATTACCACACATGATCCTAAAGACTTTACTTAGCACAAACACTAAATTAAACATAAAAAACACAATCATAACAATAAAATAATTGTGCAAACACTCAAGAATATAAAGCAAAAGTGAAAAATATATTTTATTCATTGGGTTACCTCCCATCAAGTGCTATCATTTTACGCCCCTAACTAGTCATAAATCATAGATTTCAAGTATTGTCATCTTCAGTTTTTGCTATCTTTGTAAAAACTTTCTCAAACCTGGGTGGCTCTTTACATTTTCCAATATTCTCAGGAAAGGAGACCATCTTAAGATCCAAAATATCCAACCACTTATTAGACAAAGTAATCAAAGTATTCATGCGACTGAGGTTTCCACTGATATATTTAAGAGGTTCATAACATTTTTGAATTCATTTTTTTCCTGTAGATCACCCAATTTGTCCAATATTTGAGATCCTTATTGTCTAAAAGTAAATCTCTTTTAGAGTATATCCCCTCTATTATTTCATAAGCAGCATTAGCCTCAATCTCAACAAAATTTCCTTTAGCGGCAAAATCTAGAAGTTGTTTGTAATTAACGTTTAATCCTATTTAAAAATTGTAGAGCAAAATCTTTGCATCTCCTTTTAAATTGTAAACACGATAAGATTCCATTAACCTATACCAAGCATCTTTCAAATTTTCTCCTTGTCTCTGTTTGAAGTACAAGACTTCAAAATCTGGCGACAAAGAAAATGACGAACGGAAAGAAGGCAAATCAAAAGGAAAATTTTGTGAAGTGGGGGAGAAGAAAATGGGAGGCAAATGTCAAATAATGTAATTGCAAGGAGATGATATTCTGTATGTAGGAACCTGATAGATCTTGACTTGATCTTCCCTGGCAACGGCGCCCCAAATTTTGATTCCCTGATTTGCGTTGCTTTCCCTCCAAGTTTAAAGGGTGATGTGGCACAGTGACATCAAGTATTTCTCTCAGTTATGAAACCAAGGTATCAATCCAGTAAGAAGATCCACACGACTATCTAAGCAATACCTGCACAGAAATAACAAATCTCGCAGCCCAACACGTGTAGGGGTTGTCAATCCCTCGTGGGTAAAGTAAAAGGATAGATTGATAGATGCAAGTAAAGTGATAGAAAATAAAACACATCAAGGTATTTTTTGGTTGTTTTGATAATGCAAATCTGAAAATCAAAGGGCAAATAAAATGGAAAAGTGAATAGAAAAGTAGAGATTGCAAATAGATGACGTGAAATAGACCCATGCGACGTAGGTTTCACTAGTGGCTTATGTCGAGAAAATAGAGAATGGTGGGTAAACAAATTACTATTGGGAAATTTATAGAAGAAAAAATAGTCATGACGGTATCCAAGAAAATGATCATGCATATAAGCATCACATACAAGACAAGCAGACCGACTTCTGCCTGCATCTACTTCTATTACTCCACACATCGACCTCTATCCAATATGCATCTAGTGTATTAACTTCATGGAGAAACGAAGAAATGCTTTAAGAACAATGACATGATGTAGACAAGATCTATTCATGTAGGAATAGACACCATCATTTTATCCTTAATAGCAATGATACATGCGTGTAATGTCTCTTTCTTTCATTGAGATTGAGCACCACAAGATCAAACCTATCACAAAGCGACTTTTCCCATTTGAAGATAGAAGATCAAGTTGGAAAAACAAAAACGAAATATTGGAAAATAAATAAAAGGCTATAGTAATCAAGAATGGATATAATTTTATAGATCTGATCATAAACTAATTGATCGGATCCCAACAAACACACCGCAAAAGAATGATTCACATAAAATGGATCTCAAACAGACCATTTTATTGAGAAGGAAAAAAGAGAGAGAGTGCCATCTAGCTACTGCCTAAGGACCCATAGGTCTGATATGAACTACTCATGCATCATCAGAGGAGCACCAATGAGGATGAAGAACCCCTCCGTGACTGTGTTCCTATCCGAAACAAGCTCTAGATTGGATTTCATGGCTTGTGGAACTTCCAGCGGCTGAAACAATTTTTGTCTACTCCTCTAGGTTTTCTAGAATATTGGGGTTTTTGTAGAGCAAAAAGGCAATGGAGGAGGTGCCCGAGGCCCCCACTAGTCACCAGGTCGCGCCTAGGGCCCTCAGAGCGCCATGGTGCCTAGTGGGCTGCACGGGCCTCCTGTGGTGATCATCCTTGGTCCTCAAGTTTCCTTTTGGTCCAAAAAATCTACAAAAAGTTTCATGGCATTTGGACTTCATCTGGTATTGATTTCATGCGAATCATAAAATAGCAAAAAACAACAACTCGCACTGGGCATTATGTCACTAGATTAGTCCCAAAAAATGATATGAAGTTGCTATAAAATGATCATAATACACCCAAGAATGATAATATAACAGCACGGAACAATCAAAAATTATAAATACGTAGGAGACGTGTCAATCCATGGTGTGCCCTAGTATCAAGTGTGTCCATGAATGAGGACGCGACTATCGATAGATTATACATACTTTGTAGAGGTTAGTATACTGTACCCACACTACGGAACCCCATGGCCACTCGTTCCCATTCGGGTGGATCAATGGCATTCTAACAAAACAAATCTACTACATGACACTCTCCTAGCCACTCTGACTAACTCCCCTTTGAGCTAAGTCATGGGTGGACCCGGATGCCACTCTGGACATCACCTGGCCACCGTCGTGGAAAAACAAAATAGCCCCAAACGTGGACAATATTACGAAAACAACTATGGGCACACAAGGCTATACTTGCCTACCGGGCCAAGGTAGTGCAAGCACATAACCTTCCCTCGTTGGAGGCACCGGCGAGAGGCCTGTTAGCACACCGAATAAGGTCCTTCCCATAATGGGAAATGTGGTTGCACTGGGAAGCTCGATACAGTGGCACCATGACTCGATCAACAACATGTTCAAGTTGTATTATTAACATTTTATTCTGAAACAAAACTTTATTCGAGCCGTAGTATGTCATGAAAATGCCATGCAATGCAAATTCACCAACTTGACTAAATGACATTGCTAACATAAGTAATCTTATGATGAAACTACTATCCTACATAAACTTAACCCAGCGACCATCTTACTCCTATCATACTATCATGATTATCATGAAATTTTAGTTAGCATAAGTGATGCAAATTTTAATTGAATATATGCCATATATTAATTCCAGTTCAAGCAAAAAATCATAGTCATTGCAAGTCATCCAAGAAAATGTCTGTGATGGCTTGCCTTAGTTCAGAGGAGGGTAACAACACTCCTGGTCCTCTTCAAGGCAAGTTGAACCTGCTGAAAATACAAAAATGCAAAAAGACAAAATCTCAAATTTTGCATGCTGACAAAGGAGCTTAATACAGAACTATTTCAAAAATATTTATCTCATATGGACTTATGGTTTAGGAATTAGAGCTGGTCAAAGTTGCAGTCGAAATAAATGAATTAATCATAAAATAAGAAATTATAGAGAGGGCCACGTCGAAGTTGTATTTTCAAAATGCGCCTCCACTTATACCGCTTCGGGAGCGAGGGGAGAGACTGACAGGCGGGGCCTTCCTGTCAGGTTTATAAGAGAGAGAGGGGGCCAACAGGGATGGCTACTTGGTAAACGATTAATCTCTAGCGAGGGGGCACGAGTGCCGATGGTGAGGAGGACAATGGACGCAACTCTTCACGATGATCAAGTACGTACCAAGAAGTCGTGTAGAGATGGACGGATGGCACCACAATGTTCTTCTCCAGAGACGACGGACGGCGGAGCTCCTCGGAGTTGATGATTCCGGCTAGGTTGTGGGGGTCCAGCAGCTCCATCATGCTCAAGGGAAGATCACAAGCACGCGTGAGGGCTTGGAGAAGGGAAGAGGGCATCGGACCGAGCTCTCATCAGGAGGGGATCTTCCCGGCCTTGGCGCGGTGCTGCTCTAGATGATTTGAGGCCACATGACGAGAGTGGGGTGGCTAGAATGGCTTGGGGGGTGTCCTATTTATAGCCGAGGACACAGCAAAGCTCTCGACCGTCAGTGAGCTTTATGGTTCGGCGAGAGACGACGAGGGGGGCTCAGACGGATGGGAGTTCTCAGGTTAGATCCTCCTAGCATAGTGATAACGCCAGGCCAAGCACAGGACACGCGGGTGAGACGAATCGATCATGCAGTCACTGTTGCCCCTGCTCCGCCGTGTCCGCATTTGCTGAGCTTGTCATCGGTGTCAGGCGGCAACACAGAGAGGTGGGGAGGATCGAGACAAAGTAACAAGAGCTTGAAGATACGCTAGGGTATCACGAGGCATGCTCACACGCGAGACAAGACTTTGGTCCTTGTGTAGAGCCGCAAACTGCTGTCGAACATCTTTGTGCCACAAGGTCACCGCGTGCACTAGCACTATGTGCGTCGGGGCTGCCAGACCATGTCTAGGCTCAAAGTCCATTCAAGGGCAGACCCATTCGTGGTCTTGGTTCATCCCCAGACTGCTTGGACATGAAATGTGCTAGCTCGCAAGGTTTTGGACAGAAAATGTAGCAACTTAGATCAAAAAATCTAGAGAGGGCTAGGAGTTGAAACTTGGAGGCCAAGCCTTGGGTTGGAAGGTAGCCGTGCTAGAAATTTTTTAGATCAAATGGATCAATAAAAAGTGCACTTCCTTCAAAAAGTGACCTTTCTTTCCAGAATAGAAAATATTTTATTGAACCAAAATTCTCCACATGACCATGGGATAATTTTGCATAAAATGGTGAGGCATGACGTGAAGAATTCCCCAGAATTTATTCAGATTTTTTTCCGCAAGAAAAATGAGAGTTTCTTTGGATCATGAGAGAGAAATACTCATTTTCCGGGAGAAAATGAATATTATTTTTAAAATAAAAATATTTAAATTGCAATACCATGGGAGAGATAATGTCTCAAGATGGTTTGAGGGAACTAGGATTTACTTGGGTGAAAATCAAAAGATTGCCCAAGTGGAAATCCCCATGAGATGATTCAAAAACCTATTTTCTAATCAAATATTCAATAAAAATAAAATAAAAGAAAGGGGCAAAACCAAGGTGTCAAAACCCCCCCTTAGGATGAATCTCGTCCTCAAGATTTGGTTGCTCGAGAAACATTTCAGGGTATGCGGTCCTTCAAAAGTCCTCTCTTTCCCAGGTAGCTTCTTCCTCGGTATGGTGTTCCCATTGTACCTCGTAAAACTTGATTGACTTACTACGGGTGACTCTTTCCTTCTCATCCAATATTCGGAATGGTTTCTCTTCATAAGTCAGATCCTAAGCAAGCTCTATGTCGGTCACTTGAGTCTGTTGCTCTCGCGGTGAGACACATTTTCTCAGTTGCGACATGTGGAAGACATCATGTAGGTAGGACAACGCGGGTGGAAGTTCAAGTTGGTAGGCCACTGCACTAACTCTGGACAAGATAGGAAAGGGTCCAATATACCTTGGTGCAAGCTTCCCACGAGTGTAAAATCTTCTGACTCCCTTCATGGGTGTGACTCAGAGATAGGCATACTTGCCTCGTTCAAAGCTGACATGCCGGTGTTGGGAATCATGGTAACTCTTCTATCGGGATTTTTCCACATGAAGTGTATCACGAATTTCTCTTACTGGCTTCTGTGCTTCTAGAATTAGGTCAGACCCAAAGATGCGGCCATCTCCTGTCTGACACCAATTTAGAGGAGTACGACACTTTCGTCCATACAAGGCTTTATATGGTGACATCTTGAGGCTGGTCTGATAACTATTTTTGTAAGAAAACTCCGCATAAAGCAAACTATCTTACCACTTGGGCCCTTGAGCGAGTTTGCATGCTCGGAGCATGCCTTCCAGTATCTAATTCACTCGTTCAGTCTGACCGTCCATTTGGGGATGATAAGATGTATTGCACTTCAGAGCGGTTCCCAAAGCTTGATGAAAGCGTGACCAGAATGCTGAGGTAAAAAGTGATCCTTGGTCGGAGGTGATGGTTCTTGGAACTTCATGCAAGATGACAATTCTGGACACATATAATTGAGCAAGTTGGTCTGCTCGGTACGTTGTCCTAATTGGAATGAAATGGGCGACCTTAGTCAGCATGTCCACCATGACCATACTACATTATTTCCTCGAGGAGTTTTGGGGAGTCCCGTGATGAAATCCATGCCATGTCATCCCATTTCCACTTTGGAATGGGTAGTGGTTGAAGCAGTCCAGCGGGTTTCCAATGTC
The DNA here is from genome assembly GCF_904849725.1 of Hordeum vulgare subsp. vulgare. Lineage (NCBI taxonomy): Eukaryota > Viridiplantae > Streptophyta > Magnoliopsida > Poales > Poaceae > Hordeum > Hordeum vulgare. The sequence goes on along the minus strand of NC_058524.1, from coordinate 481,725,669 downwards.
CCGACATTACCGTGTTGCATATGTCACAGCACATGACAAAATATGCAATATCCTTCTTCATGCCATCCCATCAAAATGCTTACTTTAGGTCTTCGTACATTTTGGTCCCACCAGGATGGATAGATTATGATGACTCATGTGTATCCTTCAATATCTTTTGCCTTAGGTCTCTGGTGGCGTGTATACAAATTACTCCTCAAAATCTCAGAGTACCTTGATCATCTAACAGGAAATCTGGAGTTCTTCCGGCTTGCACTCGAGCGACATACCGTTGCAATATCTGGTCCTCTGCTTGGGCATTCTGGACCTCTTCTTCAAGGGTGGGGGTGATCTCTAGCATAGCGATGTAGTCGACATCAACAATAGTCAGCTTGACTTGGGCTATCTCCTCTTGTAGCTCGGGAGGCAAAGCTTCTATTAATGCGTTTAATTTCGGTGGTTGGCAGCTGAGGGCATCGGCAACCACATTAGCTTTACCCGGATGGTAATTGATACCAAGGTCGTAGTCTTTGACCAACTCAAGCAATCTTCTTTGCTGGAGATTCAAATCTGGCTGCGTGAATATGTACTTGAGGCTTTTGTCATCGGTGAAGATTTGGCATTGCTTACCGATGAGGTAATACCTCCAGATTTTTAAGGCATGCACAACAGCCGCTAACTCCAAGTCATGAGTAGGGTAGTTTTCTTCATGAGATGGTAGTTTCCTGGATGCATAAGCCACGACTTTGCTGTCTTGCATGAGCACGTATCCTATACCTCCTCGGGATGCGTCACAATATACGTCGAAGTTCTGATAAATATCAGGACGCGTCAATATGGGTGCTGAAGTTAAGCGAGACTTCAATTCATTAAAGCTCTGCTCGCACTTCTCGGACAATAATTTTTTTGATCCTTCTTGAGCATCTCAGTCATTGGTTTCACAATGTTGGAGAAACCATCAATTAATCGATGGTTATAACCAGCAAGTCCCAGAAAACTTTGGATCTCGGTCATAGTCGTGGGTGCTTCCCATTTAGCACATCCTTGACTTTTCTTCGGCCAACTACTATTCCGCCAGCTCACAGGATATGCCCGAAAATCCTACTTGCTTGATCCAAAACTCACATTTGCTGAATTTTGCATACAGTTGGTGATCTTGGAGCCTTTGCAACACTGCCCAGATCGATGTTGTTTATGCCCTTCTTCTCCTTTGGAATATATGAGAATGTCGTCGATGAAGACCACCACGAACTTGTCCAAGAACTCCATGAACACCTTGTTCATCATATGCATAAAGAATACTAGGGCATTTTGTTGGGGATCATAGTAATAATTCAAAACATTTCCAACTCACACCAAGAACATCTAAGAGAAACCAGCAACGAGTGGGGAATAGCATCTTCATACCGTTAAAGATCGCAAAGCGGAAGCGTTACTATGAACGCGGTTGATGGAGTCGTACTCACGGCGATCCGATCCAAAAACCAAACGTCCGGTGTCTCCGCATTCAACACACCTACAGCCCGGGGACTTCTCCTCCTTCTAGATCCAACAAGGAGGGAGGATAAGTTGAGGGAGAACTCCGGCACACGACGACTAGGTGGCGATGGAGTTTGTGGCTCTCCGGCAGGGCTTCGCCAAGCACCGCGGAGGAGGAGAGGTGGAGAGGTAGGGTTGCATCGAGGGAGATCAAATAAAGTGTGTGCAGCCCTCCCAAGTCCTCACTATATATAGGAGGGAGGGAGAGGGGGTGCACCACCCCTAGGGAAACCCTAGGAGGTGCGGCAGCCCTAGGAGGAGGAGTGGGTGGCGGCCTAGGGGGTGGCTTTCCACGCAAGGCACCCACCACGCCCTAGGGTTTGGCCTCCTTACGCCTTGGGCCTCCTCCCTTGCTCGCACCAGCCCACCAGGGGTTGTTTCCCTTCTTCTTTCAGCCCATGTAGCCCTCCTGGACAGGTGGACCTTCCCGCTGGATCCCCGGTACACGTTCGGTGGTCCCAGTACAATACTGATATACAGGTGGAACTTCCTATATATAGATATTTACCTCCGGACCATTCCCGAACTCCTCGTGACGTCCGGGATCTCATCCGGGACTCCTAATAACCTTCGGTAACCACATATACTATTCTCATAACAACTCTAGCATCACCGAACCTTAAGTGTGTAGACCCTACGGGTTTGGGAAACATGCAAACATGACCGGGACATCTCTCCGGCCAATAACCAACAGCGGGGTCTGGATGTCCATGTTGGTTCCCACATGTTCCACGATGATCTCATCGAATGAACCACGATGTCGAGGATTCACTCAATCCCGTATGCAATTCCCTTTGTTGGCCGGTATGACACTGGCCCGAGATTCGATTGTCGATATCCCTATACCTTGTTCAATCTCGTTACTGGCAAGTCTATTTACTCGTTCTGTAACACATCATCCCTTGGCTAACTCCTTAGTCACATTGAGCTCGTTATGATGATGCATTACCGAGTGGGCCCAGAGATACCTCTCCGTCACACGGAGCGACAAATCCCAATCTCGATTCATACCAACCCAACAGATACTTTCGAAGATACCTGTAGTTCACTTTTATAATCACATAGTTACGTTGCGATTTTTGATACACCCAAAGCACTCCTACGGTATCTGGGAGTTGCACAATCTCATGGTCTAAGGAACTGATACTTGACATTATAAAAGCTCCAGCAGACAAACTACATGATCTTGTGCTAAGCTTAGGATTGGGTCTTGTCCATCACATCATTCTCCTAATGATGTGATCCCGTTATCAATGACATCCAATGTCCATGATCAGGAAACCATAACCATCTATTGATCAATGAGCTAGCCAACTAGAGGCTCACTAGGGACATGTTGTGGTCTATGTATTCACACATGTATTACGGTTTTCGGTTAATACAATTATAGCATGAATAATAGACAATTTTCATGAACAAGGAAATATAATAATAACCAATTTATTATTGCCTCGAGTGCATATTTCCAACAGTCTGCCACTTGCACTGGAGTCAATAATCTAGTTCACGTCACTATATGATTGTAATGAATCTAACACCCATACAGTTCTGGGGCTTGATCATGTCTTGCTTGTGAGAGAGGCCTTAGTCAATGGGTCTGAACCTTTCATATCCATTAGTGCTTTACAAATCTCTGTGTCATCCTATAGATGCATCTACCGCGCGCCATTTGGAACCATTCCAAATGACTGCTCCACTATACGAATCCGGTTTACTACTTAGATTCATCCGGATTAGTGACAAAGCTTGCATCGTCGTAATCCTTTACGACGAACTCTTTTACCACCTCCATAATCGAGAAAAAATTCCTTTGTCCACTAGTTACTAAGCATAACTTTGATCGTTGTCTAGTGATCCATTCCTGGATCACTCTTGTACCCCTTGACCGACTCACGGCAAGGCACACTTCAAGTGTGGTACACAACATAACATACTATAGAGCCTATGGCTAATGCATAGGGGACGACCTTCGTCCTTTCTCTCTCTTCTGCCATGGCCAGGTTTTGAGTCCTATGCAACATTCACACCTTATAACATAGCCAAGATACCTATCTTTGCCGATCTATTTTGAACTCCTTCCAAATCTTGTCATGGTATGTGTTCATTGAAAGTACTATCAAGCGTTTTGATCTATCTTTATAGATGTTGATGCTCAATGTTCATGTATCTCAATCCAGGTTTTTTCCTTTGAAATCACTTTTGAAATAACCCTATATGCTTTCCAAAAATTCTACATCATTTCCGATCAACTCATCAGAAATTCTATAGTGCTCCCACTCACTTCTTTGGAAATAAAAGTTTGTCATAAACTTTTTATAAAAACCAAAATCTTTGATCTCCTTATGAAAGCGTATATTCTAGCTCTCAGATGCTTGCTCCAGTCCTTAGAAGGATTGCTGGGGCTTTGCATACTCGTTAGCATCCTTTAGGATCGACAAAACCTTCTGGTTGTATCACATACAACCTTTCCTCAAGGAAACCATCGAGGACACAATATTTTAACATCCAATCTGCAATATTTCATAAATGATGCGACAACTTCTAACATAATTCCAACCAACTTTCAGCATCGCTACGAGTGAGAAAGTCTCATCGTAGTCAACTCTTTGAACTTGTCGGAAACATCTTTGCGACAAGTCAAGCTTTCTTAATTGTGACTTTTCACCATCATCGCCTGTCTACAGTCTTACGACCATAAAGTAGTTCTTCCAAAGTCTAAACTTTGTTTTCATACATGGATCCTCTCTCGGATTTCATGGCCTCGAGTCATTTGTCGGAATCCGGGCCCACCATCGCTTCTCCATAGCTTGTAGGTTCATTGTTGTCTAGCAACATGACCTCCAAGACAGGATTACCGTACCACTCTGGAGTAGTACACGTCCTTGTCGACCTATGTGGTTTGGTAGTGACTTGATATGAAGCTTCATGATCACTATCATCAGCTTCCATTTCAATTGCTGTAGGCGCCGCAGGAACAACTTCCTGCGCCATCTACACATTGGTTGAAGTGATGGTTCAATAACCTCATCAAGTTTGCACCATCCTCCCACTCAATTCTTTTGAGAGAAACTTTTCCTCAAGAAAGGACCCGTTTCTAGAAACAAACACTTTGCTTCCGGATCTGAGATAGGAGGTATACCCAACTATTTTGGGTGTCCTATGAAGATGCAATTATCCGCTTTGGGTTTGATCTTATGAGGCCGAAACTCTTTCACATAAGCATCGCACCCCCAAACTTTTTAGAAACGACAGCTTAGGTTTCTCCAAACCATAGTTCATGTGGTGTCATCTCAATGAAATTACATGGTGCCCTAATTAAAGTGAATGTGGTTGTCTCTAATGCCTAACCCAAAAACAATACTTGTTATTTGATAAGAGACATCATAGTATGCACCACATCTAATAGGGTGCGGCTATGACGTTCGGACACACCATCACACTATGGTGTTCCAGGTGGCGTTAGTTGTGAAACAATTTCCACAATGTCTTAATTGTGTACCAAACTCGCAACTCAGATATTCATCTCTATGATCATATCGTAGACATTTTATCCTGTTGTCATGATGTTCTTCAACTTCACTCTAAAATTACTTGAACCTTTCAATAATTCAGACTTGTGTTTCATCAAGTAAGTATACTAGTATCTACTGAAATCATCTGTGAAGTAAGAACATAATGATATCCACTGCATACCTCAGCACTCATTGGACTACACACATCAAAATGTATTACTTCCAACAAGTTACTTTCTTGTTCTGTCTCACTCGAAAACGAGGTCTCAAGCCATCTTGCCCATGTGGTATAATTTGCATGTCTCAAGTGATTCAAAATCAAGTGAGTCCAAACGATCCAACTGCATGGAGTTTCTTCATGCATTTATACCAATAGACATGATTCTCATGTTTCAAACTTTTCAAAAACGAGTGAGTCCAAAGATCCATTAGCATGGAGCTTCTTCATGTGTTTTATACCTATATGAGTCAAATGGTAGTGCCACAAGTAGGTGGTACTATCATTACTACTTTATATCTTTTGGCATCAATATTATGAACATGTGTATCACTACGATCGAGATTCAATAAACCATTCATTTTAGGTGCAAGACCATTGAAGGTATTATTCAAATAAATAGAGTAACCATTATTGTCTTTAAATGAATAACCATATTGCGATAAACACAATCCAATCATGTCTATGCTCAACGCAAACACCAAATAACATTTATTTAGGTTTAACACTAATCTTGATGGTAGAGGGAGCGTGCGATGTTTGATCACATCAACCTTGGAATCATTTCCAACACACATCGTCACCTCGCCTTTAGCTAGTCTCCGTTTATTTCGTAGCTTTTATTTCGGGTTACTAACACTTAGCAACTGAACCGGTATCTAATACCCTGGTGCTACTAGGAGTACTTGCTCAAGTAGACATCAATATCATGTATATCCAATATACTTTTGTCGACTTTGCCAGCCTTCTCATCTACCAAGTATCTAGGGTAGTTCCTCTTTAGTGTCTGTTCCCCTCATTACAGAAGCACTTAGTCTCGGGTTTGGGTTCAACCTTGGGTCTCTTCACTAGAGCAGCAACTGGTTTGATATTTCATGAAGTATCCCTTCTTTCCCTTTCCCTTCTTGAAACTAGTGGTTTTACTAACCATCAACAATTGATGCTCCCTTTTGATTTCTACTTTCGCGGTGTCAAACTTCATGAATAGCTTAAGGATCATCACATCCAACCCTGATATGTTATAGTTCATCACGAAGCTCTAGTAGCTTGGTGGCAATGACTTTGGAGAACCACCACTATCTCTTCTGGAAGATCAACTCCCACTTGATTCAAGCGGTTGTAGCACTAAGACAATCTGAGCACATGCTTAACGATTAAGCTTCTCTCCCTTACTTTGTAGATAAATAATCTTGTCAGAGGTCACATACCTCTCAACAAGGGCATGAGCATGAAATCCAAATTTCATCTCTTGGAACATCTCATATGTTCCGTGACGTTCAAAACATCTTTAGCGCCTTAATTCTAAGTCGTTCAAGCATTATGCACTGAACTATCATGTATTTATCAAAAACGTGTGTGTCAGATGTTCGCAACATGCACAGACGACGCTTGGGGTTCAACACACCGAGCGGTGCATTAAGGACATAAGCCTTCTGCGTAGCAATGAGGACAATCCTCAGTTAACGAACCCTGTACGCATAATTGCTACTATTATCTTCCAACTAAGTTTTCTCTAGGAACATATCAAAAAACAGTTGAGCTATAGCGCAAGCTACAACATAATTTGCAGAGACCTTTTGACTATGTTCATGATAATTCAGCTACTAGAAAAAAGGTTGTTAGTGGCGCACCTATTTTGGCTATTAATGGCGCACTATAGGTGCGCCACTATTATCACGCCACTACTAATAAATAGTAATGGCGCACGCCTAGTGCGCCACTGTTAATCTACATAATAGTGGCGCACCACCTGGTGCGCCATTACTATCCCAACAAAGTGCACCACTAAAGTGCAATATGGTGTGCCACTAAAGTGCAATATGGTGTGCCACTACTATGAATATTAGGAATTATTTTTTTTGCTTTTCTGATATTTGCACAGGTTACAAAATACATTACATCACAGAATATAAACAGCACAACATATAAACAACAGATTTATCAAATAGAATAGAAGATTAGTCTCCGAATACAATTCATCATATTAGTCTCCGAATTCAAAATATTGAACAAAGTTAGAACATTACAAGTCTCGAGACCGCGAGTAGCGAGTTTGTCTTCACATTACAAGTTGATATCTAAACTACCATCACATAGAAGAGGGTTGCGGTCACGATGAGCATCATCGCGATGAAACTGATCTTCATCCGGTTCCTCCTCCGCTCCCTCCTCTCTCCCGCTAGATAGCATGTGTATCTAGCTTCCGCCTCAACCCTAGTGGTGTACCCTTTGTAACTATTACCACTGAAACGGTGAACCTGTCACCAACACTCCTCCCAGTCGTCGTAGACTCCGGGAACCTCACCCTTGTACACGACATACGACGACATCTCTATGCACTAGACAAACAAAACGTTAGTAGCAATTCACAGATAATATATAAGAAATATATAAGTATCCATACGTATAAACTGAGATAGATAATACACTAACATGCAATCTTGTGCTAAGCTTAGGATTGGGTCTTGTCCATCACATCATTCTCCTGATGATGTGATCCCGTTATCTATAACATGCAATGTCCAGGATGAAAAAACCATGACCATCTATTGATCAACGAGCTAGCCAACTAGAGGCTCACTAGGGACATGTTGTGGTCTATGTACTCACACATGTATTACGGTTTCCGGTTAATACAATTATAGCATGACTAATAGACAATTATCATGAACAAGGAAATATAATAATAACCAATTTATTATTGCCTCTAGGGCATATTTCAACACATTTGTGAGGCCAAAGGACATGTCAATATATTCATATAGACCATAATGAGTGGTGAATGCCATCTTGGGAATATCATCCTTCTTGATCTTAAGTTTATGGTACTCGGCTCTCAAATTGATCTTTGAGAATATCTAAGCTCCATTCAGCTGATCAAGCAAATCATCAATTCAGGGAAGTGGATATTTTTCCTTGATAGTGACATCATTAAGCTGATGGTACTCCAGACACATACAAAGGATACAATCCTTATTTTCCATGAATATTGCTGGTGATCCCCATTGTGTGGAGCTAGGGCAAATATATCCCTTCTTGAGCATCTCATCAAGTTTCTTTTCACCTCCACTAGTTCGGACAAATGCATTCTGTAATATTTCTTGCATATAGGTGCTAATCCGGGAACGAGGTCAATAGCAAACTCGACTTCCCGATCTGGTGGCATTCCTGGTAGTTCTTCAGGGAATACATCTGGGAACTCAGTGACTACTAGGATTAACTCCATAACGGAGGCTACTGCGGTAAATGTTGGGGATATTACCCGTTGTATGACCCGCCTTATTGGGCCGGGTCAGGTTCATGGCGACTCAACATTCATGATTCAAAGATAGGCTTAGACCCAGGATGTGGAAGGTGTGAGGTGATTTCCACCAGAGAGTCCGCCAAGCCCAAGAGCCCAGGTGGCGACTCAAGGCCCAAGAAGAGGAAGACTCGCCGGACAGCTTCCTTGCTTGAGAGACACGGCGACTTAGAGATATGTAAGTCCATGTCTTATGATGTGGCCTGGACTCTTGTAAACCTAGGGCCTCAACCTGTATATAAATTCGAGTCTCTAGGGTAGAAAGATCAAGTTACAATCCATCAAGAGCTGGATCAGGCGAGTTACACACCCTTGTAATCGATTCCACCATCAATATACGCAAAGCAGGACATAGGCTTTTACCTCCATCGGAGGGGTCGAACCTGGGTAAACTCGAGTCTCGTTTCTGCTTAACCCCTTTGAGTCGCCACCAAGGTGTGATGGCTCCATCTCTAAGTCCGTTCACGAGGACATCTGTCATGAAAAAACAACAACAGTTGGCGCCCACCATGGGGCCACCGCACGGTGGAATTGAGTTCTCAAAGGGAGCCCTTCCGGGGTTTGGGAGCTACGCGGTCGGCCGCATGACTAAGAGCCTCCGCGGGAAGTACTACATCGACAACTCTCATTGGGGCCAGACGCTGATTCAATTGAGTCTGGATATCAGGTCCCCTTCGGCAAGATCCACGTCTTCATTAGCAAGTTTGGGGTTCCCGTACCTGAGCTAGACATCTGCACCGACATCGTTGAGCCAGCTCGGTTCGCCCAACCCGCAAAATGTCAGATCAGGCCGCGCCACGTTTTTGTTGGTTTCATGCAGGGGGTTGACCTACCGGATGAGCCAGTGGTTGAGGAGAAGACCCCTGTCAACTCAGACGATGAGTCATCCATGGGCGATACAGATTCAATATATCCCCACCATGAAGGGAGGCTTGGGGGTCTTCCCGAAGCGGCGGCTCCTGAGGATTCCTAGGCACCTCAGTGTTAGGTCGCCATCTACATGGCAGGGGCAGTGGCCGCTCGGCCGACCGCGGCGGATAACAATGGAGCCAGTGGGTCGGGGAAGACTATGGCTCAGGCCATGGAGGATCCAGTGGCGGAGATGTCTAAACTCACGGCGGCCGCCGTGACCGCGGAGAACCAAGAGAGGTTAACGTCGAACTGGCAAAGCTGAGGGAGGAGATGACCAAGATCCAGCGCGAGATCGAAGTCGAGGCCACCTGGATGGCGAGCCAGCAGGCCCAGATCACCGCGGAGACAGAACGCCTAAGGGTTCAAGGATGGCGGCTTGAACGCCAAGAGCGCACTTCGATGTGGTCCACCAGAGGAGGAATCGTAATCGTCTACCGGCCGATCTAAACCCTACCCGACTCTTCGACAACCCACATACCCCTAGGATGGAACCTAACCCACCATGCTGAGTCACTCATCAGGTTGAGCTAGCTCATCCGCCGCCCAATTCACAGTCGCCTTGGCCGACGCCGGCATAGCCGCCATGCTTTTAGACGCCGCAGGGTCACTTTTCTAATCCCGTCGACAATGTGCTGACCACAACCTGCATCTTAGAGTCTCTTCCCATCCACGGAAACTCTATAACTGATGTGGAAGCGAGGAACGCCATTGAGATGTTAAAAATGCAGTGGTCCAACAGGCACAGTACTCGTATAGTCGTGATCGACTACACTCTACGCCTCACGCAAGTCATACCCGGATTTGCCATGTCAACTCGCCTGCAGTGTCCAACGGTGAGCAGCATAGACATCTGAAGATCAACCCGCCTGGGTTACCAGCTACACATACCCATGACCTTGTGGATGCAGTGCGAGCCGCCCGTCTAGCTGAGGCGGCCACAATGGCGGGTCAAGGCTATCAGGGTTATGTGGCACCCCCTAGCGCATGGCGAGTCCGGGGCAGGAACATAGGGATTCCCTGTTTATCACCTGCCCTCCGCAATGAGCGTATGCCCAAGGTCTTGAAGGGCCCGCGCAAAGTTCCCAACTACACACCTGACCTTGAGCCAGGAGCATGGGTTGAGAGTTACGAGCTTGCGACGGACATGCTCGACGTTAGCGATGCAGTGTGTTCCAAGTACTTCACAATGATTCTCAAAGGGACGGCACACACTTTCCTGAAGAATTTGCCGCCCAACTCCATCAACACCTGAGCCGAGCTAAAGGAGCGTTTTGTCAAGAACATCAGAGGAACTTGCAAGCGTCCAATGACTATTGTCGACTTACATCACTGTGTCCAACGCTCAGATGAGTCGACCCATCATTGGACACGGCGGGTTCCAGAGATAATCCATTCATCGGATGGCATCACGGCGGCTCATGCTTTGCTGATTTTGGAGAAAAACTACCACTTCCAGCCCTTGGTGTTGAAACTTGGGCGACTCAAGTGGAAAGTGGAGGATATGGGCGAGTTGATGGACACTCTAACTAGATACGCCGAGTCAGACAGTACCAAAGAACCCAGAGAGGACGACGACAAAGTCAGCGACGCTTGGAAGGGAGAGTCATCCAAAGGCCATTCTCAGGCCCAGGGACGTAACAACAATAACTCTGGGAACCAAGGGAATAAAAGGCAGCTGGAAGGCATTACTGATTTCGTTGCCAATACTAAAACCGGGACCAGGAATCAGCATCATAAGAAAGGTGGGCAGTGGGGCTTTGATGTCTACTATGCAATCTTCTCCTTGTAGACGTTGTTGGGCCTCCAAGTGCAGAGGTTCGTAGGACAGTCGCAATTTTGCCTCAAGTGGGTGACCTAAGGTTTATCAATCCGTGGGAGGTGTAGGATGAAGATGGTCTCTCTCAAGCAACCCTGCAACCAAATAACAAAGAGTCTCTTGTGTCCCCAACACACCCAATACAATGGTAAGTTGTATAGGTGCACTAGTTCGGCGAAGAGATGGTGATACAAATGCAATATGGATGGTAGATACAGGTTTTTGTAATCTGAAATTACAAAAACAGCAAGGTAACTAATAGTAAAAGTGAGCACGAACGGTATTGCAATGCGTGGAAACAAGGCCTAGGGTTCATACTTTCACTAGTGAAGTTCTCTCAACAATGATAACATAATTGGATCATATAACTATCCCTCAACGTGCAACAAAGAGTCACTCCAAAGTAACTAATAGCGGAGAACAAACGAAGAGATTATTGTCGGGTACGAAACCACCACAAAGTTATTCTTTCTGATCGATCTATTCAAGAGTCCGTAGTAAAATAACACGAAGCTATTCTTTCCGTTCAATCCATCATAGAGTTTGTACTAGAATAACACCTTAAGACGCATATCAACCAAGACCCTAATGTCACCTAGATACTCCATTGTAACCTCAAGTATTCATGGGCATGATTATACGATATGCATCACACAATCTTAGAATCATCTATTCAACCAACACATGCCCCAAAGTTTCTACCGGAGAGTCAAAACGTGTGCCAACCCATATGCATAGGTTCCCGATGTCACGAAACCCGCAAGTTGATCACCAAAACATGCATCAAGTAATCACATGAATATCCCATTGTCACCATAGATAGACACGTGCAAGACATACATCAAGTGTTCTTAAAGACTCAATCCGATAAGGTAACTCCAAAGGGAAAACTCAATTCATTACAAGAAGGGAGATGGGGAACAACATCATAAGATCCAAATATAGTAGCAAAGCCCGCGGTACATCGAGATCAAGATATCTCAAGAACACGAGAGAGAGATCAAACACATAGCTACTGGTACATATCCTCAGCCCCGAGGGAGAACTACTCCCTCCTCGTCATGGAGATCGCCGGGATGATGAAGATGGTCACGAGAGATGGATTCCCCCTCCGGCAGGGTGCAGAAAAGGGCTCCAGATTGGTTTTTGGTGGCTACACAGGCTTGCGGCAGCGGAACTCCCGATCTAGGTTTCTTTTTGGGGGTTTCTGAATTTATAGGAATTTATGGCGGTGGAATTACGTCGGTTGGGCCCACGAGGAGGTCACAAGCCTGGTAGGTGTGGCCTAGGGGGGTGGGGGCGCCTCCTGGGATTGTGACTCCCTCGTGGCTCTTCTGGCCTTCTTCCAAAGCTTCGGGGGTCTCTTTTGTTCCAAAAAAATCATCGCGAAAGTTTTATTCCATTTGGACTCCGTCTTAAAAAGGGTCAAAAACACGGAAAAAACAGAAACTGGCACTTGGCACTGAGTTAATAGGTTAGTCCCAAAAAGATATAAAATAGCATATTCATGCATATAAAACATCCAAAGTTGACAAGATAATAGCATGGAATGATAAAAAATGATAGATACGTTGGAGACGTATCAAGCATCCCCAAGCTTAACTCCTGCTCGTCCTTGAGTGGGAAGTGATAAAGACCGAATTTTTGATGTGGAATGCTACCTAACATATTTGTCCTTTGTAACTTTTTTCTTGTGGCATGAATGTTCAGATCCATAAGATTCAAAACAATAGTTTACTATTGACATGAAAACAATAATACTTCAAGCATACTAGCAAAGTAATCATGAACTTTTGAAATAACAAGGCCAAAGAAAGTTATCCCTACAAAATCATATAGTCTGGTTATGCTCCATCATCCCCACACAACGAATCTAAGTCATGCACAACCCCGGTATTGGCCAAGTAATTGTTTTCGCACTCTTACTTTCTCAAACCTTTTCAACTCTCACGCAATACATGAGCGTGAGCCATGGATATAGCACTATAGGTGGAATAGAGTGTGGTGGAGGTTATGAGGCAAAAAGGAGGAGATGGTCACATTGACTCGGCATATCAATGGGCTATGGAGATGCCCATCAATAGATATCTATGTGAATGAGTAGGGATTGCCAAGCAACGGATGCACAAGAGCTATAAGTGTGTGAAAGCTCAAAAGGTAAACTAGTGGGTACGCACCCAACTTGCTTGCTCACGAAGACCTAGGGCAATTTTGAGGAAGCCCATCATTGGAATATACAAGCCAAGTTATATAATGAAAATTCCCACTAGTATATGGAAGTGTCAAAACAAGAGACTCTCTATCATGAAGAACATGGTGCTATTTTGAAGCACAAGTGTGGAAAAGGATAGTAGCATTGTCCCTTCTCTCTTTTTCTCTCATTTTTTTGTTTGGGCTCTTTGGCCTCTTTTCATTTATTTATTTTTGGTGGGCATCTTTGGCCTCTTTTTTTTATTTCCTCACATGGGACAATGCTCTAATAATGATGATCATCACACTTTTATTTACTCACAACTCAATACTTAGAGCAATGATGACTCTATAGGAAATGCCTCCGGCAGTGTCCCGGGATGTGCAACGATCTAGCTTAGCGTATGACGTTGAAACATCTCACTAGCTATCTTATGATCATGCAATGGCAATATGAAAGTGAAGGCACATGTCATGAGACGGAACAGTGGGAGTTGCATGGCAATATATCTCAGAATGGCTATGAAAATGCCATAATAGGTAGGTATGGTGGCTGTTTTGAGCAAGGTATATGGTGGGTTTGTGCACCGACGAAAGTTGCGCGGCACTAGAGAGGCTAGCAATGGTGGAAGGTGAAAGTGCATCTATACCATGGACTCACATTAGTCATGAAGAACTCATATACTTATTGCGAAAGTTTTTATTAGTAATCGAAACAAAGTGCTAAACGCATACTCCTAGGTGAAGGGTTGGTAGGTGTTAACCCTCGCGCGATCCCGACTGCCACACAAAGGATGAAAATCAATAAATCAATTATGCTCCGACTTCCTAACATAGCGGTTCACCATACATGCATGCTACGGGAATCACTAACTTCAACACAAGTATTTCTAGATTCACAACACCCTACTAACATGACTCTAATATTACCATATCCATATCTCAAAACTAATTGTGAGGAATCAAACTTCTCTTACTAATCAATGCACTTTAATATGGAAGTTTTTATTATATCCTCTTTGGATGCCTATCATATTTAGGAATAATTTCATAGCACACGCCAATTACCATGTTGTTTAAGAGTCTCAAAATGATATAACTGAAGCATGAGAGTAAAAGACAAACTACTCCAAAAGATATAATTAAGTGAAGATCAATGAGTAGTTGAATAATTATTTGGCTATGTGAAGACTCTCCCATCTAAGAATTTCATATCCTAAGTACCTTATTCAAACAAAATAAAATGACGCTCCAAGCAAAACACATATCATGTGGTGACAAAAAAAATAGCCGCAAGTAAAGTTACCGATGGATTGAAGACGAAAGAGGGGATGCCTTCCCGGGGCATCCCCAAGATTAGGCTTTTTGGTGTCCTTGAATATGGCTTTGGGGTGCCTTGGGAATCCCCAAGATTAGGCTCTTGCCACTGCTTGTTCCGTTGTCCATCCGAATTTTACCCAAAACTTGAAAACTTCACAACACAAAACTTAACGGAACTTCGTGAGATGGGTTAGTATGATAACGAGCAAATCAATCACTTGGGTACTGTCAAAACAAGACTCATAATTATTTTGACACCATTCCTACTGTATCTTATCATTTCTGCAATTTATATCACTTAATATAATCTATGGAAACACTAAAACAAGCAAACTATGCATTGAAAACAGAATCTGTCAAAAACAGAACAGTCTGTAATGATCTGAATGCTAACCATACTTCTGCACTCCCAAAAATTCTGAAAAACTTTGACAGTTAGGGAATCTGTATATCAATCAGAAGAAAAAAGAATAAACCTAAAATCACTCTCTGGATAGAAATTATAAATGATTAGTGAGTGCAAAGTTTCTGTCTTCTTCAGCATGATGAAACAACTATCACCCAAACTAATCATAAAGGCTTTACTTGGCACTTTATTGAAACTAAGGCAATAAAATATGATTCTTAATCATGTGAATACACAAAAACAGTAAGGATACATATTTGGTTGTCTCCCAACAAGCACTTTTCTTTAAGGCCTTTCAAGCTAGGCATGATGATTTCAATGATGCTCACATAGAAGATAA
Source organism: Hordeum vulgare subsp. vulgare (assembly GCF_904849725.1). Lineage (NCBI taxonomy): Eukaryota > Viridiplantae > Streptophyta > Magnoliopsida > Poales > Poaceae > Hordeum > Hordeum vulgare. The sequence goes on along the minus strand of NC_058524.1, from coordinate 481,710,137 downwards.
GAATTGAAACATAATGGGAGCATCATGAAGCATATGACTAACACATTTAATTATAATCCACTTCCTATGCATAGGGATTTTGTGAACAAACAACTTATTGGAGCAAGAATCATCTAGCATAGGAAGGCAAAACAAGCATAGCTTCAAAAATTTCAACACATAAAGGGGAAACTTGATATTATTGCAATACGTAGAAGCATATGATCCTCTCTCATAATAATTTTCAGTAGCATCATGAATGAATTCAACAATATAACCAGCACCTACAACATTCTTTTCATGATCTACAAGCATAGAAATTTTACTACTCTCCACATAAGGAAAATTATTCTCATCAATAGTAGTGGGAGTATCGTAAAAGACTTGAACACTACGAATTGTTTCCACATAAAAAGAGTAATGTTCAGTAAGAGGGTACTCATAATTGTGACAAGTTTTATTATCATTCTTCTTTATAGCATAAGTATTGATACGTCCATTTTTCATCATGCTTTCATGTTGATATTTATCGCTTTATGGACCGTTATTATACTTTGTGGAACCATACTTATGCCTTTTCTCTCTTATTTTGCAAGGTTTATTTGAAGAGGGAGAATACCGACAACTGGAATTCTGGACTGGAAAAGGAGCAAGTCTGAGTCCTCTATTCTGTGCAACTCCAAATGCCCTGAAAATCAACGTGGAATTTTTTGGGAGTATATAAAAAATACTGGGTGAAAGAAGTGTCAGAGGGGAGCTGCCAGGGGCCCACAAGCCTGGTTGCCGCAGCCTACCCCCCTGGCCACGGCAAAAGGGCTTGTGGGCACCCTGGTGGCCCACTGCCCCCCCTCTTTTGCTATATGAAGGGTTTCGTCCGAGAAAAAATCAAGGTGGACCTATTTCGTGGATTCGCCGCCGCCACGAGGCGGAACTTGAGCAGAACTAATCTAGGGCTCCGGCAGGACGATCCTGCCGGGGAAACTTCCCTCCCAGAGGGGGAAATCGTCTCCTTCGTCATCACCAACCCTCCTCTCATCGGAGGGTAGTCATCTCCATCAACATCTTCATCAGCACCATCTCCGCTCCAAACCCTAGTTCATCTCTTGTAACCAATCTTCGTCTCGCGACTCCGATTGGTACTTGTAAGGTTGCTAGTAGTGTTGATTACTCTTTGTAGTTGATGCTAGTTGGATTACTTGGTGGAAGAGTTTATGTTAAGATCCTTGATGCTACTCATTACACCTCTGATCATGATTATGATTATTCTTTGTGAGTAGTTACTTTTCTTCCTGAGGACATGGGATAAGTCATGCTAATAATAGTCATGTGAATTTAGTATTCGTTCGGTATTTTGATATGTTGTATGTTGTTTTTCCTCTAGTGGTGTTATGTGAACGTCGACTACATAACACTTCACCATATTTGGGCCTAGAGGAAGGCATTGGGCAGTAGTAAGTAGATGATGGGTTGCTAGAGTGACAGAAGCGTAAACCCCAGTGTATGCGTTGCTTCGTAAGGGGCTGATTTGGATCCACTAGTTTAATGCTATGGTTAGACGTTGTCTTAATTCTTGTTTCAGAGTTGCGTATGCTTGCGAGAGGGGTTAATCATAAGTGGGATTCTTGTCCAAGTAAGGGCAGTACCCAAGCGCCGGTCCACCCACATATCAAACTATCAAAGTAATGAACGCGAATCATATGAACATGATGAAACTAGCATGATAGAAATTCCCGTGTGTCCTCAGGAGCGTTTTTCCTCTTATAAGACTTTGCTCAGGCTTGTCCCTTGCTACAAAAGGGATTGGGACACTTTACTGCACCGTTCCTACTACTTGTCACTTGTTACTTTTCTCTTGCTACGTTTCACCTCACTACACCATCACTTGTTACCCCTACTTTCAGTGCTTGTAGTTATTACCTTGCTGAAAACCGTTTATCAGAGTCTTCTTCTCCTCGTTGGGTTCGACACTCTTACTTATCGAAAGGACTACGATTGATCCCCTATAATTGTGGGTCATCATGACTCTTTTCTGGCTCCGTTGTCGGGGAGGGAAGCGCCTTTGTTAAGTGGAATTTGGTAAAGAAACATTTATATACTGTGCTGAAATTTATTGTCACTTGTCACTATGGAAACTGTTCCTTTGAGGAATTTGTTCGGTGTATCTTCACCACGAACGGAAGCATGAGGAGTTGTTCCTCAACTTGAGGTACCTACTGAAAATATCTTTTATGAAATTCCTTCGGGTATGCTTGAGAAACTGCTGGCTAGTCCTTTTACAGGAGATGGATCTTCACATCCAGACTTGCATCTAATCTATGTAGATGAAGTTTGTGGTTTATTTAAGTTTGCAGGTTTGCCCGAGGATGGGGTAAAGAAGAAAGTCTTTCCTTTATCTTTGAAGGATAAGGCATTGACATGGTATAGGCTATGTGATGACAATGGATCATGAGACTCCAATCGGTTGAAATTGGAATTTCTTCAAAAGTTTTATCCTATGCATTTAGTACATCGTGATCGGAATTATATTTATAACTTTTGGCCTCGTCACAGGGAAAGCATAGCTCAAGCTTGGGGGAGGCTTAAATAAATGCTATATTCATGCCCCAATCATGAGCTCTCGAAAGAAATTATCACTCAAAGTTTTTATGCTCGGCTTTCTCATGAAGATCATACCATGCTTGACATTTCTTGTACCGGTTCTTTTATGAAGAAGGATATTTGACCACAAGTGGAATTTATTGGAAAGAATCAAACGTAACTCTGAAGATTGGGAGCTTGAAGAAGGTAAGGAGTCAGGTATGAATTTCCAGTTTGATTGCGTTAAATCTTTTGTTGAAACAAACACTTCTCGAGATTTTAGCGCTAAGTATGGACTTGACTGTGAGATAGTAGCTTCTCTATGTGAATCTTTTGCTGCTCATGTTGATCTTCCCAAAGAGAAGTGGTTTAAGTGTCATCCTCCTGTAGAAGTCAACATAGTTAAACACAATCTAGTTGAAGAGGAAGTCATTGCCTTTAGTGATCCTATTGTTCCTTGTGCCTACACTAAGAAACCACCTTACCCTGCTAGGAAAAAGGATTATTCTAAAGCTCCAACTGTGATACGTAGGGGTTACATTAGACCACTTGCACCCCCTGAGGAAATTAGAGTTGAACCTAGTGTTGCTATTATCAAAGATCTCTTAGCCGAAGACATAGACGGGCATGTTATCAAATTGTGTGAGGACTCCGCTAGAATTGCTAAACCTCACACGAAAGACAAATACGGACCTGTAGTAGGCATGCCCGTCGTTTCTGTCAAGATAGGAGATCACTCTTATCATGGTTTATGTGATATGGGTGCTAGTGTTAGTGCAATACCCCGGTCCCTATATGATGAAATCAAAGATGAGATTGCACCTGCTGAGTTAGAACCCATTGATGTCACTATTACGCTAGCTAATAGAGACACTATCTGCCCTGTGGTAATTGTGAGAGACGTAGAAGTCCTGTGTGGTAAGATGAAGTATCCTACTGATTTCCTCCTCCTTGCTACTGGACAAGATAGCTTTTGTCCCATCATATTTGGTAGACCCTTTCTCAACACTGTCAATGCTCACATTGATTGCATTAAACAGAATGTCACTTTTAGTTTCGAGGGTGTGTCTCATGAATTTAACTTCTCCAAGTTTCGAAGACAACCCCATGAAAAAGAGTCGTCTAGTAGGGATAAAATCATTGCTCTTGCCTCTATTGCCGTACCTCCTACGGATCCTTTAGAGCAATATCTGCTTGAGCATGAAAATGATATGCATATGCATGAAAGAGATGAGATAGATAAAATTGTTTTAGAACGATATCCTATTCTCAAGAATAATCTTCCTGTTGAACTGCTTGGGGATCCTCCCCCCAAAGGGTGATCCTGTGTTCGAGCTAAAACAATTACCAGATACTCTTAAGTATGCCTATCTTGATTAGAAGGAGATATATCCTGTTATTATTAGTGCTCACCTCTCGAATCACGAAGAGAAGAAGTTATTAAAAACTTTTAGGAAGCACCATGCTGCTATTGGATATACTCTTGATGATCCTAAGGGTATTAGTACCACTCTATGTCAGCACCAGATTAAAACCGATCCTGATTCTAAGGCAGTTGCTGATCATCAACGGAGATTAAATCCGAGGATGGAAGAGGTCGTGAGAAAAGAAATATTAAATCTTCTCGAAGCAGGAATCATTTATCCTGTTGCTCATAGTGATTGGGTAAGTCTAGTACATTGCGTACCTAAGAAGGGAGGTATCTCCGTTGTTCCTAATGATAAGAATGAACTAATCCCACAAAGGATTATTACTGGCTATAGGATGGTGATAGACTTCCAGAAAGTGAACAAGGCAACCAGGATAGACCATTATCCTTTGCCGTTTATCGACCAAATGCTAGAAAGGCTATCTAAACACACACTTCCGCTTTCTAGACGGTTATTCAGGTTTCTCGCAAATACATGTTGCATAATCTGATCAGGAGAAAACCACTTTCACCTGCCCCTTCGGTACCTTTGCTTATAGACGTATGCCTTTTGGCTTGTGCAATGCACCTGCCACCTTTCAAAGATGTATGATGGCTATATACTCTAACTTTTGTGAAAAGATTGTTGAGGTTTTCATGGATGATTTCTCCATTTACGGTTCTTCCTTTGACGATTGCCTCAGCAACCTTGATCGAGTCTTACGGAGATGCAAAGATACCAACCTCGTCTTGAACTCGGAGAAGTGCCACTTCATGGTTAATGAAGGCATCATCTTAGGACACAAAATCTCTGAGAAAGGCATTGAATTTGATAAGGCTAAGGTAGATGCAATTGAGAAAATGCCTTGCCTCACAGATATCAGAGGTATACGAAGTTTCCTAGGTCATGCTGGTTTCTATAGAAGGTTCATTAAAGACTTCTCAAAGATTTCTAGGCCTCTTACCAACCTCTTGCAGAAGGATGTTCCTTTTGTTTTTGATGAGGATTGTGAGGAAGCTTTCAAAATACTTAAGAAGGCCATGATAACCGCACCTATTGTTCAACCACCTGATTGGAATTTGCCCTTTGAAATCATGTGTGATGCTAGTGATTATGTTGTTGGTGTTGTTCTAGGACAAAGAGTTGACAAGAAGTTGAATGTCATTCACTACGCTAGTAAAACTCTAGACAGTGCCCAAAGAAACTATGCCACTACGGAGGAGGAGTTTTTAGCAGTCGTGTTTGCATGTGAAAAGTTCAGATCTTATATAGTTGACTCCAAAGTCACTATTCACTCTGATTATGCTGCTATTAAGTACCTTATGGAGAAGAAGGATGCTAAGCCTAGGCTAATCAGATGGGTTCTCCTGCTAGAGGAATTTGATTTGCACGTTATTGACCGAAAGGGTGCTGATAACCCTGTAGCAGATAACTTGTCTAGGCTAGAGAATGTCCTTGATGGCCCATGACCTATTGATGACAGCTTTCCTGATGAGCAATTGAATGTCATCCGCACTTCACATAGTGCACCATGGTATGCTGATTACGCAAACTATATCATAGCCAAACACATACCACCCAGTTTCACCTACCAGCAAAAGAAGAAATTCTTCTTTTATTGAGACACTACTTTTTGGATGATCCTCACCTTTATAAGGAAGGATTAGATGGTGTTATTAGACATTGTGTGCCTGAACATGAAGAGGGACAGATCCTGCAGAAGTGTCATTCCGAAGCCTACGGAGGACACCATGCTAGAGACATAACTGCTCATAAGGTATTATAATCAGGTTTCTATTGGCCCACTCTATTCAAGGATGCCCGTAAGTTTGTCTTGTCTTGTGACGAATGCCAAAGAATAGGGAATATCAGTAAGCGTCAGGAAATGCCTATGAACTATTCACTTGTCATTGAACCATTTGATGTCTGGGGCTTTGATTATATGGGACTTTTCCCGAGTTCCAATGGGTATACTCACATCTTAGTTGCTTTTGATTATGTCACTAAGTCGGTAGAAGCTATCCCCACTAGAAATGCTGATCACCACACCTCTATTAAGATGCTTAAAGAAGTCATTTTCCCAAGATTTGGAGTCCCTAGATATCTGATGACTGATGGCGGTTCACACTTCATTCATGGTGTTTTCCGCAAGATGCTCGCTAAGTATGATGTCAACCATAGAGTGGCATCTCCTTATCATCCTCAGTCTAGTGGTCAAGTGGAGTTGAGTAATAGGGAGATCAAATTGATCTTACAAAAGACCGTCAATAGATCTCGAAAAAATTGGTCTAACAAACTTGACGATGCAGTATGGGCTTATAGGGCTGCTTATAAGAATCCCATGGGCATGTCGCCGTATAAAATGGTTTACGGTAAGGCCTGTCATTTACCTCTTGAGCTGGAACACAAAGCTTATTGGGCAATCAAAGAGCTCAACTTCGATTTCAAACTTGCCGATGAGAAGCGGTTGTTTGATATCAGCTCATTAGATGAATGGATGGCCGAGGCATATGACAATGCCAAGTTTTTCAAGGAAAAGTTTAAGAGATGGCACGATAAAAGAATACAAAAACGAGAGTTCAATGTATGAGATTATGTCGTACTATACAATTCTCGCTTAAGATTCTTCGCAGGCAAGCTTCTCTCTAAATGGGAAGGTCCCTATGTTGTCGAGGAAGTATATCGTTCCGGTGCCATCAAAATCAATAACACGGAAGGTAATTTTCCTAGAGTGGTAAATGGGCAAAGAATCAAGCATTACATCCCTGGTACTCCAATAAATGTTGAGATCCATATCATCAATATCATAACTCCTGAGGAGTACATAAGGGATGTTTATCAGCCTGTTTCAGACCCTGAAAACGAAGAGGAATGTGTTTTGGTAAGTAATTGGACTCCAAAACTTTTCCAATAGAAAATTTTCTCCATTTTGGAATTTATGGAAAATTAGAAAAATAGAAATCACTTCGGAGAGCGCACGAGGCGGCCACAAGCTTGGTTGCCGCGGCCTCCCCCCTGGCCGCAACAACAGGGCTTGTGGGCACCTCCTGTGCCTCCCGGACTCCATTTTCTTACGGAGCACTCCTTCTCGTCTAGAAAAAAATCATTATATATACGCCTGAGGGTTTTGATCTCTGTATCGTGCAGTTTTCCTCTGTTTTCGTTTCGAGCCTGTTTCTGTTGCAGATCTAGATCGTCATGACTTCCCCAAAAGTTCCTAAGGACAAGATCTTCGAGAAGGTCATCAATCCCAACGTCACGGAAGTATTGCAGCACCCCCAATCTATCGAGATGAGCAAGGGGATGTTGCACATCCGTGATGTTGAGGGGCCTAAGAAGACCGGAAACATGGAGACGAGGCTCGAAGCAATGGAGCAACAAGTCTTCAAGTGCCAAGGGATGGTGGAGCGTGGACTCAACGCCAACCACATGATGATCACGGAGTTCACCAAAAATCACAAGATGGATGCCATTGACATTGGGAAGCACCTCTCTAGGCTCTATAATAGGGTTGATCAACTCGAGGGTCAGATCTATGACCTGCAGAACAAAAACTGTGAGTATGAGTATAGATTTAAATCAATACGGTTGGCTGCAGATTTGAGGATTCCCGCGACTCGTTCATCCTCCAATGATGGAGCACCTATGCCTTGGAAGACGGAGATTCAAACTCATGTTGCAAGTTCACCACCATCACCACCAAAGGAAGACAACTAAGCATTCGTATGGGCAACTCCCTTGGCTTTTGCCAAGCTTGGGGGAGTTGCCCTGGTATCGTATCACCTTTATATCTTTTACTTTTACCTTTGTTTTACTTCTTTCCTTTTCAGTTTTTATTTCTTCTCTTGGTGGAATAAGTCTTCAGTGTTTAGTTTGACTCTTTTGCCTTGTGTCTCCCCCGATGTATTCGAGCTTGCGAGCTATATAATAAACAGTATCTCAGTCAAGGGCTTTGTTTTGTGCCGTGATCAAAAGTATGAAAATAAGGAAAGTGATAGCTTCACATATAACAAGTATGATGATTGAAACTTGTTGAGAGTAGACCAACATAGACCTCAGTCATTGCTGCAATTAATAATAAGTAATAAGGAAAGAGAGGTTCACATATAAATATATCATCTTAGACACCTTCTATAATTGTGAGCACTCACCAAAGTATTACATGCTTAGAAGTAGATGTTGGACAAGGAAGACAACATAATGAATTGTGTTTGCTTGGTTCCAAACAATGTTATATGATTAGAGATCCCTTAGCATGTGACGATTGCTTCCACCTCATATTAGCCAAAACTCCTGCACCAAGTAGAGATACTACTTGTGCATCCATAAACCTTCAACCCAGTTTTGCCATGAGTGTCCACCATACCTACCTATGGATTGATTAAGATCCCTCAAGTAAGTTGTCATCGGTGCAAGCAATAAAAATTGCTCTCTAATATGTATGATCTATTAGTGTGTGGAAAATAAGCTTTGTATGAGCCTGTGATGAGGAAGACATAAAAGAGACAGACTGCATAATAAAGTTCTTTATCACAGGAGGCAATATAAAGTGACGTTCCAACGCACTAAGAGGACACGCATCCAAACCTCAAAAGCGCATGACAACCTCTGCTTCCCTCTGCGAAGGGCCTATCTTGTACCTTTACTTTTTGCCTTTGTAAGAGTCATGGTGATCTTCACCAATTCCTTATTTAGCCTTTTTCTTGGTGAACGTCATATGCTTGGGAAAGATCTATATTCATTTATCAACTTGGAGCTGAGTACTTATGCTTTATTATTGTTGACTTTACCCTTGAGGTAAATGGTTGGGAGGCAAAATTATAAGCCCCTATCTTTCTCTGTGTTCGACTGAAACTTTGATATCACGAGTACCACGTGAGTTGTAACAATTGTGGAAAACAAAAGAGATGATTGAGTATGTGGATTTGCCTTACAAGCTCTTATTTGACTCTTTCTGATGTTATGATAAATTGCAATTGCTTCAATGACTATGGACTGTTGTTGGCTACTTCTCGGTAAGGTTTTTGTTTCATACTTGGCTTTGTGAAGGAATTGTTACTTCCCCATAAGAATATCTATGTTGTATTGTTGTTCTATGTGTGATCATGATGCCCTCATGTCCGTATTATGTTTTATCGACACCTTCATCCCTAAACATGTGGACATGTTTTGGGTCTTTGTTTTCGCTTGAGGCCAAGCGAGGTCTAAGCTTGGGGGAGTTGATACGTCCATTTTGCATCATGCTTTCATGTTGATATTTATCGCTTTATGGAATGTTATTATACTTTGTGGTACCATAATTATGCCTTTTCTCTCTTATTTTGCAAGGTTTATTTGAAGAGGGAGAATACCGACAACTGGAATTGTGGACTGGAAAAGGAGCAAGTCTGAGTCCTCTATTCCACGCAACTCCAAATGCCTTGAAAACAACGTGGAATTTTTTGGGAATATATAAAAAATACTGGGCGAAAGAAGTGTCAGAGGGGAACTGCTAGGGGCCCACAAGCCTGGTTCTCGTGGCCTACCCCCCTGGCCGCGGCAACAGAGCTTGCGGGTACCCTGGTAGCCCAGTGTCCCCCCTCTTTTGCTATATGAAGGGTTTCGTCCAAGAAAAAATCAAGGTGGAGCTTTTTCGTGGATTCGCCGCCGCCACGAGGCGGAACTTGAGGAGAACCAATCTAGGGCTCCAACAGGGATCCTATCGGGGAAACTTCCCTCCTCGAGGGGGAAATCGTCGCCCTCGTCATCACCAACACTCCTCTCGTCGGAGAGGAGTCATCTCCATCAACATCTTCATCAGGACCATCTCCTCTCCAAACCCTAGTTCATCTCTTGTAACCAATCTTCGTCTCGCGACTCCGATTGGTACTTGTAAGGTTTCTAGTAGTGTTGATTACTCTTTGTAGTTGATGCTAGTTGGATTACTTGGTGGAAGAGTTTATGTTCAGATCGTTGATGCTACTCATTACACCTCTGATCATGATTATGATTATGCTTTGTGAGTATTTACTTTTGTTCCTAACGACATGGGATAAGTCATGCTAATAATAGTCATGTGAATTTGGTATTCGTTCGGTATTTTGATATGCTTTATGTTGTTTTTCCTCCAGTGGTGTTATGTGAACGTCGACTACATAACATATCACAATATTTGGGCCTAGAGGAAGGCATTGGGGAGTAGTAAGTAGATGATGGGTTGCTAGAGTGACAGAATCTTAAACCCGAGTCTATGCGTTGCTTCGTAAGGGGCTGATTTGGATCCACTAGTTTAATGCTATGGTTATACGTTGTCTTAATTCTTGTTTCGTAGTTGCAGATGCTTGCGAGAGGGGTTAATCATAAGTAGGATGCTTGTCCAAGTAAGGGCAGTACCCAAGCGCCGGTCCACCCACATATCAAAATATTAAAGTAACGAACGCGAATCATATGAACATTATGAAACTAGCATGACAGAAATTCCCGTGTTTCCTCGGGAGCGTTTTTCCTCTTATAAGACTTTGCTCAGGCTTGTCCCTTGCTACAAAAGGGATTGAGACACTTTGCTGCACCATTGCTACTACTTGTCAATTGTTACTTTTCGCTTGCTACGTTTCACCTCACTACACCATCACTTGTTACCGCTACTTTCAGTGCTTGCAGTTATTACCTTGCTGAAAACCGTTTATCACAGCCTTCTTCTCCTCGTTGGGTTCGACACTCTTACTTATCGAAAGGACTACGATTGATCCCCTATACTTGTGGGTCATCAAGTATCATCACAATAATCATCATAGATAGGGGGCATGCTTTCATCATAATAATTTGGATCATTCAAAGTGGGGGAACTAAAAAGATCATCTTCATCAAACATAGCATCCCCAAGCTTGTGGCTTTGCATATGATTAGCATCATGGGTATTCAAAGAATTCATACTAACAACATTGCAATCATGCTCAACATTCACATATTTTATGCCAAGCATTCTATGTAATTCTTCTTTTAGCACTTGAGCACAATTTTCCTTCCCATCATTTTCACGAAAGATATTAAAAAGATGAAGCATATAAGGCAACCTTAACTCCATTTTTTTGTAGTTTTATTTTATAGAGTAAACTAGTGATAAAACAAGAAACTAAAAGATTCGATTGCAAGATCTAAAGATATACCTTCAAGCGCTAACCTCCCCGGCAACGACGCCCGAAAAGAGCTTCGTTGACGGGAGGTGAGTGCCGCTTACCTAGCCTCCCCGGCAACGGCGTTAGAAAAGAGCTTCGTTCACGGGAGGTGAGTGGCGCTGACCTAGCGTCCCCGGCAACGGCGCCAGAAAAGAGCTTGACGTCTACTACGCAACCTTCTCCTTGTAGACGTAGTTGGCACTCCAAGTGCAGAGGTTTGTAGGACAGTAGCAATTTTCCCTCTAGTGGGTGACCTAAGGTTTATCAATCCGTGGGAGGCGTAGGATGAAGATGGTGTCTCTCAAGCAACCCTGCAACCAAATAACAAAGGGTCTCTTGTGTCCCCAACACACCCAATACAATGGTAAGTTGTATAGGTGCACTAGTTCGGCGAAGAGATGGTGATACAAATGCAATATGGATGGTAGATACAGGTTTTTCTAATCTGAAATTACAAAAACAGCAAGGTAACTAATAGTAAAAGTGAGCACGAACGGTATTGCAATGCATGGAAACAAGGCCTAGGGTTCGTACTTTCACTAGTGAAGTTCTATCAACAATTATAACATAATTGGATCATATAACTATCCCTCAACGTGCAACAAAGAGTCACTCCAAAGTAACTAATAGCGGAGAACAATCGAAGAGATTATTGTCGGGAACGAAACCACCACAAAGTTATTCTTTCTGATCGATCTATTCAAGAGTCTGTAGTAAAATAACACGAAGCTATTATTTCCGTTCAATCGATCATAGATTTCGTACTAGAATAACACCTTAAGACACATATCAACCAAGACCCTAATGTCACCTAGATACTCCATTGTCACCTCAAGTATCCATGGGCATGATTATACGATATGCATCACACAATCTTAGAATCATCTATTTAACCAACACATAGAACTTCAAAGAGTGCCCCGAAGTTTCTACCGGAGAGTCAAAACGTGTGCCAACCCATATGCATAGGTTACCGATGTCACGAAACCCGCAAGTTGATCACCAAAACATACATCAAGTACTCACATGAATATCCCATTGTCACCAGACATAGACACGTGCAAGACATACATCAAGTGTTCTTAAAGACTCAATACGATAAGGTAACTCCAAAGGGAAAACTCATTTCATTACAAGAAGGGAGAGGGGGAAGAACATCATAAGATCCAACTATAGTAGCAAAGCCCGTGGTACATCAAGATCAAGACATCTGAAGTACACGAGAGAGAGAGATCAAACACATAGCTACTAGTACATACCCTCAGCCCCGAGGGAGAACTACTCCATCCTCGTCATGTAGATCGTCGGGATGATGAAAATGGCCACCGAAGATGGATTCCCCCTCCGGCAGGGGGCCGGAACGGGCTCTAGATTGGTTTTTGGTGGCTACAGAGGCTTGCGGCGGCGGAACTCCCGATCTAGGTTTCTTTTTGGGGGTTTCTGAATTTATGGTGGTGGAATTACGTCGGTTGGGCCCACGAGGAGGTCACAAGCCTGGTAGGTGCGGCCTAGGGGGTGGGGGCGCCTCCTTTGCTTGTGACTCCCTCGTGGCTCTTCTGTCTTTCTTCCAAAGCTTCGGGGGTCTCTTTGGTCCAAAATAAATCATCGCAAAAGTTTTATTCCATTTGGATTCCGTCTGAAAAAGGGTCAAAAACACGGAAAAACATAAACTGGCACTTGGCACTGAGTTAATAGGTTAGTCCCAAAAAAGATATAAAATAGCATATTCATGCATATAAAACATCCAAAGTTGACAAGATAATAGCATGGAACGATCAAAAATTATAGATACATTGGAGATGTATCAGGCTTCAGTGGCAATAGACCACGTAACTATGAGGAGATGCTCAAGGGTCCCTGTCCACAGCATAGCACAGCGGAAGGTCCATCCACTCATTCTTGGGAAAACTGTTTTGTGATGTAGTAGTTTCGTGCCGAGGCACTCAAGAACAACCAAGGAGGGAGTAGTGGTGGACAAACGGATCAATATGGTTTGGCGGCTCACACGGGAATCCATTTGGCGACTTTCGCAACCCTGGTCCATAGGGAGGGTCACACTCCAATGTTGGGCAGTACCCAGTCCAGAGTAACCAGCAATATAAGTCTCAGGGTGGATTTCAGCAGCAGCTTCACACGGGCGGCTCTCAGCAGCAGAATGACAACAACGGTTTCCAAAACAACCCCATGCAGTTGAATAGCGGGCAATATCACATGTTTACCACTAACGCTTGCAAGAGGGGCAAGAAGGTTAAGCAGAGAGCCCTCGGCATAGCTGAGTCGGCGCTTCCTAGGTATCTCAACTGGTGTGAGTAACCTGTTACATGGAGTAGGGAGGACCACCCACCCTTGGTTGATAACCCTCGCGACTAGGCATTGGTTCTGGCACCACGGGTGGCAGGCTATACCCTATCCAAAGTCCTCATGGACGGTGGCAGTAGTATCGACATCCTATACGATGACACTTTCCAGAGAATGTTCTCTGAAGGCGACTTGATGCCTTCCTCCACGGTCTTCCACGACATCGTCCCGGGTAAGTCGGCATATCTTGTTGGGCGGATTAAACTCAATGTGGCTTTTTGCACCGAGTCTAACTACAGGAGCGAGTCTCTCATGTTCGAGGTGGTCAAGATCAAGAGCCCTTGTCATGAACTTTTTGGTCGGCCGGCTTACTCCCGCTTCATGGCCCCGCCGTGTAATGTCTACCTTAAGCACAAGATGCCAGGCCCTAGAGGAACCATCACGATAAATTGTAACATCCCAAAATTATAAATTTTGGAATGTTAATATAATTATTATTAGATTGTTTGTTGGTTGCCTGAGTGATTGAAACTTGTGTGAAATTTGAAACTTTTCGAAACTTTTGAATGAGAGGGAATAAAATGACTTTCCCCTTCTCTGATGAATTCAAATTCAATCTTTTAAAAGCAAAGAGAGAAGATGACATGACTTCTTCAACTATAAATAATTTGAACGGAGATAATTGCATTTGAATTCTTTTGCATTTCTATTCATTTTCTTCGTGCAAGAAATGCCGGGAAATACATTCTAGAGAGGAGGAACATGACCCTCAAACCCACGGGCATTTTTAAAGTTATTTGAACCCTCAAACTTAGAGGGTCATTTGAAAATTATTTGCAAAAGAAAATAAACCTTTTAGGCAATTTTGTGAAAATAATTTTTTCTGAAGTTTTTATTTTTGCCGTGGAAAAATGCCCATCATCTATATTTTATTTTTCTGATAATTTTAGTATATAGAAACTCTTTATTCCGAATTGATTTGAATTCCCTTTTATCGTTTTAGTTTCCTAGTTTTAAAAATAGGAAAGAAATCGTTTTTATTAGGAAACTCCAGGTGGCCCATTAAGACTTTCCTATTCTGGCCCAACAGAGATCATCTTCTTCCTCTATTCTCTTCTTCACGTCAGAGGAACTTGCCTTCCATGGACAGAGGATCTCCACCTCCGAGATTCGCGAAGCACCTTCCCTCCCAGCGCCTCCCGTCACCTCTATAAGAACCCCCATGGCCTCCTCGTTCCATTCCCGTTGAAACCACCCCCTCTCCTCGCCTCTAGCTCGCGCGCCACCTCGCCGGAGTTGGTCACCTGAGAGCTCGCCAGGAACTCCACCACCTCGCCCCTGCATCTTCCCCTCGCCCCGGCCGAGCCCTCCCCACCCCTGCCGCGCCTCCCCACCACTCGGGCCCCTCCTTCACCACCTCGCCCCCTCCCTGCATCTCCTCCCCATCCACACGAAACTCCTGCCAGGAGCCATACCACCAGCAGCTTCCACCTCGCCCCCCCTGCAGCTCTCCCTCCACCTCGCCTCCCCCCCTCCGTGGAGCTCCACCGCCCCCTGCCACACCACCCCTCGCCGGCCGCTACCCCACCCAACCGGAGCTCACCCCGACCCCAGCAACCTCGGCCACCATAGCCAGCACGGGGGCAACTCCCAGCCACGGTAAGGCCCCCTCTTTCTTTCTTTTTTTACTTGTTTTGTTTTTTTTGTTTTAGCCCTTAGATCTATATCCCACGGTGTAGATTAGAATAGGATAACCTTTCGGTTTCTAAACAAAAACCGCCGGTTTTTATTCACTTAACTTTTAGCCAGAGAACTTTTCTTATTTAGCGGCCATTCGCTGTTTAGCCTATGCAGCAAATACCCTTAGCCAATCAGTGGGCGCCACGTGTCTGTAGCAATTATTCCCTTTTTCTGTCTAGTTCCAAAAACAGCAAAGTTTCTGTTTTGTTTTGGCCATAACTTTTGATCCCGAAGTCCAATGATAGTGATTCTTTTTCATGTAGCTCACAAATTTCCTGTAGTTTTTAAAAACATATAATTTGTCTATGTTTGAAATTTTCAAATTTAAGTTAAATCAGATTTAGTTTAACCTTGTTTTGCTTATTCCAGGAGTTTAAAAATAGCTTTTAATTTGGTTCTTGTTTCTACTGATCACTAGTGATCTTAGTTACCAGTGGTAAAAATTTCAGATTTGTTTGAGTATTTTAGCGCACTGTTTCTTGTGAAACAATTTCTGTTTCACCTCTTTTAGGATTTCGACTAATTCCTTTTCTATTTTTGTTTTAAAATATTTTCTTTATTATTCCAGGAGGATTATTGTTTTTTTTATGTTAGTTAAACAGTAGTTTTGCAACAAGTTTTTATTTTATTTTTATTTGTTTTCATGAAATCAATTCTAGTTCCTTAGTAACTTGCAATTGGTTTCTCCACTGTTTCAAATCCCGTTTGGGAATACTTTCAAAAAGTTTTGTGAAAAACACTTTATTTTATCTTAGTTAAATTTTTATATTAGTTCCTTGTTATTATTTTCTGTTAGACAAAAACTATTTAGTGTTTGACGTAGTAGAAGATTCTCTAGTCTTATTTGAAGTTTCCTTCGGATTCCTATTCGATCTCTCTTTTGTTTTGATTGCTAGAATGATTGCTAGTATGAGTGCTTATGTGAATGATATGTTTGTTATATAGATTTCATCGGAGAGTGACGAGTAGTCTATCAAGTTATTTCTCGAGAAATTCTTCTTCGTCAACATCAACAGGCAAGTCACTTTGATCATACTATCACCTATGTTTTA
Source organism: Hordeum vulgare subsp. vulgare (assembly GCF_904849725.1). NCBI lineage: Eukaryota > Viridiplantae > Streptophyta > Magnoliopsida > Poales > Poaceae > Hordeum > Hordeum vulgare. The sequence goes on along the minus strand of NC_058524.1, from coordinate 481,693,928 downwards.
TGCATCGTAGTTCTACCATCCTATGCCCAAATTGCATGCTGCTTAGGTACTTGGAAATTTTAGTATAGATTGTAGTATCATGTGGTAGGCACACAACAACCCCCGATACTTGGCCCCGGGACGACAAATTTCATATTGCTATGCTTGAGTAGACGGGAATTCGGTTGCGTGCATAACACGAGTCATGCGAGGTTGATTAAATAATCAAGACCGGTTAAGACAAGATTTTCAAGACCTCGGACGCAATGCAACTCTGGGTGAAGGACGGTTGATCGGCTCCCTGGAGAACCCAGTGGATGACCACGGATGCTGGAGAGGCCATGACATCCTGCGGAAAGCTTCACCCAGGCTCAAAGAGACGGACGGATATTTTCAAGACCCAAGGCTTACCTGCACATCCACAAGTCATTATGGGCTCTAGCTTGGTTGGACAACGCGGCGACTCTGGATAGGCGGTGCTAGCAGATGTAGAAGAACGGTAGGATTGGATGGGTACCGACAGGGATTCAGAGGGGACCCGTTGAAAGACCATGTTTTGATCATCCGGTCTTCAAACACCCTGAAGTGCGAGGACATACACGGAGGCGATCAAATCTTGTGGGGAACGTGTGCAAAACTCTGCAGAGTACTCAAACCTAATCGATTAGCCGTGTCCACGGTCATGGACAACTTGAGCCAAAGGAACTGAAGTTATCTGGATTTCTCAACACCATTAAATATATTTGATGAGGGTAATTATTGACAACTCGGGTACGAGAACTGGTTGGCGGAACCATCTCGTTAACAACCAACAATGTAGTAACATTTTGCTTTTAGGCCCCTCTTGATGTAGGAGAAAACATGCTTTTCGCTAAAATCTTATAGCCCCACCTGCCATATATGCATATAGTATAGATGATTACATTTCACCCCTCTCTTATGTGACTTGCCGGCATATTCAATATGCTGACCTACACGGCTGAAACGTCTTATGTTGCAGATATTTTTTTCGACGAGTAAGAGTACGATTCGGGGTTACGGTCTACACTCAACTTGCCGTTGTTGTTTATTGGGACTCCACTCCCTTGACCGCTTCCGCTGAGATAATTAAGGTATATATCAGTTTTACGCTTTTTACATGTGATTGCACTTTGATATATACACTGATGTACTGTGTGTGCCAGTATACTGATCCAGGGATGGCATAGATACACACAGGCTTGACTCGTCTTGAGTCGGGTCGCTACAGAAATGGTATCAGAGCACATGTTGACTGTAGGACGTGATCCTAGAAACTGGAAATTTCTTAGGATAGGATCTCTCTAAAAAATCTTCAATAACACCTTTTACTTCTCATCTCTTCTGATTTCATCAAACGTTCTCTCTCACCTCAAATAGTTAGATAATGCCCTTTCCCCTTTGACCACGTGAAGGATCAATCGACTCCCGCTTCAAAGTAAAGAGGATTTCATCATGCAGTTGAAGCTACACCAATTGAAGACTCTCAAGACCCGAAGAACTCGAAGACCCCGAAACGTTCCAATGTTTATTAGAAGTCCAAACCACAATTATATACCCACGTTAGTTACGATGATTTGTGAGCCGTCATTGGTGTGTGTTTTCCGACGGCCACAAGTAAAACCTATTCTCAAAAATATTGTTTGTATTGTGTGTATCTCCCTCCCTCTCTTACCCGTCTCATCCCCAAAACCTTAACCCTACCAGATGGAGTATGAAGCTGGACTTGTAGTCTCTGGACCAATGACCCAGCTGGAGGCTGATATATGGATTCAAAACATGGAGAACCACTTCGGGAGCAACTTGATCTCAAGGAAGTATGAAGTGGAACACGCTCTTCAGTACTTTACACAAAGTGCTGCAATCTGGTGGAAAATGCATCATGCCATACAAGGATTTAGTGGAGCAGAAACCTGGGACGAATTCAAGAAGACTCTATTAAGATCCCGTCTTATTCAGAAGTGCTATGATAATCCGAAGAAGAAGACTTGTGCATGCAAGATCTGTGGAGAAATAGGACACACCCAGGAGGAACACAAGGATGATTGCACTCATTGTGAAGAAAATCACCCAGCTGAGGAATGCCCAACTAGTCAGGTGACTTGTTTCTTGTGTGAAGGAACCACCCACTACCCAGCCCAGTGTCACATCTACCCCAAGAATGCCTGAAACCCACAGACCCCTGGACTAATAAGGATCAAGTACTATATTTTTGGAGAAGGAAACTTTTATCAGCAAACGTTTTCTTAGTAGCATACGAAAACCCGAGAGTTGTGAAGATACGATAGATGTTTTGTTGAGCTTGAAGAACCAATGGATTATCCGAACTTCATTCATGGACAAGAGATATTCTGCAATGCTTGTGAGGATGCCCAAGTGTTAGAATACGAGATTCACTAAGCCTTATACAAGGTAATGATTTCAGTGCGACATGGCTTGGCCACCATGGCGACTTACTATTATCATTCTCTTGCTATTCGGAATGGTAAATCTGAGAGACTTACCCATAGTGAGAGACGATGTTCCTTGAAGCTTTTGTGGTATGATGAAAGCCCATGTACATGGCACTTGTTGTCACGCGTAGTAAATTTTACGATGAGAATGAAACCAAGACTCCTCTCTCTGCAGGATAACCACAAATGGTATACCACCATGAGAACCATCGATATGTTATTTAGAATGGTCACGAGACTTGTCACTTAAGAAGACCCAGTAACGGAAGAAGCTTATATCAACAGAGGAACCCTCGATTTTGATGGAAACATTATGAATATAACGGGAGAGCATCACCAAAGGATTTAGTATGAAGACTGTGCGATGTCAGTTGCCAAAACCCCAGAGGATCGTTAAAGAATTTTGAGGGACCAGTATCTCTCATTTTAAGTGTGGTAGCATCCCACCTTGCCGGAGATTGGATATGTTAGAAGACCCCCAAACCCTAACCTTTCTTTCTAGCCTCTTCGAATCTCGAGGACGAGATTCATTTTAAGTGTGGTAGTTTGTAACGTCCCAAAATTATAAATTTTGGAATGTTAATATAATTATTATTAGATTGTTTGTTGGTTGCCTGAGTGATTGAAACTTGTGTGAAATTTGAAACTTTTCGGAACTTTTGAATGAGAGGGAATAAAATGACTTTCCCCTTCTCCGATGAATTCAAATTCAATCTTTTAAAAGCAAAGACAGAAGATGACATGACTTCTTCAACTATAAATAATTTGAACGGAGATAATTGCATTTGAATTCTTTTGCATTTCTATTCGTTTTCTTCGTGCAAGAAATGCCGGGAAATACATTCTAGAGAGGAGGAACATGACCCTCAAACCCACGGGCATTTTGAAAGTTATTTGAACCCTCAAACTTAGAGGGTCATTTGAAAATTATTTGCAAAAGAAAATAAACCTTTTAGGCAATTTTGTGAAAATAATTTTTTTTGAAGTTTTTATTTTTGCCGTGGAAAAATGCCCATCATCTATATTTTATTTTTCTGATAATTTTAGTATATAGAAACTCTTTATTCCAAATTGATTTGAATTCCCTTTTATCGTTTTAGTTTCCTAGTTTTAAAAATAGGAAAGAAATTGTTTTTATTAGGAAACTCCAGGTGGCCCATTAAGACTTTCCTATTCTGGCCCAACACAGATCATCTTCTTCCTCTATTCTCTTCTTCACGTCACAGGAACTTGCCTTCCATGGACAGAGGATCTCCACCTCCGAGATTCGCGAAGCACCTTCCCTCCCAGCGCCTCCCGTCGCCTCTATAAGAACCCCCATGGCCTCCTCGTTCCATTCCCGTTGAAACCACCCCCTCTCCTCGCCTCTAGCTCGCGCGCCACCTCGCCGGAGTTGGTCACCAGAGAGCTCGCCAGGAACTCCACCACCTCGCCCCTGCATCTTCCCCTCGCCCCTGCCGAGCCCTCCCCACCCCTGTCGCGCCTCCCCACCACTCGGGCCCCTCCTTCACCACCTCGCCCCCCTCCCTGCATCTCCTCCCCATCCCCACGAAACTCCTGCCAGGAGCCATACCACCAGCAGCTTCCACCTCGCCCCCCCTGCAGCCGTCGCTCCACCTCGCCTCCCTCCCCTCCGTGGAGCTCCACCGCCCCCCTGCCACCCCACCCCTCGTCGGCCCGTACCCCACCCCACCGGAGCTCACCCCGACCCCAGCCACCTCGGCCACCATAGCCAGCACGGGGGCAACTCCCAGCCACGGTAAGGCCCCCTCTTTCTTTCTTTTTTTTTACTTGTTTTGTTTTTTTTTTGTTTTAGCCCTTAGATCTATATCCCACGGTGTAGATTAGAATAGGATAACCTTTCGGTTTCTAAACAAAAACCGCCGGTTTTTATTCACTTAACTTTTAGCCAGAGAACTTTTCTTATTTAGCGGCCATTCGTTGTTTAGCCTATGCAGCAAACACCCTTAGCCAATCAGTGGGCGCCACGTGTCTGTAGCAATTATTCCCTTTTTCTGTCCAGTTCCAAAAACAGCGAAGTTTCTGTTTTGTTTTGGCCATAACTTTTGATCCCGAAGTCCAATGATAGTGATTCTTTTTCCAGTAGCTCACAAATTTCCTGTAGTTTTTAAAAACATATAATTTGTCTATGTTTGAAATTTTCAAATTTAAGTTAGATCAGATTTAGTGTAAAACTTGTTTTGCTTATTCCAGGAGTTTAAAAATAGCTTTTAATTTGATTCTTTTTGCTACTGGTCACTAGTGACCTTAGTTACCAGTGGTAAAAATTTCAGATTTGTTTGAGTATCTTAGATCACTGTTTCTTGTGAAACAATTTCTGTTTGACCTCTTTTAGGATTTCGACTAATTCCTTTTTTATTTTTGTTTTAAAATATTTTCTTTATTATTTCAGAAGGATTATTGTTTTGTTTATGTTAGTTAAACAGTAGTTTTGCAACAAGTTTTTATTTTATTTTTATTTGTTTTCATGAAATCAATTCTAGTTCCTTAGTAACTTGCAATTGGTTTGTCCACTGTGTCAAATCCCGTTTGGGAATACTTTCAAAAAGTTTTGTGAAAAATACTTTATTTTATCTTAGTTAAATTTTTATCTTAGTTCCTTGTTATTATTTTCTGTTAGAAAAAAACTATTTAGTGTTTGACGTAGTAGAAGATTCTCTAGTATTATTTGAAGTTTCCTTCGGATTCCTATTCGCTCTATCTTTTGTTTTGATTGCTAGAATGATTGCTAGTATGAGTGCTTATGTGAATGATATGTTTGTTATATAGATTTCATCGGAGAGTGACGAGTAGTCTATCAAGTTATTTCTCGAGAAATTCTTCTTCGTCAACATCAACAGGCAAGTCACTTTGATCATACTATCACCTATGGTTTATGCATCGTAGTTCTACCATCCTATGCCCAAATTGCATGCTGCTTAGGTACTTGGAAATTTTAGTATAGATTGTAGTATCATGTGGTAGGCACACAACAACCCTGATACTTGGCCCCGGGACGACAAATTTCATATTTCTATGCTTGAGTAGACGGGAATTCGGTTGAGCGCATAACACGAGTGATGCGAGGTTGATTAAATAATCAAGACCGGTTAAGACAAGATTTTTAAGACCTCGGACGCAATGCAACTCTGGGTGAAGGACGGTTGATCGGCTCCCTAGAGAATCCAGTGGATGATCCGGGATGCTGGAGAGGCCATGACATCCTGCGGAAAGCTTCACCCATGCTCAAAGAGACGGACGGATATTTTCAAGACCCAAGGCTTACCTGCACAGCCACAAGTCATTATGGGCTCTTGGTTGGTTGGACAACGCGGCGACTCTGGACAGGCGGTGCTAGCAGATGTAGAAGAACGGTAGGATTGGATGGGCACCGACATGGATTCAGAGGGACCCGTTCAAAGACCATGTTTTGATCATCCGGTCTTCAAACACCCTGAAGTGCGAGGACATACACGGAGGCGATCAAATCTTGTGGGGAACGTGTGCAAAACTCTGCAGAGTACTCAAACCTAATCGATTAGCCGTGTCCACGGTCATGGACAACTTGAGCCAAAGGAACTGAAGTTATCTGGATTTCTCAACACCATTAAATATATTTGATGAGGGTAATTATTGACAACTCGGGTACGAGAACTGGTTGGCGGAACCATCTCGTTAACAACCAACAATGTAGTAACATTTTGCTTTTAGGCCCCTCTTGTTGTAGGAGAAAACTTGCTTTTCGCTAAAATCTTATAGCCCCACCTGCCATATATGCATATAGTATAGATGATTACATTTCACCCCTCTCTTATGTGACTTGCCGGCATATTCAATATGCTGACCTACACTGCTGCAACGTCTTATGTTGCAGATATTTTTTTCGACGAGTAAGAGTACGATTCGGGGTTACGGTCTACATTCAACTTGCCGTTGGTGTTTATTGGGACTCCACTCCCTTGACCGCTTCCGCTGAGATAATTAAGGTATATATCAGTTTTACGCTTTTTACATGTGATTGCACTTTGATATATACATTGATGTACTGTGTGTGCCAGCATACTGATCCAGGGATGGCACGGATACACAGAGGCTTGACTCGTCTTGAGTCGGGTCGCTACATAAATGGAGATCGGAAGATAGCTTAGGAGTGTGAAGAAGGAGATGCTGCTTACGCTGAGTCGGCTTGCGCTGTTGAGGAACTCAAGTTTCATTAGGCCAATGTTGACCCGGCACACATAACTCCACGCATGAAGCCCACAATCGATTCAGAGCCGCCCCTCAAGTTTAAACCTACAGATGATACCAAGCAGGTTGATTTCACGCCTGGCGACTCTTCCAAGCAATTCACTATTGGGACGCGTCTGGTTCCCAAATAGGAAAGCGTGCTCATCGAATTCATCCGTGAGAATCAGGACATTTTTGCATAGCAGACTTCTGACATGCCATGCGTACAAAGAGAGTTCGCACCACCTTAATATAGATCCCAAGATGAAGCCGGTTAGGCAGTACCTTCGTCGTTTCAACAAGGAGAGGCGCAAGGCAATCGGGGAAGAGGTAGCCCGGCTCTTAGCTGCTGGGTTCATTGTGGAAGTTTTTCATCCAGAGTGGTTGGCCAATCCAGTCTTGTTCCTCAATAATAATGGAACTTTTCGCATGTGCATTGACCACACCGACCTTAACAAGGCCTGCCCGAAGGACCCTTTCGCTCTCCCTCGTATTGATCAAATCATTTGAATCTACGACGGGTTGCGAACGGCTGTGTTTTTTGGATGCATACCCAGGTTATCACCAGATCAAGATGGCTCTGGAGGATCAAGGAAGATGACCTTCATAACTCCTTTTGGTGCTTTTTTCTATGTCTCCATGCCATTTGGGCTTCAGAGTGCAGGGGCGATTTATCAGCGCTGTATCCGGAATTGTCTGCACAATCAGATCAGGCGCAACGATCATGCCTATGTTGATGAGATAGTGGTGAAATCCCATAAGAAGAAGTCACTTCTAGAGGATCTCAAACAGATGTTTGATAGTTTGCGTGTGTATCAGATGAAGCTTAACCCGACCAAGTGCATTTTCGGTGTCCCTGCAGGGAAGTTATTGCGCTTCTTGGTGTTAGAGCGAGGTATTGAGGCCAACCTGGATAAGATTAAGGCGATTACTTCCCTTGGAAAGCCGGCTAATGTTAACCAGGTCCAGCATATGGCAGGTCATATCGCAGCTTTGAGTCGCTTCATAAGACACCTTGGCGAGAAGGCCATCCCTCTTTATCAGCTGCTCAAGAAAACAGACCGTTTTGTGTGGATAGACGCGGCCGACAAAGCCTTTGAGGCCCTGAAGAAGCAATTAGCTGAGCCGCCTGTTTTAGCCGCCCCCACCGACAAAGAGCCTACGGTCCTGTACATTGCTGGTAACTTTAAAGAAGTAAGCGTGATAGTGGTTGTCGAACGCAAGTTAGAAGGGCAGGAGTATCCGGTCCACAGGCATGTGTACTTTGTCAGTGAAGTCTTGACCCTCTCCAAACAGCGTTATCCACACTGGCAGAAGTTGGTTTTCGGGATATTCATGGCGAGTCAGAAGCTGAAGCACTACTTCCAGGAGCATCCGATCACGATGGTTAGTTCCGCGCGAGTTGGCGATATCACACAAAACCGTGGAGTGACCGGGCGGATTGCTATGTGGGCTATTGAGCTTGGTCCTCACCACGTAATTATATGCCTCACACGGCCATCAAGTCTCGGGCCTTAGTTGATTTCACCAACGATTGGACCGAGTTGCAAATTCCAGAAGACATACATGATCATATATATCGGACTATCCACTTTGATGGATCCTGGCAGTTGGAAGGCTCTCGGGATGGCATGGTACTGACCTCCCCGCAAGGTGACAAGTTTGCTACGTCCTACAGCCCATGTTTCCATGTACTAACAATGCAGCGGAGTACGATGCTTTGCTCCATGGGCTTAGGATCGCCAAAGACATGAACCTCAGCCAAGTTAGATGCGTGGGAAACTCGGATCTGGTGGCGCAACAAGTTTTCGGAACGTGGGATTCCAGGGACCTGTTGATGGCGGCTTACAGACGTGCTGTATCAGATGTGGCGGGTCAATTCCATGGTTATCAAGTTGATCATATCGATCGCCAGCTCAACGAGGCAGCTGACGCTCTTTCTCGACTCGGTTCACAGCGTAAGCCGGTTCCCCCCAATGTATTTTTGGATATCTTGCATAATCCGTCAGTGAAGTTGCCCTTTGAGGAGGATATAGCGGTCACTGACCCCGAATCTCAACTTGTGGCGGCTCTTCGTGCCACTCCGGATTTGGCGGTCCCTTACATGGCTTCTTTGGCACGGGGCGAGTTACCCATTGAGGAGTTGCTCGCTCGCCAAATTATCCGGCGATGCAAGTCCATGGTCATACATAAGGGCGAGTTGCACAAGCGAAGCACTTGTGGAATTTTTCAAAGATGCGTCTCGCCTGAAGAGGGACGTGCGATCCTTAATGGGATTCACGCTGGCGACTGTGGTCATCACGCCGGGTCACAATCTTTGGTACCAAAAGCATTTAGACATGGATTCTATTGGTTGACGGCGCACGCAGATGCCGAGGACACAGTACGCAGGTGTGATGGGTGTCAGAAATTGGGGCGTCAGATGCATGTGCCGGCTCAAGAGTTGCGGATGATCCCAATTACTTGGCCTTTTGCAGTCTGGGGGCTTGACATGGTTGGTTCTTTCAAGATGTCTTCCAACAAAACGACTCATCTACTAGTGGCGGTTAACAAATTTACCAAGTGGGTTGAAGCAGAGCCAGTTAGCAGTTGCGATGCAGACACGTCCGTGAAGTTCCTTAAGAAGTCAACCTTTTGCTTTGGGTATCCTCGTAATATCATCACTCATAATGGTAATAATTTATCCAAAGGCGCCATGCAAGATTTTTGTGAAAGGGAGCACATCCGACTTGATGTCTCTGCAGTTGCACGTCCCCAATCCAATGGACAGGTAGAAAGAGCGAATCAAGAAATCTTGCATGGGATCAAACCCCGACTCATGGTTCCTCTGGAGCGCACTCCGGGTTGCTGGGTTGAAGAGCTTCCTTCAGTACTTTGGAGAAAAAGCACTACCCCCAACAGGTCCACTGGTTACACGCCCTTTTTCTTGGTCTACGGACCTAAGGCCGTCTTACTAAGTGACATCAGGCATGACTCGCCACGAGTTGCCACTTATGTTGAGGAGGACGACGAGCTGGCGCGTCAAGATTCTTTGGATGTTTTGGAGGAGTAACATGACATAGCCGTAGCACGGTCGATGATTTACCAGTAAGATCTGCGACACTATCATAGCCGCATCGTCAGAAGCCAGGTCTTTTAGTAGCTTGACTTAGTGCTTCAATTGATTCAAGATCATAATGGTATGCACAAGTTATCACCTCCATGGGAAGGACCTTTTGTCATCAGCAAAAGTCTTCATAATGGTTCTTACTACCTAGTGGACCTTCGTCCAGATAGGCCAACAACACAGGTAGAAACAACTTGGTCGTGGAACATTGCACACTTGCGTCCTTATTATACTTAGAGCCATTAGCTCCTTATCATTGTACATAGCTTAGTTCTTGTACTCTTTTTATATATATAACAATAAAGCCGACGCCCACGAAATTCGGGGTCTCTGCCGTATCATCTTCTTGAAATCATGAGTCTTTATTGTTTCACAAGCCGCCCAAGCATGGGCACTATCAGTATCAAAGAGCATAAGTCGCCATGCTGCACTTATTTCAAAGCTGGATATTGGTAAGCCAAAGAGGACCAAAATTGCCACGTTGCACGGTTCAAACATGGGAGTCTTATATGATTTTTAGAATTAAGCCGGTTTACTTGGGGGCTACTAGTTCCCAAGTCGTTTTATAGTAAGAGCGTAAATGCTTCAACAATCGTATGTTCGACTTTTCCCTAATCATAGGTCACTTGGGGGATTCTACTCACTGAGTTCAACCTGAATACCCTCTTGGCTAGCGAAAAATTAATGCATTACAATGGTTATACTGGAATGTATGTTTGGCGACTCGCCCTATGGTCCCAAGTACTCTTGCCGATCAATCCAGTTTTGGACCCTGAACTTGCCTTGGTTAAAAATGAAGGGTGCTTGTGGGAGCCGGCATATGGAAAATAGACAAACCATGGGTTCACTAAACCTGCTTCACTGAAGCTTGACTCACGCCTGCTCAGCCAGTCTAAACAACTAAGGCTGTTGCAAAAGCCTCTCTAGGGTAGCACTAGAACCTTGAAAGCTCGTCCTATCCTCCCGCGACTCCTTGAGCCGCCAAACTTTATGACTACAAACGTATCTTTCTGGTACAGTTAGTGTTTTTAAGACTCAAGATTACTCGCCACTTCTCATTGAGACGGCTCATTATTCTTCTCTGATCACATGACGCATAATTACTTTGATGAAGACATAACAAAACGCCTCGTAAGACGGCTCATATTCTCAAAGGGGTGAGACTTCAGAGTCAACAAAGGAACAGTGCAAAACAATACTATTTTCATCTCTAACCTATTACATGGCTCAGAAGGCCACCAAATTTTACATTACCCGGAATTGGATCTTCTGGGTCAATCTCCATGGGCAGTCTTCAAGTAACACCTTGTTCAAGCCGCCTCCAGGTTATCCTACATCGAGCCTTCTCCGTCTTGGATCTATAAGTCGCCCATTGTACAATTGCAATTGGTTAAGGCGTGGAACTCAGCCTCGTCGGTCAAGATGGTGGATGGGTCAACATCAGAGTCAAAAAGGTGCTTACGGCGCTGCAGAGTCGGAACTTGTTGGGAATCGTAGTAAATTCAAAAAAAATCATGCGCCATACAAGGATCTATCTATGGAGAAACCAGCAACGAGAGAGGTTGTAGAGCATCTTCATACCTTTGAAGATCGCTAAGCGGAAGTGTTGCTATGAACACGGTTGATGGAGTCGTACTCGCAGCGATTCAGAGAACGGTGGATTCCAATCTATGTGCCGAACTACAACACCTCCGCGTTCTACACACGTGCATCCCGGTGACGTCTCCTGCACCTTGATACAACAAGGAGGAGGGAGAGGTTGAGGGAGAGAGCTCCAGCAGCACCACGGCGTGGCGGTGGTAGAGCTACGTGGTTCTCCGGTAGAGCTTCACTAATCTGAGCGCAGGACGAGGAGAGAGAGGTGTAGGGCTGCGTGGGAAGAGGAAGAAATCATGTCTCCAAAAGCAAAAAACCACCACTATATATAGGGGAGAGGGAGGAGGTGCCCACCCTTAGGGTTCCCACCCATAAGGGGTGCGGCAGCCCCATCTAGGGCAGAGGGCAGTGGCCAGGGCAGGGAGAGGAGGGGTGGCGCACCCAGATGGGCCTTGGGCCCCTCCTGCGCCTAGGGTTTTCCCCCTTCCTCCCTTGTTGTGCCTTGGGCCTAGGTGGGAGGCGCACCAGCCCACTCTGAGCTGGTTCCCTTCCACCTTTTGGCCCATGCTAGCGTTTGGGGCTAGTGGCCTGATACTTCTCCAACGTATCTATAATTTTTGATGGTTCCATGCTATTATCTTGTCAAACTTTGGATGTTTTGTATGCCTTTTATATCTTTTTTGGGACTAACTTATATACTCAGTGCCAAGTGCCAGTTCCTATTTTTTCCATGTTTTTGACCCTTTTTAGAGGAGCATTTTAAACGGTGTCCAAACGGAATAAAACTTCCGAAAAGATTTTTCCGGAACAGAAGATTGATACGTCCATTTTGCATCATGCTTTCATGTTGATATTTATCGCTTTATGGGCTGTTATATTACCTTGTGGTACCCTACTTATGCCTTTTATCTCTTATTTTGCAAGGTTTATTTGAAGAGGGAGAATACCGGCAGCTGGAATTCTGGACTAGAAAAGGAGCAAGTCTGAGTCCTCTATTCTGCACAACTCCAAATGCCCTGAAAATCAAGTGGAATTTTTTGGGAATATATAAAAAATACTGGGGGAAAGAAGTACTAGAGGGGAGCTACCAGGGGCCCACAAGCCTGGTAGCCGCCACCCCCCTAGTGGCGGCTACAGGGCTTGTGGGCTCCCTGACGGCCAACTGGCCCCCTCTTTTGCTATATGAAGGGTTTCGTTCTAGAAAAAAATCAAGGAGGAGCTTTTTCGTGGTTTCGCCGCCGCCACGAGGCAGAACTTGAGGGGATCCAATCTAGAGCTCTGGGAGGACGATCCTGGCAGGGAAACTTCGATCCCGGAGGGGGAAATCGTCGCCATCGTCATCACCAACACTCCTCTCATCGGAGGGGAGTCATCTCCATCAACATCTTCATCAGCACCATCTCCTCTCCAATCCCTAGTTCATCTCTTGTAACCAATCTCCGTCTTGCGACTCCGATTGGTACTTGTAAGGTTGCTAGTAGCGTTGATTACTCTTTGTAGTTGATGCTAGTTGGATTACTTGGTGGAAGAGTTTATGTTCAGATCCTTGATGCTATTCATTACACCTCTGATCATGATTATGATTATGCTTTGTGAGTAGTTACTTTTGTTCCTGAGGACATGGGATAAGTCATGCTGATAATAGTCATGTGAATTTGGTATTCGTTCGGTATTTTGATATGATGTATGTTGTATTTTCCTCTAGTGGTCTTATGTGAACGTCGACTACATAACACTTCACCATATTTGGGCCTAGAGGAAGGCTTTGGGGAGTAGTAAGTAAATGATGGGTTGCTAGAGTGACAGAAGCTTAAACCCCAGTATATGCATTGCTTCGTAAGGGGCTGATTTGGATCCACTAGTTTAAGACTATGGTTAGACATTGTCTTAATTCTTCTTTCGTAGTTGTGTATGCTTGCGAGAGGGTTTAATCATAAGTGGGATGCTTGTCCAAGTAAGGGCAGTACCCAAGCGCCGGTCCACCCACATATCAAACTATCAAAGTAACGAACGCGAATCACATGAACATGATGAAACTAGCATGACAGAAATTCTCGTGTGTCCTCGGGAGCGTTTTTCCTCCTATAAGACTTTGTTCAGGCTTGTCCCTTGCTACAAAAGGGATTGGGCCACTTGCTGCACCATTGCTACTACATGTTACTAGTTACTTTTCGCTTGCTATGTTTCACCTTGCTACACCATCACTTGTTACCGCTACTGTCAGTGCTTGCAGTTATTACCTTGCTGAAAACTGTTTATCAGAGCCTTCCGCTCCTCGTTGGGTTCGACACTCTTACTTATCGAAAGGACTACGATTGATCCCTGCTACTGCAACAAAAGACCTTCCAACGGCGCCAGAAACAAGCGTGTTGACGGGAGACTATTCTTGTCTTGATACTCCTCAGCAACGGCACTAGGAATCTTTCTGCTACGGCTACGCCTTTAGGGACTTCCTTGGCAAATATGCAAAGGATTCCCCCGTGGCCTTGGAGCCTTGCCTTGGTGTTCCCTCGAAGCGGAAAGGGTGATGTAGCACAGCGACGGTAAGTATTTCCCTCAGTTTTGAGAACCAAGGTATCGATCCAGTGAAGGATTGTCAAAAGTACCTGCACAAACACAAAGAACTTGCACCCAATGCTATGAAGGGGTTGTCAATCCCTTATAGATTGTTTGCCAAGTGAGAACTGAAAGCAAAAAGAAACAAAGCAAAGTAAAAGCGAAAGTTGAAACGATATGTGTGAATAGACCCGGGGGCCGTTGTGTTCACTAGTGGCTTCTCTCATGAAAGGAAGTAGACGGTGGGTGAACGAATTACTGTCGAGCAAATGATAGAACCGCGCAAAGTCGTGACGTTATCTAAGGCAATGATTATATCTATAAGCATCACGTCCAAAACAAGTAGACCGATACTTTCTGCATCTACTACTATTACTCCACACGTCGACCGCTATCCAGCATGCATCTAGTGTATTAAGTCCAAAAGAACAGAGTAACGCCTTAAGCAAGATGACATGATGTAGATGGACAATCTCATATCTACGATAAAAGCCCATCTTGTTACCCTTGATGGCAACAACATGATGCGTGCCTTGATGTCCCTTCTGTCATTGGGAAAGGTCACCACACGGTATGAACCCAAAACTAACCACTTCTCCCATTGCAAGAATCATACTTCTATTTGGCCAAACAAAACCGAAGACTCAGAGAGACTTACAAGGATATCAAATCATGCATATAAGAAATCAGCAAAGACTCAAATATATATCATAGATAATCTGATCAAAAATCCACAATTCATCGGGTCTCCGCAAACACACCGCCAAAGAGGATTACATCGGATAGATCTCCATGAAGATCATGGAGAACTTTGTATTGAAGATCCAAGAGAGAGAAGAAGCCATCTAGCTACTAACTACGGACCCATAGGTTTGAAGTGAACTACTCACGACTCATTGGAGGGGCGATGATGTTGATGTAGAAGCCCTCCAACTCCAAAGTCCCCTCCGGCAGGGCACCGGGAAGGGTCTCCAGATCAGATCTCGCGGAAACGAAAGCTTGCGGCGGCGGAAATGTGTTTTCGTGGATTTCCCTATTTCTTTCTGTATTTTAGGGAATATATAGGCGAAGGAGCTAGGTCAGGGGGGCGCCAGGGAGGCCACAATCCTGGTAGCTGCCACCCCCCTGGTGGCGGCTACAGGGCTTGTGGGCCCCATGTGGCTCTCCTACCTTGGCCCTCAAGTCCCCTGATCTTCTTCCGTTCTGGAAAAATTTATTTCGGGGATTTTATTCCGTTTGGACTTCATTCCAAAATCAGATCTGAAAAGAGTCAAAAACACAGAAAAAACAGGAACTGGCACTTGGCAATGAATTAATAAGTTAGTCCCAAAAACGATATAAAAGGTACATAAAACATCCAAAGATGACAAGATAACAGCATGAAACCATCAAAAATTACAGATACGTTTGAGACGTATCAAGCATCCCCAAGCTTAACTCCTCCTCGTCCTCGAGTAGGGAAGTGATAAAGAATGAATTTTTGATGCTTTCATGCTACCTAGCATAGATGTCCTTTGTAACTCCTCTTATGTGACGTGAATGTTCAGAGCCATTAGATTCAAAACAATAGTTTGTTATTGACGTGGAAACAATAATACTTCAAGCAAACTAGCAAGGTAATCATGAACTTTCAAAATAACAAGGCCAAAAGAAAGTTATCCCTACAAAAGCATATAGTGGCTATGCTCTATCATCCTTGCACAACAAATTTAAATCATGCACAACCCCGGTATTGGCCAAGTAATTGTTTTCACACCTTTACTTTCTCAAACCTTTTCAACTCTCACGCAATACATGAGCATGAGCCATGGTTTTAGCACTATAAGTGGTGTGGAGTGTGGTGGAGGTTGCAAGACACACAAGGAGAAGATGGTCACATTAACTAGGCATATCAATGAGCTGTGGAGATGCTCATCAATAGATATCAATGTGAATGAGTAGGGATTGCCATACAAATGATGCACTAGAGCTAAGAGTAAGTGAAAGCTCTTAAAGAAAACTAGTGGGTGTGCATCCAACTTGCTTGCTCACGAAGACCTAAGGCAAATTTGAGGAAGCCTATCATTGGAATATACAAGCCAAGTTATATAATGAAAATTTCCCACTAGTTATATGGTGGTGACAAAACGAGAGACTCTCAATCCTGAAGATCATGGTGCTTAATAAGCACAAGTGTGGAAGGATAGTAGCATTGTCCCTTCTCTCTTTTTCTCTCATTTTTTTTGGTGGGCTCTTTGGCCTCTTTTTGTTTTCTTTTTTTTCTTGGTGGGCATCTTTGGCCTCTTTTTGTATATGGGCTTCGCTGGCCTCTTTTATCTCCTCACATGGGACAATGCTCCATCAATGATGATCATCACACTTACAACTCAAAACTTAGAGCAACGATGACTCTATATGGAATGCCTTCGGTAGTGTACCGTGACAATGATCTAGCATGGCATGGACATTAATGGAAACATCATGATAGCTATCTTACGATCATGCAATGGCAATGTAGACATGGTGGCACATGTCATGGTGGTAGTTGCATGGAAATATATCTCGGAATGACTTTGAAAAAGCCATAGTAGGTAGGTATGGTGGCTGTTTTGAGGGAGGCTACTGGTGGGTTTTGTGCACCGGCGAAAGTTGCACGGTACTAAGAAGATAGTGATGGTGGAAAGTGAAAGTGCATCAAAACCATGGACTCAACATTAATCATGAAGAACTCATATACTTGTTTCAAAAGTTTTAGTAGTAATCGAAACAAAGCATTCAACACATACTCCTTGGGGAAGGGTTGGTAGGTATAAACCATCGCGCGATCCCTACCGCCACACAAAGGATGACAATCAGTAGACTAATCATGCTCAGACTTCATCACATAGCAGTTCACCATACGTGCATGCTACGGGAATCACTAACTTCAACACAAGTATTTCTAGATCCACAACACCTTACTAGCATAACTTCAATATTACCAGAACCACAACTCAAAACTAATTGAGATGAATCAAACTTCTCTAACTATTCATTGCACATGAAGGTGGAAGTTTTCATATCCCTTTGGATAACTACCCCTTTTGAGACTACTTTCATATCATATATCAACTACCAAGCCACACACCGACATGCTCTAAAAGATACAAGTGAAGCACATAGAGCAAAATCAACTAGCTCAAAACATATAAGTGAAGCACATGTGAGCTGAATTGTCTACCAAAGGATAGAAGTGAAGCTTGACAAAATCACGGTAAGTGCATGTATCTCTCTCTAGGTGTGCAGCAAGGATGATTGTGACACAACAAAAATAAAAGACTCCTACGATACAAGACGCTCCAAGCAAAACACATAACATGTGGTGAATAAAAATATAGCCCCAAGTAACGTTACCGATGAATTGAAGACGAAAGAGGGGATGCCTTCCAGGGGCATCCCCAAGCTTAGGATTTTACGACATCCATGAATCAACTTGGGGTGCCTTGGGCATCCCCAAGCTTGAGCTCTTGCCACTCTTTATCTCTTTGTCCATAAGAACTTCACCCAAAACTTGAAAACTTCACAACACGGAACTTAAACAGAAACTCGTGATAACATTAGTATAAGAAAGCAAACCACCACTTCCTTAGGTACTGTAGCAAACTTAAATTCTACTTTTGTTGATGTTGGGTTACTGTATTTTCAATCTTCCATGGCTAATAGCCCCCGATACTATCCATAGTTTCATCAAAATAAGCAACCAACTCAACAAAAACAGAATCTGTTAACAGCAGACCAGTCTGTAGCAATCTGTATATTCCGTATACTTCTTGTACTTCCAAAATTCTGAAAAATTAGGAAAGTCTGAAGAATTTGCGTAGCAATGATAATCAAAAAGAATCAACTCAAAATATCTTACAGAAAAAAAAAAATTCTTTTCGTGAGCAGAAAGTTTCTGTCTTTTCCAGCATGACCAAACGATCATCCCCAAGACTAATCATAACGGTTTTGCTTGGCACAAACGCAAAAAGAAACACAAAAAACACAATCATAACAGAATTATGAAATTGTGGAAAACACAAAATAGAAAGGAAAAGGATAAATTCATTGGGTTGCCTCCCAACAAGCGCTATTGTTTAACGCCCTTAGCTAGGCATTGATAGTTCAATGATGCTCACACAAAAGACAAGAATTGACGCACAACGAGAGCATCATGAAGCATGTGAAAATCACATCTAAGTCTAACATAGGTCCTATGCATAGGCATTTTATAGGAAAATAGATTGTCAAGACAACCAATAGTTGCCATATGCAAGGAAGAAGAAAGAGACAATAGCAATCTCCACATAACGAGAGGTAATTTGGTAACATGAAAGTTTCTACCACAATATTTTCCTCTCTCGTAGAAATTACATGTGGGATCATATTCGAATTAAACAATGTAACTATTACATAGGATATTCTTTTCATGATCCACATGCATGCAAAGTTGACGCTCTTCAAAAATAGCGGGATTATCATCAACTAAAGTCATGACTTCTCCAAACCCACTTTCAATATTATTGCAAATATCATAATCATCATGACGCTTGAACAAATTTTCAAGATCATAAGAAAGATCATCACCCCAATCATGATTATTGCAACAAGTAGTGGACAAAGAAAAACTAGCATCCCCAAGCTTAGGGTTTTGCATATTTTTAGCATGATTGTCACTAATAGAATTTATAGTGAAATCATTGCAATCATGCTTTTCATTCAAGGAGCCCTCGTGAATCACTTGATGAATTTCTTCATTACGATTTTTAGATTCACGCATCTCAAGCAAAACTCCATAGAAAAAGTCAAGTGCACTCAACTTACTAGCAATTGGATCAACATAGTTGGATTTCTTAAAGAGATTAGCAAGTGGATGAGGATCCATATCACTAGATTTTCAGCAAGCGAAGATGCAAGCATATTGAAGGAATATGGCACACAAGCGAACAGAAAGCAAGCGAGAGAAAAGGGCGAACGAAAAAGGCAAACAAACAAAAAAGGCAAACGAAAAAGGCAAAGGAGAAAGGCAAATGAAAATGGCAAATGTGAAGTGAGGGAGAGGAAAACGACAGGCAACTGGCAAAAAAGTAAATGCAAGAGATGAGTTTGTGACACCTACTTGGGTAGATCTTGACATTATCTCTCCTCGGCAAGCGATCCTCCTCCCCGGCAACGGCGCCAGAAATACTTCTTCTACTGCAACAAAAGACCTTCCAACGGCGCCAGAAACAAGCATGCTGACGAGAGACTATTCTTGTCTCGATACTCCTCAGCAATGGCACCAGGAACCTTTCTGCTACAGCTACACCTTTAGGGACTTCCTTGGCAAATATGAAAAGGATTCCCCCGTGGCCTTGGAGCCTTGCGTTGGTGTTCCCTCAAAGCGAAAAGGGTGATGTAGCACAGCAGCGGTAAGTATTTCCCTCAGTTTTGAGAACCAAGGTATCGATCCAGTGAAGGATTGTCACAAGTACCTGCACAAACACAAAGAGCTTGCACCCAACGCTATGAAGGGGTTGTCAATCCCTTATAGATTGTTTTCCAAGTGAGAACTGAAAGAAAAAGGAAAAAAGCAAAGTAAAAGCGAAAGTGGAAACGATAGGTGTGAATAGACCCGGGGGCCGTAGTGTTCACTAGTGGCTTCTCTCATGAAAGCAAGTAGACGGTGGGTGAACGAATTACTGTCGAGAATTTGATAGAACCGTGCAAAGTCGTGACGTTAACTAAGGCAATGATTATATCTATAGGCATCACATCCAAAACAAGTAGACCGATACTTTCTGCATCTACTACTATTACTCCACACGTCGACCGCTATCCAGCATGCATCTAGTGTATTAAGTCCAAAAGAACAGAGTAACGCCTTAAGCAAGATGACATGATGTAGATGGACAACCTCATATCTACGATAAACGCCCATATTGTTACCCTTGATGGCAACAACACGATGCATGCCTTGCTGCCCCTTCTGTCACTGGGAAAAGTCACCACACGGTATGAACCCAAAACCAAGCACTTCTCCCATTGCAAGAATCATAGATCTAGTTGGCCAAACAAAACCCAAGACTCGGAGAGACTTACAAGGATATCAAATCATGCATATAAGAAAACAACAAAGACTCAAATATATATCATAGATAATCTGATCACAAATCCACAATTCATCGGATCTCAACAAACACACCGCCAAAGAGGATTACATCGGATAGATCTGCATGAAGATCATGGAGAACTTTGTATTGAATATCCAAGAGAGAGAAGAATCCATCTAGCTACTAACTACAGACCCGTAGGTATGAAGTGAACTACTAACGAGTCATTGGAGGGGCGATGATGTTGATGTAGAAGCCCTCCAACTTCAAAGTCCCCTCCGGCAGGGCACCGGGAAGGGTCTATAGATGAGATCTCATGGAAACGCAAGCTTGCGGCGGCGGAAAAGTGTTTTCGTGGATTCCCCTATTTCTTTCTGTATTTTAGGGAATATATAGGCGAAGGAGGTAGGTCAGGGGGGCGCCAGGGAGGCCACAAGCCTGGTAGCCGCCGCCCCCAACTCGTGGCGGCTACAGGGCTTGTGGGCCCCCTGTGGCTCTCCTGCCTTGGACCTCAAGTCCGCTCATCTTCTTCCGTTCTGGAAAAAATTATTTCGGGGATTTTATTCCGTTTGGACTCCGTTCCAAAATCAGATCTGAAAAGAGTCAAAAACACAGAAAAAACAGGAACTGGCACTGAATTAATAAGTTAGTCCCAAAAAAGATATAAAAGGTACATAAAACATCCAAAGATGACAAGATAACATCATGAAACCATGAAAAATTATAGATACGTTTGAGACGTATCAATCCCCTATACTTGTGGGTCATTAAGACTCTTTTCTGGCACCGTTGCCGGGGAGTGAAGCGCGTTTGGTAAGTAGAATTTGGTAAGGAAACATATATATACCGTGCTGAAATTTATTGTCACTTGTCACTATGGAAACTATTCCTTTGAGGAATTTGTTCGGGGTATCTTCACCACGAACGGAAACACGAGGAGTTGTTCCTCAACCTGAGGTACCTACTGAAAATATATTTTATGAAATTCCTTTGGGTATGGTTGAGAAACTGCTGGCTAATCCTTTTACAGGAGATGGATCTTCACATCCAGACTTGCATCTGATCTATGTAGATGAAGTTTGCGGTTTATTTAAGCTTGCAGGTTTGCCCGAGGATGAGGTAAAGAAGAAAGTCTTTCCTTTATCTTTGAAGGATAAGGCATTGACATGGTATAGGTTATGTGATGATACTGGATCATGGGACTACAATGTGTTGAAATTGGAATTTCATCAAAAGTTCTATCCTATGCATTTAGTACATCGTGATCGGAATTATATTTATAACTTTTGGCCTCGTGACAGGCAAAGCATAGCTCAAGCTTGGGGGAGGCTTAAATCAATGTTATATTCATGCCCCAATCATGACCTCTCGAGATAAATTATCACTCAAAACTTTTATGCTCGGCTTTCTCATGAAGATCGTACCATGCTTGACACTTCTTGTACCGGTTCTTTTATGAAGAAGGGTATTGACCACAAGTGGAATTTATTGGAAAGAATCAAACGTAACTCTGAATATTGGGAGCTGGAAGAAGGTAAGTAGTCAGGTATGAATTTCCAGTTTGATTGCGTTAAATCTTTTGTTGAAACGAACACTTCTAGAGATTTTAGCACTAAGTATGGACTTGACTCTGAGATAGTAGCTTCTCTATGTGAATCTTTTGCTGGTCATGTTGATCTTCCCAAATTGAAGTGGTTTAAATATCATCCCCCTATAGAAGTCAACATAGCTAAACCCAATCTAGTTGAGGAGAAAGTCATTGCTTTTAGTGATCCTGTTGTTCCTTGTGCCTACGCTGAGAAACCACCTTACCCTGCTAGGAAAAAGGATTATTCTAAAGCTCCAACTGTGATACGTAGGGGTTACATTAGACCACTTGCACCCCCTAAGGAAATTAGAGTTGAACCTAGTGTTTCTATTATCAAAGATCTCTTAGCCGAAGACATAGACGGGCATGTTATCAAATTCTGTGAGCTAGAATTGCTAAACCTCATGCGAAAGACAAATACGGACCTCTAGTTGGCCTGTCCGTTGTTTTTGTCAAGGTAGGAGATCACTGTTACCATGGTTTATATGATATGGGTGCTAGTGTTAGTGCAATACCCCGTTCCCTATATGATGAAATCAAAGATGAGATTAAACCTACTGAGTTAGAACCCATTGATGTCACTATTACGCTAGCTAATAGAGACACTATCTGCCCTTTGGTAATTGTGAGAGACGTAGAAGTCCTGTGTGGTAAGACGAAGTATCCTACTGATTTCCTCATCCTTGCTACTGCACAAGATAGCTTTTGTCCCATCATATTCAGTAGACCCTTTCTCAACACTGTCAATGCTCACATTGATTGCATTAAGCAGACTGTCACTGTTAGTTTCGAGGGTGTGTCTCATGAATTTAAGTTCTCCAAGTTTGGAAGACAACCCCATGAAAAAGAGTCGTCTGGTAGGGATGAAATCATTGCTCTTGCCTCCATTGTCGTACCTCCTACGGATCCTTTAGAGCAATATCTTCTTGAGCATGAAAATGATATGCATATGGATGAAAGAGATGAGATAGATAAAATTGTCTTAGAGCAATATCCTATTCTCAAGAATAATCTGCCTGTTGAACTGCTTGGGGATCCTCCCCCATTGAAGGGAGATCCTGTGTTTGAGCTTAAACAGTTACCAGATACTCTTAAGTATGCCTATCTTGATGAGAAGGAGATATATCCCGTTATTATTAGTGCTCACCTCTCGAATCACGAAGAAAAAAGATACTAAAAACTTTGAGGAAGCATCGTGCGGCTATTGGATATACTCTTGATGATCTTAAGGGTATTAGTCCCACTCTATGTCAGCACAAGATTAAAACAGACCCTGATTCGAAACCAGTTGCTGATCATCAAAGGAGATTAAATCCTAAGATGAAAGAGGTTGTGAGAAAAGAAATATTAAAGCTTCTGGAAGCAGGAATCATTTATCTTGTTGCTCATAGTGATTGGGTAAGTCTAGTACATTGCGTACCCAAGAAGGGAGGTATCACCATCGTTCCTAATGATAAGAATGAATTAATCCCACAAAGGATTATTACTGGCTATAGGATGGTGATAGACTTCCGGAAACTAAACAAGGCAACCAGGAAAGACCATTATCCTTTGCCGTTTATCGACCAAATGCTAGAAAGGCTATCCAAACACACACACTGCTGCTTTCTAGACGGTTATTCAGGTTTCTCGCAAATACCTGTTGCACAATCTGATTAGGAGAAAACCACTTTCACCTGCCCCTTCGGTACCTTTGCTTATAGACGTATGCCTTTTGGCTTATGCAATGCACCTGCCACCTTTCAAAGATGTATGATGGCTATATTCTCTGACTTTTGTGAAAAGATTGTCGAGGTTTTCATGGATGACTTCTCCGTTTACGGGTCTTCCTTTGATGATTGCCCCAGCAACCTTGATGGAGTCTTACAGAGATGCAAAGATACCAACCTCGTCTTGAATTGGGAGAAGTGCCACTTTATGGTTAATGAAGGCATAGTCTTAGGACACAAAATTTCTGAAAGAGGCATTGAAGTTGATAAGGCTAAGGTTGATGCAATTGAGAAAATGCCTTGCCCCATAGATATCAGAGGTATACGAAGTTTCCTAGGTCGTGCTGGTTTCTATAGAAGGTTCATTAAAGACTTCTCTAAGATTTCTAGGCCTCTTACCAACCTCTTGCAGAAGGATGTTCCTTTTCTTTTTGATGAGGATTGGGAGGAAAACTTCGAAATACTTAAGAAGGCCTTGATAACCGCACCTATTGTTCCACCACCTGACTGGAACTTGCCCTTTTAAATCATGTGAGATGCTAGTGATTATGTTGTTGGTGTTGTTCTAGGACAAAGAGTTGACAAATAGTTGAATGTTATTCACTACGCTAGTAAAACTCTAGACAGTGCCCAAAGAAACTACGCCACTATGGAAAAGGAGTTTTTAGTAGTCGTGTTTGCATGTGAAAAGTTCAGATCTTATATAGATGACTCCAAAGTCACTATTCACTCTGATCATGCTGCTATTAAGTACCTTATGGAGAAGAAGGACGCTAAGCCTAGGCTAATCAGATGGGTTGTCCTGCTACAGGAATTTGATTTGCACGTTGTTGACTGAAAGGGTGCTGATAACCCTGTAGCAAATAACTTGTCCAGGCTAGAGAATGTCCTTGATGACCCAAGAGCTATTGATGACAACTTTCCTGATGAGCAATTAAATGTCATCCATACTTGACATAGTGCACCGTGGTATGCTGATTACGCAAATTATATCGTAGCCAAATACATACCACCCAGTTTCACCTACCAGCAAAAGAAGAAATTCTTCTTCGATTTGAGACACTACTTTTGGGATGATCCTCACCTTTATAAGGAAGGAGTAGATGGTGTTATTAGACATTGTATGCTTGAACATGAACAGGGACAGATCCTGCAGAAGTGTCATTCCGAAGCCTACGGAGGACACCATGCTGGAGATAGAACTGCTCATAAGGTATTGCAATCAGGTTTCTATTGGCCCACTCTCTTCAAGGATGCCTGTAAGTTTGTCTTGTCTGGTGATGAATGCCAAAGAATAGGGAACATCAGTAAACGTAAAGAAATGCCTATGAACTATTCACTTGTCATTGAACCATTTGATGTCTGGGGCTTTGATTATATGGGACCCTTCCCAAGTTCCAATGGGTACACTCACATCTTAGTTGTTGTGGATTACACCACTAAGTGGGTAGAAGCTATCCCCACTAGAAATGTTGATCACCACACCTCTATTATGATGCTTAAAGAAGTCATTTTCACAAGATTTGGAGTCCCTAGATAACTGATGATTGATGGCGGTTCACACTTCATTCATGGTGTTTTCCGCAAGATGCTTGCTAAGTACGATGTCAACCATAGAGTTGCATCTCCTTATCATCCTCAGTCTAGTGGTCAAGTGGAGTTGAGTAATAGGCAGATCAAATTGATCTTACAAAAGACCGTCAATAGATCTCGAAAGAATTGGTCTAGCAAACTTGACGATGCACTATGGGCTTATAGGGCTGCTTATAAGAATCGCATGGGCATGTCGCCGTATAAAATGGTTTACGGTAAGGCCTGTCATTTACCCCTTTAGCTGGAACACAAAGCTTATTGGGCAATCAAAGAGCTCAACTTTGATTTCAAACTTGCCGGTGAGAAGCGGTTGTTTGATATCAGCTCATTAGATGAATGGAGGGCCCAGGCATATGAGAATGGCAAGTTGTTCAAGGAAAAGGTTAAGAGATGGCACGATAAAAGAATACAGAAACGAGAGTTCAATGTAGGTGATTATGTCCTTCTATACAATTCTCGTCTAAGATTCTGCGCACGCAAGCTTCTCTCTAAATGGGAAGGTCCTTACGTTGTCGAGGAAGTATATCGTTCCGATGCCATCAAAATCAATAACACGGAAGGAAATTTTCCTAGAGTGGTAAATGGGCAAAGAATCAAGCATTACCTCTCTGGTACTCCCATAAATGTTGAGACCAATATCATCAATATCATAACTCCAGAGGAGTACATTAGGGATGTTTATCAGCCTGTTTGTGACCCTGAAAACGAAGAGGTATCTATTTCGGTAAGTAATTGGACTCCGAAGCTTTTCCAATAGGAAATTTCCTCCGTTTTGGAATTTTTGGAAAATTAGAAAATTAAAAAGCAGTCAGAAGAGCGCATGAGGCGGCCACAAGCTTGGTAGCGGCCACCCCCCTGGCGGCGGCTATAGGGCTTGTGGGCACCTCGTGTGCCTCCCGGACTCTGTTTTCTTGCAGAGCACTCCTTCTGGTCCAAAAAAATCATTATATATACGCCCGAGGGTTTTGATCTCTGTATCGCGCAGTTTTCCTGTGTTTTCGTTTCAAGCCTGTTTTTGTGGCAGATCTAGATCGTCATGACTTCCCCAAACGCTCCTAAGGACAAGATCTTCGAGAAGGTCATCAATCCCTATCTCACGGAAGTGCTGAAACACCCTCAATCTATCAAGATGAGCGAGGGGATGTTGCACATCCGTGATGTTGAGGGGCCTAAGAAGACCGGAAACATGGAGACGAGGCTTAAAGCAATGGAGCAACAATTCTTCAAGTGCCAAGGGATGTTGGAGTGTGGACTCAACGCCAACCACATGATGATCACGGAGTTCACCAGCAATCACAAGATGGATGCCATTGACATTGGGAAGCACCTCTCCAGGCTCTATGACAAGGTTGATCAACTTCAGGGCCAAATCTATGACCTGCAGAACTAAAACTGTGAGTATGATTATATATTTAAATCAATAAGGTTGGCTGCAGATTTGAGGATTCCGGTGACTTGTTCATCCTGCCAGATGGAGCACCTATGCCTTGGAAGACGGAGCATCAGACTACTCCAACAACTCCACCACCATCACCACCAAAGGAAGACAACTAAGCATTGGTGTTGGGGATATTATCCGTTGGGTAACCCGCCCTAGTTGGGCCGGGTCACAAAGGCTGGCGACTGATCTCCAAGTGGTTCTGGCCTTGGCCTAGTAAGGCCGAAAGTCGTATGATGGTTCAGGGCCTTCGGAGGAGTCCCTAGTAGAGGAGGTCTCCAAATCTTGGAAAGATGGCGACTTAGAGATCTGAAGAGTCACAAGTTGTGAAAAGGAAAGGACCCTTGTAAACCTTAAGGACTCGACCTGTATATAAAGGCGAGTCCCAGGGAAGGAGAGGGCAGGTTAGAAATCATCGAGTGCTAGGTCAGGCGAGTTACGCCCTCCTTGTAATCGAAACATCATGAATACAAACACAAAGAAGGACGTAGGCCTTTACCTCCTCACGAGGGGCCGAACCTGGGTAAATCTCTGTCTCCCTCCCACATAACCCCTTTGAGTCGCCACCAAGGTGCGATGGCTCCAACACTAAGTCCTTTCACGAGGACATCTGCCGTGACAAAACCACGGCAGTTGGCGCCCACCGTGGGGCCTGCGCACGGTGGAGTTGAGTTCTCAAAGGGAGCCCTACCAGCGTTTGGGAGCTACGCAACGGGGCTCATGACTCGGAGCCGCCGCGGGAAGTACTACATCAACAACTTGCTATGGGGGCCCGAGGTGGATTCGATCGAATCTGGTTACAGGGTCCCCTTCGACAAGATCAACGTCTTCATTGGCATGATTGGATCGCCCGTGCCTGAGCCGGACACCTCCTCAAACATCGTCGAGCCGGCCAGGTACGTCCGCCCGGTCGTGACGCCAAACCTAACCCGTCCGGTCTTTGTTGGATTCACGCAGGGATCTGAGGAGCCAGAACACTCAGCAACCCAGGAAACCACGCCGGTCAACACTGATGACGAATCGTCCATGGGCGATTCAGATTCAATCCAGTCTCTACACGGGGGCTTCCTTGGGGGCTTGTCACTGGCCATGGACCCCGAAGTTCTTGATCGGACTCGCCGTCAGATCGCCGTTTACATGGCAGGGGCGACTCAACCCTCGCCAAACCCGGCAGGCGGAGATGGAACTGGCGAGACGTCTAGAAACCCGATCGCGATTTTGGTGGAGTTAGCAGCGGAAATAACAAGGCTCATGGCGACCCGCATCACACCGGAAAACCAGGAGACGGTAAACACGGAACTGACGAAGCTAAGAGAAGGGGTGTCAAAGGCTCAGCGGGACGCCGAGGTGGAGTCCGCCAGGATCGAGACCCGACATGCTCAAATTACCGCTGAGATAGCTCGCTTGAATACCGACAACTGGCGGCTCGAAAGGCACCAACGCGCATCTAACTCCGCCCATCAGCGGAGGCACCAGGGTCACTTGCCCCCTGATCTCAACCCGACCCGCGTGTTCGACACTCCACGAACTCCTGGGGCAGGAGCTGCCCCGGGGGGAGGGCCAGGCCAGCCACCGAACCCGCCGTTTCAGCCAGCTGTGGATCGCGTTCCCCGATTCCAAACACCTCAAGGTCACTTTTCCAACCCGGTGGACAACTCCTTGCCGAAACTCGCCATTTGGAATCCCTTCCGATTCGTGGCAACACTCCAGCCGAGATAGAGGCGAGGAACGCCATTGAGATGTTGAAGACGGCGGTGGTTCAAAATGCCCAGTTCTCACACAGCCTAGATCGGCTGCATTCCACTCCCCAGGCAAGCCGCACCAGGAGTCGGCCAGAGGACCAGCCCGCTATAACTAGAGGATCGCGGACCTTTCCCCAGGTCAACTCGCCTGATCATCGAGACCCGCTAGGTCGGGATCACCCGGACACCCAAGTCGCCCCAGCGCCTCTTGTTGGTTGCGGCAGACAAGTGGGGGTGCCGTGCTGGGCCCCCGCCCTTCACAACGAGCGAATGCCCAAGGATTTTAAAGGGCCAAGAAAGGTGCCTAACTACACTCCGGACCTTGAGCCTGCATCGTGGGTCGAGAGTTATGAAATCGCCATGGACATGCTCGATGTAAGCGAAGCAGTTTGCGCCAGATACTTCACAATGATGCTCGAAGGGACGGCGCGTACTTGGTTAAAGAAATTGCCCCCCAACTCCATCCAGACTTGGGCTGAATTGAAAGAGCGTTTCGTCAAAAACTTCCAAGGAACCTGCAAACGTCCGATGACAATAGTCGATCTACAGCACTGCATTCAACGCCCGGATGAGTCGGACAACCACTGGTCGCGGCAGGTCGCGGAAATCATTCACTCGTCGGACGGTATTACGGCGGCTCAGGCTGTGCTGATGCTTGAGCAGAATTGCCACTACGAGCCCTTGGTACAGAAGTTGGGGAGACTCAAGCGAAAGGTCCAAGACATGGGGGAGCTAATGGACACCCTCACTAGGTACGCTAAGGCGGACGACACCAAAGATCCCGACGAGGATGGTGGTAAAGCTAACTCGCCAAGGAAGGGCGAGTCATCCAAAAATCATACCCGGTTCCTGGGACGTGCCCGCCATAATCAGGGAGCGAATGGAAAGAGAAGGCAGCAGGAAGAGTCTTCGGACTTTGTCGCCAACACCAACACCAATAATGGCAACCAGCGTCAGAAAAAGAATAGGGGTTACAGTGGCAAAAAGTGCGCAACTCTAATGAGATACTCAAGGGCCCCTGCCCACACCACGCCATGGCAGACGGACCGGCGACTCATTCTTGGGAGGACTGTTACGTGATGCGGGAGTTTCGGGCGGAGGCGATCAAAAAAGGGCAAAGTGGTGACCCGGACCAACGGCAGGAACAATTCGGCGCACCTAATCAACGCCAGAACCCCTTCGGCGGTTTCCCCGAACCCGGGGCTCAGGGTGGCTCGCAGCCAAGCGGTGGCCAGTATCCGGTGCATCACCAGCGACGCTATAACCCTCCTGGAGTATTTCAGCAACCACCCCCACAAGGGGCTTCGCAGGGGCAGGACGACAATGGCGTCTTCCGCAATAATCCCAAGCAGTTAAGCAATGGGTAGTACCATGTTTTCACCACCAATGCTTGCAGGCGTGATAAAAAGGTGAGTCACCGAGCGTACAGTGTATCTGAGCCGCCACTCCCTAGATACCTCAACTGGTCCGAGCAGACTATATCATGGAGTAGGGAGGATCACCCGCCAAGAGTTGACAATCCTGGCGACTTAGCGTTGGTCGTGGCTCCCCATGTTGGAGGATATACTTTGTCGAAGGTACTGATGGATGGTGGCAGCAACATCAACATATTATACTTCGACACCTTCCAAAGGATGAACCTGTTGGAGAAAGATTTGATGCCCTCAACCACGGTATTCCACAGGATTGTCCCAGGTAAATTGGCATATCCCATAGGCCGAGTTAGGCTCACGGTTGCGTTTGGAACAGCGTCTAATTACACGAGTGAGTCGCTTATGTTTGAGGTGGTCAAGTTAAAGAGCCCCTATAATGCGTTGTTTGGGCGACCGGCTTACGCCCGGTTCATGGCTCGCCCCTGCTATGTATACCTTAAACTCAAGATGCCTGGTCCGAAAGGCCCATCACGGTTGATGGCGATAGGAGGATTGCAAGGGAGTGTGAAGAAGGGGATGCGAAGAGCTGAAATATCACCAGGCCAATGTTGATCCGGCTGATATGTCACCTTTAAAGAAGCCAACGACAGACGCTGAGCCGCCCCTCAAGTTCAAACCAACAGATGACACTAAGACAGTGGATTTCGTCCCTGGCAACTCAACCAAGCAGTTCACTATTGGGACGGGTCTGGATCCCAAATAGGAAAGCGCGCTCATCGAATTCATCCGTGAGAATCGGGACATTTTCGCATGGAAACCTTCTGACATGCCTGGTGTGCCGAGAGAATTCGCTGAGCACCATCTTAATGTTGACCCAAAAGCAAAACCTATTTAGCAATATCTTCGTAGGTTCAATGAGGAACGACGCAAGGCAATCGGGGAGAAGTTTCCCGTCTCTTGGCTGCCGGATTCATCGTAGAGGTCTTCCACCCCAAATGGTTGGCTAACCCGGTCCTGGTGCTCAAGAAGAACGGTACCTTCCGTATGTGCATTGATTACACGGATCTTAACGGAGCTTGTCCAAAGGATCCTTTCGCTCTTCCCCGCATCGATCAAATTATTGATTCAGTGGCGGGATGCGAACGTTTGTGCTTCTTTGACGCTTATTCCGGATATCACCAAATCAAGATGGCCGTGGAAGATCAGGAGAAAACAGCCTTCATAACCCCCTTTGGGGCTTTTTGCTATGTGTCCATGCCATTCGGACTCAAGAGTGCAGGGGCGACTTATCAGCGCTGCATCCAAAATTGCCTCCGTGGCCAAATCAGACGCAACGTCCATGCCTATGTTGATGACATTGTGGTTAAAACTCACAGGAAGGAAACACTGCTGGGAGATCTCAGGGAAACTTTTGATAATCTGCGGGTATACCAGATGAAGCTTAATCCCACCAAGTGTGTCTTTGGTGTTCCTACAGGGAAATTATTGGGCTTTTTTGCTGTCTGAGCATAGCATTGAAGCTAACCCGGACAAGATCGAGGCGGTTACTTCCCTTGGGAAACCAGCGAATATTAATCAAGTCCAACGGATGGCGGGTCGTATTGCGGCTTTAAGTCGTTTCATAAGCCGTCTGGGAGAAAAAGCTATTCCCCTTTATCAATTGCTTAGGAAATCTGACCATTTTGTTTGGAGAGACGAAGCCAATGAAGCCTTTGAAGCCTTAAAACGGCATCTGGTCAACCAGCCGGTCTTGGCTGCCCCGATTGAGAAAGAGCCCATGCTTTTATATATTGCGGCAAACTCCAAAGCGGTGACTGTGGTGGTGGTCGTCGAAAGGAAGGAGGAAGGGAAGGAATATCCTATGTAGCGCCCGATGTATTTTATCAGCGAGGTGCTAACTCTTTCCAAGCAGCGATACCCACACAGGCAGAAATTAGTTTATGGGGTCTTTATGGCATGTCGGAAGCTCAAACATTATTTCCAAGAGCATCCCATCATTGTGGTTAGCTCCGCTCCCCTTGGGGACATCATCCAGAATCGGGAGGCAACAGGGCGAATCGCCAGGTGGGCGATCGAACTTGGGCCGCACCACATGCGATACACCCCTCGCACGGCTATGAAGTCTCCGGCCTTGGTTGATTTCGTCAATGATTGGACCGAGTTACAGATCCCGGAGGACAGGCCTGACCTTACATACTGGACTATTTATTTTGACAGATCTAGACAGGTGGAAGGCTAGGGGGCTGGCCTGGTGCTGATATCGCCTCAAGGAGGCAAATTCTGCTATGTCCTTCAACTCATGTTTCCATGTATCAACAATGCAGCGGTATACGAAGCTTTGCTTCATGGCTTATGACTCGCGCCAGATGAACCTTACACTGGTCAGATGTTTTGGCGATTTTGATTTGGTGGCTCAACAAGTTTCAGGTACTTGGGATTCTCGGGACCCCTTGATGGCGGCTTACAGGAGGGCTGTGTCCGATGTGGCGGGTCATTTCCATGGCTATCAGGTCGATCACATCGGCCGGCGCCTTAACAAAGCAGCTGATGCCCTTTCACGTCTCGGTTCCGAGCGTAAGCCGGTTCCCCCCAATGTTTTTCTGGATACTCTGCATAATCTTTGCGTAAGGTTGCCCTCGGGGGAAGAGTTGGCAATACCAGATCCTGAGTCCCAGTTCGTGGCGGCTCTCCATGTTATGCCGGATTGGGTTCTTCCGTATCTGGCCTATCTCGCCCGAGGCGAGTTACCTACGGATGAAGTGTTGGCTCGTAAAATCGTTCGGCGAAGCAAATCCATGGTGATCATCAATGGCGAATTATATAAACGAAGCACTTCCGGGGTTTTCCAAAGATGTGTTTCCTCCGAAGAAGGGTGCATAATTTTAAATGACATTCATTCCGGAGATTGTGGTCATCACGCCGGGTCACGCTCCTTGGTTTCAAAAGCGTTCCGTCATGGTTTTTATGGTTGACGGCCCATGCAGATGTAGAGGAGATAGTTCGTCGATGTGATGGATGCCAGCGTTACGGGCGACAGGCCCACGTGCCGGCTCAAGAACTAAGGATGATACCCATCACTTGGCCTTTCGCGGTCTGGGGGTTAGACATGGTTGGCCCCTTCAAGATGTCGTCCAACAAGAAAACTCATTTGCTGGTGGCGGTTGATAAGTTCACCAAGTGGGTTGAAGCAGAGCCTGTTGGAACTTGCGATGCGGAGACAGCGGTCAAATTCTTGAAAATATTGATCTTCCGGTTCGGATATCCACACAGCATCATTACTGATAATGGCACTAATCTGTCTCAAGGAGCGATGCAGGAGTTTTGCCATCGTGAGCACATCCGGCTTGATGTTTCTGCGGTTGTTCACCCACAATCTAATGGACAGGCGGAGCGGGTGAATCAGGAAGTTTTACGGGGAATCAAACCCCGACTCATGGTTCCCTTGGAACGTACCCTGGGGTGTTGGGTTGAGGAGTTGCCTTCAGTACTATGGAGCATCCGGACCACCCCGAACCGTTCTACGGGTTTTACTCCTTTCTTTCTGGTCTATGGAGCAGAAGCCGTTCTTCCCACTGACATAAGGCATGACTTGCCTAGACTCGCCGCTTATGTGGAACAGGACAATGAGCTAGCGCGTTAGGACTCTTTGGACGCCTTGGAGGAAGCACGTGATTTGGCTGTAGCCCGATCGGCCATTTATCAGCAGGACTTACGGCGTTATCACATCCGCCAGGTCAAGAGCCAAACTTTTCAGGAGGGCGACTTAGTGCTTCGACTGATACAAGATCGTAATGGCATGCATAAGTTATCACCGCCATGGGAAGGACCGTTCGTCGTGAGCAAAAACCTTCGCAACGGGTCCTACTATCTGGTGGATCTACGGCCTGATCGGCCGACCACGGAGGCTGAGTCAACTCGCCCCTAGAACATAGCCCACTTACGGCCTTACTACACTTGAGCTATTAGCTCTACGTTTTGTAAGTTTTTTCATTTCTTATAAAGCAATAAAATTAACGCCTCCCGACTTGGGGGCTTTCGTGCTAATTCATCTTATTGAAAGGCATGGATCTTTATTGCTTCATCAACAAGTCGCCCAAGCATGGACGCTATCCATACCAAAGAGCTTAAGTCGCCACGATGCGCTTATTACAAAACTGGGTATCGATAAGCCAAAGAGGATCGAAGTCGCCATAAGCGTGTGATTCAAACATAGGCGCCTTATATGATTCTGTGGATTAGGCCGGCTTACTTGAGGACAGTTTGTTCTCAAGTCGTTTTGTGGTAATAGCGTATACACTTCTACAATCCTATGACGGTCTTTCCCTTAATCATAGGACACTTGGGGGCTTCCTCTCACTGAGATCAGCCTTACTACCCATTTGGCCTGCGAAAAATTACCGCATTACAAATGGTTATACTGGACTGTGTGTTGCCCGAATTGCCATATGGACCCGTGAACTCTTGGCGAGTTATTCCACTCATGGACCCTGAACTCGCATGGTTAAAACATGTTTGGTACCGGCAAGCGCCTCACATGGAAAATAGAGAAACCATTGGTTCATTAAACCCGCTTCAGTGAAGCTTGACTCGTGCCTGATCAGCCGGTCTAAATACTTGAGTTTTTGATACAAAAGTCTCCCCCGGGTAGCACTTGAGTTTATTTAACTCGTCCTAGCCTGTCGCGACCTGATGAGCCGACGAAATTGCTATTTTTTACCTTCTTGGCACTGCCACAAGGTCTATTAGTACGTGAGCTTTTAGTACAAAAGTCTCCCTTGGGTAGCACTTGAGTTTATTTAACTCGTCCTATCCTGTCGCGACCTGATGAGCCGACGAAATTGCTATTTTTTACCTTCCTGGCACTGCCACAAGGTTTTTTAGACTTTTTTGTGACTCGCCACAAATATCTTGGGCCGATTGTTATTTATTATCATCCATTACTCACTGAGATGGTTTGATATATGTTTTCAAGCTTAAACAGGTTGATGATCAAAATCATTCTAGCCATGGCGGGTCAAGCATCATAAAAATACCTCAACGGCGGATCAAGCATTTTAAAACGCCTTAAGGGCGACATAAGGATTTTACAAGATATCACAGAAGCAGTTTAATCTCTAAAAAGACTTATTACATGGCTCTCATGGACAAAGCTATGAAGTTTTATTCTGCGAATGTCCTTGGATCAGCCTGCTGCGAGCTTTGGCCGACTTCAATTTGCAAGTCGCCCAATACCCAGTTACATTTGGATAACGCGGCGAACTCATCTTCATCGTTCAGCACTGATGAAAGATCCACCTCCAAGTCAAAAGGATTCTTGGGTCGAAGCTGGTCGTTACAAATGTTGGCGAGTTAACTTTCTTGTTCTTGTTGTCATAGGCGGCTTGGTATTTTGATAAATCCAAGCTTGCAGCAAGCTGAGTCGCCGCCAGACGGGATTCTTTGACAACACGCTGGTAGTCTTCTTCAGCAAATTCTGACCCGTCATCCTTGAGCTGGGGAAAGCCCGCCGCTGCTTCTTCTGGATTTATTTCTGGAGCTTACGCCAAACACCGACTCAGCGTAGTCAGTGCTCCTTTTCGGGTGGCTGACCGAGTTAGCTCGCCAATTTGAGCTGGAAGAGTAGATAAGCAGCCAAGCATCTTCTTTATTAATGTTATGGGTTCCTTGGCGCCCATCACTTCTTTCACGGTCAGCACACTTCCGGTATACAGTTGCTCTGTCAACGTGTAAATTGCCTTCAGCATCAGGATACAATCATCCTGAAGATTGGCGGCTCTCGGACCTGTGTAAGAGGTAATGATAGTCAGCGATTTATAGAAAGCTATTTATTTACAAAGTGCAAGGTCAAGGGTTGGTTTTTACCAAATACAGCTTGCGCCATGTTGGAGATATGTCGCTTTAAGCCGGACAGCTCTTGTTGCCCAGTGTCCAATTTGGCTTCAGCTTTTCCTGCTCGCTTTATTAAGGCATCTTGATCAGCTTGAGCCCTTTTTAAGTCGGCTTTTAGCTTCTCCATCTCAGATAAGATCAGTTGACTATTCTCTTCTGATTTTGCCCGGGCATCCTGCTGATCGGTCAAACTTTTCTTCAAGTCGCCAAATGCTGATTCAGTTTGGATAAATGATTCCTGTCGAAATATATAGTCAAGGGGCAAGTCTCAGAATTATTGCAAGCAACATCCCTGACACTTGGGGGCTAATGTATAATTTTTAGAAAAAATTATACAGTATCAAGACCCGGCTCATCTTTTTATAGATGACCCGACCCTTGAGGTTTACAGGTCGAAAGTTTTTCTTCAATTATCAAGACCCGACTCATCTTTTTACAGATGACCCGGCCCTTGGGGTTACTGGTCGAAAGTTTTTTCTTCAAGTATCAAGACCCGGTTCATCTTTTTACAGATGACCCGGCCCTTGGGGTTACAGGTCGAAAGATTCATTCTTACTATCAAGACCCGGCTCATCTTTTTACAGATGACCCGGCCCTTGGGGGTTACAGGTCAAAAGTTTTTTCTTCAAGTATCAAGATCCGGTTCATCTTTTTAAAGATGACCCGACCCTTGGGGTTACAGGTCGACAGATTCATTCTTACTATCAAGACCCGGCTCATCTTTTTACTGATGACCCGGCCCTTGGGGGTTAATGAGGATAATACAGTGCGCAATAAGACGTACCTCATGTTTGTTCTTCAGCAATCGAAGCAGACTTTTCTCCATCTCATAACTCGCCTCCAGGCGACTTGCAAAGCCAGAGCAAAGTTCTTTGAATTTGAGATTCTCATACTAGGAGAGTTTAGCCTTGGAAAGTTCATGCTCAAAAACAGGTTGAGCTGATGATGATACATGCTTTGATAAAACCGATGTGGCCGGCTTAGAGAAGCGAGTACCAGTGATAACTACAGCGTCTGGGTCTTCTGCTGTTTTCAATGGACTTGGCAGGTTAGGCGCTTCCATGGTTTCCTTGGGCGAGCTGGGGAGATCCACTTGATCTTCAGGCTTGTCTTGGTCCGGGTTATCCTGGATCGGCGCCGATTTTTCAATAGGCTCCGAAGCTGTAATGGAAGTTGACCCGCCAGTCTTCCTTTTCTTCTCTTGGGCCCTAAAAGCAGAAGGGGATGCGTTTAAAGGAATGGATATTACTATCATGAGACAAAAGGTAAATGTTGTCAAAGGCTTACCCAGGGACACGGATCATCGGTGGAAGTGTCGACATCACTGTGTTGCCGGATGTGGGAGGAGAACTCTGTAAAGATAAGTACTTCAAAAATGTGAGCGAGTTACAAACACGATCCAAAAGGCTATGAAGAAGTGTTATTAAAAAGATACCACATTTTTTCTTTTCTTAGTTCTTGTTGGTAACCCGGACACCAAGTCTCCAGAATGACTCCGAGTTTTCCGATTTGAGGCATGTTGCGCCTTCTTCACAAGGTAATTTGGATCCAAACAAGCATTTGGGTGTGAGAAGGGAACTTTCCCACAAATTCGCATGGCCGGCTTAGGTGGAGGAGAAGATGGCTCGGAGGAAACAGAAATTACCTCTATGGAGTCTTCCTGGTTTTCATTTTCTTCATTGTACACAAAGAGTTATAGAGACGTAAATATAAAACTGTCAACAATGAATGGCGAGTTAAAAGAGGATGGATTTTTACCTCTGAAAGTACATCGCCGACTTGGGATTCATCAACGTCAGATGGCTCAGTGACAGCGGCTTTGCCTTTGCCCTTGGACTTCTTCTTTGGGGGCGGCCTCGCTTGCTTCATGGCCGACTTTTGTGGCCTCTTGGACCAGAATTTATCACCTTTCTGAAATGACATATTTTATAAGAGGTCATAGTTCAAGTAAGACGAAAGGAATAAAAACAAGTGGCGGGTTAAGTTATTTACCTTTGGTGCCGGGTTGATCTTGCAGAACGGCTTAAGACCTATTTGGCCGCATTTTGCCGCGGGTTCGCCGGTCAACTTCTTGATGATGGTTACAATATCACTCTCTGTTAGAGCCGTGTGGAAGTAGCACTGAGGGTGATCCAGGGTGTCGTCAAAATCACACATTAACCTGTCCCAGCGACTTAAGGGGAGGATACGCCATTCAACCCAGCAGCGGATCAAGTCAACCCCAGTAAGGCCGTTGTTTGTTAGAGATCTTAACTCGGACAGTACTGGGATAAAGTCTGACTCCTCTTCTTCGGTGAGCTTTTCTAGGAGTTTGAAATTTGTTGGAAGGCGATCTTCCCTATAATCGAGAAACTTGTTCTCGCCCTCAGGCGAATTCTCCCGGCAGTAAAACCAAGACTCGCCCCAGCCTTTGGGATGGCTTGGCATGGCGGGTGACGGGAATGAGCTATCCCTACGGCGTTGAACATTGACACCTCTAAGCTCCAAGCTAGGACCATTGTGAAAGTCTGTTTGGCAATTCAGATGGAAGAAGTACCAGAATAAAGGAACTAAGGGTTCCATCCGCAAGTAAGCCTCACAAAACACTTGGAACTGGCATAAATTGCTTATCGAGTTCGGCCCTAAATCCTAGAGGCGGACATTCATAAAGGTCATGGCATCTCTAAGGAATTTCGATCCGGGCGGCTTAAAGCCCGGTTCCAGGTGTTCAACAAAAACAACTATCTCCCCTTCCTTCGGTTTGGGGACTTCTTCTCCTAACCCGGTACGCCAACCGATAACTTCTTGAGGGTCCAGATTCCCCGTTTTTACATAGTCGTTAAGTATAGTATCATTGACCTCGGTTGGGAGCCAATCACTTTTGAAAAAAGTGCCCATGCTACAAACGGATAAAATTACGGGTAAATCGACACGCCAAGCATCTACTAAAAATGGTGAAACAAGTTCATTTGACTCGCCAAACAATTTTCCTGATGGCTGAGGGAGTTTTTTGACCCACCGAGGAAGGTCCGGGTCAGGCTGCTAGGGCGACTTATGAAACTTTCACTACTTAAAGGAGAGGTGTATCAGAGCTTCAGTAGTATTTGCCAAGATGGTGAAGTATGAGATTATAAACAAATTTCACTCGACAAGCGATAGATTATGGATCTACTGGACAGACAGAAATGAATGCGAAAAAGGTCTGGATAAAACGGCTTGTGACTAAAGTGGGAACAGTACTGTTGATCTGGTGAAACCTTTTCTAAGTATGCAAATCAAGGCCGAACAACTAAAGGTATGGAAAGACATTGTTGTACTCGCTATCATCACCGCCAACTAATCAGGAACTACGAAGCCGTTCGAGATATACCAAGAACACACTAGGCATGAACCTCGAAAAACTTGGATCTGCCTTCAATGGCGGGATGCTGACCTGGTGGATATGGCTGGAGGCGTCCGAAGAGGGGTTCGCCGCGAGCGTTGCACGGACGGCGGCGAAGATTTCAGATTGACGTGAAGATCCCGGGCGGCGACGAGGTGCTCGACGGCGGCGAGGCGTTCGACAGCGACGAAATGCTCGACCTCGACGAGGTGTTTCGGCGGCGACGAAGTCTTCGGGTGGCGTCGAAGCTTGCGGACGACGTCGAAGTCTTCGGGTGGCGGCGCAGCTCTTAGGTGGCGATAAGGCTTTCGGTGCGACGGAGAGGAAGAGAAGGGCGACAAGATGGGTAGGTGAAATGTGCCCTGTCCCTTCCTCTCATCTATTTATCAGGTCGGGCGCTAGGATCGAGGCGCCACGAGCGGGAACTGCCAAAAGATAAAGATTCGCCATGATGGCGCCCCGAAATTTTTGGGATAACGATACCGAAGGATCCGTTGGAGATTACATCATCATCTCTTCCGAGATTCAAGGGATAAGAAGGTGCCAACAAGAAGTGGTTTGGTGACTTGAGTTTTTCCGCAGCAGATGGCGGTTTAAGTGTATGGTGTATAAGAAGAATGAAGATGAATCGCCCCTAACTGAGTGAGGATATTGGCGTGAAAGAAATTCAAGTCAATCTGGGGCCTAATGTTGGGGATATTATCCGCTGGGTAACTCGCCCTAGTTGGGCCGGGTCACCAAAGCTGGCGACTCATCTCCAAGTGGTTCTGGCCTTGGCCCAGTAAGGCCGGAAGTCGTATGGCGGTTTAGGGCCTTCG
This sequence comes from Hordeum vulgare subsp. vulgare, assembly GCF_904849725.1. Lineage (NCBI taxonomy): Eukaryota > Viridiplantae > Streptophyta > Magnoliopsida > Poales > Poaceae > Hordeum > Hordeum vulgare. The sequence goes on along the minus strand of NC_058524.1, from coordinate 481,654,393 downwards.
GAGGAGTCCCTAGTAGAGGAGGTCTCCAAATCTTGGAAAGATGGCGACTTAGAGATTTGAAGAGTCACGATTTGTGAAAAGGAAAGGATCCTTGTAAACCCTAAGGACTCGACCTGTATATAAAGGTGAGTCCCGGGGAAGGAGAGGGCAGGTTAGAAATCATCGAGTGCTAGGTCAGGAGAGTTACGCCCTCCTTGTAATCGAAACATCATCAATACAAACACAAAGCAGGACGTAGGCCTTTACCTCCTCACGAGGGGGCGAACCTGGGTAAATCTCTGTCTCGCTCCCACATAACCCCTTTGAGTCGCCACCAAGGTGCGATGGCTCCAACACTAAGTCCTTTCACGAGGACATCTGCCGTGACAAAACCATTGCAATTGGTATGGGCAATCCCCTTATCTTTTGCCAAGCTTGGGGGAGTTACCCTGGTATCGTATCACCTTTATATCTTCTGTTTTTACCTTTATTTTAGTTCTTTCCTTTTTAGTTTTTATTTCTTCTCTTAGTGGAATAAGTCTTTAGTGTTTAGTGTTTTGCTTTTCCCTCGAGTCTTTTGCTTTGTGTCTCCCCCGATGTATTCAAGCTTGCGAGCTATATAATAAAGAGTATCTTAGTCAAGGGCTTTGTTTTGTGTCATGATCAAAAGTATGAAAAGAACGATAGCATGAAAGATCATGAGATGATCTTATGGAAAGTGATAGCTTCACATATGACAAGTATGATGATTGAAACTTGTTGAGAATAAATCAACATAGACCTCAGTCATTGTTGCAATTAATAAGTAATAAGGAAAGAGAGGTTCACATACAAATATATCATCTTAGACACCTTCTATAATTGTGAGCACTCACCAAACTATTACATGCTTAGAAGTAGATGTTGGACAAGGAAGACAACATAATGAATTGTGTTTGCTTGGTTCCGAACAATGTTATATGATTAGAGATCCCTTAGCATGTGACGATTGCTTCCACCTCATATTAGAAAAAACTCCCGCACCAAGTAGAGATACTACTTGTACATCCATAAACCTTCAACCCAGTTTTGCCATGAGTGTCCACCATACATACCTATGGATTGAATAAGATCCCTCAAGTAAGTTGTCATCGGTGCAAGCAATAAAAATTGCTCTCTAATATGTATGATCTATTAGTGTGTGGAAAATAAGCTTTATACGAACCTGGGATGAGGAAGACATAAAAGTGACAGACTGCATAATAAAGTTCTTTATCACAGGAGGCAATATAAAGTGACGTTCCTCCGCACTAAGAGGACACACATCCAAACCTCAAAAGCGCATGACAACCTCTGCTTCCCTCTGCGAAGGGCCTATCTTGTACCTTTACTTTTTGCCCTTGTAAGAGTCATGGTGATATTCACCAATTCCTTATTTTGCCTTTGTATTGGCTACCGTCACATGCTTGGGAAAGATCTATATTCATATATCAACTTGGAGATGAGTACTTATGCTATATTATTGTTGACTTTACCCTTGAGGTAAATGGTTGGGAGGCAGAACTATAAGCCCCTATCTACCTCTGTGTCCAGCTGAAACTTTGATACCATGGGTACCACATGAGTTGTAACAATTGTGGAAAACAAAAGAGATGATTGAGTATGTGGGTTTGCTTTACAAGCTCTTATTTGACTCTTTCTGATGCTATGATAAATTGCAATTGCTTCAATGACTATGGATTGTTATTGGTTACTTCTCGGTATGGTTTTTGCTTCATACTTTGTTTTGTGAAGGAATTGTTACTTTCCCATAAGAATCTTTATGATGTATTGTTGTTCTATGTGTGATCATGATGCCCTCATGTCCGTATTTTGTTTTATCGACACCTTCATCCCTAAACATGTGGACATGTTTATGGAACTTGGTTTTTGCTTGAGGACAAGCGAGGTCTAAGCTTGGGGGAGTTGATACGTCCATTTTGCATCATGCTTTCATGTTGATATTTATCGCTTTATGGGCTGTTATATTACCTTGTGGTACCCTACTTATGCCTTTTCTCTTTTATTTTGTAAGGTTTATTTGAAGAGGGAGAATACCAACAGCTGGAATTCTGGACTGGAAAAGGAGCAAGTCTGAATCCTCTATTCTGCACAACTCCAAATGCCGTGAAAATCAACGTGGAATTTTTTGGGAATATATAAAAAATACTGGGCGAAAGAAGTACCAGAGGGGAGCTACCAGGGCCCCACAAGCCTGGTAGTCGCCACCAGGGGGTGGCGACTACAGGGCTTGTGGGCTCCCTGACGGCCCACTGGCCCCCTCTTTTCCTATATGAAGGGTTTCGTTCCTGAAAAATGAAGGAGGAGCTTTTTCGTGGTTTCACCGCCGCCACGAGGTGAACTTGAGGAGATCCAATCTAGAGCTCCGGCAGGACGATCCTGCCGGGGAAACTTCCCTCCCGGAGGGGGAAATCGTCGCCATCGTCATCACCAACACTCCTCTCGTCGGAGGGGAGTCATCTCCATCAACATCTTCATCAGCACCATCTCCTCTCAAATCCCTAGTTCATCTCTTATAACCAATCTCCGTCTTGCGACTCCGATTGACACTTGTAAGGTTGCTAGTAGTGTTGATTACTCTTTGTAGTTGATGCTAGTTGGATTACTTGGTGGAAGAGTTTATGTTCAGATCCTTGATGCTATTCATTACACCTCTGATCATGATTATGATTATGCTTTTTGAGTAGTTACTTTTGTTCCTGAGGACATGGGATAAGTCATGCTGTTAATAGTCATGTGAATTTGGTATTCGTTCCGTATTTTGATATGCTGTATGTTGTCTTTTCCTCTAGTGGTGTTATGTGAACGTCTTCTACATAACACTTCACCATATTTGGGCCTAGAGGAAGGCTTTGGAGAGTAGTAAGTAAATGATGGGTTGCTAGAGTGATAGAAGCTTAAACCCCAGTCTATGCGTTGCTTCGTAAGGGGCTGATTTGGATCCACTAGTTTAATGCTATGGTTAGACGTTGTCTTAATTCTTATTTCGTAGTTGCGGATGCTTGCGAGAGGGGTTAATCATAAGTGGGATGCTTGTCCAAGTAAGGGCAGTACCCAAGCGCCGGTCCACCCACATATCAAACTATCAAAGTAACGAACGCGAATCACATGAACATGATGAAACTAGCATGACAGAAATTCCCGTGTGTCCTTGGGAGCGTTTTTCCTCCTATAAGACTTTGTTCAGGCTTGTCCCTTGCTACAAAAGGGATTGAGCCACTTGCTGCACCGTTGCTACTACTTGTTACTTGTTACTTTTCGCTTGCTACGTTTCACCTTGCAACACCATCACTTGTTACCACTACTTTCAGTGCTTGCAGTTATTACCTCGCTGAAAACTATTTATCAGAGCCTTCCGCTCCTCGTTGGGTTCGACACTCTTACTTATCAAAAGGACTACGATTGACCCTTTATACTTGTGGGTCATCAAAGATACGCACGAGACTTGAGAACCAAGGCAGTGGCCACCAGGGGACCCCACAAGCCCCCTTGGCGCGGTCAGGGGGGCCCGCGCCTAGCAGGCTTGTGGGCCCCCTGTGGCTCGTTTGCCCTACATCTTCCGCTTATAAATTCAGAGAAATTTCAAACCTGCGCGAGAGTTCCACGAAAATAATTTTCCACCGCCGCAAACATCTGTCTCCGCCAGAACCCATCTGGGGCACGTTCTGGTGCCCTGCCGGAGGGGGGATTCGGATACGGAGGGCTTGTTCATCAACACCATGACCTCTCCGATGATGCGTGAGTAGTTCACCATAGACCTTCGGGTCCATAGCTAGTAGCTAGATGGCTTCTTCTCTCTCTTGGATATTCAATACAAAGTTCTCCATGATCTTCATGGAGATCTATCCGATGTAATCTTCTTTGCGGTGTGTTTGTCGAGATCCGATGAATTGTGGATTTATGATCAGATTATCTATGAATCTTATTTGAATTTCTTCTGATCTCTTATATGCATGATTTCATATCCTTGTAATTCTCTTTGAGTTGTGGGTTTTGTTTGGCCAACTTGATCTATGATTCTTGCAATGGGAGAAGTGCTTGGTTTTGGGTTCATACCGTGCGGTGATCTCTCCCAGTGACAGAAGGGGCAGCGAGGCACGCATCGTGTTGTTTCCATCAAGGTTAAAAAGATGGGGTTTTCATCATTGGTTTGAGTTTATCCCTCTACATCATGTCATCTTGCTTAAAGCGTTACTCTGTTCGTCATGAACTCAATACACTAGATGCATGCTGGATAGCGGTCGATGTGTGGAGTAATAGTAGTAGATGCAAAAAGTATCGGTCTACTTGTCCCGGACGTGATGCCTATATGTATGATCATTGCCTTAGATATCGTCATGTCTTTGCGCAGTTCTATCAATTGCTCGACAGTAATTTGTTCACCCACCGTATTATTTCCTATTTTGAGAGAAGCCTCTAGTGAACACTATGGCCCCCGGGTCTACTTCACACCATATTTTCAGCCTACACTTTTACTTCGTTGCACTTTCCGCCTTCAGATCTCACTTGGCAATCAATCTTGAAGGGATTGACAACCCCTTTATAGCGTTGGGTGCAAGCTCTTTTGTGTTTGTGCAGGTACTCTGGACTTGGCGCAGTTCTACTACTAGATTGATACCTTGGTTCTCAAACTAAGGGAAATACTTACTGCTCCTGTGCTGCATCACCCTGTCCTCTTCAAGGGAAAAAACCAACACAAGCTCAACAGGCAGCAGAAGGTTTTTGGCTACATTGTCTGGGAGGAGGATCAAGTCAAAAATAGTCTCCTGTCAACGTGTGATTTCTGGCGCCGTTGCCGGGGAGGAGGATCAAGTCAAGAATAGTCTCCCGTTAACGTGCCAATTTCTGGCGCCGTTGCCGGGGAGGATCAAGTCAAGAACTCATCCAAGTAAGTGTCACAAACTCATCTCTTGCATTTACTTTTTTGCCTCTCATTTTCCTCTCCCCCACTTTTGAAAAAAAAAAAAAAAAATATTTGCCTTTTTTTGTTTGCATTTTTCGTTCGCCCTTTTCTCTCGCTTGCTTTATGTTCACTTGTGTGCTTGTTTGCTTGTTGAAGTCACCATGACTGAAAACACCAAACTTTGTGACTTCTCAAACACTAATAATAATGATTTTATTAGTACTCCGATTTCTCCCGCCACTAGTGCGGAATCATATGAAATCAATGCTGCTTTGCTGAATCTTGTTATGAAAGAGCGATTCTCTAGCCTTCCTAGTGAAGATGTCGCATCCCATCTTAATACCTTCATTGAGCTTTGCAATATGAAAAATAAGAAAGATGTGGATACTGATGTGATTAAATTGAAGCTTTTTCCGTTCTCGTTGCGAGATCGAGAAAAAACTTGGTTTTTGTCTTTGCCCAAAATAGTATTGATTCTGGGAACAAGTGCAAAGATTCTTATATATCCAAGAATTTTCCGCCGGCAAAGATTATCTCTCTCCATAATGATATCAAGAATTTTAAGCAACTTGATCATGAACATGTTGCACAATCTTGGGAGAGAATGAAATTGATGATTAGAAATTGTCCCGCTCATGGATTGAGTCTTTGGATGATTATACAAATCTTCTAAGGTGGCTTGAATTTCGCTTCTAGAAATATTTTGGACTCCGCCTCAGGTGGAACGTTCATGGAAATCACGTTAGGAGAAGCCACAAAACTCCTAGACAATATCATGACGAACTACTCTCAGTGGCACACTGAAAGGTCACCTACTAGTAAGACGGTACACGCTATAGAAGAAATTAACTCGTTGTGTGCTAAGATGGAGTAGTTAATGAATTTGGTTGCTAGTAGAAGTGCTCCTTTAGATCCTAATGACATGCCCTTGTCTTCCTTGACTGAGAGTAGCAACGCTAGCTTGGACGTTAATTTTGTTGGTAGGAATAATTTTGGCAACAACAATGCTTTTAGAGGAAACTATGTTCCTAGGCCTTTTCCTAGTAACCCCTCTAATAACTTTGGCAAATCCTACAACAATACTCATGGAAATTACAATAGACTACCCTCTGATCTAGAGAGTAATATCAAAGAGTTTATCAACTCGCAAAAGATTTTCAATGCGTCCATAGAGGAAAAACTACTCAAAATTGACGATTTGGCTAGGAGCGTTGATAGAATGTCTAGTGATATTGATGCTTTGAAAGTTAGATGTGCTCCTCCCAAGATCAATATGGATGAAACTTTGAAAGCTATGCGTGTTTCCATGAGTGAGAGCAAAGAAAGAACCGCCCAAATTCGTGCTAGACATGAATGGCTTAAAAAGGCGTTTTCTCGTGATAAGAATCACGGAGATCTTAAAGTGCTTGGTGTGACTCCCATTGAATCTTTGTTTTCTTGTGTCAAACCTAATGATGATGGGGCTGGATATGAATCCACTTAGGTTCAAAAACGCCCCAATGATTCGGAGTCCATCTATCTTGATGCTAAAAGCATTGAAAGTGGAGTAGAAGATATTAAAACCTTGAGTAGTAATGAACTACTACTTTGGATTTCAAGGAATTCAATTATGATAGTTGCTCCTTGATTGAATGCATTTCCTTGATGCAATCCATGCTAAACTCTCCACAGGCTTATAGCCAAAACAAGGCCTTTACCGATCGTATCGTCGATGCTATGATAAAATCTCTTGAAGAGAAACTTGAATTGGAAGTTTCTATCCCTAGAAAGCTTCATGATGAGTGGGAACCTACTCTCAAAATCAAAATCAAAAAGTTTGAATGCAGTGCTTTGTGTGATTTGGGTGCTAGTGTTTCCGCAATTCCAAAGTCTTTATGTGATGTTCTGGGTTTTAATGAGATTGAGGAGTGTTATCTTAATTTGCATCTTGCGGATTCTACTGTCAAGAAACCCATGGGAAGGATCAATGATGTTCTTATTATTGCAAATAGGAACTATGTACCCATGGATTTCATTGTGCTTGACATTGATTGCAATCCTACATGCCCTATCATTCTTGGTAGACCTTTCCTAAGGACTATCGGTGTTATGGCCTCTAGTGAACACTATGGCCCCCGGGTGATACTTGGCCGCCTGATATGGGTGATCAAAAGAGGGAGGAGTGACATGTTTGTTGTTCTCGTCATGAGCCGCCTGATCCTTGGCTAAGTCCAGACTGGCTGCGAGCTGAGTCGTCGATAGGCGAGATTCCTTCACACAGCGATGATAATCCTCTTGAGTAAATTCTGACCCATCGTCTTTATATTCTAGAAAGCCGTCGGTTATCTCCTCTCGCTTAAGCTCTGGTGCGTAAGCCAAGCATTGGCTCGGGGTCGTCAGTACTCCTTTCCGGGTGGCTGATCTTTTCAATTCTTCAATTTGCTTTGGCATTGTTGACAAACACCCCAACATATACTTGATTGTTTTCACGGGCTCCTTATCACCCATGACAGCCTTAATTGTCATCACGCCGCCATCATAAAGTTGCTCTGTTAAAGTGTATATTGCCTTTAGCTTCAATACACAATCATCATGGAGATTGGTAGATCGAGGACCTGTAGCAAGGATACACAGTCATAAGTCGTCGATGTGTTCTAACACATCACTTTACAAATAAGGACAACGGCGGATACTTACCAAACATAGCAGTAGTCATCTTGGAGATATGAAGTTTCAGCCCAGTCATTTCCTGCACGGCGACTTTCATTTGTTCTTCGGCTTGTTCAACCCTTTTCAGCAAGGCGGCTCGCTCAACCTCGGCTTTTCCTTCAAATTCTTTATGATTCACCTTCATTTTATCCATATCAACCGATGCAAGACGGAGTTTTTCTTCAAACTTAGCCCGGGCATCTTGTTGTTGTGCTAAACTTTGCTTCAAGCCGGACACGGTTGAGTTGGCCTGGATCAACGATTCCTACAAAAATCTAGACGTTTATGACAAGTTTCATGCAGATTGCAAGCAATATCCCTGACACATGGGGGTAATGTGTGATTCAAATTTTCCATGGTAATACCTTAAAGAAAGACCTGACTCATCTTCAAAAATATGACCCGGCCCTTGGGGGCTACAGGTTGAAGCTTTCTTCAACTTAAACAAAAGACCCGGCTCATCTTCAAAGAAGATGACCCGACCTTGGGGGCTACAGGTTGAAGCTTTCTTATACATTTCCACCCAAGAACCGACTCATCTCCAAGAACATGACCCGGCCCTTGGGGGCTACAGGTTGAAGTTTTCTTATACATTTCCACCCAAGAACCGGCTCATCTCCAAGAAGATGACCCGGCCCTTGGGGGCTACATGTTGAAACTCTCTACAAAGCTCGTCACAAAACTCCGACTCATCATTACAAAGATGACTCGCCTTTTGGAGGGCTAATGGGAATACATGTGAAGGAGGATAAAAGGTATCATACCTCATGTTTTTTCTTCATCATATTGACCAGGAATTTGTCCATGTCGTGACTCGCCGCCAAGCGACTCAGATAACCAGAATGTAATTCGTCAAAATCTAGCTTCTCAATATTGGGAAGCTTCAACTTGGTCATGCCCTTCTCTACAAGGATTGGGATATAATTGGGCATATGATTGGTCAACACTGCGGATGCACGTTCAGAATAGCATGTTCCAATAACGAAGACCTGATTTGGATCACGTGTCAGGTCTTCAACCGCTTTTTGAGTGCTTGGCGGGTTGAGATTCTTAGGAGCTTCCTTCTGTGGGCTCGGTAGCTCATCTTGAATATCTGGGAGATCGTCATGAACTTTGACGTGAGTCTGAGCTGGTTCGTCCTGAGCTTCTGGAATGGAAGTACTTATTCCCACTTTCTCAGCCGCCTTGGGGTTAGATGATGACCCGCCGGTTCTTCCATTTTTGGCTTGAGCCCTACAAGGGTGGTAGTTATGTTAAAATTGAAAGACTAACGTCCAAACAATATATTGGCAAGAGGACTTACCCCTGGAGGCGTATTAAAGGAGGGAGAGCCGAAGCAGCTGAGTAACCAGATGAAGGAGGTGAAACCTGTTAGGCATAAGATTCGAAAGATTGTGTTAGTCATGAGAATCAGTCGCATAGGAAAAAAGAACATTTATTATAAAATATACCTCCCTTTGTCGCTTGCGACCAGCCGTTTTCTCACGCAAGCCGGACAAGAGATCCCGAGAATAGCTTCGAGTGTGACGTTTTGGTGTATAACCCGCCTTCTTTAAAAGTAAATTGAGATCCAAATGAGCATCTGGATGAGATAGGGTGACTTTTCTACAAACTCGCCTTGCCGGCTTGGGAGAAGAAGAATTTGAGTCGGAAGAAATGTAAATTACCTCGACATCTTCATCTTGGCTCTCCATGTCATCACCCTGAAAACGAAGATAGCAATGTTTCAGTACGGATTGTGTTGGAACAAGAAAAAGGACAAAAGTACTTACCTCTGAGTGTTCTTCTACGGCCCGAGACTCGCCCACAACGAATGACTCTACTATGGTGGCTTTGCCCTTGGTTTTCTTATTTGTGGCGGCTTTCGTCGGCACCTTCTTGACGGCGGTTTTCGGCTTTCGTTTCCAGAAAGGCGAGTTCTTATGATTAACGCAATTGGAACTAGGGTCAGAAACAAGCTCAAGGTTATAAGAAGCATGACAAACGAGTTGAATTATTTCACCTCCAGAGCCAGATTGGAGAGACAGAACGACATTAAACCAATCTTGGAGCAAGTCTCAAGTGGTTCGCCACAAAACTTTTTCAAAATATTGTCAATATCTTCTTTGTCAAGAATGATGTTGGAGAAGCATTGCGGATGGTTTAAGTCACTATTGTATTCGCACATTAAACCCTCTGGGCGGCTCAATGGCATTATCCGCCAGTCCACCCAGCAGCAGATCAAATGGACACCGATAAGGCCGTTGGCGATCAAGGCCCTAAGCTTTGCAAAGACACGGGCGATTGAAACTTATTCCTCATCAGTAAGCTTCTCGGGCAGTTTAAAATCCATAGGAAAACATTCCTGCCTAAAGCCTGCTAAGGGGTTCTCAGCGGTTGGAGCAGTGTTGCGGCAATAAAACCAAGACTTCCCCCAACCTTTGGGGTGACTGGGCAGAGCAACAGCCGGGAACCCGCATTCTCGTCGTATCTCAATGTTAGCGCCTCCGAGTTCTAGGCACGGGCCGTCGGCAAACTCCGTTTGGCAGTTCAAGTAGACGAATTTCCTGAACAGGAGGACGGTAGGCTCGATTTGCAAGGAAGCGTCACAAAATACTTGGAATTGACAGAGGTTGCTGATGGAGTTTGGGCCTACGTCTTGGGGATGGAGATTAAAAAAGTGCAGGGCGTTTCTGAATTTTTTTGAGCTGGGCGGTGTATAGCCCCGCTCAATGTGGTCAGTAATGACCACCACTTCCCCACTAGCGGGTTGTGGACGTCGCTCCCCTAAGGCGGGTCGCCAGCCGATTATTTCCTTTGGTGCTAGAGTTCCCACCTTTACAAAGTCTTCAAGGACGGTGGCAGTAGTCTCTGATGGCAACCAATTACTTTTGGAGATGGTACCGATGGCCGCAAACTCAAGAGACATGGACAGAAATATGCATAAAGGCGATTGGCCGGTCGTAAGGATCTACAAAATATTAACTCGCTGACAGGTGGCTGGGGACACCCCTAAATAGAGTTTATGACTCGCCACGACACTAAGGGCGGGTTACATTCTAAATTTCCCTTAGGAAGTTTTTTTGGTTGGAGACAAACTGTCGGGACCCCGATCCTAAGCCATAGGAATCCAGCATGTAACACATCACATCCCTTTGCGGTCTCATGCACGGTTAACCCCACGGCTGCCACCTTACCTTAGCCGGGACCGGTTGCGCCTTTTGACTCACGTATGCAATTGTGTCGCTATCATTCCAATGTCCAAGAACCCGGGTCAACATAAATAGTCATAAACTCAAGTGGCTCAACTGTACAAAGACAGGCATACATAACCCAACAAAGCAGGTGTCGGTCATCAGCGAGTGTAGACGAGTCGTAGGAAGCTACAAGGACTCCATTACACCGCGTGACATTTCCTCGTAGGGACAGACACAACAACTAAGAAGGATACATGTCGGTCAACCAACGTGTCCGAAGCAGTAGTGAACTACCAAGGCTGTGTGGAAACACAAAGGGGCATTTCTCTCTATAGAGAGCTACTAAGGGCCTACGACTAGGTGTCGAACCCCGTACATATCACAGTACATCACACGTACACATGACATACTCGATATGCATAGATACAACAATGGCATCACAACATAACCATACAACATCACAACATTTATTTAGAAGACTCGGAAGAGTCTTGCATAATAAGTGCATAGAGGTAGGGGTCACATGACCCGACACTCAAGTCATACAAACAAAGTCATACAAGCCATGCGGAAGCATTAAAGCTGTCTGAGTACAGTCAGACGAAAGGAAAAAAGCATAAAGCCTGACTATCTACAGATCCCTTCTGAAAGGGCTAGGTCGTAGCTGTGACACCACCTACTCATCATCATCGACGTCTCGATAGAACCCACCTGTTGGCTCGTGGGAGTCTTCTGCAACATTTATTAAGCAAACATGAGTACAAAGGTACTCAGCAAGACTTCAGAATAGATCTATCTACTCATGCACATGTATCAATAAAGGGGGTTGTGGGGTTTCATGCAGCAAGCCATCTTTGACTCTTGGCTAGCCTATACTACAACTTTAAATAGTTTTACAACTTTGATAAGTCGTACACGAGTCCACTACCACCACAACAATACACTATCATGGATTATTCCCGTCTCCCTACAGGAATGCCATAAATGATACTCACACTTATCTTGATACTTTTATGAGTAGCCATTAAAGTTATCCATGAACAAAATATGTCTCCAAGTAGTCCATATCCGCAGATGCGGCTATTCAAATAGATCATATCCCTGTAGGGGTGTACTTGTTCACATAGGCTCTCGCCAGTTATTGCCATTTGCACTTTACGCACCTCGGCAACCTTTAAGCAGAAGCCCAGTGAGGGAGTCGGCCACGACCGTTAACCACGCTAATACCTAGTCCAGGTTTATTGCCTATTTGAGAGTGAACCCGCACGGATGTCTGACCAAAGTTTCCGCTACGTCCCCAAACGATGTGCGCAGCGTTCCCAAGCCCACCATCCGGGTGCCACTTGGTACACCGTGCCACTGCCTACCGCGTCACAACCCACCTCTAAGGTCGGCACTATGCACGACATCCAGCATGACTACAAACACCAGAAACTAGTTGCAACTCCTGGACCGAGTACTATGTGATTAATAAGTCGAGAAGGGTCATATTTCAGGGCCGAGCATGTGGTAGTAACTAGTCTTGGATTCCATACACGGAACTCAGTTCCCAAGGACGGTTCCAATGAAACAACCCGACATGTACTCCTACATAGCCTTTCATTGGTACCTTTACCAAATCAGGTTCCACACTTATTCTTTTGTCACTAGAACACATTCTTCCATTCCTGTTCATCACCCAGATGAAACAGACCTGACAAAACTCTAGGGATAGCAAGCATAGCAGGATAAGACACATCATGGCTCAAGCAACTACCAGGTATGCTAGGTTGCAAGGTTTAGCTATTTACTGTGACAATGACAGGTCATCCAAAGGAATGGGTTCAGCTACCGAAGTAAAGCATTTGAAATTTTTTGTCCAAATGCAGTAAGTGAGAGTAGGAGCGGGATCATGGGATTTTATCGGGATGATAAAAAATGGTGCTTGCCTTGAAGATCAGTGGAAGGATAAAGACAGTCAGCTGGATATTCAGATGTATCCGTTGGGGCAGAGCCTACCGAAATAATAGCAACAATCAATATCATGCAATGCAACAATATGATGCATGGTCAAGGTATGAGATGAAATGTAGCATGAGCTAGTGTGGCTATTAAAACCTTGGTTTGATGCTGATTTGAATTCAAAGTTCAAATATTATTTAAAGTAGGACATTTATTAAATTCCTTTAATTGATTTGACCTGATGTTGTTTCATAACTACGGCCCATTGTCAGTGTCACAGGGGATAATCGCGCACTGACCAGCCCCTAAGTGGGTTTGACCCACCTCTACGGCCCATCGTCAGTGGTTGTTAGCGCTAATTAACAAAGGATTAGGGCGGCCACGTCACCGCCCGCTGGAGGCTGATCGGCGGCGACCAAACCTGCGGCGTTTCCTCGTTGGAGTTTCTCCAAATCAAGCTATAGGGCTCAAAATCGAGCGCCGAGAGCACTGGGAGGAAGCCTTGGCTAGGCCTCATCCAACAGGGACAGCAAGAGAGGCTGAGGGTGGCCGGAGGGCACCGACGACGAGCCGTGGCAGCTGCCGGAGCTCGGGTCTGACGACCAAGGTCCTAGGGGGCCCGAGGAGCTCAATTAATAGGGGGGAAACAAACCGCAGCTAACCGCGGAGCTGTCTGAGGCAACAGAACGGAGAAGGAGGTCGGGGTCGGCTGGATCGATGGCGAGGCTTCGGTGCCGGAGATGGGGAAAAACGAAGATCGGGCGATGCAGGGTTCGGGGGATCGATTACGTTGGCGTAGAGGTCAAGCTTTATGAGGCGGAGGTCATAAGATGCTCGGGGAAGCGATGCGATGACCGGAGAGCTCGGTTGCCTCAAGCTTCAAGCTCCTCCAATGGCGGCAGGAAGAGGAGAGGGAGGAACCGAAGGGGAGAGGAGAAATGGAGAGAGGGAGGGGATAAGGGAGACCTTGGGGGTTTCATTCCCCTCATCGCGCTGGCCTGGGAGCGTCGGAGGGCGAGACGGCGAAGCAGGAGGTGGAGGAGGTCGCTGCTCAGTCTCTCCTCTACCAGTAGGCAGAGGAAGAAGATGACCCTGCCCGTGGTGGGCTGGGCTAGGTGAGCGTTAGATATGTATTCTTCCTTTTTTTTCTTTATTTCTTTCTGTTTACAAATCTAACATTTGTTTCATTTATTTTTTGGCTCCAAACTATTCCCAATATGATTGACTCTTTCTACTTGACCACTTGATTGAGAATGGAAAGCAGTGCTAAAGGAGAGATGGGTTCCCATGGCATTTTGAAAGCTTCCCCAGAAACGAGAAGTAAAAATACTTCCACGGTCTGAATTAATCTCCAAAGGAACACCATGAAGAGACACTATTCGAGAGATATATAACTCTGCTAGCTGGCTAACTTTTATACTCTCACGAACTGGAAGAAAATGAGCTACTTTGGACAAACGGTCAATGACCACAAAGATAACATTATTCCCTTTCTTGGTCCTGGGAAATCCGGTGATGAAATCCATACTAACTTCATCCCATTTCCATTCAGGAATAGCTAAAGGTTGAAGGGTGCCAGCAGGCCTTTGATGTTCTGCTTTAACTCGACGACAAACATCTCAGTTAGCAACGAACTCAACAATTTCTCTCTTCATCCTAGTCCACCAGAACCTCTGGCGTAGGTCCTGACGCATTTTGGTACTACCAGGATGAATCATGAGAGGAGATTCATGAGCCTCCTTAAGGATCAACTGCCTCAGATTTGGATTCTTAGGAACTACTAGACGGTCCTGAAAGAACACAACATCTTGATCATTCATAGAGAATCATAAAGGGTTACGTCAATGCAATTTTTGACACTAATCCGAATAACTCTGAGTAGTAAACCGGATTCGTATAGTGGAGTAGTCATTTGGAATAGTTCCAAATGCCACGTAGTAGCAGCATCTATAGGATGACATAGAGATTTGTAAAGCACACACGGATCTGAAAGTTTCAGATCCGTTGACTAAAAACCTCTCTCACAAGCAAGACATGATCGAACCCGAGAACTGTATGGGTGTTAGATTCATTACAATCACCCAGTGATGTGAACTAGATTATTGACTCTAGTGCAAGTGGGATACTGTTGGAAATATTCCCTAGAGGCAATAATAAATTGGGTATTATTATATTTCCTTGTTCATGATAATCCTTTATTATGCATGCTAGAATTGTATTGATTGGAAACTCAAATGCATGTGTGGATACATAGACAACACACTGTCCCTAGTGAGCCTCTAGTTGACTAGCTCGTTGATCAAAGATGGTCAAGGATTCCTGGCCATAGGCAAGTGTTGTCACTTGATAACGGGATCACATCATTAGAAGAATGATGTGATGGACAAGACCCAAACTATAAACGTAGCATACGATCGTGTCAGTTTATTGCTACTGGTTTTCTGCATGTCAATGTATCTATTCCTATGACCATGAGATCATGCAACTCCCGGACACCGGAGGAATACCTTGTGTGTATCAAATGTTGCAACGTTACTGGGTAACTATAAAGATGCTCTACAGGTATCTCGAAAGGTGTCTGTTGGGTTGGCATGGATCAAGACTGGGATTTGTCACTCCGTGTGACGGAGAGGTATCTCGGGGCCCACTCGGTAATACAACATCAGAACAAGCCTTGAAAGCAATGTGACTAAGGAGTTAGTTACGGGATCTTGTATTACGGAACGAGTAAAGAGACTTGCCAGTAACGAGATTGAACTAGGCATGTAGATACCGACGATCGAATCTCGGGCAAGTAACATACCGAAGGACAAAGGGAACAACATACGGGATTAACTGAATCCTTGACATAGAGGTTCAACTGATAGAGATCTTCGTAGAATATGTGGGAGCCAATATGCACATC